>NW_027478468.1:0-600000 GCF_051014685.1 Ptiloglossa arizonensis | reverse complement strand
TCCTTAAATTCAAACTCCCATATCTCGCGAACGGATTGACGAACTCGAGATATTTCTGTTGCATCTGAAAGTAGAAACTCGCCCGATTACAATGGTGTGTTTACATTTTCCCTAGGCCATTACAGTTATTGGTTTCGAGTATCAAACTTGCGAAAATTTTGATGGTTTCTCAACCATTCCCTAACTTCAAACTCCCATATCTCGCGAACGGATTGATGAACTCGAGAAATTCCTATTGCATCTGAAAGCAGAAACTCGCCCGAATAGAATGGTGTGTGTACTTTTCCCCTAGGCCATTCCAGTTATTGGTTTCGAGTATCAGACCAGCGAAAATTTTGATGGTTTCTCAACCACTCCTTAACTTCACACTCCCATATCTCGCGAACGGATTGACGAACTCGAGAAGTTCCTGTTGCATCTGAAAGCAGATACTCGTCCGATTACAACGGTATGTGCATCTTTCCCACAGGTCTTTGTAGTTGTTGGTTTCGAGTATCAGAATGGCGAAGATTTGGATGCTTTCTCAACCAATCCTTAACTTCAAACTCCCACATCTCGCGAACGGATTGACGAACTGGAGAAATTCCTGTTGCATCTGAAAGTAGAAACACGCCCGATTACAACGGTGTGTGTGCATTTCCCCTAGTCCATTCCATTTATTCGTATCTAGTATCACAATTGCGATAATTTTGATGGTTTCTCAACCATCTCTTAATTCCAAACTCCGATATTTCGCGATCGCATTGAAGAATCCGAAAAATTTCTGTTGAACCTGAAAGTAGAAACTCTCCCGATTGCAAAGGTATGTGTTCTTTTCCCCTAGGCCATTCCAGTTAATCGTTTCTAGCATCCGAATTGCGAATATTTTGATGGTTTCTCAACCGTCTCTTAACTCCAAACTCCCATATCTCGCGAAAGGATTGACGAACTCGAGAAATTCCTGTTGCATCTGAAAGTAGAAACTCGCCCGATTACAATGGTGTGTGTGCTTTTCCCCTAGGCCATTCCAGTTATTCGTTTCTAGCATCAGAATTGCGAAAATTTTGATGGTTTCTCAACCATCTCTTAACTCCAAACTCCTATATTTCGCGAACGGATCGACGAATCCGAGAAATTTCCGTTGCATCTGAAAGTAGAAACTCTCTCGATTACAAAGGTATGTGTTCTTTTCCCCTAGGCCATTCCAGTTATTCGTTTCTAGCATCAGAATTGCGAAAATATTGACGGTTTCTCAACCGTCTCTTAACTCCATACTCCCATATCTCGCGACTGGATTGACGAACTCGAGAAATTCCTGTTGAATCTGAAAGTAGAAACTCGCCCCATTACAATGGTGTGTGTACTTTTCCCCTAGGCCATTATAGTTATTGGTTTCGAGTATCAGACTTGCGAAAATTTTGATGGTTTCTCAACCATTCCATAACTTCAAACTCCAATATCTCGCGAATGGAATGACGAACTCGAGAAATTCCTGTTGCATCTGAAATAAGAAACTCGCCCGATTACAATGGTGTGTGTACTTTTCCTCTGGGCCATTCCAGTCATTGGTTTCGAGTATCAAACTTGCGAAAATTTTGATGGTTTCTCAACCATTCCATAACTTCAAACTCCCATATCTCGCGAATGGATTGACGAACTCGAGAAGTTCCTGTTGCATCTGAAAGTAGAAACTCGCCCGATTACAACGCTATTTGTATTTTTGCCCTAGGCCATAGTAGTTATTGGTTTCGAGTATCAGAATTGCGAAAATTTTGATGGTTTCTCAACCATTCCTTAATTTCAAACTACCATATCTCGCGAACGGATTGACGAACTCGAGATTTTAACTGTTGCAACTGAAAGCAGAATCTCGCCCGATTACAACGGTATGTGTATATTTGCCCTAGGCCATAGTAGTTATTGGTTTCGAGTATCAGACTAGCATAATTTTGATGGTTTCTCAACCATTCCTTAACTTCAAACTCCCATATCTCGCGAATGGATTGACGAACTCGAGAAATTCCAGTTGCATCTGAAAGTAGAAACTCGCCCGATTACAAAGGTGTGTGTTCTTTTCCCCTAGGCCATTCCAGTCATTGGTTTCGAGTATCAGAATTGCGAAAATTTTGATGGTTCCTCAACCATTCCTTAACTTCAAACTCCCATATCTCGCGAACGGATTGATGAACTCGAGAAATTCCTATTGCATCTGAAAGCAGAAACTCGCCCGAATAGAATGGTGTGTGTACTTTTCCCCTAGGCCATTCCAGATATTGGTTTCGAGTATCAGACCAGCGAAAATTTTGATGGTTTCTCAACCATTCCCTAACTTCAAACTCCCATATCTCGCGAATGGATTGACGAACTCGAGAAATTCCTGTTGCATCTGAAAGTAGAAACTCGCCCGATTACAATGGTGTGTGTTCTTTTCCCCTAGGCCATTCCAGTTATTGGTTTCGAGTATCAGAATTGCGAAAATTTTGATGGTTTCTCAACCGTTCCTTAACTTCTAAATCCCATATCTCGCGAATGGATTGACGAACTCGAGAAATTCCTGTTGAATCAGAAAGTAGAAACTCGCCCCATTACAATGGTGTGTGTACTTTTCCCCTAGGCCATTATAGTTATTGGTTTCGAGTATCAGACTTGCGAAAATTTTGATGGTTTCTCAACCATTCCTTAACTTCAAACTCCAATATCTCGCGAATGGAATGACGAACTCGAGAAATTCCTGTTGCATCTGAAAGTAGAAGCTCGCCCGATTACAATGGTATGTGTATTTTTCTCTTGGGAAATTCCAGTTATTGGTTTCGAGAATCAGACTTATGACAATTTTGATGGTTTCTCAACCATTCCTTAACTTCAAACTCCCATATCTCGCGAATGGATTGACGAACTCGAGAAATATCTGTTGCATCTGAAAGTAGAAACTCGCCCCATTACAATGGTGTGTGTACTTTTCCCCTCGGCCATTGTAGTTATTGGTTTCGAGTATCAGACTTGCGAAAATTTTTATGGTTTCTCAACCATTCCTTAACTTCAAACTCCCATATCTCGCGAACGGATTGACGAACTCGAGATATTCCTGTTGCATCTGAAAGTAGAAACTCGCCCGATTACAATGGTGTGTTTACATTTCCCCTAGGCCATTCAAGTTATTGGTTTCGAGTATCAAACTGGCGAAAATTTTGATGGTTTCTCAACCAGTCCTTAACTTCAAACTCCCATATCTCGCGAATGGATTGACGAACTCGAGAAATTACAGTTGCATCTGAAGGTAGAAACTCGCCCGATTACAAAGGTGTGTGTTCTTTTCCCCTAGGCCATTCCAGTTATTGGTTTCGAGTATCAGAATTGCGAAAATTTTGATGGTTTCTCAACCGTTCCTTAACTTCTAAATCGCATATCTCGCGAACGGATTGACGAACTCGAGAAATTCCTGTTGCATCTGAAAGTAGAAGCTCGCCCGATTACAATGGTATGTGTATTTTTCCCTTAGGAAATTCCAGTTATTGGTTTCGAGAATCAGACTTATGACAATTTTGATGGTTTCTCAACCATTCCTTAACATGAAACTCCCATATCTCGCGAATGGATTGACGAACTCGAGAAATTCCTGTTGCATCTGAAAGTAGAAACTCGCCCGATTACAATGGTGTGTGTTCTTTTCCCCTAGGCCATTCCAGTTATTGGTTTCGAGTATCAGAATTGCGAAAATTATGATGGTTTCTCAACCGTTCCTTAACTTCTAAATCCCATATCTCGCGAACGGATTGACGAACTCGAGAAATTCCTGTAGCATCTGAAAGTAGAAGCTCGCCCGATTACAATGGTATGTGTATTTTTGCCCTAGGCCATAGTAGTTATTGGTTTCGAGTATCAGACTTGCATAATTTTGATGGTTTCTCAACCATTCCTTAACTTCAAACTCCCATATCTCGCGAATGGATTGACGAACTCGAGAAATTCCTGTTGCATCTGAAAGTAGAAACTCGCCCCATTACAATGGTGTGTGTACCTTTCCCCGCGGCCATTGTAGTTATTGGTTTCGAGTATCAGACTTGCGAAAATTTTTATGGTTTCTCAACCATTCCTTAAATTCAAACTCCCATATCTCGCGAACGGATTGACGAACTCGAGATATTTCTGTTGCATCTGAAAGTAGAAGCTCGCCCTATTACAATGGTATGTTTATTTTTGCCCTAGGCCATAGTAGTTATTGGTTTCGAGTATCAGACTTGCATAATTTTAATGGTTTCTCAACCATTCCTTAACTTCCAACTCCCATATCTCGCGAATGGATTGACGAACTCGAGAAATTCCTGTTGCATCTGAAAGTAGAAACTCGCCCCATTACAATGGTGTGTGTACCTTTCCCCTCGGCCATTGTAGTTATTGGTTTCGAGTGTCAGACTTGCGAAAATTTTTATGGTTTCTCAACCATTCCTTAAATTCAAACTCCCATATCTGGCGAACGGATTGACGAACTCGAGATATTTCTGTTGCATCTGAAAGTAGAAACTCGCCCGATTACAATGGTGTGTTTACATTTTCCCTAGGCCATTACAGTTATTGGTTTCGAGTATCAAACTTGCGAAAATTTTGATGGTTTCTCAACCATTCCCTAACATCAAACTCCCATATCTCGCGAATGGATTGACGAACTCGAGAAATTCCAGTTGCATCTGAAAGTAGAAACTCGCCCGATTACAAAGGTGTGTGTTCTTTTCCCCTAGGCCATTCCAGTTATTGGTTTCGGGTTTCAGAATTGCGACAACTTTGATGGTTTCTCAACCGTTCCTTAACTTCTAACTCCCATATCTCGCGAACGGATTGACGAACTCGAGAAATTCCTGTTGCATATGAAAGCAAAAACTCGTCCGACCACAACGCTATGTGTATAATTGCCCTAGGAAAAAGTAGTTATTGGTTTCGAGTATCAGACTTCCGAAAATTTTGATGGTTTCTCAAACATTCCTTAACTTCAAACTCCCATATCTCGCGAACGGATTGGCGAACTCGAGAAATTCCTGTTGCATCTGAAAGCAGAAACTCGCCCGATTACTATGGTATGTGTATTTTTGCCCTAGGCCGTAGTAGTTATTGGTTTCGGGTATTAGGCTTGCGAGAGTTTTTATGGTTTCTCAACCATTCCTTAACTTCAAACTACCATATCTCGCGAATGGATTGACGAACTCAAGATATTCCTGTTGCATCTGAAAGCACAAACTCGCCCGATTACAACGGTATGTGTATTTTTGCCCTAGGCCATAGTAGTTATTGGTTTCGAGTATCAGACTAGCATAATTTTGATGGTTTCTCAACAATTCCTTAACTTCAAACTTCCATATCTCGCGAACGGATTGACGAACTCGAGAAATTCCTGTTGCATATGAAAGCAAAAACTCGTCCGACCACAACGCTATGTGTATAATTGCCCTAGGAAATAGTAGTTATTGGTTTCGAGTATCAGACTTGCGAAAATTTTGATGGTTTCTCAACCATTCCTTAAATTCAAACTCCGATATCTCGCGAACGGATTGACGAACTGGAGAAATTCCTGTTGCATCTGAAAGTAGAAACTCGCCCGATTACAATGGTATGTGTATTTTTGCCCTAGGCCATAGTAGTTATTGGTTTCGAGTATCAAACTTGCGAAAATTTTGATGGTGTCACAACCATTCCTTGACTTCACACTCCCATATCTCGCGAACGGATAGACGCACTCGAGAAATTCCTGTTGCATCTGAAAGTAGAAGGTCGACCGATTACAATGGTATGTGTATTTTTGCCCTAGGCTATAGTAGTTATTGGTTTCGAGTATCAGACTTGCGAAAATTTTGATGGTTTCTCAACCATTCCTTAATTTCGAACTACCATATCTCGCGAACGGATTGACGAACTCGAGATTTTAACTGTTCCAACTGAAAGCAGAAACTCGCCCGATTACAACGGTATGTGTATTTTTGCTCTAGGCCATAGTAGTTATTGGTTTCGAGTATCAGACTTGCATAATTTTGATGGTTTCTCAACCATTCCTTAACTTCAAACTTCCATATCTCGCGAACGGATTGACGAACTCGAGAAATTCCTGTTGCATACGAAAGCAAAAACTCGCCCGACCACAACGCTATGTGTATAATTGCCCTAGGCCATAGTAGTTACTGGTTTCGAGTATCAGACTTGCGAAAATTTTGGTGGTTTCAGAACCATTCCTTAATTTCAAACTCCCATATCTCGCGAACGGATTGGCGAACTCGAGAAGTTCCTGGTGCATCTGGAAGCAGAAACTCGCCCGATTACAATGGTATGTGTATTTTTGCCCTAGGCAATAGTAGTTATTGGTTGCTAGTATCAGACTTGCGAAAATTTTGATGGTTTCTCAACCACTCCTTAACTTCAAACTTCCATATCTCGCGAACGGATTGACGAACTCGAGAAATTCCTGTTGCATCTGAAAGTGGAAACTCGCCCGATTACAAAGGTGTGTGTACTTTTCCCCTAGGCCATTCCAGTTATAGGTTTCGAGTATCAGCCTTGCGAAAATTTGGTGGTTTCTCAACCATTCCTTGACTTCGAATTCCCACATCTCGCGAACGGATTGACGAACTCGAGAAATTCCTGTTGCATCTGAAAGTGGAAACTCGCCCGATCACAACGGTATGTGTACTTTTCCCCTAGGCCATTCCAGTCATTGGTTTCGAGTATTAAACTTGCGAAAATTTTGATGGTTTCTCAACCATTCCTTAACTTCACACTCCCATATCTCGCGAACGGATGGGCGAACTCGAGAAATTCCTGTTGCATCTGAAAGCACAAACTCGCCCGATTACAACGGTATGTGTATTTTTGCCCTAGGCCATAGTAGTTATTGGTTTCGAGTATCAGACTTGCGAAAATTTTGATGGTTTCTCAAACATTCCTTAACTTCAAACTCCGATATCTCGCGAAACGATTGACGAAATCGAGATATTCCTGTTGCATCTGAAAGTAGAACCTCGCCCGATTACAATGGTGTGTGTACTTTTACCCTAGGCCATTCCAGGTATTGGTTTCGAGTATCAGACCAGCGAAAATTTTGATGGTTTATCAAACATTCCTTAACTTCAAACTCCCATATCTCGCGAACGGATTGACGAACTCGAGATATTCCTGTTGCATCTGAAAGTAGAAGCTCGCCCGATTACAATGGTGTGTGTACTTTTACCCTAGGCCATTCCAGTTATTGGTTTCGTGTATCAGACTTGCGAGAGTTTTTATGGTTTCTCAACCATTCCTTGACTTCAAACTACCATATCTCGCGAACGGATTGACGAACTGGAGAAATTCCTGTTGCATCTGAAAGTAGAAACTCGCCCGATTACAATGGTGCGTGTACTTTTCCCCTGGGCCATTGTAGTCATTGGTTTCGAGTATCAAACTTGCGAAAATTTTGATGGTTTCTCAACCATTCCTTAACTTCACACTCCCATATCTCGCGAACGGATTGACGAACTCGAGAAATTCCTGTTGCATCTGAAAGTAGAAGCTCGCCCGATTACAATGGTATGTGTATTTTTGCCCTAGGCCATAGTTGTTATTGGTTTCGAGTATCAGACTTGCGAAATCTTTGATGGTTTATCAACCATTCCTTAACTTCAAACTCCGATACCTCGCGAACGGATTGGCGAATTCGAGAAATTCCTGTTGCATCTGGAAGTAGAAACTCGCCCGATTACAAAGGTATGTGCATTCTTCCCCTAGGCCATGGTAGATATTGGCTTCGAGTATCAGACTTGCGAAAATTGTGATGGTTTCTCAACCGTCACTTAACTTCAAACTCCCATATCTCGCGAACGGATTGACGAACTCGAGAAATTCATGTTGCATCAGAAAGTAGAAACTCGCCCCATTACAATGGTGTGTGTACTTTTCCCGTAGGCCATTCCAGTTATTCGTTTCGAGTATCGGACTTGCGAAAATTTTAATGGTTTCTCAACCATTCCTTATCTTCAAACTCCCATGTCTCGCGAACGGATTGACGAACTCGAGAAATTCCTATTGCATCTGAAAGTAGAAACTCGCCCGATTACAAAGGTATGTGCATTCTTCCCCTAGGCCATGGTAGATATTGGCTTCGAGTATCAGACTTGCGAAAATTGTGATGGTTTCTCAACCGTTACTTAACTTCAAACTCCCATATCTCGCGAACGGATTGACGAACTCGAGAAATTCATGTTGCATCTGAAAGTAGAAACTCGCCCCATTACAATGGTGTGTGTACTTTCCCCCTAGGCCATTCCAGTTATTGGTTTCGCGTATCAGTTTTGCGAAAATTTTGATGGTTTCTCAACCGTTCCTTAATGTCAAACTCCCATATCTCGCGAACGATTGACGAGCTCGAGAAATTCCTGTTGCATCTGAAAGTATAAACTCGACCGATTACAAAGGTATGTGTATTTTTCGCCTGGGGCTTTGTGGTTACTGGTTTCGAGTATCAGACTTGCGAAAATTTTGATGGTTTCTCAAGTATTCCTTAACTTCAAACTCCCATATCTCGCGAACGGATTGATGAACTCGAGGAATTCCTGTTGCATCTGAAAGTAGAAACTAGCTCCATTACAATGGTGTGTGCACTTTTCCCCTAGGCCATTCCAGTTACTGGTTTCGAGTATCAGACTTGCGAAAATTATGATGGTTTCTCAAACGTTCCTTAATTTCAAACTTCCATATCTCGCGAACGGATTGACGAACTCGAGAAATTCCTGTTGCATCTGAAAGCAGAAACTCGTCCGATTACAAAGGTATGTGCATTTTTCCCCTAGGCCATAGTTGTTATTGGTTTCGAGTATCAGACTTGCGAAAATTTTGATGGTTTCTCAACCATTCCTTAACTTCAGACTCCCATATCTCGCGAACGAATTGACGAACTCGAGCAATTCATGTTGCATCTGAAAGCAGAAACTCGTCCGATTACAACGGTATGTGTATTTTTGCCGTAGGCCATAGTAGTTATTGGTTTCGAGTATCAGACTTGCGAAAATTGTGATGGTCTCTCAACCATTCCTTAACTTCAAACTCCCATATCTCGCGAACGGATTGAAGAGCTCGAGGAATTCCTGTTGCATCTGAAAGTAGAAACTCGCCCCATTACAATGGTGTGTGTACTTTTCCCCTAGGCCATTCCAGTTATTGGTTTCGAGTATCAGTTTTGCGAATATTTTGACGGTTTCTCAAACGTTCCTTAATGTCAAACTCCCATATCTCGCGAACGATTGACGAGCTCGAGAAATTCCTGTTGCATCTGAAAGTATAAACTCGCCCGATTACAAAGGTATGTGTATTTTTGCCCTAGGCTGTAGCAGTTATTGGTTTCGAGTTTCAGACTTGCGAAAATTTTGATGGTTTCTCAACCATTTCTTAACTTAAAATTCCGATACCTCGCGAACGGTTTGGCGAACTCGAGAAGTTCCTGTTGCCTCTGGAAGTAGAAACTTGCCCGATTACAATGGTGTGTGTAGTTCTCCCCTAGGCCCTTCCAGTTATTGGTTTCGAGTATCAGACTTGCGAAAATTTTGATGGTTTCTCAACCATTCCTTAACTTCAAACTCCCATATCTCGAGAACGGATTGATGAACTCGAGGAATTCCTGTTGCACCTGAAAGTAGAAACTAGCTCCATTACAATGGTATGTGTACTTTTCCCCTAGGGCATTCCAGTTATTGGTTTCGCGTATCAGTTTTGCGAAAATTTTGATGGTTTCTCAAGCATTCCTTAATGTCAAACTCCCATATCTCGCGAACGATTGACGAACTCGAATATTTCCTGTTGCTTCTGAAAGTAGAAAGTCGAACGATTACAATCGTGTGTGTACTTTTTCCCTAGGTCATTCTAGTCATTCGTTTCTAGCATCAGAATTGCGAAAATTTTGATGGTTTCTCAAACATTCCTTAACTTCAAACTCCCATATCTCGCGAACGAATTGACGAACTCGAGAAATTCCTGTTGCATCTGAAAGTAGAAACTTGCCCGATTACAGTGGTATGTGCATTTTTGCCCTAGGGCATAGTAGTTATTGGTTTCAAGTATCAGACTTGCGAAAATTGTGATGGTCTCTCAACCATTCCTTAACTTCAAACTCCGATATCTAGCGAACGGATTGGCGAACTCGAGAAGTTCCTGTCGCCTCTGAAAGTAGAAACTTGCTCGATTACAATGGTGTGTGTACTTTTCCCCTAGGCCGTTCCAGTTATTGGTTTCGAGTATCAGTTTTGCGAAAATTTTGATGGTTTCTCAACCGTTCCGTAATGTCAAACTCCCATATCTCGCGAACGATTGACGAGCTCGAGAAATTCCTGTTGCATCTGAAAGTATAAACTCGCCCGATTACAAAGGTATGTGTATTTTTCGCCTGGGGCTTTGTGGTTACTGGTTTCGAGTATCAGACTTGCGAAAATTTTGATGGTTTCTCAAGCATTCCTTAACTTCAAACTCCCATATCTCGCGAACGGATTGACGAACTAGAGAAATTCATGTTGCATCTGAAAGCAGAAACTCGTCCGATTACAACGGTATGTATATTTTTGCCCTAGGCCATAGTAGTCATTGGTTTCGAGTATCAGAATTGCGAAAATTGTGATGGTCTCTCAACCATTCCTTAACTTCAAACTCCCATATCTCGCGAACGGATTGACGAACTCGAGAAATTCCTGTTGCATCTGAAAGTAGAAACTCGCCCCATTACAATGGTGTGTGTACTTTTCCCGTAGGCCATTCCAGTTATTCGTTTCGAGTATCGGACTTGCGAAAATTTTGATGGTTTCTCAACCATTCCTTATATTCAAACTCCCATATCTCGCGAACGGATTGACGAACTCGAGAAATTCCTATTGCATCTGAAAGTAGAAACTCGCCCGATTACAAAGGTATGTGCATTCTTCCCCTAGGCCATGGTAGATATTGGCTTCGAGTATCAGACTTGCGAAAATTGTGATGGTTTCTCAACCGTTACTTAACTTCAAACTCCCATATCTCGCGAACGGATTGACGAACTCGAGAAATTCATGTTGCATCTGAAAGTAGAAACTCGCCCCATTACAATGGTGTGTGTACTTTTCCCGTAGGCCATTCCAGTTATTCGTTTCGAGTATCGGATTTGCGAAAATTTTGATGGTTTCTCAACCATTCCTTAACTTCAGACTCCCATATCTCGTGAACGAATTGACGAACTCGAGAAATTCATGTTGCATCTGAAAGCAGACACTCGTCCGATTACAACGGTATGAGTATTTTTGCCGTAGGCCATAGTAGTTATTGGTTTCGAGTATCAGACTTGCGAAAATTGTGATGGTCTCTCAACCATTCCTTAACTTCAAACTCCCATATCTCGCGAACGGATTGAAGAGCTCGAGGAATTCCTGTTGCATCTGAAAGTAGAAACTGGCCCCATTACAATGGTGTGTGTACTTTTCCCTAGGCCATTCCAGTTATTGGTTTCGAGTATCAGTTTTGCGAAAATTTTGATGGTTTCTCAACCGTTCCTAAATGTCAAACTCCCATGTCTCGCGAACGATTGACGAGCTCGAGAAATTCCTGTTGCATCTGAAAGTATAAACTCGCCCGATTACAAAGGTATGTGTATTTTTGCCCTAGGTTGTAGCAGTTATTGGTTTCGAGTTTCAGACTTGCGAAAATTTTGATGGTTTCTCAACCATTTCTTAACTTAAAATTCCGATACCTCGCGAACGGTTTGGCGAACTCGAGAAGTTCCTGTTGCCTCTGAAAGCAGAAACTCGCCCGATTACAACGGTGTGTGTGCCTTTTCCCCTAGGCCATTCGAGTTGTTGGTTTCGATTATCAGACCAGCGAAAATTTTGATGGTTTCTCAAGCATTCCTTAATTTCAAACTTCCATATCTCGCGAACGGATTGACGAACTCGAGAATTTCCTGTTGCATGTGGAAGTAGAAACTTGCCCGATTACAACGGTATGTGTATTTTTCCCCTAGGCCTTTGTAGTTATTGGTTTCGAGTATCAGACTTGCGAAAATTTTGATGGTTTCTCAACCATTCCTTAACTTCAAACTCCCATTTCTCGCGAACGGATTGACGAACTCGAGAAATTCCTGTTGCATCTAAAAGCAGAAACTCGCCCGATTACAACGGTGTGTGTACTTTTCCCCTAGTCCATTCCAGTTATTGGTTTCGAGTATCAGACCAGCGAAAATTTTGATGATTTCTCAACCATTCCTTAACTTCAAACTCCCATATCTCGCGAACGCATTGACGAACTCGTGAAATTCCTGTTGTATCTGGAAGTAGAAACTCGCCCGATTACAACGGTATGTGTATTTTTCCCCTAGGCCATTGTAGTTATTGGTTTCGAGTATCAGGCTTGCGAAAATTTTGATGATTTCTCAACCATTCCTTAAATTCAAACTCCCATATCTCGCGAACGCATTGACTAACTCGAGAAATTCCTATTTCATCTGAAAGCAGAAACTCGCCCGAATACAGTGGTGTGTGTACTTTTTCCCTAGGCCATTCCAGTTATTGGTTTCGAGTATCAGACCAGCGAAAATTTTGATGGTTTCTCAAGCATTCCTTAACTTCAAACTTCCATATCTCGCGAACGGATTGACGAACTCGAGAATTTCCTGTTGCATGTGGAAGTAGAAACTCGCCCGATTACAACGGTATGTGAATTTTTTGCCCTAGGCCATAGTTGTTATTGGATTCGAGTATCAGACTTGCGAAAATTTTGATGATTTCTCAACCATTCTTTAACTTCAAACTCCCATATCTCGCGAACGGATTGACGAACTCGAGATATTCCGGTTGCATGTGAAAGTAGAATGTCGCCCGATTTCAGCGGTATGTATATTTTTCTCCTAGACCTTTGTAGTTATTTGTTTCGAGTATCAGACTTGCGAAAATTTTTATGGTTTCGCAACCATTCCTTAACTTCAAACTCCCATCTCTCGCGAACGGATTGACGACCTCGAGAAATTCCTGTTGCATCTGAAAGTAGAAAGTCGCCCGATTTCAACGGTATGTGTATTTTTCCCCTAGGCCTTCGTAGTTATTGGTTCCGAGTATCAGACTTGCGAAAATTTCGATGATTTCTCAACCATTCCTTAAATTCAAACTCCCATATCTCGCGAACGCATTGACGAACTCGAGAAATTCCTGTTGTATATGAAAGTAGAAACTCGCCCGATTACAATGGTGTGTGTACTTTTCCCCTAGGCCATTCCAGTTATTGGTTTGAGAATCAGACCAGCGAAAATTTTGATGGCTTCTCAACCATTCCTTAACTTCAAACTCCCATATCTCGCGAACGGATTGACGAAATCGAGAAATTCCTGTTGCATGTGAAAGTAGAATCTCGCCCGATTACAACGGTATGTGTATCTTTCCCCTAGGCATTTGTAATTATTGGATTCGAGTATCAGACTTGCGAAAATTTTGATGATTTCTCAACCATTCCTTAAATTCAAACTCCCATATCTCGCGAACGCATTGACGAACTCGAGAATTTCCTGTTGTATCTGAAAGTAGAAACTCGCCCGATTACAATGGTGTGTGTACTTTTCCCCTAGGCCATTCCAGTTATTGGTTTCGAGAATCAGACCAGCGAAAATTTTGATGGTTTCTCAACCATTCCTTAACTTCAAACTCCCATATCTCGCGAACGGATTGACGAACTCGAGAAATTCCTATTGCATCTGAAAGCAGAAACTCGCCCGAATACAGTGGTGTGTGTACTTTTTCCCTAGGCCATTCCAGTTATTGGTTTCGAGTATCAGACCAGCGAAAATTTTGATGGTTCTCAACAATTCCCTGACTTCAAACTCCCATATCTCGCGTACGGGTTGACGAACTCGAGAAATTCCTGTTGCATGTGAAAGTAGAAACTCGCCCGATTACAACTGTATGTGTATTTTTCCCCTAGGCCATCCCAGTTATTGGTTTCGAGTATCAGACTTGCGAAAATTTTGATGGTTTCTCAACCATTCCTTAACTTCAAACTCCCATATCTCGCGAACGCATTGACCAACTCGCGAAATTCCTCTTGTATCTGAAAGTAGAAACTAGCCCGATTACAATGGTGAGTGTACTTTACCCCTAGGCCATTCCAGTTATTGGTTTCGAGTATCAGACCAGCGAAAATTTTGATGGTTTCTCAACCATTCCTTAACTTCAAACTCTCATATCTCGCGAACGGATTGAAGAACTCGAGAAATTCCTGTTGCATGTGAAAGTAGAAACTCGCCCGATTACAAGGGCGTGTGTATCTTTCCCCTAGGCCTTTGTAGCTATTGGTTTCGAGTATCAGACTTGCGAAAATGTTGATGGTTTCTCAACCATTCCTTAACTTCAAACTCCCATATCTCGCGTACGGGTTGACGAACTCGAGAAATTCCTGTTGCATGTGAAAGTAGAATCTCGCCCGATTACAACGGTATGTGTATTTTTGCCCTAGGCCTTTGTAGTTATTGGTTACGAGTATCAGGCTTGCGAAAATTTTGATGGTTTCTCAACCATTCCTTAACTTCAAACTCCCATATCTCGCGAACGGATTGACGAACTTGAGAAATTCCTGTTGCATCTGAAAGTAGAAACTCGCCCGTTTACAATGGTGTGTGTACTTTTCCCCTAGGCCATTCCAGTTATTGGTTTCGAGTATCAGACTTGCAAAAATTTTGATGATTTCTCAACCATTCCTTAACTTCAAACTCCCATATCTCGCGAATGGATTGACGAACTCGAATATTTCCTGTTGCTTCTGAAAGTAGAAAGTCGAACGATTACAATCGTGTGTGTACTTTTTCCCTAGGTCATTCTAGTCATTCGTTTCTAGCATCAGAATTGCGAAATTTTGATGGTTTCTCAAGCATTCCTTAACTTCAAGCTCCCATATCTCGCGAACGCATTGACGAACTCGAGAAATTCCTGTTGTATCTGAATGTAGAAAGTCGCCCGATTACAATGGTGTGTGTACTTTTCCCTAGTCCATTCCAGTTATTGGTTTCGAGTATCAGACGAGCGAAAATTTTGATGATTTCTCAACCATTCCTTAACTTCAAACTCCCATATCTCGCGAACGCATTGACGAACTCGTGAAATTCCTGTTGTATCTGGAAGTAGAAACTCGTCCGATTACAACGGTATGTGTATTTTTCCCCTAGGCCATTGTAATTATTGGTTTCGAGTATCAGACTTGCGAAAATTTTGATGGTTTCTCAACCATTCCTTAACTTCAAACCCCCATTTCTCGCGAACGGATTGACGAACTCGAGAAATTCCTGTTGTATCTGAAAGTAGAAACTCGCCCGATTACAATGGTGTGTTTACATTTCCCCTAGGCCATTCCAGTTATTGGTTTTGAGTATCAGACTTGCGAAAATTTTGATGATTTCTCAACCATTCCTTAACTTAAAACTCCCATATCTCGCGATCATATTGACGAACTCGAGAAATTCCTGTTGTATCTGAAAGCAGAAGCTCGCCCGATTACAATGGTGTGTGTACTTTTCCCCTAGGCCATTCCAGTTATTGGTTTCGAGTATCAGACCAGCGAAAATTTTGATGGTTTCTCAACCATGCCTTAACTTCAAACTCCCATATCTCGCGAACGGATTGACGAACTCGAGAATTTCCTGTTGCATGTGGAAGTAGAAACTTGCCCGATTACAACGGTATGTGTATTTTTCCCCTAGGCCTTTGTAGTTATTGGTTTCGAGTATCAGACTTGCGAAAATTTTGATGGTTTCTCAACCATTCCTTAACTTCAAACTCCCATTTCTCGCGAACGGATTGACGAACTCGAGAAATTCCTGTTGCATCTAAAAGCAGAAACTCGCCCGATTACAACGGTGTGTGTACTTTTCCCCTAGTCCATTCCAGTTATTGGTTTCGAGTATCAGACCAGCGAAAATTTTGATGATTTCTCAACCATTCCTTAACTTCAAACTCCCATATCTCGCGAACGCATTGACGAACTCGTGAAATTCCTGTTGTATCTGGAAGTAGAAACTCGCCCGATTACAACGGTATGTGTATTTTTCCCCTAGGCCATTGTAGTTATTGGTTTCGAGTATCAGGCTTGCGAAAATTTTGATGATTTCTCAACCATTCCTTAAATTCAAACTCCCATATCTCGCGAACGCATTGACTAACTCGAGAAATTCCTATTTCATCTGAAAGCAGAAACTCGCCCGAATACAGTGGTGTGTGTACTTTTTCCCTAGGCCATTCCAGTTATTGGTTTCGAGTATCAGACCAGCGAAAATTTTGATGGTTTCTCAAGCATTCCTTAACTTCAAACTTCCATATCTCGCGAACGGATTGACGAACTCGAGAATTTCCTGTTGCATGTGGAAGTAGAAACTCGCCCGATTACAACGGTATGTGAATTTTTGCCCTAGGCCATAGTTGTTATTGGATTCGAGTATCAGACTTGCGAAAATTTTGATGATTTCTCAACCATTCTTTAACTTCAAACTCCCATATCTCGCGAACGGATTGACGAACTCGAGATATTCCGGTTGCATGTGAAAGTAGAATGTCGCCCGATTTCAGCGGTATGTATATTTTTCTCCTAGACCTTTGTAGTTATTTGTTTCGAGTATCAGACTTGCGAAAATTTTTATGGTTTCGCAACCATTCCTTAACTTCAAACTCCCATCTCTCGCGAACGGATTGACGACCTCGAGAAATTCCTGTTGCATCTGAAAGTAGAAAGTCGCCCGATTTCAACGGTATGTGTATTTTTCCCCTAGGCCTTCGTAGTTATTGGTTCCGAGTATCAGACTTGCGAAAATTTCGATGATTTCTCAACCATTCCTTAAATTCAAACTCCCATATCTCGCGAACGCATTGACGAACTCGAGAAATTCCTGTTGTATATGAAAGTAGAAACTCGCCCGATTACAATGGTGTGTGTACTTTTCCCCTAGGCCATTCCAGTTATTGGTTTGAGAATCAGACCAGCGAAAATTTTGATGGCTTCTCAACCATTCCTTAACTTCAAACTCCCATATCTCGCGAACGGATTGACGAACTCGAGAAATTCATGTTGCATCTGAAAGTAGAAACTCGCCCCATTACAATGGTGTGTGTACTTTTCCCGTAGGCCATTCCAGTTATTCGTTTCGAGTATCGGATTTGCGAAAATTTTGATGGTTTCTCAACCATTCCTTAACTTCAGACTCCCATATCTCGTGAACGAATTGACGAACTCGAGAAATTCATGTTGCATCTGAAAGCAGACACTCGTCCGATTACAACGGTATGAGTATTTTTGCCGTAGGCCATAGTAGTTATTGGTTTCGAGTATCAGACTTGCGAAAATTGTGATGGTCTCTCAACCATTCCTTAACTTCAAACTCCCATATCTCGCGAACGGATTGAAGAGCTCGAGGAATTCCTGTTGCATCTGAAAGTAGAAACTGGCCCCATTACAATGGTGTGTGTACTTTTCCCCTAGGCCATTCCAGTTATTGGTTTCGAGTATCAGTTTTGCGAAAATTTTGATGGTTTCTCAACCGTTCCTAAATGTCAAACTCCCATGTCTCGCGAACGATTGACGAGCTCGAGAAATTCCTGTTGCATCTGAAAGTATAAACTCGCCCGATTACAAAGGTATGTGTATTTTTGCCCTAGGTTGTAGCAGTTATTGGTTTCGAGTTTCAGACTTGCGAAAATTTTGATGGTTTCTCAACCATTTCTTAACTTAAAATTCCGATACCTCGCGAACGGTTTGGCGAACTCGAGAAGTTCCTGTTGCCTCTGAAAGCAGAAACTCGCCCGATTACAACGGTGTGTGTGCTTTTCCCCTAGGCCATTCGAGTTGTTGGTTTCGATTATCAGACCAGCGAAAATTTTGATGGTTTCTCAAGCATTCCTTAATTTCAAACTTCCATATCTCGCGAACGGATTGACGAACTCGAGAATTTCCTGTTGCATGTGGAAGTAGAAACTTGCCCGATTACAACGGTATGTGTATTTTTCCCCTAGGCCTTTGTAGTTATTGGTTTCGAGTATCAGACTTGCGAAAATTTTGATGGTTTCTCAACCATTCCTTAACTTCAAACTCCCATTTCTCGCGAACGGATTGACGAACTCGAGAAATTCCTGTTGCATCTAAAAGCAGAAACTCGCCCGATTACAACGGTGTGTGTACTTTTCCCCTAGTCCATTCCAGTTATTGGTTTCGAGTATCAGACCAGCGAAAATTTTGATGATTTCTCAACCATTCCTTAACTTCAAACTCCCATATCTCGCGAACGCATTGACGAACTCGTGAAATTCCTGTTGTATCTGGAAGTAGAAACTCGCCCGATTACAACGGTATGTGTATTTTTCCCCTAGGCCATTGTAGTTATTGGTTTCGAGTATCAGGCTTGCGAAAATTTTGATGATTTCTCAACCATTCCTTAAATTCAAACTCCCATATCTCGCGAACGCATTGACTAACTCGAGAAATTCCTATTTCATCTGAAAGCAGAAACTCGCCCGAATACAGTGGTGTGTGTACTTTTTCCCTAGGCCATTCCAGTTATTGGTTTCGAGTATCAGACCAGCGAAAATTTTGATGGTTTCTCAAGCATTCCTTAACTTCAAACTTCCATATCTCGCGAACGGATTGACGAACTCGAGAATTTCCTGTTGCATGTGGAAGTAGAAACTCGCCCGATTACAACGGTATGTGAATTTTTGCCCTAGGCCATAGTTGTTATTGGATTCGAGTATCAGACTTGCGAAAATTTTGATGATTTCTCAACCATTCTTTAACTTCAAACTCCCATATCTCGCGAACGGATTGACGAACTCGAGATATTCCGGTTGCATGTGAAAGTAGAATGTCGCCCGATTTCAGCGGTATGTATATTTTTCTCCTAGACCTTTGTAGTTATTTGTTTCGAGTATCAGACTTGCGAAAATTTTTATGGTTTCGCAACCATTCCTTAACTTCAAACTCCCATCTCTCGCGAACGGATTGACGACCTCGAGAAATTCCTGTTGCATCTGAAAGTAGAAAGTCGCCCGATTTCAACGGTATGTGTATTTTTCCCCTAGGCCTTCGTAGTTATTGGTTCCGAGTATCAGACTTGCGAAAATTTCGATGATTTCTCAACCATTCCTTAAATTCAAACTCCCATATCTCGCGAACGCATTGACGAACTCGAGAATTTCCTGTTGTATCTGAAAGTAGAAACTCGCCCGATTACAATGGTGTGTGTACTTTTCCCCTAGGCCATTCCAGTTATTGGTTTCGAGAATCAGACCAGCGAAAATTTTGATGGTTTCTCAACCATTCCTTAACTTCAAACTCCCATATCTCGCGAACGGATTGACGAACTCGAGAAATTCCTATTGCATCTGAAAGCAGAAACTCGCCCGAATACAGTGGTGTGTGTACTTTTTCCCTAGGCCATTCCAGTTATTGGTTTCGAGTATCAGACCAGCGAAAATTTTGATGGTTCTCAACAATTCCCTGACTTCAAACTCCCATATCTCGCGTACGGGTTGACGAACTCGAGAAATTCCTGTTGCATGTGAAAGTAGAAACTCGCCCGATTACAACTGTATGTGTATTTTTCCCCTAGGCCATCCCAGTTATTGGTTTCGAGTATCAGACTTGCGAAAATTTTGATGGTTTCTCAACCATTCCTTAACTTCAAACTCCCATATCTCGCGAACGCATTGACCAACTCGCGAAATTCCTCTTGTATCTGAAAGTAGAAACTAGCCCGATTACAATGGTGAGTGTACTTTACCCCTAGGCCATTCCAGTTATTGGTTTCGAGTATCAGACCAGCGAAAATTTTGATGGTTTCTCAACCATTCCTTAACTTCAAACTCTCATATCTCGCGAACGGATTGAAGAACTCGAGAAATTCCTGTTGCATGTGAAAGTAGAAACTCGCCCGATTACAAGGGCGTGTGTATCTTTCCCCTAGGCCTTTGTAGCTATTGGTTTCGAGTATCAGACTTGCGAAAATGTTGATGGTTTCTCAACCATTCCTTAACTTCAAACTCCCATATCTCGCGTACGGGTTGACGAACTCGAGAAATTCCTGTTGCATGTGAAAGTAGAAACTCGCCCGATTACAACGGTATGTGTATTTTTGCCCTAGGCCTTTGTAGTTATTGGTTACGAGTATCAGGCTTGCGAAAATTTTGATGGTTTCTCAACCATTCCTTAACTTCAAACTCCCATATCTCGCGAACGGATTGACGAACTTGAGAAATTCCTGTTGCATCTGAAAGTAGAAACTCGCCCGTTTACAATGGTGTGTGTACTTTTCCCCTAGGCCATTCCAGTTATTGGTTTCGAGTATCAGACTTGCAAAAATTTTGATGATTTCTCAACCATTCCTTAACTTCAAACTCCCATATCTCGCGAATGGATTGACGAACTCGAATATTTCCTGTTGCTTCTGAAAGTAGAAAGTCGAACGATTACAATCGTGTGTGTACTTTTTCCCTAGGTCATTCTAGTCATTCGTTTCTAGCATCAGAATTGCGAAAATTTTGATGGTTTCTCAAGCATTCCTTAACTTCAAGCTCCCATATCTCGCGAACGCATTGACGAACTCGAGAAATTCCTGTTGTATCTGAATGTAGAAAGTCGCCCGATTACAATGGTGTGTGTACTTTTCCCCTAGTCCATTCCAGTTATTGGTTTCGAGTATCAGACGAGCGAAAATTTTGATGATTTCTCAACCATTCCTTAACTTCAAACTCCCATATCTCGCGAACGCATTGACGAACTCGTGAAATTCCTGTTGTATCTGGAAGTAGAAACTCGTCCGATTACAACGGTATGTGTATTTTTCCCCTAGGCCATTGTAATTATTGGTTTCGAGTATCAGACTTGCGAAAATTTTGATGGTTTCTCAACCATTCCTTAACTTCAAACCCCCATTTCTCGCGAACGGATTGACGAACTCGAGAAATTCCTGTTGTATCTGAAAGTAGAAACTCGCCCGATTACAATGGTGTGTTTACATTTCCCCTAGGCCATTCCAGTTATTGGTTTTGAGTATCAGACTTGCGAAAATTTTGATGATTTCTCAACCATTCCTTAACTTAAAACTCCCATATCTCGCGATCATATTGACGAACTCGAGAAATTCCTGTTGTATCTGAAAGCAGAAGCTCGCCCGATTACAATGGTGTGTGTACTTTTCCCCTAGGCCATTCCAGTTATTGGTTTCGAGTATCAGACCAGCGAAAATTTTGATGGTTTCTCAACCATGCCTTAACTTCAAACTCCCATATCTCGCGAACGGATTGACGAACTCGAGAATTTCCTGTTGCATGTGGAAGTAGAAACTTGCCCGATTACAACGGTATGTGTATTTTTCCCCTAGGCCTTTGTAGTTATTGGTTTCGAGTATCAGACTTGCGAAAATTTTGATGGTTTCTCAACCATTCCTTAACTTCAAACTCCCATTTCTCGCGAACGGATTGACGAACTCGAGAAATTCCTGTTGCATCTAAAAGCAGAAACTCGCCCGATTACAACGGTGTGTGTACTTTTCCCCTAGTCCATTCCAGTTATTGGTTTCGAGTATCAGACCAGCGAAAATTTTGATGATTTCTCAACCATTCCTTAACTTCAAACTCCCATATCTCGCGAACGCATTGACGAACTCGTGAAATTCCTGTTGTATCTGGAAGTAGAAACTCGCCCGATTACAACGGTATGTGTATTTTTCCCCTAGGCCATTGTAGTTATTGGTTTCGAGTATCAGGCTTGCGAAAATTTTGATGATTTCTCAACCATTCCTTAAATTCAAACTCCCATATCTCGCGAACGCATTGACTAACTCGAGAAATTCCTATTTCATCTGAAAGCAGAAACTCGCCCGAATACAGTGGTGTGTGTACTTTTTCCCTAGGCCATTCCAGTTATTGGTTTCGAGTATCAGACCAGCGAAAATTTTGATGGTTTCTCAAGCATTCCTTAACTTCAAACTTCCATATCTCGCGAACGGATTGACGAACTCGAGAATTTCCTGTTGCATGTGGAAGTAGAAACTCGCCCGATTACAACGGTATGTGAATTTTTGCCCTAGGCCATAGTTGTTATTGGATTCGAGTATCAGACTTGCGAAAATTTTGATGATTTCTCAACCATTCTTTAACTTCAAACTCCCATATCTCGCGAACGGATTGACGAACTCGAGATATTCCGGTTGCATGTGAAAGTAGAATGTCGCCCGATTTCAGCGGTATGTATATTTTTCTCCTAGACCTTTGTAGTTATTTGTTTCGAGTATCAGACTTGCGAAAATTTTTATGGTTTCGCAACCATTCCTTAACTTCAAACTCCCATCTCTCGCGAACGGATTGACGACCTCGAGAAATTCCTGTTGCATCTGAAAGTAGAAAGTCGCCCGATTTCAACGGTATGTGTATTTTTCCCCTAGGCCTTCGTAGTTATTGGTTCCGAGTATCAGACTTGCGAAAATTTCGATGATTTCTCAACCATTCCTTAAATTCAAACTCCCATATCTCGCGAACGCATTGACGAACTCGAGAAATTCCTGTTGTATATGAAAGTAGAAACTCGCCCGATTACAATGGTGTGTGTACTTTTCCCCTAGGCCATTCCAGTTATTGGTTTGAGAATCAGACCAGCGAAAATTTTGATGGCTTCTCAACCATTCCTTAACTTCAAACTCCCATATCTCGCGAACGGATTGACGAAATCGAGAAATTCCTGTTGCATGTGAAAGTAGAATCTCGCCCGATTACAACGGTATGTGTATCTTTCCCCTAGGCATTTGTAATTATTGGATTCGAGTATCAGACTTGCGAAAATTTTGATGATTTCTCAACCATTCCTTAAATTCAAACTCCCATATCTCGCGAACGCATTGACGAACTCGAGAATTTCCTGTTGTATCTGAAAGTAGAAACTCGCCCGATTACAATGGTGTGTGTACTTTTCCCCTAGGCCATTCCAGTTATTGGTTTCGAGAATCAGACCAGCGAAAATTTTGATGGTTTCTCAACCATTCCTTAACTTCAAACTCCCATATCTCGCGAACGGATTGACGAACTCGAGAAATTCCTATTGCATCTGAAAGCAGAAACTCGCCCGAATACAGTGGTGTGTGTACTTTTTCCCTAGGCCATTCCAGTTATTGGTTTCGAGTATCAGACCAGCGAAAATTTTGATGGTTCTCAACAATTCCCTGACTTCAAACTCCCATATCTCGCGTACGGGTTGACGAACTCGAGAAATTCCTGTTGCATGTGAAAGTAGAAACTCGCCCGATTACAACTGTATGTGTATTTTTCCCCTAGGCCATCCCAGTTATTGGTTTCGAGTATCAGACTTGCGAAAATTTTGATGGTTTCTCAACCATTCCTTAACTTCAAACTCCCATATCTCGCGAACGCATTGACCAACTCGCGAAATTCCTCTTGTATCTGAAAGTAGAAACTAGCCCGATTACAATGGTGAGTGTACTTTACCCCTAGGCCATTCCAGTTATTGGTTTCGAGTATCAGACCAGCGAAAATTTTGATGGTTTCTCAACCATTCCTTAACTTCAAACTCTCATATCTCGCGAACGGATTGAAGAACTCGAGAAATTCCTGTTGCATGTGAAAGTAGAAACTCGCCCGATTACAAGGGCGTGTGTATCTTTCCCCTAGGCCTTTGTAGCTATTGGTTTCGAGTATCAGACTTGCGAAAATGTTGATGGTTTCTCAACCATTCCTTAACTTCAAACTCCCATATCTCGCGTACGGGTTGACGAACTCGAGAAATTCCTGTTGCATGTGAAAGTAGAAACTCGCCCGATTACAACGGTATGTGTATTTTTGCCCTAGGCCTTTGTAGTTATTGGTTACGAGTATCAGGCTTGCGAAAATTTTGATGGTTTCTCAACCATTCCTTAACTTCAAACTCCCATATCTCGCGAACGGATTGACGAACTTGAGAAATTCCTGTTGCATCTGAAAGTAGAAACTCGCCCGTTTACAATGGTGTGTGTACTTTTCCCCTAGGCCATTCCAGTTATTGGTTTCGAGTATCAGACTTGCAAAAATTTTGATGATTTCTCAACCATTCCTTAACTTCAAACTCCCATATCTCGCGAATGGATTGACGAACTCGAATATTTCCTGTTGCTTCTGAAAGTAGAAAGTCGAACGATTACAATCGTGTGTGTACTTTTTCCCTAGGTCATTCTAGTCATTCGTTTCTAGCATCAGAATTGCGAAAATTTTGATGGTTTCTCAAGCATTCCTTAACTTCAAGCTCCCATATCTCGCGAACGCATTGACGAACTCGAGAAATTCCTGTTGTATCTGAATGTAGAAAGTCGCCCGATTACAATGGTGTGTGTACTTTTCCCCTAGTCCATTCCAGTTATTGGTTTCGAGTATCAGACGAGCGAAAATTTTGATGATTTCTCAACCATTCCTTAACTTCAAACTCCCATATCTCGCGAACGCATTGACGAACTCGTGAAATTCCTGTTGTATCTGGAAGTAGAAACTCGTCCGATTACAACGGTATGTGTATTTTTCCCCTAGGCCATTGTAATTATTGGTTTCGAGTATCAGACTTGCGAAAATTTTGATGGTTTCTCAACCATTCCTTAACTTCAAACCCCCATTTCTCGCGAACGGATTGACGAACTCGAGAAATTCCTGTTGTATCTGAAAGTAGAAACTCGCCCGATTACAATGGTGTGTTTATATTTCCCCTAGGCCATTCCAGTTATTGGTTTTGAGTATCAGACTTGCGAAAATTTTGATGATTTCTCAACCATTCCTTAACTTAAAACTCCCATATCTCGCGATCATATTGACGAACTCGAGAAATTCCTGTTGTATCTGAAAGCAGAAGCTCGCCCGATTACAATGGTGTGTGTACTTTTCCCCTAGGCCATTCCAGTTATTGGTTTCGAGTATCAGACCAGCGAAAATTTTGATGGTTTCTCAACCATGCCTTAACTTCAAACTCCCATATCTCGCGAACGGATTGACGAACTCGAGAAATTCCTGTTGCATCTGAAAGTAGAAACTCGCCCGTTTACAATGGTGTGTGTACTTTTCCCCTAGGCCATTCCAGTTATTGGTTTCGAGTATCAGACTTGCAAAAATTTTGATGATTTCTCAACCATTCCTTAACTTCAAACTCCCATATCTCGCGAATGGATTGACGAACTCGAATATTTCCTGTTGCTTCTGAAAGTAGAAAGTCGAACGATTACAATCGTGTGTGTACTTTTTCCCTAGGTCATTCTAGTCATTCGTTTCTAGCATCAGAATTGCGAAAATTTTGATGGTTTCTCAAGCATTCCTTAACTTCAAACTCCCATATCTCGCGAACGCATTGACGAACTCGAGAAATTCCTGTAGTATCTGAATGTAGAAAGTCGCCCGATTACAATGGTGTGTGTACTTTTCCCCTAGTCCATTCCAGTTATTGGTTTCGAGTATCAGACGAGCGAAAATTTTGATGATTTCTCAACCATTCCTTAACTTCAAACTCCCATATCTCGCAAACGCATTGACGAACTCGTGAAATTCCTGTTGTATCTGGAAGTAGAAACTCGCCCGATTACAACGGTATGTGTATTTTTCCCCTAGGCCATTGTAGTTATTGGTTTCGAGTATCAGACTTGCGAAAATTTTGATGGTTTCTCAACCATTCCTTAACTTCAAACCCCCATTTCTCGCGAACGGATTGACGAACTCGAGAAATTCCTGTTGTATCTGAAAGTAGAAACTCGCCCGATTACAATGGTGTGTGTACTTTTACCCTAGGTCATTCCAGTTATTGGTTTTGAGTATCAGACTTGCGAAAATTTTGATGGTTTCTCAACCATTCCTTAACTTCAAACTCCCATATCTCGCGAACGGATTGACGAACTCGAGAAATTCCTGTTGCATCTGAAAGTAGAAACTCGCCCGTTTACAATGGTGTGTGTACTTTCCCCCTAGGCCATTCCAGTTATTGGTTTCGAGTATCAGACCAGCGAAAATTTTGATGGTTTCTCAACCATTCCTTAACTTCAAACTCCCATTCCTCGCGAACGGATTGACGAACTCGAGAAATTCCTATTGCATCTGAAAGCAGAATCTCGCCCGAATACAATGGTGTGTTTACTTTTCCCCTAGGCCATTCCAGTTATTGGTTTCGAGTATCAGACCAGCGGAAATTTTGATGGTTTCTCAACCATTCCTTAACTTCAAACTCCCATATCTCGCGAACGCATTGACGAACTCGAGAAATTCCGGTTGTATCTGAATGTAGAAACTCGCCCGATTACAATGGTGTGTGTACTTTTCCCCTAGGCCATTCCAGTTATTGGTTTCGAATATCAGACTTGCGAAAACTTTGATGGTTTCTCAACCATTCCTTATCTTCATACTTCCATATCTCGCGCACGGATTGACGAACTCGAGAATTTCCTATTGCATCTAAAAGCAGAAACTCGCCCGATTACAACGGTGTGTGTACTTTTCCCCTAGTCCATTCCAGTTATTGGTTTCGAGTATCAGACCAGCGAAAATTTTGATGATTTCTCAACCATTCCTTAACTTCAAACTCCCATATCTCGCGAACGCATTGACGAACTCGTGAAATTCCTGTTGCATCTGAAAGTAGAAACTCGCACGATTACAATGGTGTGTGTACTTTTCCCCTAGGCCATTCCAGTTATTGGTTTCGAGTATCTGAATTGCGAAAATTTTGATGGTTTCTCAACCATTCCTTAACTTCAAACCCCCATTTCTCGCGAACGGATTGACGAACTCGAGAATTTCCTGTTGCATGTGGAAGTAGAAACTCGCCCGATTACAACGGTATGTGTATTTTTCCCCTAGGCCTTCGTAGTTATTGGTTCCGAGTATCAGACTTGCGACAATTTTGATGGTTTCTCAACCATTCCTTAACTTCAAACTCTCATATTTCGCGAACGGATTGACGAACTCGAGAAATTCCTGTTGCATCTGAAACTAGAAACTCGCCCGATTACAATGGTGTGTGTACTTTTCCCCTAGGCCATTCCAGTTATTGTTTTGAGAATCAGACCAGCGAAAATTTTGATGGCTTCTCAACCATTCCTTAACTTCAAACTCCCATATCTCGCGAACGGATTGACGAAATCGAGAAATTCCTGTTGCATGTGAAAGTAGAATCTCGCCCGATTACAACGGTATGTGTATTTTTCCCCTAGGCCTTCGTAGTTATTGGTTCCGAGTATCAGACTTGCGACAATTTTGATGGTTTCTCAACCATTCCTTAACTTCAAACTTCCATATCTCGCGAACGGATTGACGAACTCGAGAAATTCCTGTTGCATATGAAAGCAAAAACTCGTCCGACCACAACGCTATGTGTATAATTGCCCTAGGAAATAGTAGTTATTGGTTTCGAGTATCAGACTTGCGAAAATTTTGATGGTTTCTCAACCATTCCTTAAATTCAAACTCCCATATCTCGCGAACGCATTGACGAGCTCGAGAATTTCCTGTTGTATCTGAAAGTAGAAACTCGCCCGTTTACAATGGTGTGTGTACTTTCCCCCTAGGCCATTCCAGTTATTGGTTTCGAGTATCAGACCAGCGAAAATTTTGATGGTTTCTCAACCATTCCTTAACTTCAAACTCCCATTTCTCGCGAACGGATTGACGAACTCGAGAAATTCCTATTGCATCTGAAAGCAGAAACTCGCCCGAATACAATGGTGTGTTTACTTTTCCCCTAGGCCATTCCAGTTATTGGTTTCGAGTATCAGACCAGCGGAAATTTTGATGGTTTCTCAACCATTCCTTAACTTCAAACTCCCATATCTCGCGAACGCATTGACGAACTCGAGAAATTCCGGTTGTATCTGAATGTAGAAACTCGCCCGATTACAATGGTGTGTGTACTTTTCCCCTAGGCCATTCCAGTTATTGGTTTCGAGTATCAGACCAGCGAAAATTTTGATGGATTCTCAACCATTCCTCAACTTCAAACACCCATTTCTCGCGAACGGATTGACGAACTCGAGAAATTCCTATTGCATCGGAAAGCAGAAACTCGCCCGTATACAGTGGTGTGTTTACTTTTCCCCAAGGCCATTCCAGTTATTGGTTTCGAGTATCAGACCAGCGAAAATTTTGATGGTTTCTCAACCATTCCTTAACTTCAAACTCCCATATCTCACGAACGGATTGACGAACTCGAGAAATTCCGGTTGCATGTGATAGTAGAAAGTCGCCCGATTTCAGCGGTATGTGTATTTTTCCCCTAGACGTTTGTAGTTATTTGTTTCGAGTATCAGACTTGCGAAAATTTTTATGGTTTCGCAACCATTCCTTAACTTCAAACTCCCATCTCTCGCGAACGGATTGACGAACTCGAGAAATTCCTGTTGCATCTGAAAGTAGAAAGTCGCCCGATTTCAACGGTAAGTGTATTTTTCCCCTAGGCCTTTGTAGTTATTGGTTTCGAATATCAGACTTGCGAAAACTTTGATGGTTTCTCAACCATTCCTTATCTTCATACTTCCATATCTCGCGCACGGATTGACGAACTCGAGAATTTCCTATTGCATCTAAAAGCAGAAACTCGCCCGATTACAACGGTGTGTGTACTTTTCCCCTAGTCCGTTCCAGTTGTTAGTTTCAAGTATCAGACCAGCGAAAATTTTGATGGTTTCTCAAGCATTCCTTAACTTCAAACTCCCATATCTCGCGAACGCATTGACGAACTCGAGAAATTCCTGTTGTATCTGAATGTAGAAAGTCGCCCGATTACAATGGTGTGTGTACTTTTCCCCTAGTCCATTCCAGTTATTGGTTTCGAGTATCAGACCAGCGAAAATTATGATGATTTCCCAACCATTCCTTAACTTCAAACTCCCATATCTCGCGAACGAATTGACGAACTCGTGAAATTCCTGTTGTATCTGGAAGTAGAAACTCGCCCGATTACAACGGTATGTGTATTTTTCCCCTAGGCCATTGTAGTTATTGGTTTCGAGTATCAGACTTGCGAAAATTTTGATGGTTTCTCAACCATTCCTTAACTTCAAACCCCCATTTCTCGCGAACGAATTGACGAACTCGTGAAATTCCTGTTGTATCTGGAAGTAGAAACTCGCCCGATTACAACGGTATGTGTATTTTTCCCCTAGGCCATTCCAGTTATTGGTTTCGAGTATCAGACCAGCGAAAATTTTGATGGTTTCTCAACCATTCCTTAACTTCAAACTCCCATTCCTCGCGAACGGATTGACGAACTCGAGAAATTCCTATTGCATCTGAAAGCAGAATCTCGCCCGAATACAATGGTGTGTTTACTTTTCCCCTAGGCCATTCCAGTTATTGGTTTCGAGTATCAGACCAGCGGAAATTTTGATGGTTTCTCAACCATTCCTTAACTTCAAACTCCCATATCTCGCGAACGCATTGACGAACTCGAGAAATTCCGGTTGTATCTGAATGTAGAAACTCGCCCGATTACAATGGTGTGTGTACTTTTCCCCTAGGCCATTCCAGTTATTGGTTTCGAATATCAGACTTGCGAAAACTTTGATGGTTTCTCAACCATTCCTTATCTTCATACTTCCATATCTCGCGCACGGATTGACGAACTCGAGAATTTCCTATTGCATCTAAAAGCAGAAACTCGCCCGATTACAACGGTGTGTGTACTTTTCCCCTAGTCCATTCCAGTTATTGGTTTCGAGTATCAGACCAGCGAAAATTTTGATGATTTCTCAACCATTCCTTAACTTCAAACTCCCATATCTCGCGAACGCATTGACGAACTCGTGAAATTCCTGTTGCATCTGAAAGTAGAAACTCGCACGATTACAATGGTGTGTGTACTTTTCCCCTAGGCCATTCCAGTTATTGGTTTCGAGTATCTGAATTGCGAAAATTTTGATGGTTTCTCAACCATTCCTTAACTTCAAACCCCCATTTCTCGCGAACGGATTGACGAACTCGAGAATTTCCTGTTGCATGTGGAAGTAGAAACTCGCCCGATTACAACGGTATGTGTATTTTTCCCCTAGGCCTTCGTAGTTATTGGTTCCGAGTATCAGACTTGCGACAATTTTGATGGTTTCTCAACCATTCCTTAACTTCAAACTCTCATATTTCGCGAACGGATTGACGAACTCGAGAAATTCCTGTTGCATCTGAAACTAGAAACTCGCCCGATTACAATGGTGTGTGTACTTTTCCCCTAGGCCATTCCAGTTATTGTTTTGAGAATCAGACCAGCGAAAATTTTGATGGCTTCTCAACCATTCCTTAACTTCAAACTCCCATATCTCGCGAACGGATTGACGAAATCGAGAAATTCCTGTTGCATGTGAAAGTAGAATCTCGCCCGATTACAACGGTATGTGTATCTTTCCCCTAGGCATTTGTAATTATTGGATTCGAGTATCAGACTTGCGAAAATTTTGATGATTTCTCAACCATTCCTTAAATTCAAACTCCCATATCTCGCGAACGCATTGACGAGCTCGAGAATTTCCTGTTGTATCTGAAAGTAGAAACTCGCCCGATTACAATGGTGTGTGTACTTTTCCCCTAGGCCATTCCAGTTATTGGTTTCGAGAATCAGACCAGCGAAAATTTTGATGGTTTCTCAACCATTCCTTAACTTCAAACTCCCATATCTCGCGAACGCATTGACCAACTCGCGAAATTCCTCTTGTATCTGAAAGTAGAAACTAGCCCGATTACAACGGTATGTGTATTTTTCCCCTAGGCCATTGTAGTTATTGGTTTCGAGTATCAGACTTGCGAAAATTTTGATGGTTTCTCAACCATTCCTTAACTTCAAACCCCCATTTCTCGCGAACGGATTGACGAACTCGAGAAATTCCTGTTGTATCTGAAAGTAGAAACTCGCACGATTACAATGGTGTGTGTACTTTTACCCTAGGTCATTCCAGTTATTGGTTTTGAGTATCAGACTTGCGAAAATTTTGATGGTTTCTCAACCATTCCTTAACTTCAAACTCCCATATCTCGCGAACGGATTGACGAACTCGAGAAATTCCTGTTGCATCTGAAAGTAGAAACTCGCCCGTTTACAATGGTGTGTGTACTTTCCCCCTAGGCCATTCCAGTTATTGGTTTCGAGTATCAGACCAGCGAAAATTTTGATGGTTTCTCAACCATTCCTTAACTTCAAACTCCCATTTCTCGCGAACGGATTGACGAACTCGAGAAATTCCTATTGCATCTGAAAGCAGAAACTCGCCCGAATACAATGGTGTGTTTACTTTTCCCCTAGGCCATTCCAGTTATTGGTTTCGAGTATCAGACCAGCGGAAATTTTGATGGTTTCTCAACCATTCCTTAACTTCAAACTCCCATATCTCGCGAACGCATTGACGAACTCGAGAAATTCCGGTTGTATCTGAATGTAGAAACTCGCCCGATTACAATGGTGTGTGTACTTTTCCCCTAGGCCATTCCAGTTATTGGTTTCGAGTATCAGACCAGCGAAAATTTTGATGGATTCTCAACCATTCCTCAACTTCAAACACCCATTTCTCGCGAACGGATTGACGAACTCGAGAAATTCCTATTGCATCGGAAAGCAGAAACTCGCCCGTATACAGTGGTGTGTTTACTTTTCCCCAAGGCCATTCCAGTTATTGGTTTCGAGTATCAGACCAGCGAAAATTTTGATGGTTTCTCAACCATTCCTTAACTTCAAACTCCCATATCTCACGAACGGATTGACGAACTCGAGAAATTCCGGTTGCATGTGATAGTAGAAAGTCGCCCGATTTCAGCGGTATGTGTATTTTTCCCCTAGACGTTTGTAGTTATTTGTTTCGAGTATCAGACTTGCGAAAATTTTTATGGTTTCGCAACCATTCCTTAACTTCAAACCCCCATTTCTCGCGAACGAATTGACGAACTCGTGAAATTCCTGTTGTATCTGAAAGTAGAAACTCGCCCGATTACAATGGTGTGTGTACTTTTCCCCTAGTCCATTCCAGTTATTGGTTTCGAGTATCAGACCAGCGAAAATTATGATGATTTCCCAACCATTCTTTAACTTCAAACTCCCATATCTCGCGAACGAATTGACGAACTCGTGAAATTCCTGTTGTATCTGGAAGTAGAAACTCGCCCGATTACAACGGTATGTGTATTTTTCCCCTAGGCCATTGTAGTTATTGGTTTCGAGTATCAGACTTGCGAAAATTTTGATGGTTTCTCAACCATTCCTTAACTTCAAACCCCCATTTCTCGCGAACGAATTGACGAACTCGTGAAATTCCTGTTGTATCTGGAAGTAGAAACTCGCCCGATTACAACGGTATGTGTATTTTTCCCCTAGGCCATTGTAGTTATTGGTTTCGAGTATCAGACTTGCGAAAATTTTGATGGTTTCTCAACCATTCCTTAACTTCAAACCCCCATTTCTCGCGAACGGATTGACGAACTTAAGAAATTCCTGTTGTATCTGAAAGTAGAAACTCGCCCGATTACAATGGTGTGTGTACTTTTACCCTAGGCCATTCCAGTTATTGGTTTCGAGTATCAGACTTGCGAAAATTTTGATGGTTTCTCAACCATTCCTTAACTTCGAACTCCCATATCTCGCGTACTGGTTGACGAACTCGAGAAATTCCTGTTGCATGTGAAAGTAGAAACTCGCCCGATTACAACTGTATGTGTATTTTTCCCCTAGGCCATTCCAGTTATTGGTTTCGAGTATCAAACTTGCAAAAATTTTGATGATTTCTCAACCATTCCTTAACTTAAAACTCCCATATCTCGCGAACGGATTGACGAACTCGAGAAATTCCTGTTGCATCTGAAAGCAGAAACTCGCCCGATTACAACGGTGTGTGTACTTTTCCCCTAGGCCATTCCAGTTGTTGGTTTCGAGTATCAGACCAGCGAAAATTTTGATGGTTTCTCAACCATTCCTTAACTTCAAACTCCCATATCTCGCGAACGGATTGACGAACACGAGAAATTCCTGTTGCATCTGAAAGTAGAAACACGCCCGATTACAATGGTGTGTGTACTTTTCCCCTAGGCCATTCCAGTTATTCGTTTCTAGCATCAGAATTGCGAAAATTTTGATGGTTTCTCAACCATTCCTTAACTTCAAACTCCCATATCTCGCGAACGCATTGACGAACTTGAGAAATTCCTGTTGTATCTGAATGTAGAAACTCGCCCGATTACAATGGTGTGTGTACTTTTCCCCTAGGCCATTCCAGTTATTGGTTTCGAGTATCAGACCAGCGAAAATTTTGATGGTTTCTCAACCATTCCTTAACTTCAAACTCCCATTTCTCGCGAACGGATTGACGAACTCGAGAAATTCCTATTGCATCTGAAAGCAGAAACTCGCCCGAATACAATGGTGTGTTTAATTTTCCCCTAGGCCATTCCAGTTATTGGTTTCGAGTATCAGACCAGCGAAAATTTTGATGGTTTCTCAAGCATTCCTTAACTTCAAACTTCCATATCTCGCGAACGGATTGACGAACTCGAGAATTTCCTGTTGCATGTGGAAGTAGAAACTCGCCCGATTACAACGGTATGTGTATTTTTGCCCTAGGCCATAGTTGTTATTGGATTCGAGTATCAGACTTGCGAAAATTTTGATGATTTCTCAACCATTCCTTAAATTCAAACTCCCATATCTCGCGAACGGATTGACGAACTTGAGAAATTCCGGTTGCATGTGAAAGTAGAAAGTCGCCCGATTTCAGCGGTATGTGTATTTTTCCCCTAGACCTTTGTAGTTATTTGTTTCGAGTATCAGACTTGCGAAAATTTTTATGGTGTCGCAACCATTCCTTAACTTCAAACTCCCATCTCTCGCGAACGGATTGACGAACTCGAGAAATTCCTATTGCATCTGAAAGCAGAATCTCGCCCGAATACAATGGTGTGTTTACTTTTCCCCTAGGCCATTCCAGTTATTGGTTTCGAGTATCAGACCAGCGGAAATTTTGATGGTTTCTCAACCATTCCTTAACTTCAAACTCCCATATCTCGCGAACGCATTGACGAACTCGAGAAATTCCGGTTGTATCTGAATGTAGAAACTCGCCCGATTACAATGGTGTGTGTACTTTTCCCCTAGGCCATTCCAGTTATTGGTTTCGAGTATCAGACCAGCGAAAATTTTGATGGATTCTCAACCATTCCTCAAATTCAAACACCCATTTCTCGCGAACGGATTGACGAACTCGAGAAATTCCTATTGCATCTGAAAGCAGAAACTCGCCCGATTACAACGGTGTGTGTACTTTTCCCCTAGTCCATTCCAGTTATTGGTTTCGAGTATCAGACCAGCGAAAATTTTGATGATTTCTCAACCATTCCTTAACTTCAAACTCCCATATCTCGCGAACGCATTGACGAACTCGTGAAATTCCTGTTGTATCTGGAAGTAGAAACTCGCCCGATTACAACGGTATGTGTATTTTTCCCCTAGGCCTTCGTAGTTATTGGTTCCGAGTATCAGACTTGCGACAATTTTGATGGTTTCTCAACCATTCCTTAACTTCAAACTCCCATATCTCGCGAACGCATTGACGAACTCGAGAAATTCCGGTTGTATCTGAATGTAGAAACTCGCCCGATTACAATGGTGTGTGTACTTTTCCCCTAGGCCATTCCAGTTATTGGTTTCGAGTATCAGACCAGCGAAAATTTTGATGGATTCTCAACCATTCCTCAACTTCAAACACCCATTTCTCGCGAACGGATTGACGAACTCGAGAAATTCCTATTGCATCTGAAAGCAGAAACTCGCCCGATTACAACGGTGTGTGTACTTTTCCCCTAGTCCATTCCAGTTATTGGTTTCGAGTATCAGACTTGCGAAAATTTTGATGGTTTCTCAACCATTCCTTAACTTCAAACCCCCATTTCTCGCGAACGGATTGACGAACTCGAGAATTTCCTGTTGCATGTGGAAGTAGAAACTCGCCCGATTACAACGGTATGTGTATTTTTCCCCTAGGCCTTCGTAGTTATTGGTTCCGAGTATCAGACTTGCGACAATTTTGATGGTTTCTCAACCATTCCTTAACTTCAAACTCTCATATTTCGCGAACGGATTGACGAACTCGAGAAATTCCTGTTGCATCTGAAACTAGAAACTCGCCCGATTACAACGGTATGTGTATTTTCCCCCTAGGCCTTTGTAGTTATTGGTTTCGAATATCAGACTTGCGAAAACTTTGATGGTTTCTCAACCATTCCTTATCTTCATACTTCCATATCTCGCGCACGGATTGACGAACTCGAGAATTTCCTATTGCATCTAAAAGCAGAAACTCGCCCGATTACAACGGTGTGTGTACTTTTCCCCTAGTCCATTCCAGTTATTGGTTTCGAGTATCAGACCAGCGAAAATTTTGATGATTTCTCAACCATTCCTTAACTTCAAACTCCCATATCTCGCGAACGCATTGACGAACTCGTGAAATTCCTGTTGTATCTGGAAGTAGAAACTCGCCCGATTACAACGGTATGTGTATTTTTCCCCTAGGCCATTGTAGTTATTGGTTTCGAGTATCAGACTTGCGAAAATTTTGATGGTTTCTCAACCATTCCTTAACTTCAAACCCCCATTTCTCGCGAACGGATTGACGAACTCGAGAATTTCCTGTTGCATGTGGAAGTAGAAACTCGCCCGATTACAACGGTATGTGTATTTTTCCCCTAGGCCTTCGTAGTTATTGGTTCCGAGTATCAGACTTGCGACAATTTTGATGGTTTCTCAACCATTCCTTAACTTCAAACTCTCATATTTCGCGAACGGATTGACGAACTCGAGAAATTCCTGTTGCATCTGAAACTAGAAACTCGCCCGATTACAATGGTGTGTGTACTTTTCCCCTAGGCCATTCCAGTTATTGTTTTGAGAATCAGACCAGCGAAAATTTTGATGGCTTCTCAACCATTCCTTAACTTCAAACTCCCATATCTCGCGAACGGATTGACGAAATCGAGAAATTCCTGTTGCATGTGAAAGTAGAATCTCGCCCGATTACAACGGTATGTGTATCTTTCCCCTAGGCATTTGTAATTATTGGATTCGAGTATCAGACTTGCGAAAATTTTGATGATTTCTCAACCATTCCTTAAATTCAAACTCCCATATCTCGCGAACGCATTGACGAGCTCGAGAATTTCCTGTTGTATCTGAAAGTAGAAACTCGCCCGATTACAATGGTGTGTGTACTTTTCCCCTAGGCCATTCCAGTTATTGGTTTCGAGAATCAGACCAGCGAAAATTTTGATGGTTTCTCAACCATTCCTTAACTTCAAACTCCCATATCTCGCGAACGCATTGACCAACTCGCGAAATTCCTCTTGTATCTGAAAGTAGAAACTAGCCCGATTACAACGGTATGTGTATTTTTCCCCTAGGCCATTGTAGTTATTGGTTTCGAGTATCAGACTTGCGAAAATTTTGATGGTTTCTCAACCATTCCTTAACTTCAAACCCCCATTTCTCGCGAACGGATTGACGAACTCGAGAAATTCCTGTTGTATCTGAAAGTAGAAACTCGCCCGATTACAATGGTGTGTGTACTTTTACCCTAGGTCATTCCAGTTATTGGTTTTGAGTATCAGACTTGCGAAAATTTTGATGGTTTCTCAACCATTCCTTAACTTCAAACTCCCATATCTCGCGAACGGATTGACGAACTCGAGAAATTCCTGTTGCATCTGAAAGTAGAAACTCGCCCGTTTACAATGGTGTGTGTACTTTCCCCCTAGGCCATTCCAGTTATTGGTTTCGAGTATCAGACCAGCGAAAATTTTGATGGTTTCTCAACCATTCCTTAACTTCAAACTCCCATTTCTCGCGAACGGATTGACGAACTCGAGAAATTCCTATTGCATCTGAAAGCAGAAACTCGCCCGAATACAATGGTGTGTTTACTTTTCCCCTAGGCCATTCCAGTTATTGGTTTCGAGTATCAGACCAGCGGAAATTTTGATGGTTTCTCAACCATTCCTTAACTTCAAACTCCCATATCTCGCGAACGCATTGACGAACTCGAGAAATTCCGGTTGTATCTGAATGTAGAAACTCGCCCGATTACAATGGTGTGTGTACTTTTCCCCTAGGCCATTCCAGTTATTGGTTTCGAGTATCAGACCAGCGAAAATTTTGATGGATTCTCAACCATTCCTCAACTTCAAACTCCCATTTCTCGCGAACGGATTGACGAACTCGAGAAATTCCTATTGCATCGGAAAGCAGAAACTCGCCCGTATACAGTGGTGTGTTTACTTTTCCCCAAGGCCATTCCAGTTATTGGTTTCGAGTATCAGACCAGCGAAAATTTTGATGGTTTCTCAACCATTCCTTAACTTCAAACTCCCATATCTCACGAACGGATTGACGAACTCGAGAAATTCCGGTTGCATGTGATAGTAGAAAGTCGCCCGATTTCAGCGGTATGTGTATTTTTCCCCTAGACGTTTGTAGTTATTTGTTTCGAGTATCAGACTTGCGAAAATTTTGATGGTTTCTCAAGCATTCCTTAACTTCAAACTCCCATATCTCGCGAACGCATTGACGAACTCGAGAAATTCCTGTTGTATCTGAATGTAGAAAGTCGCCCGATTACAATGGTGTGTGTACTTTTCCCCTAGTCCATTCCAGTTATTGGTTTCGAGTATCAGACCAGCGAAAATTATGATGATTTCCCAACCATTCCTTAACTTCAAACTCCCATATCTCGCGAACGAATTGACGAACTCGTGAAATTCCTGTTGTATCTGGAAGTAGAAACTCGCCCGATTACAACGGTATGTGTATTTTTCCCCTAGGCCATTGTAGTTATTGGTTTCGAGTATCAGACTTGCGAAAATTTTGATGGTTTCTCAACCATTCCTTAACTTCAAACCCCCATTTCTCGCGAACGAATTGACGAACTCGTGAAATTCCTGTTGTATCTGAAAGTAGAAACTCGCCCGATTACAATGGTGTGTGTACTTTTCCCCTAGTCCATTCCAGTTATTGGTTTCGAGTATCAGACCAGCGAAAATTATGATGATTTCCCAACCATTCCTTAACTTCAAACTCCCATATCTCGCGAACGAATTGACGAACTCGTGAAATTCCTGTTGTATCTGGAAGTAGAAACTCGCCCGATTACAACGGTATGTGTATTTTTCCCCTAGGCCATTGTAGTTATTGGTTTCGAGTATCAGACTTGCGAAAATTTTGATGGTTTCTCAACCATTCCTTAACTTCAAACCCCCATTTCTCGCGAACGAATTGACGAACTCGTGAAATTCCTGTTGTATCTGGAAGTAGAAACTCGCCCGATTACAACGGTATGTGTATTTTTCCCCTAGGCCATTGTAGTTATTGGTTTCGAGTATCAGACTTGCGAAAATTTTGATGGTTTCTCAACCATTCCTTAACTTCAAACCCCCATTTCTCGCGAACGGATTGACGAACTTAAGAAATTCCTGTTGTATCTGAAAGTAGAAACTCGCCCGATTACAATGGTGTGTGTACTTTTACCCTAGGCCATTCCAGTTATTGGTTTCGAGTATCAGACTTGCGAAAATTTTGATGGTTTCTCAACCATTCCTTAACTTCGAACTCCCATATCTCGCGAACGGATTGACGAACTCGAGAAATTCCTGTTGCATCTGAAAGCAGAAACTCGCCCGATTACAACGGTGTGTGTACTTTTCCCCTAGGCCATTCCAGTTGTTGGTTTCGAGTATCAGACCAGCGAAAATTTTGATGGTTTCTCAACCATTCCTTAACTTCAAACTCCCATATCTCGCGAACGGATTGACGAACTCGAGAAATTCCTGCTGCATCTGAAAGTAGAAACACGCCCGATTACAATGGTGTGTGTACTTTTCCCCTAGGCCATTCCAGTTATTCGTTTCTAGCATCAGAATTGCGAAAATTTTGATGGTTTCTCAACCATTCCTTAACTTCAAACTCCCATATCTCGCTAACGCATTGACGAACTTGAGAAATTCCTGTTGTATCTGAATGAAGAAACTCGCCCGATTACAATGGTGTGTGTACTTTTCCCCTAGGCCATTCCAGTTATTGGTTTCGAGTATCAGACCAGCGAAAATTTTGATGGTTTCTCAACCATTCCTTAACTTCAAACTCCCATTTCTCGCGAACGGATTGACGAACTCGAGAAATTCCTATTGCATCTGAAAGCAGAAACTCGCCCGAATACAATGGTGTGTTTACTTTTCCCCTAGGCCATTCCAGTTATTGGTTTCGAGTATCAGACCAGCGAAAATTTTGATGGTTTCTCAAGCATTCCTTAACTTCAAACTTCCATATCTCGCGAACGGATTGACGAACTCGAGAATTTCCTGTTGCATGTGGAAGTAGAAACTCGCCCGATTACAACGGTATGTGTATTTTTGCCCTAGGCCATAGTTGTTATTGGATTCGAGTATCAGACTTGCGAAAATTTTGATGATTTCTCAACCATTCCTTAAATTCAAACTCCCATATCTCGCGAACGGATTGACGAACTCGAGAAATTCCGGTTGCATGTGAAAGTAGAAAGTCGCCCGATTTCAGCGGTATGTGTATTTTTCCCCTAGACCTTTGTAGTTATTTGTTTCGAGTATCAGACTTGCGAAAATTTTTATGGTGTCGCAACCATTCCTTAACTTCAAACTCCCATCTCTCGCGAACGTATTGACGAACTCGAGAAATTCCTGTTGCATCTGAAAGTAGAAAGTCGTCCGATTTCAACGGTATGTGTATTTTTCCCCTAGGCCTTTGTAGTTATTGGTTTCGAATATCAGACTTGCGAAAACTTTGATGGTTTCTCAACCATTCCTTATTTTCATACTTCCATATCTCGCGCACGGATTGACGAACTCGAGAATTTCCTATTGCATCTAAAAGCAGATCCTCCCCCGATTACAACGGTGTGTGTACTTTTCCCCTAGTACGTTCCAGTCGTTGGTTTCAAGTATCAGACCAGCAAAAATTTTGATGGTTTCTCAAGCATTCCTTAACTTCAAACTACCATATCTCGCGAACGCATTGACGAACTCGTGAAATTCCTGTTGTATCTGGCAGTAGAAACTCGCCCGATTACAACGGTTTGTGTATTTTTCCCCTAGGCCATTGTAGTTATTGGTTTCGAGTATCAGACCAGCGAAAATTTTGATGGTTTCTCAACCATTCCTTAACTTCGAACTCCCATATCTCGCGTACGGGTTGACGAACTCGAGAAATTCCTGTTGCATGTGAAAGTAGAAACTCGCCCGATTACAACTGTATGTGTATTTTTCCCCTAGGCCATTCCAGTTATTGGTTTCGAGTATCAGACTTGCAAAAATTTTGATGATTTCTCAACCATTCCTTAACTTAAAACTCCCATATCGCGCGAACGGATTGACGAACTCGAGAAATTCCTGTTGCATCTGAAAGCAGAAACTCGCCCGATTACAACGGTTTGTGTACTTTTCCCCTAGGCCATTCCAGTTGTTGGTTTCGAGTATCAGACCAGCGAAAATTTTGATGGTTTCTCAACCATTCCTTAACTTCAAACTCCCATATCTCGCGAACGGATTGACGAACTCGAGAAATTCCTGTTGCATCTGAAAGTAGAAACACGCCCGATTACAATGGTGTGTGTACTTTTCCCCTAGGCCATTCCAGTTATTCGTTTCTAGCATCAGAATTGCGAAAATTTTGATGGTTTCTCAACCATTCCTTAACTTCAAACTCCCATATCTCGCGAACGCATTGACGAACTCGAGAAATTCCTGTTGTATCTGAATGTAGAAACTCGCCCGATTACAATGGTGAGTGTACTTTTCCCCTAGGCCATTCCAGTTATTGGTTTCGAGTATCAGACCAGCGAAAATTTTGATGGTTTCTCAACCATTCCTTAACTTCAAACTCCCATTTCTCGCGAACGGATTGACGAACTCGAGAAATTCCTATTGCATCTAAGAGCAGAAACTCGGCCGAATACAATGGTGTGTTTACTTTTCCCCTAGGCCATTCCAGTTATTGGTTTCGAGTATCAGACCAGCGAAAATTTTGATGGTTTCTCAACCATTCCTTAACTTCAAACTCCCATATCTCATGAACGCATTGACGAACTCGAGAAATTCCTGTTGCATCTGAAAGTAGAAACACGCCCGATTACAATGGTGTGTGTACTTTTCCCCTAGGCCATTCCAGTTATTCGTTTCTAGCATCAGAATTGCGAAAATTTTGATGGTTTCTCAACCATTCCTTAACTTCAAACTCCCATATCTCGCGAACGGATTGACGAACTCGAGAAATTCCTGTTGCATCTGAAAGTAGAAACTCGCCCGTTTACAATGGTGTGTGTACTTTTCCCCTAGGCCATTCCAGTTATTGGTTTCGAGTATCAGACTTGGAAAAATTTTGATGATTTCTCAACCATTCCTTAGCTTCAAACTCCCATTTCTCGCGAACGGATTGACGAACTCGAGCAATTCCGGTTACATCTGAAAGTAGAAACTCGCCCGATTACAATGGTATGTGTACTTTTCCCCTAGGCCATTCCAGTTATTGGTTTCGAGTATCAGACCAGCGAAAATTTTGATGATTTCTCAAGCATTCCTTAACTGCAAACTTCCATATCTCGCGATCGGATTGACGAACTCGAGAATTTCCTATTGCATCTGAAAGAAGAAACTGGTCCGATTCCAACGGTATGTGTATTTTTGCCCTAGGCCATAGTAATTATTGGATTCGAGTATCAGACTTGCGAAAATTTCGATGATTTCTCAAACATTCCTTAAATTCAAACTCCCATATCTCGCGAACGCATTGACGAACTCGAGAAATGCCTGTTGTATATGAAAGTAGAAACTCGCCCGATTACAATGGTGTGTGTACTTTTCCCCTAGGCCATTCCAGTTATTGGTTTGAGAATCAGACCATCGAAAATTTTGATGGCTTCTCAACCATTCCTTAACTTCAAACTCCCATATCTCGCGAACGAATTGACGAAATCGAGAAATTCCTGTTGCATGTGAAAGTAGAATCTCGCCCGATTACAACGGTATGTGTATCTTTCCCCTAGGCATTTGTAATTATTGGATTCGAGTATCAGACTTGCGAAAATTTTGATGATTTCTCAACCATTCCTTAAATTCAAACTCCAATATCTCGCGAACGCATTGACGAACTCGAGAAATTCCTGTTGTATCTGAATGTAGAAACTCGCCCGATTACAATGGTGTGTGTACTTTGCCCCTAGGCCATTCCAGTTTTTGGTTTCGAGTATCAGACCAGCGAAAATTTTGATGGTTTCTCAACCATTCCTTAACATCAAACTCCCATATCTCACGAACGGATTGACGACCTCGAGAAATTCCTGTTGCATGTGAAAGTAGAAAGTCGCCCGATTTCAACGGTATGTGTATTTTTCCCCTAGGCCTTTGTAGTCATTGTTTTCGAGTATCAGACTTGCAAAAATTTTGATGATTTCTCAACCATTCCTTAACTTAAAACTCCCATATCTCGCGAACGGATTGACGAACTCGAGAAATTCCTGTTGCATCTGAAAGCAGAAACTCGCCCGATTACAACGGTGTGTGTACTTTTCCCCCAGGCCATTCCAGTTGTTGGTTTCGAGTATCAGACCAGCGAAAATTTTGATGGTTTCTCAACCATTCCTTAACTTCAAACTCCCATATCTCGCGAACGCATTGACGAACTCGAGAAATTCCTGTTGTATCTGAATGTAGAAACTCGCCCGATTACAATGGTGTGTGTACTTTTCCCCTAGGCCATTCCAGTTATTGGTTTCGAGTATCAGACCAGCGAAAATTTTGATGGTTTCTCAACCATTCCTTAACTTCAAACTCCCATATCTCGCGAACGCATTGACGAACTCGAGAAATTCCTGTTGCATCTGAAAGTAGAAACACGCCCGATTACAATGGTGTGTGTACTTTTCCACTAGGCCATTCCAGTTATTCGTTTCTAGCATCAGAATTGCGAAAATTTTGATGGTTTCTCAACCATTCCTTAACTTCAAACTCCCATATCTCGCGAACGGATTGACGAACTCGAGAAATTCCTGCTGCATCTGAAAGTAGAACCTCGCCCGAATACAATGGTGTGTTTACTTTTCCCCCAGGCCATTCCAGTTGTTGGTTTCGAGTATCAGACCAGCGAAAATTTTGATGGTTTCTCAACCATTCCTTAACTTCAAACTCCCATATCTCGCGAACGAATTGACGAAATCGAGAAATTCCTGTTGCATGTGAAAGTAGAATCTCGCCCGATTACAACGGTATGTGTATCTTTCCCCTAGGCATTTGTAATTATTGGATTCGAGTATCAGACTTGCGAAAATTTTGATGATTTCTCAACCATTCCTTAACTTCAAACTCCCATTTCTCGCGAACGGATTGACGAACTCGGGAAATTCCTATTGCATCTGAAAGCAGAAACTCGCCCGAATACAATGGTGTGTTTACTTTTCCCCTAGGCCATTCCAGTTATTGGTTTCGAGTATCAGACCAGCGAAAATTTTGATGGTTTCTCAAGCATTCCTTAACTTCAAACTTCCATATCTCGCGATCGGATTGACGAACTCGAGAATTTCCTGCTGCATGTGGAAGTAGAAACTCGCCCGATTACAACGGTACGTGTATTTTTCCCCTAGGCCTCCGTAGTTATTGGTTCCGAGTATCAGACTTGCGACAATTTTGATGGTTTCTCAACCATTCCTTAACTTCAAACTCTCATATTTCGCGAACGGATTGACGAACTCGAGAAATTCCTGTTGCATCTGAAACTAGAAACTCGCCCGATTACAACGGTACGTGTATTTTCCCCCTAGGCCATAGTAGTTATTGGTATCGAGTATAAGACTTGCGAAAATTTTGATGGTTTCTCAACCATTCCTTAACTTCAAACTCCCATTTCTCGCGAACGGATTGACGAACTCGAGAAATTCCTGTTGCATCTGAAAGTAGAAACTCGCCCGATTTCAATTGTATGCTTACTTTTCCCCTAGGCCATTCCAGTTATTGGTTTCGAGTATCAGACTTGCGAAAATTTTGATGGTTTCTCAACCATTCCTTAACTTCAAACTCCCATTTCTCGCGAACGGATTGACGAACTCGAGCAATTCCGGTTACATCTGAAAGTAGAAACTCGCCCGATTACAATGGTATGTGTACTTTTCCCCTAGGCCATTCCAGTTGTTGGTTTCGAGTATCAGACCAGCGAAAATTTTGATGATTTCTCAAGCATTCCTTAACTTCAAACTTCCATATCTCGCGATCGGATTGACGAACTCGAGAAATTCCGGTTGCATCTGAAAGTAGAAACTCGCCCGATTACAACGGTATGTGTATTTTTGCCCTAGGCCATTGTAGTTATTGGATTCGAGTATCAGACTTGAGAAAATTTTGATGATTTCTCAACCATGCCTTAAATTCAAACTCCCATATCTCGCGAACGCATTGACGAACTCGAGAAATTCCTGTTGCATCTGATAGCAGAAACTCGCCCGATTACAACTGTATGTGTATTTTTCCCCTAGGCCATTCCAGTTATTGGTTTCGAGTATCAGACTTGCGAAAATTTTGATGGTTTCTCAACCATTCCTTAACTTCAAACTACCATATCTCGCGAATGCATTGACCAACTCGCGAAATTCCTATTGTATCAGGAAGTAGAAACTAGCCCGATTACAATGGTGAGTGTACTTTACCCCTAGGCCATTCCAGTAATTGGTTTCGAGTATCAGACTTGCGAAAATTTTGATGGTTTCTCAACCATTCCTTAACTTCAAACTCCCATATCTCGCGTACGGGTTGACGAACTCGAGAAATTCCTGTTGCATGTGAAAGTAGAAACTCGCCCGATTACAACGGTATGTGTATTTTTGCCCTAGGCCTTTGTAGTTATTGGTTTCGAGTATCAGGCTTGCGAAAATTTTGATGGTTTCTCAACCATTCCTTAACTTCAAACTCCCCTTTCTCGCGATCGGATTGACGAACTCGATTAGTTCCTGTAGCATCTGAAAGTAGAAACTCGCCCGATTACAATGGTGTTTGTACTTTTCCCCTAGGCCATTCCAGTTATTGGTTCCGAGTATCAGACTTGCGAAAATTTTGATGGTTTCTCAACCATTCCTTAACTTCACACTCCCATATCTCGCGAACGGATTGCCGAACTCGAGAATTTCCTATTGCATCAGAAAGCAGAAGCTCGCCCGATTACAATGCTGTGTGTACTTTTCCCCTAGGCGACTCTAGTTGTTGATATCGAATATCAGACTTACGAAAATTTTGATGGTTTCTGAACCATTCCTTAACTTCAAACTCTCATATCTCGCGAACGGATTGACGAACTCGAGAAATTCCTGTTGCATGTGAAAGTAGAAACTCGCCCGATTACAATGGTGTGTGTATTTTTCCCCTAGGCCTTTGTAGCTATTGGTTTCGAGTATCAGACTTGCGAAAATTTTGATGGTTTCTCAACCATTCCTTAACTTCAAACTCCCATATCTCGCGTACGGGTTGACGAACTCGAGAAATTCCTGTTGCATGTGAAAGTAGAAACTCGCCCGATTACAACGGTATGTGTATTTTTGCCCTAGGCCTGTGTAGTTATTGGTTTCGAGTATCAGGCTTGCGAAAATTTTGATGGTTTCTCAACCATTCCTTAACTTCAAACTCCCCTTTCTCGCGATCGGATTGACGAACTCGATTAGTTCCTGTAGCATCTGAAAGTAGAAACTCGCCCGATTACAACGGTGTGTGTACTTTTCCCCTAGGCCATTCCAGTTATTGGTTTCGAGTATCAGACTTGCGAATATTTTGATGGTTTCTCAACCATTCCTTAACTTCAAACTCCCATATCTCGCGAACGGATTGACCAACTACAGAATTTCCTTTTGCATCTGAAAGCAGAAACTCGCCCGATTACAAGGGTATGTGTACTTTTGCCCTAGGCCATAGTTGTTATTGGATTCGACTATCAGACCAGTGAAAATTTTGATGGTTTCTCAACCATTCCTTAACTTCAAACTCCCATATCTCGCGAACCCATTGACCAACTCGAGAAATTCCTCTTGTATCTGAAAGTAGAAACTCGCCCGATTACAATTGTGAGTGTGCTTTACCCCTAGGCCATTCCAGTTATTGGTTTCGAGTATCAGACCAGCGAAAATTTTGATGGTTTCTCAACCATTCCTTAACTTTAAACTCCCATATCTCGCGTACGGGTTGACGAACTCGTTTAATTCCTGTTGCATCTGAAAGTAGAAACTCGCCCGATTACAATGGTGTGTGTACTTTTCCCCTAGGCCATTCCAGTTATTCGTTTCTAGCACCAGAATTGCGAAAATTTTAATGGTTTCTCAACCGTTCCTTAACTTCAAACTCCCATATCTCGCGAACGGAATGACGCACTCGAGAAATTCCTGTTGCATCTGAAAGTGGAAACTGGCCCGATTACAAAGGCAGGTGCATTTTTACCCTAGGCCTTTGTAGATATTGGTTTCCAGTATCAGACTTGCGAATATTTTGATGGTTTCTCAACCATTCCTTAACTTCAAACTCCCATACCTCGCGAACGGATTGACCAACTACAGAATTTCCTTTTGCATCTGAAAGCAGAAACTCGCCCGATTACAAGGGTATGTGTACTTTTGCCCTAGGCCATAGTTGTTATTGGATTCGACTATCAGACCAGTGAAAATTTTGATGGTTTCTCAACCATTCCTTAACTTCAAACTCCCATACCTCGCGTACGGGTTGACGAACTCGATTAATTCCTGTTGCATCTGAAAGTAGAAACTCGCCTGATTACAATGGTGTGTGCACTTTTCCCCTAGGCCATTCCAGTTATTCGTTTCTAGCATCAGAATTGCGGAAATTTTGATGGTTTCCCAACCATTCCTTAACTTCAAACTCCCATATCTCGCGAACGGATTGAAGAACAGGAATTAATCAATTCCTGTTGCATCTGAAAGTAGAAGCTCGCCCGAATACAATGCTGTGTGTACTTTTCCCCTAGGCCATTACAGTTATTGGTTTCGAGTATCAGACCAGCGAAAATTTTGATGGTTTCTCAACCATTCCTTAACTTCAAACTCCCATATCTCGCGAACGGATAGACGAACTCCAGAAATTCCTGTTGCATGTGAAAGCAGAAACTCCCCCGATTACAACGGTACGTGTATTTTTGCTCTAGGCCATAGTAGTTATTGGATTCGAGCATCAGACATGCGAAAATGTTGATGATTTCTCAACCATTCCTCAACTTCAAACTTCCATATCTCGCGAACGGATTGACGAACTCGAGAAACTGCTGTTGCATGTGAAAGTAGAAACTCTCCCGATTACAACGGTGTGTGTATTTTTCCCCTATGCCTGTGTAGTTATTGGTTTCGCGTATCAGACTTGCGAAAATTTTGATGGTTTCTCAACCATTCCTTAACTTCAAACTCCCATATCTCGCGAACGGATTGACGAACTCGAGAAATTCCTGTTGCACCTGAAAGTAGAAACTCGCCCGATTACAACGGTACGTTTATTTTTGCCCTAGGCCATAGTAGTTATTGGTTTCGAGTATTAGACTTGCGAAAACTGTGATGGTTTCTCAACCATCCCTTAACTTCAAACTCCCATATCTCGCGAACGTATTGACGAACTCGAGAAATTCCTGTTGCATCTGAAAGTAGAAACTCCCACGATTACAATGGTGTGTGTACTTATCCCCTAGGCCATTCCAGTTATTGGTTTCGAGTATCAGATCAGCGAAAATTTTGATGGTTTCTCATGCATTCCTTAACTTCAAACTCCCATATCTCGCGAACGGATTGACGAACTCGAGAAATTCCTGTTGCATCTGAAAGTAGAAACTCGCACGATTACAATGGTGTGTGTACTTTTCCCCTAGGCCATTCCAGTTAAAGGTTTCGAGTATCAAATCAGCGAAAATTGTGATGGTTTCTCATCCATTCCTTAATTTCAAACTGCAATATCTCGCGAACGCAATGACGAACTCGAGAAATTCCTGTTGCATCTGAAAGTAGAAAATCGCACGTTTACAATGGTGCGTGTACTTTTCCCCTAGGCCATTCCAGTTATTGGTTTCGAGTATCTGAATTGCGAAAATTTTGATGGTTTCTCAACCATTCCTTAACTTCAAACTCCCGTATCTCGCGAACAGAATGACGAACTAGAGAAATTCCTGTTGCATCTGAATGTGGAAACTCGCCCGATTACAACGGTATGTGCATTTTTGCCCTAGGCCATAGTAGATATTGGATTCGAGTATCAGACGTGCGAAAATTTTGGTGAATTCTCAACCATTCCTTAACTTCAAACTCCCGTATCTCGTGAACGCATTGACGAACTCGAGAAACTCCTGTTGCATGTGAAAGTAGAAACTCGCCCTATTACAACGGTGTGTGTGTTTTTCCCCTATGCCTGTGTAGTTATTGGTTTCGAGTATCAGACTTGCGAAAATTTTGATGGTTTCTCAACCATTCCTTAACTTCAAACTCCCATATCTCGCGAACGGATTGACGAACTCGAGAAATTCCTGTTGCATCTGAAAGTAGAAACTCGTCCGATTACAAAGGTATGTGTACCTTTCCCCTAGGCCATTCCAGTTATTGGTTTCGAGTATCACACTTGCTAAAATTTTGATGGCTTGTCAACCATTCCTTAACTTCAAACTCCCATATCTCGCGATCGGATTGACGAACTCGAGAAATTCCTGTTGCATCTGAAAGTAGAAACTCGCACGATTACATTGGTGTGTGTACTTTTCCCCTAGGCCATTCCAGTTATTGGTTTCGATAATCAGATCAGCGAAAATTTTGATGGTTTCTCATCCATTCCTTAACTGCAAACTCCCATATCTCGCGAACGGAATGACGAACTCGAGAAATTCCTGTTGCATCTGAAAGTAGAAACTCGCACGATTACAATGGTGTGTGTACTTTTCCCCTAGGCCATTCCAGTTATTGGTTTCGAGTATCTGAATTGCGAAAATTTTGATGGTTTCTCTATCATTCATTAACTTCAAACTTCCATATCTCGCGAACGGATTGACGTACTCGAGAATTTCCTATTGCATCTGAAAGCAGAAACTCGCCCGATTACAACGGTATGTGCATTTTTGCCCTAGGCCATAGTAGTTATTGGATTCGAGTATCAGACGTGCGAAAATTTTGGTGAATTTTCAACCATTCCTTAACTTCAAACTCCCGTATCTCGTGAACGCATTGACGAACTCGAGAAACTCCTGTTGCATGTGAAAGTAGAAACTCGCCCGATTACAACGGTGTGTGTGTTTTTCCCCTATGCCTGTGTAGTTATTGGTTTCGAGTATCAGACTTGCGAAAATTTTGATGGTTTCTCAACCATTCCTTAATTTCAACCTCCCATATCTCGCGAACGGATTGACGAACTCGAGAAATTCCTGTTGCATCTGAAAGTAGAAACTCGCACGATTACAATGGTGTGTGTACTTTTCCCCTAGGCCATTCCAGTTATTGGTTTCTAGCATCAGAATTGCGAAATTTTTGATGGTTTCTCAACCATTCCTTAACTTCAAACTCCCATATCTAGCGAACGGATTGACGAACTCGAGAAATTCCTGTTGCATCTGAAAGTAGAAACTCGCACGATTACAATGGTGTGTGTACTTTTCCCCTAGGCCATTCCAGTTATTGGTTTCGAGTATCAGATCAGCGAAAATTTTGATGGTTTCTCATCCATTCCTTAAATTCAAATTCCCATATCTCGCGAACGGAATGACGAACTCGAGAAATTCCTGTTGCATCTGAAAGTAGAAACTCGCCCGATTCCAATGGTGTGTGTACTTTTCCCCTAGGCCATTCCAGTTATTGGTTTCGAGTATCTGAATTGCGAAAATTTTGATGGTTTCTCTATCATTCATTAACTTCAAACTTCCATATCTCGCGAACGGATTGACGTACTCGAGAATTTCCTATTGCATCTGAAAGCAGAAACTCGCCCGATTACAACGGTATGTGCATTTTTGCCCTAGGCCATAGTAGTTATTGGATTCGAGTATCAGACGTGCGAAAATTTTGGTGAATTCTCAACCATTCCTTAACTTCAAACTCCCGTATCTCGTGAACGCATTGACGAACTCGAGAAACTCCTGTTGCATGTGAAAGTAGAAACTCGCCCTATTACAACGGTGTGTGTGTTTTTCCCCTATGCCTGTGTAGTTATTGGTTTCGAGTATCAGACTTGCGAAAATTTTGATGGTTTCTCAACCATTCCTTAACTTCAAACTCCCATATCTCGCGAACGGATTGACGAACTCGAGAAATTCCTGTTGCATCTGAAAGTAGAAACTCGTCCGATTACAAAGGTATGTGTACCTTTCCCCTAGGCCATTCCAGTTATTGGTTTCGAGTATCACACTTGCTAAAATTTTGATGGCTTGTCAACCATTCCTTAACTTCAAACTCCCATATCTCGCGATCGGATTGACGAACTCGAGAAATTCCTGTTGCATCTGAAAGTAGAAACTCGCACGATTACAATGGTGTGTGTACTTCTCCCCTAGGCCATTCCAGTTATTGGTTTCGAGTATCAGATCAGCGAAAATTTTTATGGTTTCTCATCCATTCCTTAACTTCAAACTCCCATATCTCGCGAACGGAATGACGAACTCGAGAAATTCCTGTTGCATCTGAAAGTAGAAACTCGCACGATTACAATGGTGTGTGTACTTTTCCCCTAGGCCATTCCAGTTATTCTTTTCTAGCATCAGAATTGCGAAAATTTTGATGGTTTCTCAACCATTCCTTAACTTCAAACTCCCATATCTCGCGAACGGATTGACGAACTCGAGAAATTCCTGTTGCATCTGAAAGTAGAAACTCGCACGATTAAAATGGTGTGTGTACTTTTCCCCTAGGCCATTCCAGTTATTGGTTTCAAGTATCTGAATTGCGAAAACTTTGATGGTTTCTCTATCATTCATTAACTTCAAACTTCCATATCTCGCGAACGGATTGACGTACTCGAGAATATCCTATTGCATCTGAAAGCAGAAACTAGCCCGATTACAACGGTATGTGTATTTTTGCCCTAGGCCATAGTAGTTATTGGATTCGAGTATCAGACATGCGAAAATTTTGATGAATTCTCAACCGTTCGTTAACTCAAACACCCATATCTCGCGAACGCATTGACGAACTCGAGAAATTCCTGTTGTATCTGAAAGTAGAAACTCGCCCGATTACAATGGTGTGTGTACTTTACCCCTAGGACATTCCAGTTATTGGTTTCGAGTATCAGACCAGCGAAAATTTTGATGGTTTCTCAACCATTCCTTAACTTCAAACTCCCATATCTCGCGAACGGAATGACCAACTCGAGAAACTCCTGTTGCATCTGAAAGTAGAAACTCGCCCGATTACAACAGTATGTGCATTTTTGCCCTAGGCCATAGTAGTTATTGGATTCGAGTATCAGACCAACGAAAATTTTGATGGTTTCTCAACCATTCCTTAATTTCAAACTCCCATATCTCGCGAACGGATTGACGAACTCGAGAAATTCCTGTTGCATCTGAAAGCAGAAACTCGCCCGATTACAATGGTGTGTGTACTTTTCCCCTAGGCCATTCCAGTTATTGCTTTCGAGTATCAGACCAGCGAAAATTTTGATGGTTTCTCAACCATTCCTTAACTTCAAACTCCCATATCTCGCAAACGGATTGACGAACTCGAGAAATTCCTGTTGCATGTGAAAGTAGAAGCTCGCCCGATTACAACGGTATGTGAATTTTTCCCTATGCCTTTGTAGTTATTGGTTTCGGGTATCAGACTTGGGAAAATTTTGATGGTTTCTCAACCATTCCTTAACTTCAAACTCCCATATCTCGCGAACGGATTGACGAACTCGAGAAATTCCTGTAGCATGTGAAAGTAGAAACTCGCCCGATTAGAACGGTATGTGTATTTTTCCCCTAAGCCATTGTAGTTATTGGTTTCGAGTATCTGACTTGCGAAAATTTTGATGGTTTCTCAAGCATTCCTTAACTTCAAACTACCATATCTCGCGAACAGATTGACGATCTCGAGAAATTCCTGTTGCATCTGAAAGCAGAAACGCGCCCGATTACAACGGTACGTGTATTTTTGACCTAGGCCATAGTAGTTATTGGTTTCGAGTATCAGACTTGTGAAAATTTTGATGGTTTCTCAACCATTCCTTAACTTCAAACTCCCATATCTCGCGAACGGAATGACGAACTCGAGAAATTCCTGTTGCATCTGAAAGTAGAAACTCGCACGATTACAATGGTGTGTGTACTTTTCCCCTAGGCCATTCCAGTTATTCTTTTCTAGCATCAGAATTGCGAAAATTTTGATGGTTTCTCAACCATTCCTTAACTTCAAACTCCCATATCTCGCGAACGGATTGACGAACTCGAGAAATTCCTGTTGCATCTGAAAGTAGAAACTCGCACGATTACAATGGTGTGTGTACTTTTCCCCTAGGCCATTCCAGTTATTGGTTTCAAGTATCTGAATTGCGAAAACTTTGATGGTTTCTCTATCATTCATTAACTTCAAACTTCCATATCTCGCGAACGGATTGACGTACTCGAGAATATCCTATTGCATCTGAAAGCAGAAACTCGCCCGATTACAACGGTATGTGTATTTTTGCCCTAGGCCATAGTAGTTATTGGATTCGAGTATCAGACATGCGAAAATTTTGATGAATTCTCAACCATTCCTTAACTCAAACACCCATATCTCGCGAACGCATTGACGAACTCGAGAAATTCCTGTTGTATCTGAAAGTAGAAACTCGCCCGATTACAATGGCGTGTGTACTTTACCCCTAGGCCATTCCAGTTATTGGTTTCGAGTATCAGACCAGCGAAAATTTTGATGGTTTCTCAACCATTCCTTAACTTCAAACTCCCATATCTCGCGAACGGAATGACCAACTCGAGAAACTCCTGTTGCATCTGAAAGTAGAAACTCGCACGATTACAATGGTGTGTGTACTTTTCCCCTAGGCCATTCCAGTTATTGGTTTCAAGTATCTGAATTGCGAAAACTTTGATGGTTTCTCTATCATTCATTAACTTCAAACATCCATATCTCGCGAACGGATTGACGAACTCGAGAAATTCCTGTTGCATCTGAAAGTAGAAACTCGCCCGATTACAATGGTGTGTTTACTTTTCCCCTAGGCCATTCCTGTTATTCGTTTCTAGCATCAGAATTGCGAAAATTTTGATGGTTTCTCAACCATTCCTTAACTTCACACTCCCACATCTCGCGAACGGAATGGCGAACTCGAGAAATTCCTGTTGCATCTGAAAGTAGAAACTCGCACGATTACAATGGTGTGGGTACTTTTCCCCTAGGCCATTCCTGTTATTGGTTACGAGTATGAGACTTGCGAAAATTTTGATGGTTTCTCAATCATTCCTTAATTTCAAACTTCCATATCTCGCGAACGGATTGACGAACTCGAGAATTTCCTATTGCATCTGAAAACGGAAACTCGCCCGATTACAAAAGTATGTGCATTTTTGCCCCAGGCCATAGTAGTTATTGGATTCGAGTATCAGACATGCGAAAATTTTGATGATTTCTCAACCATTCCTTAACTTCAAACTCCCATATCTCGCGAACGGATTGACGAACTCGAGAAATTCCGGTTGCATCTGAAAGCAGAAACTCGCCCGATTAGAACGGTACGTGCATTTCTGCCCTAGGCCATAGTAGTTATTGGTTTCGAGTATCAGACATGCGAAAATTTTGATGGTTTCTCAAGCATTCCTTAACCTCAAACTCCCATATCTCGCGAACGGAATGTCCAACTCGAGAAACTCCTATTGCATCTGAAAGTAGAAACTCGCACGATTACAATGGTGTGTGTACTTTTCCCCTAGGCCATTCCTGTTATTGGTTTCGAGTATGAGACTTGCGAAAATTTTGATGGTTTCTCAATCATTCCTTAATTTCAAACTTCCATATCTCGCGAACGGATTGACGAACTCGAGAATTTCCTATTGCATCTGAAAACGGAAACTCGCCCGATTACAAAAGTATGTGCATTTTTGCCCCAGGCCATAGTAGTTATTGGATTCGAGTATCAGACATGCGAAAATTTTGATGGTTTCTCAACCATTCCTTAACTTCTAACTCCCATATCTCGCGAACGGATTGACGAACTCGAGAATTTCCTATTGCATCTGAAAGCAGAAACTCGCCCGATTACAACGGTATGTGTATTTTTGCCCTAGGCCATAGTAGTTATTTGTTTCGAGTATCAGACCAGCGAAAATTTTGATGAATTCTCAACCATTCCTTAACTTTAAACTCCCATATCTCGCGAACGGAATGACGAACTAGAGAAATTCCTGTTGCATCTGAAAGTGGAAACTCGCCCGATTACAAAGGTATGTGCATTTTTCCCCTAGGCCTTTATTGTTATTGGTTTCGAGTATCAGGCTTGCGAAAATTTTGATGGTTTCTCAACCATTCCTTAACTTCAAACTACCATGTCTCGCGAACGGATTGACGATTCGAGAATTTCCTATTGCATCTGAAAGCAGAAACACGCCCGATTACAGCGGTACGTGTATTTTTGACCTAGGCCATAGTAGGTATAGGATTCGAGTATCAGACCAGCGAAAATTTTGATGGTTTTTCAACCATTCCTTAACTTCAAACTCCCATATCTCGCGAACGGATTGAAAAACTCGAGAATTTCCTATTGCATCTGAAAGCAGAAACTAGCCCGATTACAACGGTATGTGTATTTTTGCCCTAGGTCTTTGTAGTTATTGGTTTCGAGTATCAGGCTTGCGAAAATTAAGATGGTTTCTCAACCATTCCTTAACTTCGTACTCCCCTTTCTCGCGAACGGATTGACGAACTCGATTAATTCCTGTTGCATCTGAAAGTAGAAACTCGCCCGATTACAATGGTGCGTGTCCTTTTCCCCTAGGCCATTCCAGTTATTCGTTTCTAGCATGAGAATTGCGAAAATTTTGATGGTTTCTCAACCATTCCTTAAATTCAAACTCCCATATCTCGCGAACGGATTGACAAACTCGAGAATTTCCTATTGCATCTGAAAGCAGAAACTCGCCCGATTACAACGGTATGTGTATTTTTGCCCTAGGCCATAGTAGTTATTTGTTTCGAGTATCAGACCAGCGAAAATTTTGATGAATTCTCAACCATTCCTTAACTTTAAACTCCCATATCTCGCGAACGGAATGACGAACTAGAGAAATTCCTGTTGCATCTGAAAGTGGAAACTCGCCCGATTACAAAGGTATGTGCATTTTTCCCCTAGGCCTTTGTTGTTATTGGTTTCGAGTATCAGACTTGCGAAAATTTTGATGGTTTCTCAAGCATTCCATAACTTCAAACTCCCATATCTCGCGAACGGATTGACGAACTCGAGAAATTCCTGTTGCATATGAAAGTAGAAACTCGCCCGATTACAACGATATGTGTGTTTTTCCCCTGGGCCTTTGTAGTTATAGGTTTCGGGTATCAGCATTGCGAAAATTTTGATGGTTTCTCTACCATTCCTTGACTTCAATCTCCCATATCTCGCGAAAGGATTGACGAACTCGAGAAATTCCTGTTGCAACTGAAAGTAGAATCTCGCCCGATTACAATGGTGTTTGTACCTTTACCCTAGGCCATTCCAGTTATTAGTTTCGAGTATCAGACCAAAGAAAATTTTGATGGTTTCTCAACCATTCCTTAACTTCAAACTCCCATATCTCGCGAACGGAATGACGAACTCGAGAAATTCCTGCTGCATCTCAAAGTAGAAACTCGCACGATTACAACGGTGTGTGTACTTTTCCCCTAGGCCATTCCAGTTATTGGTTTCGAGTATCAGACCAGCGAAAATTTTGATGGTTTCACAACCATTCCTTAACTTCAAACTACCATATCTCGCGAACGGATTGACGATCTCGAGAAATTCCTGTTGCATCTGAAAGCAGAAACGCGCCCGATTACAACGGTACGTGTATTTTTGACCTAGGCCATAGTAGTTATAGGTTTCGGGTATCAGCATTGCGAAAATTGTGATGGTTTCTCAACCATTCCGTAACTTCAAACTCCCATATCTCGCGAACGGATTGACGAACTCGAGAATTTCCTATTGCATCTGAAAGTAGAAACTCGCCCGATTACAATGGTGTGTGTACTTTTCCCCTAGTCCATTCCAGTTATTCGTTTCTAGCATCAGAATTGCGAAAATTTTGATGGTTTCTCTACCATTCCTTAACTTCAAACTCCCATTTTTCGCGAACGGATTGACAAACTCGAGAATTTCTTATTGCATCTGAATGCAGAAACTCGCCCGATTAACGGTATGTGTATTTTTCGACTAGGCCTTTGTAGTTATTGGTTTCGAGTATCAGACATGCGAAAATTTTGATGGTTTCTCAAGCATTCCTTAAATTCAAACTCCCATATCTCGCGAACGGATTGACGAACTCGAGAAATTCCTGTTGCATCTGAAAGTAGAAACTCGCCCGATTACAATGGTGTGTGTACTTTTCCCCTAGGCCATTCCGGTTATTCGTTTCTAGCATCAGAATTGCGAAAATTTTGATGGTTTCTCAACCATTCCTTAACTTCACACTCCCATACCTCGCGAACGGAATGGCGAACTCGAGAAATTCCTGTTGCATCTGAAAGTAGAAACTCGCACGATTACAATGGTGTGTGTACTTTTCCCCTAGGCCATTCCTGTTATTGGTTTCGAGTATGAGACTTGCGAAAATTTTGATGGTTTCTCAATCATTCCTTAATTTCAAACTTCCATATCTCGCGAACGGATTGACGAACTCGTGAAATTCCTATTGTATCTGAAAGTAGAAATTCGCCCGATTACAACAGTATGTGTATTTTCCCCTAGGCCATTGTAGTTATTGGTTTCTAGCATCAGAATTGCGAAAATTTTGATGGTTTCTCAAGCAGTCCTTAACTTCAAACTCCCATATCTCCCGGACGGAATGACGAACTCGAGAAATTCCTGTTGCATCTGAAAGTGGAAACTCGCCCGATTACAAAGGTATGTGCATTTTTGCACTAGGGCATAGTAGTTATTGGTTTCGAGTATCAGACTTGCAAAATTTTGATGGTTTCTCAAACATTCCTTAACTTCAAACTCCCATATCTCGCGAACGGAATGACGTACTCGAGAAATTCCTGTTGCATCTGAAAGTGGAAACTCGCCTGATTACAAAGGCAGGTGCATTATTCCCCTAGGCCATTCCAGTTACTGGTTTCGAGTATCAGACTTGCGAAAATTTTGATGGTTTTTCAACCATTCCTTAACTTCAAACTCCCATATCTCGCGAACGGATTGACGAACTCGAGAAATTCCTGCTGCATCTGAAAGCAGAAATTCGCCCGATTACAACATTATGTGTATTTTCCCCTAGGCCATTGTAGTTATTGGTTTCTAGCATCAGAGTTGCGAAAATTTTGATGGTTTCTCAAGCAGTCCTTAACTTCAAACTCCCATATCTCGCGGACGGAATGACGAACTCGAGAAATTCCTGTTGCATCTGAAAGTGGAAACTCGCCCGATTACAATGGTATGTGCATTTTTGCCCTAGGGCATAGTAGTTATTGGATTCGAATATCAGACATGCGAAAATTTTGATGATTTCTCAACCATTCCTTAACCTCAAACTCCCATATCTCGCGAACGCATTGACGAACTCGAGAAATTCCTGTTGTATCTGAGAGTAGAAACTCGCCCGATTACGATGTTGTGTGTAGTTTACCCCTAGGCCATTCCAGTTATTGGTTTCGAGTAACAGATCAGCGAAGATTTTGATGGTTTCTCATCCATTCCTTAACTTCAAACTCCCATATCTCGCGAACGGATTGACGAAGTCGAGAAATTCCAGTTCCATGTGAAAGTAGAAACTCGCCCGATTTCAACCGTATTTGCATTTTTGCTCTAGGCCATAGTAGTTATTGGTTTCGAGTATCAGACTTGCGAAAATTTTGATGGTTTCTCAAGCATTCCTTAACTTCAAACTCCCATATCTCGCGAACGGAATGACGAACTCGAGAAATTCCTGTTGCATCTGAAAGTGGAAACTCGCCCGATTACAAAGGTATGTGCATTATTCCCCTATGCCTTTGTGGTTATTGGTTTCGAGTATCAGACTTGCGAAAATTTTGGTGGTTTCTCAACCATTCCTTAACTTCACCCTTCCATATCTCGCCAACGGATTGACGAACTCGAGAAATTCCTGTTGCATGTGAAAATAGAAACTCGCCCGATTACAACGGTAGGTGTATTTTTCCCCTAGGCCTTTGTAGTTATTTGTTTCGAGTATCAGACTTTCGAAAATTTTGATGGTTTCTCAAGCAGTCCTTAACTTCAAACTCCCGTATCTCGCGAACGGATTGACGAACTCGAGAATTTCCTGTTGCATCTGAAAGTAGAAACTCTCCCAATTACAAGGGTATGTGTACTTTTCCCCTGGGCCATTGTAGTTATTGGTTCGAGTATCAGACTTGCGAAAATTTTGATGGTTTCTCAACCATTCCGTATCTTCAAACTCCCATATCTCGCGAACGGGTTGACGAACTCGAGAAATTCCTGTTGCATCTGAAAGTAGAAACACGCCCGATTACAATGGTGTGTGTACTTTACCCCTAGACCATTCCAGCAATTGGTTTCGATTATCAGACTTGCGAAAATTTTGATGGTTTCTCAACCATTCCTTAACTTCACCCTTCCATATCTCGCCAACGGATTGACGAACTCGAGAATTTCCTATTGCATCTGAAAGCAGAAACTCGTCCGATTACAACGGTATGTGTATTTTTGCCCTAGGCCATAGTTGTTATTGGATTCGAATATCAGACATGCGAAAATTTTGATGATTTCTCAACCATTCCTTAACTTCAAACTCCCATATCTCGCGAACGCATTGACGAACTCGAGAAATTCCTGTTGTATCTGAAAGTAGTAACTCGCCCGATTACGATGGTGTGTGTAGTTTACCCCTAGGCCATTCCAGTTATTGGTTTCGAGAATCAGACCTGTGAAGATTTTGATGGTTTCTCAACCATTCCTTAACTTCAAACTCCCATATCCCGCGAACGGATTGACGAACTCGAGAAATTCCTGTTGCATGTGAAAGTAGAAACTCGCCCGATTACAACGGTAAGTGCATTTTTGCCCTGGGCCATAGTAGTTATTGGTTTCGAGTATCAGACTTGCGAAAATTTTGATGGTTTCTCAAGCATTCCTTAACTTCAAACTCCCATATCTCGCGAACGGAATGACGAACTCGAGAAATTCCTGTTGCATCTGAAAGTGGAAACTCGCCCGCTTACAAAGGTATGTGCATTATTCCCCTATGCCTTTGTAGTTATTGGTTTCGAGTATCAGACTTGCGAAAATTTTGATGGTTTCTCAAGCATTCCTTAACTTCAAACTCCCAAATCTCGCGAACGGATTGACGAACTCGAGAAATTCCGGTTGCATGTGAAAGTAGAAACTCGCCCGATTACAACGGTATGTGTATTTTTCCCCTAGGCATTTGTAGTTATTGGTTTCGAGTATCAGACTTTCGAAAATTTTGATGGTTTCTCAAGCATTCCTTAACTTCAAACTCCCATATCTCGCGAACGGATTGACGAACTCGAGAAATTCCTGTTGCATCTGAAAGTAGAAACTCTCTCAATTACAAGGGTATGTGTACTTTTCCGCTAGGCCATTCCAGTTATTGGTTTCGAGTATCAGACCAGCGAATATTTTGATGGTTTCTCAAGCATTCCTTAATTTCAAACTCCCATATCTCGCGAACGGATTGACGAACTCGAGAAATTCCTGTTGCACCTGAAAGTAGAAACTCTCCCAATTACAAGGGTATGTGTGTTTTTCCCCTGGGCCATTGTAGTTATTGGTTCGAGTATCAGACTTGCGAAAATTTTGATGGTTTCTCAACCATTCCTTAACTTCAAACTCCCATATCTCGCGAACGGATTGACGAACTCGAGAAATTCCTGTTGCATCTGAAAGTAGAAACACGCCCGATTACAATGGTGTGTGTACTTTACCCCTGGACCATTCCAGCAATTGGTTTCGAGTATCAGACTTTCGAAAATTTTGATGGTTTCTCAACCATTCCTTAACTTCAAACTCCCATACCTCGCGAACGGATTGACGAACTCCAGAAATTCCTGTTGCATGTGAAAGTAGAAACACGCCCGATTACAAAGGTATGTGCATTTTTGCCCTAGGCCATAGTAGTTATTGGTTTCGAGTATCAGACTTGCGAAAGTTTTGATGGTTTCTCAACCATCTCTTAACTCCCAACTCCGACATTTCGCGAACGGATTGACGAATCCGAATAATTTCTGTTGCATCTGAAAGTAGAAACTCTCCCAATTACAACGGTATGTGTATTTTGCCCCTAGGCCATTGTAGTTATTGGTTTCGAGTATCAGACTTCCGAAAATTTTGATGGTTTCTCAACCATTCCGTAACTTCAAACTCCCATATCTCGTGAACGGGTTGACGAACTCGAGAAATTCCTGTTGCATCTGAAAGTAGAAACACGCCCGATTACAATGATGTGTGTACTTTACCCCTAGACCATTGCAGCAATTGGTTTCGATTATCAGACTTGCGAAAATTTTGATGGTTTCTCAACCATTCCTTAACTTCACACTTCCATATCTCGCCCACGGATTGACGAACTCGAGAAATTCCTGTTGCATGTGAAAGTAGAAACTCGCCCGATTACAACGGTATGTGTATTTTTCCCCTAGGCCTTTGTAGTTATTGGTTTCGAGTATCAGGCTTTCGAAAATTTTGATGGTTTCTCAAGCATTCCTTAACTTCAAACTCCCGTATCTCGCGAACGGATTGACGAACTCGAGGAATTCCTGTTGCATCAGAAAGTAGAAACTCTCCCAATTACAAGGGTATGTGTACTTTTCCCCTAGGCCATTCCAGTTATTGGTTTCGAGTATCAGACCAGCGAAAATTTTGATGGGGTCTCAACCATTCCGTATCTTCAAACTCCCATATCTCGCGAACGGGTTGACGAACTCGAGAAATTGCTGTTGCATCTGAAAGTAGAAGCACGCCCGATTACAATGGTGTGTGTACTTTACCCCTAGACCATTCCAGCAATTGGTTTCGATTATCAGACTTGCGAAAATTTTGATGGTTTCTCAACCATTCCTTAACTTCACCCTTCCATATCTCGCCAACGGATTGACGAACTTGAGAAATTCCTGTTGCATGTGAAAATAGAAACTCGCCCGATTACAACGGTAGGTGTATTTTTCCCCTAGGCCTTTGTAGTTATTTGTTTCGAGTATCAGACTTTCGAAAATTTTGATGGTTTCTCAAGCATTCCTTAACTTCAAACTCCCATATCTTGCGAACGGATTGACGAACTCGGAAATTCCTGTTGCATCTGAAAGTAGAAACTCTCCCGATTACAATGGTGTATGTACTTTTCCCCTAGACCATTCCAGTTATTGGTTTCGAGTATCAGACGTTCGAAAATTTTGATGGTTTCTCGAGCATTCCGTAAATTCACACTTCCATATCTCGCGAACGGATTGCCGATCTCGAGAAATTCCAGTTGCATGTGAAAGTAGAAACTCGCCCGATTACAACGGTATGTGTATTTTTCCCCTAGGCATTTGTAGTTATTGGTTTCGAGTATCAGACTTTCGAAAATTTTGATGGTTTCTCAAGCATTCCTTAACTTCAAACTCCCATATCTCGCGAACGGATTGACGAACTCGAGAAATTCCTGTTGCATCTGAAAGTAGAAACTCTCTCAATTACAAGGGTATGTGTACTTTTCCCCTAGGCCATTCCAGTTATTGGTTTCGAGTATCAGACCAGCGAAAATTTTGATGGTTTCTCAAGCATTCCTTAATTTCAAACTCCCATATCTGGCGAACGGATTGACGAACTCGAGAAATTCCTGTTGCACCTGAAAGTAGAAACTCTCCCAATTACAAGGGTATGTGTGTTTTTCCCCTGGGCCATTGTAGTTATTGATTCGAGTATCAGACTTGCGAAAATTTTGATGGTTTCTCAACCATTCCTTAACTTCAAACTCCCATATCTCGCGAACGGATTGACGAACTCGAGAAATTCCTGTTGCATCTGAAAGTAGAAACACGCCCGATTACAATGGTGTGTGTACTTTACCCCTGGACCATTCCAGCAATTGGTTTTGATTATCAGACTTGTGAAAATTTTGATGGTTTCTCAAGCATTCCTTAACTTCAAACTCCCGTATCTAGCGAACGGATTGACGAACTCGAGAAATTCCTGTTGCATCTGAAAGTAGAAACTCTCCCAATTACAAGGGTATGTGTACTTTTCCCCTAGACCATTCCAGTTATTGGTTTCGAGTATCAGACCAGCGAAAATTTTGATGGTTTCTCAAGCATTCCTTAACTTCAAACTCCCATATCTCGCGAACGGATTGACGAACTCGAGAATTTCCTGTTGCATCTGAAAGTAGAAACTCTCCCAATTACAAGGGTATGTGTACTTTTCCCCTGGGCCATTGTAGTTATTGGTTCGAGTATCAGACTTGCGAAAATTTTGATGGTTTCTCAACCATTCCGTATCTTCAAACTCCCATATCTCGCGAACGGGTTGACGAACTCGAGAAATTCCTGTTGCATCTGAAAGTAGAGACACGCCCGATTACAATGGTGTGTGTACTTTACCCCTAGACCATTCCAGCAATTGGTTTCGATTATCAGACTTGCGAAAATTTTGATGGTTTCTCAACCATTCCTTAACTTCACCCTTCCATATCTCGCCAACGGATTGACGAACTCGAGAAATTCCTGTTGCATGTGAAAATAGAAACTCGCCCGATTACAACGGTAGGTGTATTTTTCCCCTAGGCCTTTGTAGTTATTGGTTTCGAGTATTAGACTTTCGAAAATTTTGATAGTTTCTCAAGCATTCCTTAACTTCAAACTCCCGTATCTTGCGAACGGATTGACGATCTCGGAAATTCCTGTTGCATCTGAAAGTAGAAACTCTCCCGATTACAATGGTGTATGTACATTTCCCCTAGACCATTCCAGTTATTGGTTTCGAGTATCAGACGTTCGAAAATTTTGATGGTTTCTCGAGCATTCCGTAACTTCACACTTCCATATCTCGCGAACGGATTGCCGAACTCGAGAAATTCCGGTTGCATGCGAAAGTAGAAACTCGCCCGATTACAACGGTATGTGTATTTTTCCCCTAGGCATTTGTAGTTATTGGTTTCGAGTATCAGACTTTCGAAAATTTTGATGGTTTCTCAAGCATTCCTTAACTTCAAACTCCCATATCTCGCGAACGGATTGACGAACTCGAGAAATTCCTGTTGCATCTGAAAGTAGAAACTCTCTCAATTACAAGGGTATGTGTACTTTTCCCCTAGGCCATTCCAGTTATTGGTTTCGAGTATCAGACCAGCGAAAATTTTGATGGTTTCCCAAGCATTCCTTAATTTCAAACTCCCATATCTCGCGAACGGATTGACGAACTCGAGAAATTCCTGTTGCACCTGAAAGTAGAAACTCTCCCAATTACAAGGGTATGTGTGTTTTTCCCCTGGGCCATTGTAGTTATTGGTTCGAGTATCAGACTTGCGAAAATTTTGATGGTTTCTCAACCATTCCTTAACTTCAAACTCCCATATCTCGCGAACGGATTGACGAACTCGAGAAATTCCTGTTGCATCTGAAAGTAGAAACACGCCCGATTACAATGGTGTGTGTACTTTACCCCTGGACCATTCCAGCAATTGGTTTTGATTATCAGACTTGTGAAAATTTTGATGGTTTCTCAACCATTCCTTAACTTCAAACTCCCATATCTCGCGAACGGGTTGACGAACTCGAGAAATTCCTGTTGCATCTGAAAGTAGAAACACGCCCGATTACAATGGTGTGTGTACTTTACCCCTGGACCATTCCAGCAATTGGTTTTGATTATCAGACTTGTGAAAATTTTGATGGTTTCTCAAGCATTCCTTAACTTCAAACTCCCATATCTCGCGAACGGATTGACGAACTCGAGAAATTCCTGTTGCATCTGAAAGTAGAAACACGCCCGATTACAATGGTGTGTGTACTTTACCCCTAGACCATTCCAGCAATTGGTTTCGATTATCAGACTTGCGAAAATTTTGATGGTTTCTCAACCATTCCTTAATTTCACCCTTCCATATCTCGCCAACGGATTGACGAACTCGAGAAATTCCTGTTGCATGTGAAAATAGAAACTCGCCCGATTACAACGGTAGGTGTATTTTTCCCCTAGGCCTTTGTAGTTATTGGTTTCGAGTATTAGACTTTCGAAAATTTTGATGGTTTCTCAAGCATTCCTTAACTTCAAACTCCCATATCTTGCGAACGGATTGACGAACTCGGAAATTCCTGTTGCATCTGAAAGTAGAAACTCTCCCGATTACAATGGTGTATGTACTTTTCCCCTAGACCATTCCAGTTATTGGTTTCGAGTATCAGACGTTCGAAAATTTTGATGGTTTCTCGAGCATTCCGTAACTTCACACTTCCATATCTCGCGAACGGATTGCCGAACTCGAGAAATTCCGGTTGCATGTGAAAGTAGAAACTCGCCCGATTACAACGGTATGTGTATTTTTCCCCTAGGCATTTGTAGTTATTGGTTTCGAGTATCAGACTTTCGAAAATTTTGATGGTTTCTCAAGCATTCCTTAACTTCAAACTCCCATATCTCGCGAACGGATTGACGAACTCGAGAAATTCCTGTTGCATCTGAAAGTAGAAACTCTCTCAATTACAAGGGTATGTGTACTTTTCCCCTAGGCCATTCCAGTTATTGGTTTCGAGTATCAGACCAGCGAAAATTTTGATGGTTTCTCAAGCATTCCTTAATTTCAAACTCCCATATCTCGCGAACGGATTGACGAACTCGAGAAATTCCTGTTGCACCTGAAAGTAGAAACTCTCCCAATTACAAGGGTATGTGTGTTTTTCCCCTGGGCCATTGTAGTTATTGGTTCGAGTATCAGACTTGCGAAAATTTTGATGGTTTCTCAACCATTCCTTAACTTCAAACTCCCATATCTCGCGAACGGATTGACGAACTCGAGAAATTCCTGTTGCATCTGAAAGTAGAAACACGCCCGATTACAATCGTGTGTGTACTTTACCCCTGGACCATTCCAGCAATTGGTTTTGATTATCAGACTTGTGAAAATTTTGATGGTTTCTCAACCATTCCTTAACTTCAAACTCCCATATCTCGCGAACGGGTTGACGAACTCGAGAAATTCCTGTTGCATCTGAAAGTAGAAACACGCCCGATTACAATGGTGTGTGTACTTTACCCCTGGACTATTCCAGCAATTGGTTTTGATTATCAGACTTGTGAAAATTTTGATGGTTTCTCAACCATTCCTTAACTTCACACTTCCATATCTCGCCCACGGATTGACGAACTCGAGAAATTCCTGTTGCATCTGAAAGTAGAAACTCTCCCAATTGCAAGGGTATGTGTGTTTTCCCCTGGGCCATTGTAGTTATTGGTTCGAGTACCAGACTTTGGAAAATTTTGATGGTTTCTCAACCATTCCGTAACTTCAAACTCCCATTACTCCCTACTATTTGACATCTCGAGCGCCTTTGACAACGTATGGTGGCCAAGCATACTGTCAAATCTAAAACTCCGGGAATGCCCTAGGAATCTGTACCTACTGATAAAGGACTACCTCGCGCGAAGAACCGTTAAAATAACAAATAACTATACTTCTACTGAAATGAAAGTCACCAAAGGATGCCCTCAGGGCTCCATACTCGGCCCAAACTTCTGGAACCTGATCTTTGACGAAATCATCAGCAACATCAATTGCCTCGGACACGAACCCATAGCCTACGCCGACGATCTACTGGTCCTGGTGTCAGGAAACGCCAGAAAAACAATAGAAGAAAAAGCAAACAGTGTCACACAAGCCATCGTCGAGTGGTGTAAAAAACACAAACTCCAGCTGTCACAAACAAAATCCGAAATGCTCCTCCTTAAAGGCTTTTTGGACATTAGACGACCACCCACAGTCAGGATAGAACAAAAATCCCTGAGAATGCCAGCAGTTGCCAAGTATCTGTGAGTCCACATCGGAACGAGGCTGAACATAACACCTCACGTTCACCATATAACTGAGAAAAGTAAAAAAGTGTTCAACAAACTTGCACACGTGGCGAAGGCCCAGTGGGGACTAAACTACAAGTGCATGTTAACACTATGCAAAGGAATTTTCGAACCAATAATCACATACGCCGCAGCGGGATGGAGCGATCGCATAAACACGTGGCACATTAAGAAATTAAAACAGGCACAAAGGCAAGCCCTCTTACGAGCCACAAAAGCATATAGAACCGTATCAACGGATGCCCTTACCCTACTCGCAGGAGTCACCCCAATAGAACTACTCCTCACCGAAAGGAAAGCGTTGTATCACCTCAGACACAACGAAGAATTTAAAATAGGACAACTCCATTTCACACCATTGGAAGGCGAACCGGATAAAGCAAGAATCAAGCGAATAAAGGCACAAATAAAAGCACAAACCATTGACACATGGCAGACAAATTGGAAACACACAACTAAAGGAAGAAGTACATTCGAGTTCTTCGACGACGTACAGGAAAGAATAAAGGCAACGTGGATACAGCCAAACTTCTATACCATGCAACTCCTGACCGGGCACGGTAAGATAAAAGAAAAACTACACAAACTCGGCATCTCCGACGACGATATATGCAGCTGTGGTCAAAGAGATACAATAAAACACATCATCTTCAACTGCCCCAACCACGACGAGGAACGAAACACTCTGAGAGAAAACGTTACCCGGGCCAACATCCAATGGCCCTGCACACTGCCGGAACTGACGCGTAAGGACACATATCACCTACTGCACACTTTCGCAACCAGAGCAATGGGATCCCGAGAGACCAGGTAACTACAACGCCATAAAACAAAACAATAGAAATAAGACATAACACCAGCCTCTTTACAGCAGAGACCAGCACCCGTACACGGTATCACGGGCACTGCTTCCATCAGGAAGAAGTGTGCCATGACGGGCGACACCGGGTGCTACGGCACCCGACGTCAAACACTCGCTCAAAGATCCGCGAGCCCGTACGAGACTGAGCTTCGAGCTAGTGATCTCGCCTCCTCGTGGCCTCCGCTGGATACGTTTCGCCGGTGATTACTGTGCCCGCATAGAATCACTGGCGAGATGACCAAGTAGATCACTTCCCTTGCGGGACAGTCTACACTCCTGATGATCCTTGAGCGGTGAAGGAGGGGTTTTTCCAAGTCCCGCCGCACAAAACATCTACGTGCGTGACCGTTGGCAGAGGTTGCAAGCTAGCCACAACACCGTTCGGTTCAGGCGAAAGCCTTGGTACGACACAGCTTGCGCACTCGGCGCCCGGGAAGCTGGTAGACAATCAATGCATGTGAAAGTAGAAACTCGCCCGATTACAAAGGTATGTGCATTTTTGCCCTAGGCCATAGTAGTTATTGGCTTCGAGTATCAGACTTGCGAAAATTTTAATGGTTTCTAAAGCATTCCTTAACTTCAAACTCCCATATCTCGCGAACCGATTGACGAACTCGAGAAATTCCTGTTGCATCTGAAAGCAGAAACTCGCCCGATTACAACGGTATGTGTATTTTCCCCCTAGGCCATTGTAGTTATTGGTTTCGAGTATCTGACTTGCGAAAATTCTGATGGTTTCTCAAGCATTCTTTAACTTCAAACTCCCATATCTCGCGAACGGATTGACGAACTCGAGAATTTCCTATTGCATCTGAAAGCAGAATCTCGCCCGATTACAACGGTATGTGTATTTTTCCCGTAGGCCTTTGTAGTTATTGGTTTCGAGTATCAGACCAGCGAAGATTTTGATGGTTTCTCAACAATTCCATAACTTTAAACTCCCATATCTCGCGAACGGATTGACGAACTCCAGAAATTCCTGTTGCATGTGAAAGTAGAAACTCGCCCGATTGCAACGGTATGTGTATTTTTCCCCTAGGCCTTTGTAGTTATTGGTTTCGAGTATCAGACTGGCGAAAATTTTGATGGTTTCTCAACCATTCCTTAATTTCAAACTCCCATATCTCGCGAATGGATTGACGAATTCGAGAAATTCCTGTTGTATCTGAAAGTAGAAACTCGCCCGATTACAATGGTGTGTGTACTTTTCCCCTAGGCCATTCCAGTTATTGGTTTCGAGTATCAGACCAGCGAAAATTTTGATGGTTTCACAACCATTCCTTAACTTCAAACTCCCATATCTCGCGAACGGATTGCCGAACTCGAGAAATTCCTGTTGCATGTGAAAGTAGAAACTCGCCCGATTACAACGGTATGTGTATTTTTCCCCTAGGCCTTTGTAGTTATTGGTTTCGAGTATTAGACTTTCGAAAATTTTGATGTTTCCTCAAGCATTCCTTACCTTCAAACTCCCATATCTCGCGAACGGATTGTCGAACTCGAGAAATTCCTGTTGCATCTGAAAGTAGAAACTCTTCCAATTACAACGGTGTGTGTACTTTTCCCCTAGACCATTCCAGCGATTGGTTTCGATTATCAGACTTGCGAAAATTTTGATGGTTTCTCAACCATTCCTTAACTTCAAACTCCCATATCTCGTTAACGGATTGACGAACACGAGAAATTTCTGTTGTATCTGAAAGTAGAAACTCGCCCGATTACAATGGTGTGTGTACTTTTCCCCTAGGCCATTCCAGTTATTGGTTTCGAGTATCAGACCAGCGAAAATTTTAATGGTTTCACAACCATTCCTTAACTTCAAACTCCCATATCTCGCGAACGGATTGCCGAACTCGAGAAATTCCTGTTGCATGTGAAAGTAGAAACTCGCCCGATTACAACGGTATGTGTATTTTTCCCCTAGGCCTTTGTAGTTATTGGTTTCGAGTATTAGACTTTCGAAAATTTTGATGGTTCCTCAAGCATTCCTTAACTTCAAACTCCCATATCTCGCGAACGGATTGACGAACTCGAGAAATTCCTGTTACATCTGAAAGTAGATGCTCGCCCGATTACAACGGTAGGTGTATTTTTCCCCTAGGCCTTTGTAGTTATTGGTTTCGAGTATCAGACTTTCGAAAATTTTGATGGTTTCTCAAGCATTCCTTACCTTCAAACTCCCATATCTCGTTAACGGATTGACGAACTCGAGAAATTCCTGTTGCATCTGAAAGTATTATAGAAACTCGCCCGATTACAATGATATGTGTGTTTTTCCCCTAGGCCTTTGTAGTTATTGGTTTCGAGTATCAGACTTGCGAAAATTTTGATGGTTTCTCAACCATTCCTTAACTTCAAACTCCCATATCTCTCGAACGGATTGACGAACTCGAGAAATTCCTGTTGCATCTGAAAGTAGAAACTCGCCCGATTACAATAGTGTGTGTACTTTTCCCGTAGGCCTTTGTAGTTATGGGTTTCATTAGCGTCTTCACGCTCACACACGCCTTACAAAAATCTTGTTTTCTACTTGTTCTCACATCTTAAATAATTATTCTAAGTTCGCAGCCAATTAGCTCGGCGTTACTCGCGGTAAGTGATACTTCGTCGCGAGTAATACCGATTACCAGGTCTCACCACGTGGAGGTTGCTGCGAGCGGAGACCCGGAGAGAGATAGATGGATTCAAAGTTCCATCGATCTCCCTCGACACGCGATACAAACGAAGATACTAAACCAAAGAGATGGAAAGGGTCAATTTTCCTTCGATCTCCTTGTTTAGTTCTGCCAAGCAATTACATTATGAAAAAATTAGGCAAAATTGGGAAAGACGCGACACGAACCGTGCAGTTGGTCCTACTAGGTCTATCCCGTTTCCCCTCCGTGGTTCCGATTCCAGAGAAAACGAACGACGCCTACCACTCCCCTAGAGGAGTGCCCCGTTTCTCCATCTTTACGACGAGAGGGTCTTATTTTGGAGACTTTCGCAGGGACCGGCAAAAATGCCTGCTCCTGCGGTCGCAACATGCCCCCTCTGGAAGCGGACACACCGGAAGAGACGGCGATAGACCGTTCGGACTACTTACACGGCCGGCCACTTGCTTGTACAAGAAGCAGTGGAGACCGGACCGAGGAATGAGGAAGCGAGCAAAATTAAGCTAAAGATTGGATAATTGCTTGGCAGATCACAGCCTTAAAACTAACTTATTCTAACTGCAGAGATGGACGGAATCAATGTTCCTTTGATCTCCTCGTTAAATTCTGCCGAGCAATTGCATTATGGAAAAATTAGGCGAAATTGGGAAATACGCGACACGAACCGTGGAGTTGCTCCTACTAGGTCGGTCCCGTTTCCTCTCAGTGGGCCCGATTAAAGAGGAAATGAACGACGCCGTCCACTCATATAGAGTGCCTCGTTTCTCCCAACTCCGCGTCAGGAACCACGCAAAGCGTGGACCTGACTCACGGAGGATGACAAAGAGAGGGTCTTGTGGCACAAGGATTTCCGCAGGGACCGGTGCGAACACCTGCCCCTGTGTTCGCAGCATATTCTCTCTCAAAGCGGACGCACCAGAAGAGACAGCGATCGAGCGTTCGGTCCACCTCCACGGCCGGTCACTTGCTTATGCAACAAGCAGAGGTGGCCGGACTGAGATACGAGCAAGCGAGCAAAAAGAAGTTAAAGATTGGATAATTGCTCGGCAGATCACAGATACTCGTACATGGTAACCTTAAAACTAACTTAGTCTATACTTAGAATTAACAGTCCCGCGGAGGATGCAATACATCAGTCCTCTTCGTTCTTCGTTCTTCGTTTTCCGATACATCTAAGAGAATGTATCTAAGAGAAACCTAAGAGAAACCTAAAGTCATGGCATAATAGAAAATAGAAATGAATTCGGTTAGTGGAAAAAAATAAACATGTCAAAACAAGTAGAAATTAAAATCAGAGTACAAATGAAATGAATTAGACAAAGAAACAGTTAGAAAAAAAAAGAAAGGATTGAGAGAGTGGTCGCCAGTACTGACCACCGCTTACCGGCGGCCAGTACCGGTTACCATGGTGAGGGGTCTCCCTTCCATAAACCTAAAACGAAGAGATGCGTCCACCTCGGAGGCTTCGGGAACAATGAAATTTTAAACAACCGGGGCCTCCTTATATACACTCCCCAAGGTGACTTACCGTTTCTTCCATTGTCTTTGTTCGATCTAATCGAAATTTTCGAAGGCGAACGGTTTCGGTGAATGTTTGTTCATTTCCGCGATTGTTACTAACATTTATACATGTTCCCAATATTGATCGAACAATGTGCATCTTATTTATGTATTGCAATTAATTAAGAAACTTATAGAAATTGATTTTGATCGAGACTCGATGTTAAAACGTGTTTCGTAAAGTTTTTAAGCATGGAAAGTAACAATTGTTCATTAAATGCATTAAGTTAACATTTGTTTAATTCTTATAATTTACACAATACGCGTAGAAGTTGTGTTTTTTACATAAAAGTGCCGAAATTCAATTAATCGCTTTTTTAGATAGAAAAATCATCGCGATGAAGACTTGTGAATCGATAATCGATACCTGTAGCCTTGAAAATGTCAGTTGGATCTCAGCGAAAAATTCCTTCGCGAACAAAGAATATTTCAACGAAATGATATTTTAAGCCATTATTTATACTAGGAAATAGTTAATAATTGTTCAAACTACGGTCCTACGACGGTTATTAATAATTATGATAAATAAACATCAAGATATTGCAAAATCTGCGAAGGCGAACGGTTTCTGTGAATGTTTCTTCCTATATGCGATTGTTATTAACTTTTTCGCGTGCTCCCAATATTAATCGAACAATGTACATCTTATCTATGCATTACAAATGATTAAGTAACTTATAGAAATTGATTTTGATCGAGATTCGAAGTGAAAACGTGTTTCGTAAAGATGTAATGCATAGAAAGTAGTAATTGTCTATTTGGTACATTAATTTAACATTTATTTAATTCTTATAATTTACACAATACGTGCAGAAGTTGCATTTTTTACTTAAAAGTGTCACAAATCAATTAATCGCTTTTCTAAATAGAAAAATTATCGTGATGAACACTTGTGAATCGATCATCGATACCTGTAACATTGAGAATATCAGTTGGATCTCAACGAAAAATTCCTTCGTGAACAAAGAATATTTTAACGAAATGATATTTTAAGCCATTATTTATACTAGGACATTGTTAATAATTGTTTAAACTATGGTCCAACGACGGTTGTTAATGATTATGATAAATAAACATCAAGATATTGCAAAATCTATGAAGGAGAACGGTTTTGGTAAATGTTTTTTCATTTCCGTGATTGTTATTAACATTTACGCACGTTCCGAATATTAACATTACAATGTGCATCTTGTTTGTGCATTATAAGTCATTAATTACTTTACAAATATTAATTTCGATCGAAAATCGAGAAACATATGAATACCGCGTTTTACTTCAATTCTCGATGAAATTTAATTTCTATATTTCTATAGGCAAATCAATAATTTACAATGCATAACTAAGATGCATTCTCTCACATAAATGTTCGAAACATGCATAAATGTTAATAACAATCGCATGGATGAACAACAATTCACTGAAACCGTTCCCCTTCGCAGATTTCGCAATATCTTGATGTTCATTCATCAGAATTATTAACAACCGTCGTAGCACCATGGTATAAAAAATTATTAACAATGTCCTGGTATAAATAATGGATTAAAACATTATTTCGTTGAAGTATTTTTCATTCGCGAAATCGTGGCACTTCCTCGCATATCATATACTCCTGACAACAAGAGTCCCAACATTGAACATTTTCTACAATTTATGTCTGAATTTCATCCTTTGGTATGAGGAGAACACTGTCGCCAAGGAAGTATGCATTTCGATTTCTCAAGTACTAATCAAATGTTACATCGATATATCTAATAGACAATTACTACTTTCCATATTTTAAAACTTTAAGAAACACCTCTTTACTTCGGAGCTCGATCAAAATTAATTTCTATAAGTTTCTTAATTATTTGTGATGCATAAATAATATGCACATTGTTCAATTAATATTGGGAGCACATATAAATGTTACTAACAATCGCGGAAATGGACAAACATTCACCGAAACCGTTCGCCTTCGCAAATTTAGCAATATCTTGACGTTTATTTATCATAATTATTAACAAGCGTCGTGGGACCGTAGATTAAACAATTATTAACATTGTTTTAGCATAAATAATGGCTTGAAAGTCATCACTTTCTGGAAATATTTGTTAGATTGAACAAAGACAATCGAAGTAACCGTGCGATAAAATAAATGAATATTTCTCTACATATCGAAATTATAGTCTGTATATATGCAAATATATATTCTGAACGCTCAGTGACACACATATGTCACACGGCAATGAAGTGGGTTGCCATCTACTAGAGAATAGGTAAACTACACTTAAGGTGTGAAAACACCTGGCGGAGAAACGCTCAAGTTTGTTGAGGAATTGATCTTATTTCCACCATTAGATAGCGCCACGAGCATAAATTTACCGACATTACAGATAAGTATTTCCATTTGTATAATATTCCCTACCGTGCGATAAAATAAATAAATATTTCTCTACATATCGAAATTATTGTTTGTGATGCATGCAAATATGATCTGAAATTCCAAACATTTGCAACGTGGTAATTATATGGGTTGCCGTCTCTTGAGAACATATTTGTTAACTTTCGCGATTGTTACTAACATTTATGCATGTTCCCAATATTAATCGAACAATATGTATCTTATTTATGCATGGTAAATGATTATATAATACTTATAGAAATTGATTTTGATCGAGATTCAAAGTAAAAACTTGTTTCGTAAAGTTTGAAAGCAAGGAAAGTAATAATTGTCTATTTAGTGCAATAGTTTAGCATTTATTTAATTCTCATAATTTACACTATACGCGTAGAATTTGTATTTCTTACTCAAACGTGCTGAATTTCGATTAATCGCTGTTCTATGTAGAAAAATCATCGTGATAAACACTTGTGAGTCGATAATCGATATGTGTAGCCATGATTTCGAGGTATCAAAGATTTTTTTAAATGTATAAAGGAAGGCTAGAATGCAGAGAAATTTCATTACGCTGATTTCGTTTAACTTTACATTTATTCGAAAGATGATACATACGAAACTTTGTACAAAAATATTTATTTATTTTATTGCACGGTAGGGAATACCATACAAATGGAAATACTTATCTGTAATGTCGGTAAATTATGCATGTGGCGCTATGTATTGGTGGAAATAACAACAATTCCTCAACAAACTTGAGCGTTTCTCCGCCAGGTGTTTTCACACCTTAAGTGTAGTTTACCTATTCTCTAGTAGATGGCAACCCACTTCATTGCCGTGTGACATATGTGTGTCACTGAGCGTTCGGAATATACATGCATATATACAAACTATTTTTTCGATATGTAGAGAAATATTCATTTATTTTATCGCACGGTTACTTCGATTGTCTTTGTTCGATCTAACAAATATTTCCAGAAAGTAATGACTTTCAAGCCATTATTTATACTAGAACATTGTTAATAATTGTCTAAAGTATGGTCCTATGACGGTTGTTAATAAATATGATAAATAAACATCGAGATATTGCGAAATCTGCGAAGGCGAACGGTTTCGGTGAATGTTTGTTCATTTCCGCGATTGTTACTAACATTTATACATGTTCCGAACATTTATCTTACAATATGCATCTTATTTATGCATTAAATATGATTGATTCGCCTACAGCGATTAATTTTGACCGAGATTCGAGGTATAAACGTGTTTCTTAATGTTTCAAAGCATGGAAAGTAACAATTGTTTATTAGATACATTAATTTAACATTTGTTTCGTTCTTATAATTTTCGGATTATGCGTGGAAGCTGTATTCTTGATGTAAAAGCGTCGAAATTCAATTAATCGCTTTTCTAGATAGAAAAACCATCGTGATAGACGTTTGTGAATCGATAAACATTTCCAGCCTTGACAATGTCGGTTTGATCTCAATAAGAACAATTCCATCGCGAACAAAGAATATTTCAACGAAATGATATTTTAAGCCATTATTTATACTAGGACATTGTTAATAATTGTTTAATCTACGGTCCCACGACGCTTGTTAATAATTATGATAAATAAACGTCAAGATATTGCTAAATTTGCGAAGGCGAACGGTTTCGGTGAATGTTTGTCCATTTCCGCGATTGTTAGTAACATTTATATGTGCTCCCAATATTAATTGAACAATGTGCATATTATTTATGCATCACAAATAATTAAGAAACTTATAGAAATTAATTTTGATCGAGCTCCGAAGTAAAGAGGTGTTTCTTAAAGTTTTAAAATATGGAAAGTAGTAATTGTCTATTAGATATATCGATGTAACATTTGATTAGTACTTGTGAAATCGAAATGCATACTTCCTTGGCGACAGTGTTCTCCTCATACCAAAGGATGAAATTCAGACATAAATTGTAGAAAATGTTCAATGTTGGGACTCTTGTTGTCAGGAGTATATGATATGCGAGGAAGTGCCACGATTTCGCGAATGAAAAATACTTCAACGAAATAATGTTTTAATCCATTATTTATACCAGGACATTGTTAATAATTTTTTATACCATGGTGCTACGACGGTTGTTAATAATTCTGATGAATGAACATCAAGATATTGCGAAATCTGCGAAGGGGAACGGTTTCAGTGAATTGTTGTTCATCCATGCGATTGTTATTAACATTTATGCATGTTTCGAACATTTATGTGAGAGAATGCATCTTAGTTATGCATTGTAAATTATTGATTTGCCTATAGAAATTAAATTTCATCGAGAATTGAAGTAAAACGCGGTATTCATATGTTTCTCGATTTTCGATCGAAATTAATATTTGTAAAGTAATTAATGACTTATAATGCACAAACAAGATGCACATTGTAATGTTAATATTCGGAACGTGCGTAAATGTTAATAACAATCACGGAAATGAAAAAACATTTACCAAAACCGTTCTCCTTCATAGATTTTGCAATATCTTGATGTTTATTTATCATAATCATTAACAACCGTCGTTGGACCATAGTTTAAACAATTATTAACAATGTCCTAGTATAAATAATGGCTTAAAATATCATTTCGTTAAAATATTCTTTGTTCACGAAGGAATTTTTCGTTGAGATCCAACTGATATTCTCAATGTTACAGGTATCGATGATCGATTCACAAGTGTTCATCACGATAATTTTTCTATTTAGAAAAGCGATTAATTGATTTGTGACACTTTTAAGTAAAAAATGCAACTTCTGCACGTATTGTGTAAATTATAAGAATTAAATAAATGTTAAATTAATGTACCAAATAGACAATTACTACTTTCTATGCATTACATCTTTACGAAACACGTTTTCACTTCGAATCTCGATCAAAATCAATTTCTATAAGTTACTTAATCATTTGTAATGCATAGATAAGATGTACATTGTTCGATTAATATTGGGAGCACGCGAAAAAGTTAATAACAATCGCATATAGGAAGAAACATTCACAGAAACCGTTCGCCTTCGCAGATTTTGCAATATCTTGATGTTTATTTATCATAATTATTAATAACCGTCGTAGGACCGTAGTTTGAACAATTATTAACTATTTCCTAGTATAAATAATGGCTTAAAATATCATTTCGTTGAAATATTCTTTGTTCGCGAAGGAATTTTTCGCTGAGATCCAACTGACATTTTCAAGGCTACAGGTATCGATTATCGATTCACAAGTCTTCATCGCGATGATTTTTCTATCTAAAAAAGCGATTAATTGAATTTCGGCACTTTTATGTAAAAAACACAACTTCTACGCGTATTGTGTAAATTATAAGAATTAAACAAATGTTAACTTAATGCATTTAATGAACAATTGTTACTTTCCATGCTTAAAAACTTTACGAAACACGTTTTAACATCGAGTCTCGATCAAAATCAATTTCTATAAGTTTCTTAATTAATTGCAATACATAAATAAGATGCACATTGTTCGATCAATATTGGGAACATGTATAAATGTTAGTAACAATCGCGGAAATGAACAAACATTCACCGAAACCGTTCGCCTTCGAAAATTTCGATTAGATCGAACAAAGACAATGGAAAAACCGGTAAGTGACTCTTCGTTTTAGGTTTATGGAAGGGGGACCCCCACCTTGGTAACCGGTACTGGCCGCCGGTAGGCGGTGGTCAGTACTGGCGACCATTCTCTCAATCCTTTCTTTGGTTTTTAATTGTTTCTTTCTGTAATTTATTTTACTTGTTCTCTGATTTTACTTTGTACTTGTTTTTCCATGTTTATTTTTTTGTCATTCTTGCCTTTATTTCCTTTGTTACTGAATGACTGTATTTAATCACTAACCAACTTCATTTCTATTTTCTATCATTTTTTTATCATGCCTTGACTTTAGGTTTCTCTTAGGTAGGCACACCGGAGAACGAAGAACGAAGAACGAAGAACGAAGAACAAAGAACGAAGAACGAAGAGGACACTATCGTCGCAACCGCCGTGGAATCTTTAGTTAAGCTTGGAATAAGTTGATTTTAAGGCCACCGTGTACAAATATCTGTTATCTGTCAAGCAATTATCCAATCTTTAACTTCTTTTTGCTCGCTTGCTCGTATCTCAGTCCGGCCACCTCTGCTTGTTGCATAAGCAAGTGACAGGCCGTGGAGGTGGACCGAACGCTCGATCGCTGTCTCTTCTGGTGCGTCCGCTTTGAGAGAGAATATGCTGCGAACACAGGGGCAGGTGTTCGCATCGGTCCCTGTGGAAGCACTGTGCCATAAGACCCTCTCTTCGTCATCCTCCGTGAGTCAGGTCCACGCTTTGCGTGGTTCCTGACGCGGAGTTGGGAGAAACGGGGCACTCTATATGAGTGGACGGCGTCGTGCATTTCCTCTTTAATCGGGCCCACTGAGGGGAAACGGGACCGACCTAGTAGGACCAACTGCACGGTTCGTGTCGCGTCTTTTCCAATTTTGCCTAATTTTTCCATAATGTAATTTCTTGGCAGAACTAAACGAGGAGATCGAAGGAACATTGATTCCTTCCATCTCTTTGGTTTAGTATCTTCGTTTGTATCGGGTGTCGAGGGAGATCGATGGAACTTTGATTCCATCTATCTCTCTCCGGGTCTCCGCTCGCAGCAACCTCCACGTGGTGAGACCTGGTAATCGGTATTACTCGCGACGAACAGTAATTATTCGTCGTGGGTAGTACCGAGCTAATCGGCTGCGAGTTTAGAATAGTAATTTTTACGGTACAGTAGAGTACTTTACGGTACAGTACATTCAACAAGTTCAATTGATGTATTGAAATAAAATCAATTTCACTGACAGCAGAAACTTTATTTTTGTCCATTATTTGCTTCCATTTCTTTAACCCGATCCTATCAAACTGCTAAAACTACTTAAAACTATATGTCCTCAACTATCATCTTCTCCTGATACAAAGAAAATCGGGATCCATGATTCAGAAATTCGTTCGAAAGTACAACAAAATTTCGGTTCGCGGAAATTCTTGGAATTTGATGTCAATTCTAAGAATCCGCGAAATCGTGCCACTTCCTCGCATATCGTACACTGACACCAAGAGTCCCAAAATCAAACATTTTCTAAAATTTATGCCTGAATTTTAACCTTTGGTATCAGGAAAATACCAAAAATTTCGATTCTTCAAGTATTAATCAAATGCTAAATTGATATATCTCATAGACAATTATTACTTTCCATGGTTTAAAACTTTAAGAAACATCTCTTTACTTTGAAGTACGATCAAAATTATTATAATCATTTAATCTAAACGGAGAAACGGAGAAACGGAGAAACGGAGAAACGGAGAAACGGAGAAAAGGAGAAACGGAGAAAAGGAGACACGGAGAAACGGAGAAATGGAGAAACGGAGAAACGGAGAAACGGAGAAACGGAGAAACGGAGAAACGGAGAAACGGAGAAACGGAGAAACGGAGAAACGGAGAAACGGAGAAACGGAGAAACGGAGAAACGGAGAAACGGAGAAACGGAGAAACGGAGAAACTAAGAAACGGAGAAACGGAGAAACGGAGAAACGGAGAAACGGAGAAACGAAGAAACGAAGGAAGAAACGGAGAAACGAAGAAAGAAACGGAGAAACGAAGAAAGAAACGGAGAAGCGAAGAAAGACACGAAGAAACGAAGAAAGAAACCGAGAAACGAAGAACGGAATGAAGAATAGAAGAAAGAAATGGAGAAACGAAGAAAGAAACGGAAAATCGAAGAAAGAAACGGAGAAACGAAGAAAGAAACGGAGAAACGAACAAAGAAACGGAGAAACGAACAAAGAAACGGAGAAACGGAGAAACGGAAAAACGGAGAAATCGAAAACGGAGAAACGGACAAAGAAACGGAGAAACGGAGAAATAAATGGAGAAACGAAGAAATAAACGGAGAAACGAAGAAAGAAACGGAGAAACGAAGAAAGAAACGGAGAAACGAAGAAGGAAAGGTAGAAAGAAACGGAGAAACGAAGAAAGAAACGGAGAAACGATGAAAGAAACGAAGAAACGTAGAAAGAAACGAAGAAACGAACAAAGAAACGGAGAAACTAACAAAGAAACGGAGAAACGAACAAAGAAACTGAGAAACGAACAAAGAAACGGAGACACGGAGAAATAAATGGAGAAACGAAGAAATAAACGGAGAAACGAAGAAAGAAACGCAGGAACGAACAAAGAAACGGTGAAACGGAGAAACGGAAAAACGGAGAAATCGAAAACGGAGAAACGGAGAAACAGAGAAACGGAGAAACGGAGAAACGGAGAAACGGAGAAACCGAGAAACGGAGAAACGGAGAAACGGAGAAACGGAGAAACCGAGAAACGGAGAAACGGAGAAACGGAGAAACGGTGAAGCGGAGAAATGGAGGAACGGAGAAACGGAGATACAGAGAAACGGAAAACTGAGAAACGGAGAATCGGAGAAACGGAAAAACGGAGAAACCGAGAAACGGAGAAACGGGGAAACGGAGAAACCGAGAAACGGAGAAACGGAGAGACGGAGAAACGGATCAGTTCCTATTTCTTTAAATTTAATTGGGGAGGTATTTTTATTCATTAATTTAATTATTTTGTTGAAAATGTTAGTAATTTTATTTTTATTTATGTGTTCTTTAAATTTTTTACATTCAATATATATATATATATTTATTTATATTTTTCATGGGAAAGGTAATTATTTTTACAAGTATATAAATAACTATTCAGTATTTAATTGTATAATAGTTTTAATACATTATTTTATAATTAAGTTTAAATGGTTTATTAAAATTATTGATTTGTGGAATCAAAGGTATAAATTTCATTTTAAATTATGAATTTTTTTTTATATAGTTTTATTTTAGTATTTATTAATAGTGTGAGTTTTATATTTTTAAGTTTATATTTTTATGTGACAAAAATTGATTTCATTATGGAGTGATTTTAATAAATTTAAATAGGATAAAATTAAATTTTTTAATTAATTTAGATTTTATGAGTTTAATATATTTAGGAGTAGTTTTATTAATTTCATTAATGATTGTAATTTATAGGGTTGGATATATAGAGGGTGATATATATATATATTGATCGGTATAAATATATGTTATTATTATTTATTATATCTATATGTATTATAATTATAAGGCCTAGAATTTTAAGTATTTTATTTGGATGGGATGGTTTAGTATTAATTTCATTTTGTTTGGTAACTTATTGGTTTTATTTAATCGAGTAGGTGATGTGTGTTTATTAATTTTAATTGTTTTGGCTTCAGTTAGGGGTTCTTGGGGATATATATTGATTGATAGAATAGGAGGCTGTATGATTTTGATATTATTAATTTGTGGAATAACTAAAAGAACTCAAATACCGTTTTCTTCTTGATTACCTGCTGCGATAACTGCTCCTACCCCTGTTTCTTCTTTAGTTCATTCTTCAACTTTAGTTACAGCAGGAGTTTATTTACTAAATCGATATAGAAATATAATTATAATGTATAATATAAATTTTTTATTAACATTAATTTCTAGTTTAACCGTATTAATGGCGGGTTTAATAGCAAATTTTGAGTATGATTTAAAAAAAATTATTGCTTTTTCTACTTTGAGTCAATTAGGGTTTATTCTAATAATTTTGAGATTAGGGTACCGAGATTTGGCTATTTTCATTTAATTGTGCATGCTTTATTTAAATCTAATATATTTATATGTGCAGGGGATTTTATCCATTGAATAATAGGAAATCAATATATGCGGAAATATGGCGGTTTAGTTAAAATTTTTCCTATAAAGAGGATAATTATGATTTTGTGTTTATTGAATTTGGTAGGGTTTCCTTTTTCGTCTGGATTTTATTCTAAAGATATATTTTTAGAATATTTTTGTATGGAAAAATATAATTTAATTATAATCTCTATTTAATTTAAATATATCTCTACCTTTTTGACTATTTCTTATACAATTCGTTTGATTAGTTGGGTTTTATTTAATAAAGAATTAAATTTTAGACCTTTAGTAAATTTGGGGAAAAATAGTTATATGGTAAGGTCTATAGTTATAATATTACTATTTATATTTTTTTATGGATGAATATTTATAAATATATTTATGTGAATGTATGTTACTCCTGTGGGGGGGATTGATATGTATATAGTGTTAAAATTATATCTAGTTGGTTATTTATTAAGAGGAATTTTTAATAAAGGATTAAAATTAAATATTAATTTAGTTAAATTATTAAAATTTATTATAAGAATATTTTGTTTAAATTATTTTTTTTTAAATTCTTATGGATATTTATTTAATATAGTGTATAAATATGAAGTTTGTGTTGAAAACGGGTGATTTGAATTAATTTATGGTTTAAATATTTATTGATTAGTAAGATTAAGAAAATTAATTGAAGGGGTAAAATTTAATATTATTAATATAATAGTGTGGTATATTTTATTTTTGATAGGGATGTTTTTATTAAATTTGTATTGTTTAAATAGCTTAAACAGTATAATATTGAAAATATTAGGATAATGCATATTTTGTATTTTTAGACAGAAATAAAATAAAAGAATTTCTAATTCTTTTAAAATGATTAAAATCATTTTATTTCTACATTATGAAAATATAGGTATAATTTCATTATTGATTTTTAATAGCAAATTAAGTTTTATAATTTAACTAATACCGAAGTTTATATGGTTTATAAAAATATTATATTTTCAGTATAAAGATAAATCAATGATTTTATTATACTATATATATTAATAAATATCTCTCCAAATTGGTGTATAGAATATATATTTATTAAATCAAGCTATTAATTGGAAATTAATTATATTTTATTATACTATATATATATATATATATATATATATATATATATATATATATATATATATATATATATATATATATATGATTTATTAAATCAAGCTATTAATTCGAAATTAATTATATTGTATTATACTACAATATATAGTACAATATGCAATTAATTGGAGATTTAATTCAATGAAATTATTAACAATAATTTACCTCTATTTTGGTTTCAATTAAAGTGTCATTTTAGAAATTTTATGTATCATTCTAGTCAGAGGGTCAATAGTGGAATTCAGATGATAGAAATAAAAGAATAAAAAGTGGTTATTTCATAATATTTATTAAGAGTAGTGATTATAGGAACAATTAATATAATTTCGATATCGAAAATTAAAAAGATTAAAGCAATTAAATAAAAATTAATGGAAAATGGTAGGCGATTTTCTGATAGTGGGTCAAATCCACATTCGAAAGGAGAAATTTTTTCGCGATTTTTAAAATTGGTTAATGAAAATAAGTGATTTGCAATAAAAATAATTATGGGAATAATTAGAATAATTATTATTTTAATGAAAATATGAATCGTTTTAAATATATTTAAACAATAAAAATTTAATTATAAGTTAAATATAATTATTTATTATATTTATTTTATATTAATATATTCATCAGTAAATTATTATATATAGAAATAATCATACAACATCTACAAAATGTCAGAATCAGATAGCAGCTCTAAAATTAAAATGACGAATTGAAGAAAAGTGATTATTATTTATTCGAATTATAATAATTGATAATATAAAGCCCCCAATTAAAACATGTAATCCATGGAATCCTGTTGCTATGTAAAAAATTGATCCAAAAATCCCATCATTTATAGAAAAAGAAGATTGTTTATATTCATTAAATTGAAGACTTATAAAAATTATACTTAATAATCAAGTGTATAAAAGATAAATTTTTCTATAAATTTTATTTTCTAACAAAAGAAAATTATGCCTTAAGGTTAATGTAAATCCGAAGGAAATTAAAATGATAGAATTTAATAATGGGATATCAAATGGTTTTAGTATTTTAATTGATATAGGGGGTCAATTTATACCTAGTTCAATTCTTGGGGAAATTGAGTTATGAATATATGTCCAAAAAAAAGAAATAAAGAAAACTAGTTCAGAAATAATAAATAATAATATACTTATTTTTAATATAGAATGAATTGATTGAGAGTGAAATCCTTGAAATGTTCTTTCTCGAATGGTATCACGTCATCATAATGATAAGCAAGTAATTAATATAAATGGATTTGTTACTAATAGGGTAAAAAGTTTTGAATTTGTGAATAAAATTAATCTTATAAATAAATTTATAATATTTATAGAAGTAATTAAAGGTCATGGTCTTGGGGTAACTATGTGGTAAGGATGCGTAAATATTTTCATAATTTGATTCATTAAAATATAGGGTTAATAAAATAATAAATACGTATATTTGAATTAAGGAGACTGAAATTTCTAAAATAAATAATAATATGTTTTGAATTAAAATTGTAAAAGGTATCCAAATTAGAAATTTTCTAACAGTTGAGCCTAATAAAGATAGTAGAAGATGCCCTGCTAGTATATTAGCTGTTAATCGAATAGTTAATGTTCAGGGTCGAATAATGTTTCTAATTGTTTCAATTAATACTATAAAATTTATTAATATAAAGCGGGTATTTCTTGGTACTAGATGAATAAATATTTTTTTAGCATTGATAGTCCACCCAAAAATTATAAATCTAATTCATATAAATAATGATATAGATAAATTAATTGATACATGTCTTGAAGGGGTAAAAATGTATGGGAATAATCCTAAAAAATTAAAAAATAGGATTATAAATATAAGTCTGTTAAAGATTAGTAAATTTTTAGTAAAGTTTTTCTTTGTCAAGATTTTAAATTCTGAGTGTAAAAATTTTAAATATATGTTTCAAAATGTTTGATATCGTGAATTTAGAACTCAAAATTTTATTGGGATAAAAATGAATGGCAGTGTAAGTCTAAATCAATTTAATGATAAATTATTTCTTGTCGATGGGTCAAAAATAGAAAATCAGTTTGATATCATTTATCATATATTTGTTCAATTATTCAGGTAAAATTTTTTTATTGTCAATAATTTTATTTTATTAATGTTGATAAAATAAATATTTGAAAGTATAATAATTAATAAGATTAGAATAGTTAAATATAAAGATGATCAGTGAAGGGGTATTATTTGAGGGATGAAATGTATATATATTTTCATAAGAAGGTAAGTTTTTAATTTGATTAAAAATCAAATTATATTTATTTTATTTTATGACAAAAATATTATTTTGTAATAATTTTAAAATGACAATTTAATGTTATAGATTTAACTAATTTTTATTAGGTTTATTTAATCATTAGAAGTAATTTATTACTATAATTTGATTTAAAATATCAATTCTTTTGTCAGACATCTAATGATTTGATTTAATTAAATATTATATGAGTAGGTTAAAATTTAATTTTGGTTGTTAATTCAATTAATAAAGTTTGAATAATTAGTTCTTTCCACAACAATTGGCATAAATCTGTGATTAGCTCTGCAGATTTCAGAACATTGTCCGAAAAGTACTCCAGGTCGATTAGTAATTAAATTTATTTGGTTAATTCGCCCTGGTACTGAATCTATTTTTAAGCCTAAAGACGGAACAGTTCAAGAGTGAATTACGTCGTTTGATGTTGTTAATATTCGAATTAGTGTATTAGATGGAATAATTATTCGATTATCTACGTCTAGGAGACGAAAAACGTAAATATTATTTAAATCTTTATCTATATAGGAGTCAAAATTTAAATGATTAAATTCTGGGTATTCATAGGATCAATATCATTGGTGCCCAATTGATTTGATTGTTAAGTATACGGGTATTAACAGTTTATCAATAAAATATAGGGTTTTTAAAGAAGGAAGTGCAATTACTCCTAAAATTATTATTGGGAGTAAAGTTCATACAATTTCAATATGATGATTTTTAAGTAAAAATCGATTGATAAATTTATTAGTAAAAATATCTAATATAATTATTAGAGTTAATGAAGAGATTATAATTATTATAATTATTGTGAAGTTGTGAAAAAGATTTAAATTATCGGCATATGGCGAATTGGGGTCTTGGAAATTAATTATTTTTCAATGGGACATTTTTAATAAAAATATTAAATTTTATAAATGAATCTTAAATTCATGCACTAATCTGCCATATTAAGATTTGTTTTTAATAATTAGAGGAATAGAGAGGAATGAGTGGTCTTTTGGGGAAAAGTTTTGGGGTCATTCTAGTGATGATTGATTAAATTTAAATATAGCTAGACGTTTAGTTATAAATCTCTCCAATATAATAAACAAGAGTAAAATTATTCTTTTGAATGAAATTATTGAGCCAATAGATGATAATAAATTTTCACAGTAGTAGGAATCCGGGTAATCTGAATAACGTCGAGGTATTCCTATCATTCCTAAAAAATGCTGAAGGAAAAAAGTTATATTTACCCCAATAAATATTATATAAAATTGAGTTTTAAGATAAAATTGATTTACGGTAAATCCTGTGAATAAAGGGAATCAATGAATTAATGAAGCAATAATAGAAAATACTGCTCCTATTGACAGTACATAGTGGAAATGAGAGACAACATAGTATGTATCATGTAGTATAATATCAATAGATGAGTTTGATAATATAATTCCTGTTAATCCTCCTATTGTAAATAAAAAAATAAAGCCAAATTATCAAATAATAGAAGGATTAATAATAAGTTTTGACCCGTAGTACGTAGCTAGTCATCTAAATACTTTGATTCCTGTGGGAATTGCAATGATTATAGTTGCCGAAGTGAAATAAGCTCGTGTGTCTACATCTAAGCCTACTGTGAATATGTGATGTGCTCACACAATAAATCCTAGAAATCCAATTCCGAGTATTGCATAAACTATCCCTAGGTTCCCAAAAGTTTCCTTTTTCCCTCTTTCATTGAAAATGATATGGGAGATTAATCAAAACCCGGGTAAAATTAAAATATAGACTTCAGGATGCTCAAAAAATCAAAATAAATGTTGAAATAAAATTGGGTCCCCTTCCCCAGTAGGATCAAAGAAGGAAGTATTTAAATTTCGGTCTGTTAATAACATAGTAATAGCTCCGGCTAATACAGGTAGTGAGAGAAGAAGCAAAATTGTAGTAATTAATACTGACCAAGCAAATAAGGATATTTGATCGAATTTTAAAGCATTATTTTTTATTTTAAGAATTGTAACAATAAAATTAATTGATCCTATAATTGAAGAGATACCTGCAATATGCAAAGAGAAAATTGTTAAGTCTATACATGAAGATGGGTGATAAAGATTTGATGACAAAGGAGGGTAGATTGTTCATCCAGTTCCCGAGCCTGGGAATAATAGTGTTGTAAGAATTAAAAGTAATAGTGAAGGGGGGATTAGTCACAATCTTATATTATTTATTCGGGGAAATGCTGTATCAGGGGATCCAATTATTAAGGGAATTATTCAGTTTCCGAATCCTCCGATTATAAATGGTAAAACTATAAAAAAAATTATTACAAAAGCATGTGATGTTACAATTGAGTTATAAATTTGGTCGATATTAATTCAAGTTCCTGGCCTATTTAATTCTATTCGAATTAGTATCCTTAAAGAAGAATCAATTATACCAGATCATATAGCTGATATGAAATATAATATCCCAATATTTTTGTGATTTGTTGAATACATATATTAATTATGCTAAAAATTAATATAACCAGTAGATCATAAATATAAATATAAATATTAAAAAAGTTATAAATAGATAATAGTTTAGAAAATTAAGGTTAATTTAGTTATATATTTTTTATTTAATTGAAGGGAAAAAATATAAGAAGGATATATTTAAATAATTTCATGATGTAATTAATCTTATAAAAAGATATACAATTATTAAAAGTATAAATTTTATTCTTGAATTTATTAATGTTTCTAGGACGATTCATTTCAGTATAAAGAGTGCTATAGGTGGGAAATTTGTGTACATAATAATTATTGAGTATAAAATAATTTTTCTTTTATTAGAGGTTAATATATTAAATTAGGAAGAAGAATTAATTTTTATTATTTTAAATATAAAAATTAAATTTGAAGAAATTATTGAATATAAAATGAAATATGTTAAAAATGTATTTTTGTTAATTATTAATAAAATAACTATAATAGATGTTTGTATAACAGATGAATATCCTATAATTATTTTGATTGATTTTTTATTTAAGCAAATGATAGGGGCAATAATTACATTAATTAAGCAAATAAAATAAATTTCATTATTAAATTTTAATACGAGTTCTATAATAATTATAGGGATTAATTTTATTAAAGTTATTATAAAGAATAGATTAATTCAATTTAATGAATAAATTAATGAAATGAATCGAACATTTAAAGAGTACATCCCAATTTTTAAAATAAATGAATAAAAAATAATTATTATAAATAAATAATTAGATTTATTTCCGATTCTGTGTAAATTATTATATACAGTAAATATGATAAATAAAATTCTTCTGGAGGCTAAAGAGATTAAAAAATATATTAAATATCTATTTAGAGTATTAGTGTATAATATAACTATAGCTCAAATGATTTATAATAGAAATTATAACTATTATAATCATTTAATCGAAACGGAGAAACGGAGAAACGAAGAAACGAAGGAAGAAATGGAGAAACGAAGAGAGAAACGGAGAAACGAAGAAAGAAACGGAGAAACGAAAAAATAAATGGATAAACGAAGAAATAAACGGAGAAACGAAGAAAGAAACGGAGAAACTAAGAAAGAAACTAAGAAAGAAACGGAGAAACGAAGAAATAAATGGAGAAACGAAGAAACAAACGGAGAAACGAAGAAAGAAACGGAGAAACGAAGAAAGAAACGAAGAAACGCAGAAAGAAACGGAGAAACGAAGAGAGAAACGGAGAAAGAAACGGAGAATCGGAGAAATAAATGGAGAAACGAATAAATAAACGGAGAAACGAAGAAACGAACAAAGAAACGGAGAAACGAACAAAGAAACGGAGAAACGAACAAAGAAACGGAGAAACGAACAAAGAAACATTGATCGAACAATGTGCATATTATTTATGCATTAAAAATGATTGATTCGCCTCTAGCAATTGATTTTGATCGAACTTCAAAGTAAAGAGATGTTTCTTAAAGTTTTAAAACATGGAAAGTAATAATTGTATATGAGATATATCAATTTAACATTTGATTAATACATGAAGAATCGAAATTTTTGGTAAAATAAGTGAATAAAAAATAATTATTATAAATAAATAATTAGATTTATTTCCGATTCTGTGTAAATTATTATATACAGTAAATAGTATAAATAAAATTCTTCTGGAGACTAAAGAGATTAAAAAATATATTAAATATGTATTTAGAGTATTAGTGTACAATTTAACTATAGCTCAAATGATTTATAATAGACATTATAGCTATTATAATCATTTAATCGAAACGGAGAAACGGAGAAACGGAGAAACGGAGAAACGGAGAAACGGAGAAACAGAGAAACGGAGAAACGGAGAAACGGAGAAACGGAGAAACGGAGAAACGAAGAAACGAAGGAAGAAACGGAGAAACGAAGAAAGAAACGGAGAAACGAACAAAGAAACGGAGAAACGGAGAAACGGAAAAACCGAGAAACGGAGAAACGGAGAAACGGAGAAACCGAGAAACGGAGAAACCGAGAGACGGAGAAACGGAGAAACCGAGAAAGGAGAAACGGAGAAACGGAGATACGGAGAAACGGAGAAACGGAGAAACGGATAAACCGAGAAACGGAGAAACGGAGAAACAGAGAAACCGAGAAACGGAGAAACGGAGAAACGGAGAAACGGAGAAACGGAGAAACGGAGAAACGGAGAATCGGAGAAACGGAGAAACGGAGAAACGGAGAAACGGAAAAACGGAGAAACGGAGAAACGGAGAAACGGAGAAACGGAGATACCGATAAACGGAGAAACGGAGAAACCGACAAACGGAGAAGCGGAGAAACCGAGAAACGGAGAAACCGAGAATCGGAGAAACCGAGAAACGGAGATACCGAGAAACGGAGATACCGAGAAACGGAGAAACGGAGAAACCGAGAAACCGAGAAACCGAGAAACCGAGAAACCGAGAAACCGAGAAACCGAGAAACCGAGAAACGGAGAAAGGGCGAAACGGAGAAACGGAGAAATGGAGTAACGGAGAAACGGAGAAACCGAGAAACGGAGAAACGGAAAACCCGAGAAACGGAGAAACGTTTCTCCGTTTCTTTCTACGTTTCTCCGTTTCTTTCTTCGTTTCTCCGTTTCTTTCTTCGTTTCTCCGTTTCTTTGTTCGTTTCTCCGTTTCTTTCTTCGTTTGTTCGTTTCTTTCTTCGTTACTCCGTTTCTTTCTTCGTTTCTCCGTTTCATTCCTCGTTTCTCCGTTTCTTTCTTCGTTTCTCCGTTTATTTCTTCGCTTCTCCATTTATTTCTCCGATTCACTGTTTCTTTCTTCGTTTCTCCGTTTCTTTCTTCGTTTCTCCGTTTATTTCTTCGTTTCTCCATTTATTTCTCCGTTTCTTTCATCGTTTCTCCGTTTCTTTGTTCGTTTCTCCGTTTACTTCTTCGTTTCTCCATTTATTCGTTCGTTCTCCGTTTCATTCTTCGTTACTCCGTTTCTTTCATCTTTTCTCCGTTTCTCTCTTCGTTTCTCCGTTTCTTTCTTCGTTAAACGGAGAAACGAAGAAAGGAGCGGAGAAACGAACAAAGAAACGGATAAACGAACGAAGAAACGTAGAAACGAACAAAGAAACGGAGAAACGGGGAAATAAATGGAGCAACGAAGAAATAAACGGAGAATCGAAGAAAGAAACGGAGGAACGAAGAAAGAAACGGAGAAACGATGAAAGAAACGGAGAAACAAAGAAAGAAACGGTGAAACGATGAAAGAAACGGAGAAACGAAGAATGAAACGGAGAATCAGAGAAATAAATGGAGAAACGAACAAAAAACGGTGAAACGGAGAAACGGAAAAACCGAGAAACGGAGAAACGGAGAAACGGAGAAACTGAGAGACGGAGAAACGGAGAAACCGAGAAACGGAGAAACGGAGATACGGAGATACGGAGAAACGGAGAAACGGATAAACCGAGAAACGGAGAAACGGAGAAACGGAGAAACAGAGAAACCGAGAAATGGAGTAACGGAGAAACGGAGAAACCGAGAAACGGAGAAACGGAGAACCCGAGAAACGGAGAAACGGAGAAACGGAGAAAGCGTGAAATGGAGAAACCGTGAAACGGAGAAACCGAGAAACGGAGAAACGGAGAAACGGAGAAACGGAGAAACGGAGAAACGGAGAAACGGAGATACCGAGAAACGGAGAAACGGAGAAACCGAGAAACGGAGAAACGGAGAAACCGAGAATCGGAGAAACCGAGAAACGGAGAAACGGAGAAACCGAGAAACGGAGAAACCGAGAAACGGAGAAACGGAGAAACCGAGAAACCGAGAAACGGAGAACGGGCGAAACGGAGAAACGGAGAAATGGAGTAACGGAGAAACGGAGAAACCGAGAAACGGAGAAACGGAGAAACCGAGAAACCGAGAAACGGAGAAACGGAGAAATGGAGTAACGGAGAAACGGAGAAACGTTTCTCCGTTTCTTTGTTCGTTTCTCCGTTTCATTCCTCGTTTCTCCGTTTCTTTGTTCGTTTCTCCGTTTCTTTCTCCGTTTCTTCGTTTCTCCGTTTCTTTCTTCGTTTCTCCGTTTATATCTTCGTTTCTCCATTTATTTCTCCGTTTCTTTCTTCGTTTCTCCGTTTATATCTTCGTTTCTCCATTTATTTCTCCGTTTCTTTCTTCGTTTCTCCGTTTCATTCTTCGTTTCCCCGTTTCCTTCTTCGTTTCTCCGTTTCTTTGTTCGTTTCTCCGTTTCTTTCTTTGTTTCTCCGTTTCTTTCTTCATTTCTCCCTTTATTTCTTCGTTTCTACGTTTCATTCTTCGTTTCTGCGTTTCATTGTTCGTTTCTCTGTTTCTTTCTTCGTTTCTCCGTTTCTTTCTCCGTTTCTCGGTTTATTTCTTCGTTTCTCCGTTTCTCCGTTTCTCGGGTTCTCCGTTTCTCCGTTTCTCGGTTTCTCCGTTTCACCGTTACTCCATTTCTCGGTTTCTCTGTTTCTCCATTTCTCCGTTTCTCGGTTTATCCGTTTCTCCGTTTCTCCGTTTCTCCGTTTCTCCGTATCTCCGTTTCTCCGTTTCTCCGTTTCTCGGTTTCTCCGTTTCTCCGTCTCTCGGTTTCTCCGTTTCTCCATTTCTCGGATTTTCTGTTTCTCCGTTTCACCGTTTTTTGTTCGTTTCTCCGTTTCTTCGTTCGTTTCTCCGTTTCTTTGTTCGTTTCTCCGCTCCTTTCTTTTTTTTTTTTTTTTTTTTTTTTTTATTTACGCTATGAACCCAGTACAGGGTTATTAGCAGCATGCACATTGATGTGCATACTAACAGTACAAAACAAGAATGGAATACATAAGTTAAGATTACCCGAAGATACATCGTTATGTATCGTTATACACAAATAAATGCTTATTACTAGTGATTGTACTTAGTGCTTATAGTTACATACTTATAACTATGGGCAATATATAATACTTATTACTAGATGCTTATAACTTGTAGCGGTTTATAAATATGGTATACTTTATATAAATAAATTCATAATTTTTTGGATCAGTATCAAACAGACAGACAGACCTCACTGGCAGTCAGAGGTTTACGCCATGGTTTTTCAGAAATTTGTGAATGCACAGTAGAGGAGGAATATGCAGTTTACTTGTGAAGAACTCAATTGAGTAGGGCGGGTGGTAGCCCATGTTACGTAGTCGATTTAATAAAATATACCTGTTACTGTTAAGGATGGGGCATTGCCATATCACATGGTTGGGATCCTGGACTGGCCATCCACACTGGCACTTTGTGTCCGGTGCGAGGTTGATTCTAAACAGGGATGCAGCTAACTGGAAGTGGTTAGCCCGAAGCCTGTTCGTCCAGCAAATAAACTCTCTAGTAAGATTCTTGCGTGAGAACCATGGGTAGGATGAAGAGAGATGATAATGATCAAAAAAATTTTTATCTTTAAATTCGGCTTCCGCAATAATCCTCCTTTCTGACGCTATATTGGCCTGTTTTTTAAAAATATCGGAAAAATCGCAAAACGGAACTAGAATATTGAGAGACACATTGGAAAGGGATGCTTCTTTTGCTAAGGTGTCCACTTTTTCGTTAAAGGTAATACCAGTATGAGAGGGAATCCAGAAGAAGGAGAATTTCTTATTGTCTGTGGAGAAGGTATTTATAAGATTACGAATATCAAGGATGATGGTATTAGTATTAACGTTACATGGGCATTTGTTTAAGGCTTGCAAGGCAGAAAGATTGTCCGAGTATATAAAAACATTGTTACTGGGGGCAACAGAAGCTATTTCAATAGCATTTTTTAATGCAATACATTCCGCTGAAAAAATGGAAAAATATTTATATAAGCCTAATTGTGAAGAAGTATCAAGGTCTGGAGAGAAACATGCTGCACCTACTCTGCCAGATTCTTCATCCTTACTACCGTCGGTAAAAAAGGAGATGGAATCAGTGGGTCTGTTACGTAGATGATCGAGGAAGAGGGAATTAGGATCCCTAGCATTTTTGAGGAGAAATCCCAGTTCAGTGTCAATCAAAATTTTAGAATGGAACAATTTATATTTAGTTAGGTAAGGGGGATAGTTATTTTCTATTCTGAGAATCTCTCTGTAGTAAAGAATAGCGTCAATTTGCCGGGGAAGTATGGTATGCGATTTAAACAGTAAATCATTCCAGATAGAAGAGTTGTGGAGTCTATCGATCCAATTATATAAGGTGGTTCCACTGTTAGAAAGATTTTTCATTACAAATTTATTACACAAATATTCGTCTCTGTATTGCAATTTACACAATTTGGACTCACTCAATATAATATTGGTGGGAGTACTGATTCTGTATCCCAATGCAATTCGCAAGGCAGCGTACTGGATTCTCTCAATTTTGATCATTAAGGTCTCGGATTTGGGAAAGTATATAAATAGGCTATAATCAAGGATAGAGCGAATAAGGTTTTTGTACAAAGTAATCAGTGTGGATGGATCGGCCCCCCACCTTATCCCGCTTATAAATTTTAGAATGTTGAGCCTGTTAAAACACTTGTTGCGGATGTATTCGATGTGATCATTGAATTTAAACTGATAGTCGAAGATAATTCCTAAAAATGTAGCCTGGGAACTTGATTTGACTAAAGTGTTTTGAATTTTAATCGAGCAGGTGCCCGGACGAATTCCTTTTTTATTAAAGTGGATAAGCACAGTCTTATCTAGGGCTAAAGAGAGCCCGAGATAATCAAGTTTGTTGATAACATTGAGAATCGCTTTTTCGATAGATTTCTTTGCAGTATCAGGCCGAGAGACTTCACAGAAAATAGCTATATCAACTGCGAATTGAGTAATATGAACGTCATTGCTTAGCTCATTAGGAACATCCTTAACATAAATTAAATAGAGAAGAGGACTCAGAACTCCACCCTGGGGAAGCCCTTTGTAGACATTTCTTGTTACGGTACTCTCGGAGTTAACGATGAAAGTAACGTTTCGTTCATGAGTTAGGTAGCCGATGAAATTAATAATATTACATGGACAGCCCATATCACATAGCTTTGATAGCAGGATGTCACCGTTGACATTATCAAATGCTCCCTTAACGTCTAAAAAACATGACAAAACATCTCGATTTTTGGAGAAGGCCTCTTCAATGGTTAAGGCTAAGGTGGCGAGATTGTCGGTACATGACCTTCCCGCCCTGAAGCCGGCTTGAGAGGGAGGAAGGAAACCAGTGTATTCCATCCACCAACGAAGTCTTGCCCCGATCATTTTTTCAAGAATTTTGCATAAGCAGGAAGTGAGTGATATGGGCCTAAGACCCCCACTCTCCTTCTTATCAATGAAAAAGATTAAGCTATCCTTCCATGATGGGGGGAATCCACTAGTCAAGTAAATCTCGTTTAGAATGTCGAGTAGTATGAGTTTTACCTTGAGAGGCATCTTAACGATGAGGCAATAGTCAATCTTATCAAGACCTGGGGATGCTTTGAGGCTACAGTTGTTAAGGGCTATATTAAATTCCTGAAGATCGAATGACGAGCTGAGGAACGCAGTAATATTACTATTTGAACTTCGAGGTAATGGAGGCTGTGGATTTGAAGGTACCCAGGAGGGACTGAGTTTGTTTATTGTCTCTTCTATTTTAGATTCTCGATTAGAGGAATTACCTTCATTAAATTTAACATCAGCCCATTTGCTTTTCAAAATTTTACATTTGTTCCATACGTAAGATATATTTTCTCTAAAGTTAATACTTTTAGCGAATTCCCGAAAGTTTTCAATTTTCCTTTTTTTAATGTATTTCTTTGCAATAGCTAAGCGTCTTTTGTATTCTATATAGTCTTTTATATTGTGTGTGTAATTCCATTTTTTAAGTGAAGCTTTTCTAAGACGGATGAGCGTAGAACATTCATCATTCCACCAGGGTACCGGATTCCTATGCATTTTGTTGTTGGGATATTTTGGAGCGGGGGTGCTTTGTATAACCGCGTCAGTTATTAATTTCGTGAAATAGTAATACTTATTGATTGAATCTAATGAGACGTAAGAGGAGTCGAAAAATTTGTTATATGAATCCTCTAAAATAGAATGGTATTTAGACCAATCGGTTTTTTTGGTTGAAAGTCGAGGCCGCTCTTGGGTATAAAATACTTTATCAACTACCAAGTTGGCCCTCAAGGGATAATGATCTGATCCCCACGTATCATCGATTATCTTAATTTTAATCAAATCAAAAATGTTAGGGGTTGAGAGAACAAGATCAAGGTTTGAAAGTTTGCATCTATGAAAATCGACATGAGTAAGCGTGTTGTGATTAGCTAGTATTAGATCAGTGTTATTAATCGAATTAAGGAGTTTGATTCCGTTGGAATTAGTGTCGGAGCAATTCCATACAGAATGGTGAGCATTAAAATCTCCAAAAATAAGGGTAGAACCTTGAGAGCTCAGCGATGAAAAGAGATGATCCCATTCTATTTGAGATACATTGAACTTAGGAACCTTGTAACAAGCTGCAATCATTAAAGGAGGAGATATATTGTGAATTTTGATCGCACCAGTTTCTAAGTTATCCGAGATGTTACAAAACTCCTGAACAGTGCTGAATTTTAAGGATTTCCTTACCAAGAAGATGAGGCCACCTCCAGGTCTATTGTTTCTGTCAATTCTGATAGAATGGAAACCTGGAAGGTCAAATTTTTTGTTATTCTTAAGCAGTGTCTCTACACCGATGAACACATCAATTTCTTCTAGCTGCTTTTGCAGCTCTTCTTTACACCTGGTGATTCCACGGCAGTTCCAAAAAACTATTTTGAGGTCAGAGAAGCAGTGTGAGTGTCGATTATGTTGGTGCATTGTCCAAGAGCTGTTTAGATGGAGTATTTTGATTAGAGGAAGGTAAGCCCTCTAAGTCGGGGTCGCAATCAGTATCCGTTTCCAATCCAGGAGATGAGGAGTATGCGTCTTCATGCTCGCCTTGATCCTTCCAGATGAGGTATGATTCGAGTTTTTTAATAATTCTTGAGATCCTGTTTTTGGTTTGTCTACCTGATATATGGATGTAGGTTTCACGTAGCATTTTCATAAGGAGTGAAAGTTTGTCGGTATAGGATTGAGCCAGTTCAACTATATTAGGGTTGCCTTTGGCCTTGAGAAGAAATTCTTTATATTGTTGGTAATCAAGGACGTATGTATACGGGTACTGTTGGAGAATCTGTTGAATTCGTTCTAAGGCCTGTTCAATTTCGTCGAGATGAACACTGTTGTCGGAGGTCTTGTTTTCCTTTCTTCTTTTGGGTAAAGGAGTAGCTGTATTTCTCGATGATGGCTTGGTCGTACTTTTGCCGTCCTTAGTTGTAGGTGTCACTGTGAGCTTGTGTGGAGAGGGAGGAGTTTTAAATGTTTCATCCACATTGTTTTGAACAGTGCCTGAGGAACTGACCGATAGGGGTCTTTTGTTTGTTGTTTTAGGAGCCACGTTTCCTAAAGGCATAACAAGACACTTTTCTTGAGGTGGCTTAATAATGGACGGAAGGGATGGGTTTTCTTCACGAGGGTTAGGATCTATAGGTTGTGTGGGAGAGGACTGAGAGACATTATGGAGACTTGAATTGGTATTGGAAACAGCAGAAGGACAATACTTTGCCAAATGGCCTTCCTTCTTACAAAGAAAGCAAGATAGGTTGTCCGTTGAGACGAAGATCCAGTATGAGGTATCATCATAGTTGACTTGAAGGTTATCTGGTAGTTTACATATATCTTCCGGATGAATGTATAATTGCCTCCGAAAACTGAGAACGCGAGAAAAGGAGGCCTCAGAGAGTCCTACCTTAACAAACGTGATGGGGGATAGGATTCTAATCCCTAAATTTTTGAGTAAATCTATTAATGTTGTGTGTGGAATAATGGGACACACGTTGGATAGAATAACACGCTTTGTTTTCATAAGTAACGGTCTAATCGTGAGAGTTTTGTCTTTAATGATTAAGGTTGTTTTTTCGGAGGTGAGCTTGTCGACGTGGGTTTTGTCGGACAAGTATATACAAACTCTATTGTTTGCAATTCTTGAGGCAAATCTGATGTTGGATGGCTGAATCACTTTACCTATTGCTAAAACGTATTCTTTGATCGTAACGTTTTCATGGGCATCTAATACAATGGCTTGTTCTTTTGTGGGGAAGACATCTTTTTGTATAACACTGGCATAGGTAGGCACTGAAGGATCGTTGTCTTGCTTCGAGTTAACTTTTTCCATATTTATATTTTTGGTTGAAATAAATTCCTGTACTCAGGAATTTATTTAATGATTTTTAGTTAACGAATGTAGTCTTATACTACGGATTGGGATACGACGTAATAGGAGCCACAGAAACACAACACAACACTGTAAGTTGTACTCGCGGAACGACCGAGACGTCTTACTATCACGACTGTCAACACACGACTACCGCTCCTTTCTTCGTTTCTCCGTTTAACGAAGAAAGAAACGGAGAAACGAAGAGAGAAACGGAGAAACGATGAAAGAAACGGCGTAACGAAGAATGAAACGGAGAACGGAGGAATAAATGGAGAAAAGAAGAAATAAACGGAGAAACGAATAAAGAAACGGAGAAACGGACAAAGAAACGGAGAAACGAAGAAAGAAACGGAGAAATAAATGGAGAAACGAAGAAATAAACGGAGAAACGAAGAAAGAAACGGAGAAACGAAGAAAGAAACAGTGAATCAGAGAAATAAATGGAGAAGCGAAGAAATAAACCGAGAAACGGAGAAAGGAACGGAGAAACGAACAAAGAAACGGAGAAGCGAACAAAGAAACGGAGAAACGAACAATGAAGCGGCGAAACGAAGAAAGAACCGGAGAAACGAAGAAAGAAACGGAGAAACGGAGAAATAAATGGAGAAACGAAGAAATAAACGGAGAAACGAAGAAAGAAACGGAGAAACGAGGAATGAAACGAAGAAAGAAACGGAGAAACGTAGAAAGAAACGGAGGAACGAACAATGAAACGGAGACACGAACATAGAAACGGAGAAACGAAGAAAGAAACGTAGAAATAAATGGAGAAACGAAGAAATAAACGGAGAAACGAACGAAGAAACGAGAAACGAAGAAAGAAACGGAGAAACGAAGAAAGAAACGGAGAAACGCTTCTCCGTTTCTCCGTTTCTCGGGTTCTCCGTTTCTCCGTTTCTCGGTTTCTCCGTTTCTCCGTTACTCCATTTCTCCGTTTCTCCGTTTCGCCCTTTCTCCGTTTCTCGGTTTCTCGGTTTCTCCGTTTCTCCGTTTCTCGCTATCTCCGTTTCTCGGTATCTCTGTTTCTCGGTTTCTCCGTTTCTCCGTTTCTCGGTTTCTCCGATTCTCGGTTTCTCCGATTCTCGGTTTCTCCGTTTCACCGTTTCTCCGTTTCTCGGTTTCTCCGTTTCTCCGTTTCTCGGTTTCTCCGTTTCTCCGTTTATCGGTATCTCCGTTTCTCCGTTTCTCCGTTTCTCCGTTTCTCCGTTTCTCGGTTTCACCGTTTCACGGTTTCTCCAATTCACGGTTTCTCCAATTCACGGTTTCTACGTTTCACTGTTTCGCGGTTTTTCCGTTTCTCCGTTCCTCCGTTTCTCCGTTTCTCCGTTTCTCCGTTTCTCCGTTTCTCCGTTTCTCCGTTTCTCCGTTTCTCCGTTTCTCCGTTTCTCCGTTTCTCCGTTTCTCCGTTTCTCCGTTTCTCCGTTTCTCCGTGTCTCCGTTTCTCCATTTCTCCGTTTCTCGGTTTCTCTGTTTCTCCGTTTCTCCGTTTCTCCGTTTCTCGGTTTATCCGTTTCTTCGTTTCTCCGTTTCTTTCTTCGTTTCTCTGTTTCTTTCTTCGTTTCTCCGTTTCCTTCTTCGTTTCTTCGTTTGTTTCTTCGTTTCTCCGTTTACATCTTCGTTTCTCCATTTATTTCTCCGTTTCTTTCTTCGTTTCTCCGGTTCATTCTTCGTTTCTCCGTTTCTTTCTTCGTTCCTCCGTTTCTTTGTTCGTTTCTCCGTTTCTTTCTTTGTTTCTCCGTTTCTTTCTTCATTTCTCCGTTTATTTCTTCGTTTGTCCGTTTCATTCTTCGTTTCTCCGTTTCTTTGTTCGTTTCTCCGTTTCTTTCTTCCTTTCTCCGTTTCTTTATTCATTTCTCCGTTTCTTTTTCCGTTTCTCGGTTTATTTCTTCGTTTCTCCATTTATTTCTCCGTTTCTTTCTTCGTTTCTCCGTTTCTTTCTTCGTCTCTCCGTTTCTTTCTTCTTTTCTCCGTTTCTTTCTTCGTTTCTCCGTTTCTTTCTTCGTTTCTCCATTTATTTCACCGTTTATCCGTTTCTTTCTTCATTTCTCCGTTTCTTTGTTCGTTTCTCCGTTTCTTTGTTCGTTTCTCCGTTTCTTTGTTCGTTTCTCCGTTTCTTTGTTCGTTTCTCCGTTTCTTTGTTCATTTCTCCGTTTCTTTGTTCGTTTCTCCGTTTCTTTCTCCGTTTCTCGATTTGTTTCTTCGTTTCTCCATTTATTCTTCCGATTCCCCGTTTCTTTCTTCGTTTCTCCGTTTCTTTCAACATTTCTCCGTTTCTTTCTTCGTTTCTCCGTTTATTTCTTCGTTTCTCCATTTATTTCTCCGATTCTCCGTTTCTTTCTTCGTTTCTCAGTTTCTTTCTTCGTTTCTCCGTTTCTTTCTTCGTTACTCCGTTTATTTCTTCGTTTCTCAATTTATTTCTCCGCTTCTCCGTTTCTTTCTTCCTTCCTCCGTTTCTTTGTTCGTTTCTCCGTTTCTTTGTTCGTTTCTGCGGTTCTTTCTCCGTTTCCCGGTTTATTCCTTCTTTTCTCCATTTATTTCTCCGATTCTCCGTTTCTTTCTTCGTTCCTTCGTTTCTTCGTTTCTTTCTTCGTTACTCCGTTTCTTTCTTCGTTTCTCCGTTTCTTTCTCCGTTTCTCGATTTGTTTCTTCGTTTCTCCATTTATTCTTCCGATTCCCCGTTTCTTTCTTCGTTTCTCCGTTTCTTTCTACATTTCTCCGTTTCTTTCTTCGTTTCTCCGTTTATTTCTTCGTTTCTCCATTTATTTCTCCGATTCTCCGTTTCTTTCTTCGTTTCTCAGTTTCTTTCTTCATTTCTCCGTTTCTTTCTTCGTTTCTCCGTTTCATTCTTCGTTTCTCCGCTTCTTTGTGCGTTTCTCCGTTTCTTTGTGCGTTTCTCCGTTTCTTTCTTCGTTTCTCTGTTTCTTTCTTCGTTTCTCCGTTTCCTTCTTCGTTTCTTTCTTCGTTTCTCCGTTTATATCTTCGTTTCTCCATTTATTTCTCCGTTTCTTTCTTCGTTTCTCCGGTTCATTCTTCGTTTCTCCGTTTCTTTCTTCGTTTCTCCGTTTCTTTGTTCGTTTCTCCGTTTCTTTCTTTGTTTCTCCGTTTCTTTCTTCATTTCTCCGTTTATTTCTTCGTTTGTCCGTTTCATTCTTCGTTTCTTCGTTTCTTCGTTTCTTTCTTCGTTTCTCCGTTTATATCTTCGTTTCTCCATTTATTTCTCCGTTTCTTTCTTCGTTTCTCCGTTTCTTTCTTCGTCTCTCCGTTTCTTTCTTCGTTTCTACGTTTCCTTATTCGTTTCTCCGTTTCTTTGTTCGTTTCTCCGTTTCTTTCTACCTTTCTCCGTTTCTTTATTCATTTCTCCGTTTCTTTTTCCGTTCCTCGGTTTATTTCTTCGTTTCTCCATTTATTTCTCCGATTCTCCGTTTCTTTGTTCGTTTCTCCGTTTCTTTCTTCGTTTCTCCGTTTCTTTCTTCGTTTCTCCGTTTCTTTGTTCGTTTCTCCGTTTCTTTCTTCGTTTCTCCGTTTCTTTGTTCGTTTCTCCGTTTCTTTCTTCGTTTCTCCGTTTCTTTCTTCGTTTCTCCGTTTATTTCTTCGTTTCTCAGTTTATTTCTTCGTTTCTCCATTTATTTCTACGTTTCTCCGTTTCTTTCTTCCTCTCTCCGTTTCTTTATTCGCTTCTCCATTTATTTCACCGTTTATCCGTTTCTTTCTCCATTTCTCCGTTTCTTTGTTCGTTTCTCCGTTTCTTTGTTCGTTTCTCCGTTTCTTTCTTCGTTTCTCCGTTTCTTTCTTCGTTTCTCCGTTTATTTCTTCGTTTCTCCATTTATTTCTCCGATTCTCCGTTTCTTTCTTCGTTTCTCCGTTTCTTTCTTCGTTTCTCCGTTTATTTCTTCGTTTCTCCATTTATTTCTCCGATTCTCCGTTTCTTTCTTCGTTTCTCAGTTTCTTTCTTCGTTTCTCCGTTTCTTTCTTCGTTTCTCCGTTTCATTCTTCGTTTCTCCGTTTCTTTGTGTGTTTCTCCGTTTCTTTGTGCGTTTCTCCGTTTGTTTCTTCGTTTCTTCGTTTCTTTCTTCGTTACTCCGCTTGTATCTTCGTTTCTCCGTTTCTTTCTTCGTTACTCCGTTTATTTCTTCGTTTCTCAATTTATTTCTCCGCTTCTCCGTTTCTTTCTTCCCTCCTCCGATTCTTTGTTCGTTTCTCCGTTTCTTTGTTCGTTTCTGCGGTTCTTCCTCCGTTTCCCGGTTTATTCCTTCTTTTCTCCATTTATTTCTCCGATTCTCCGTTTCTTTCTTCGTTTCTTCGTTTCTTCGTTTCTTTCTTCGTTACTCCGTTTCTTTCTTCGTTTCTCCGTTTCTTTCTTCGTTTCTCCGTTTATTTCTTCGTTTCGCCATTTATTTCTCCGTTTCTCCGTTTCTTTCTTCCTTTCTCCGTTTCTTTATTCGTTTCTCCGTTTCTGTTTCCGTTTCTCGGTTTATTTCTTCGTTTCTCCATTTATTTCTCCGTTTCTCTCTTCGTTTCTCCGTTTCTTTCTTCGTTTCTCCGTTTCTTTCTTCGTTTCTCCGTTTATTTCTTCGTTTCTCCGTTTCTTTGTTCGTTTCTCCGTTTCTTTGTTCGTTTCTCCGTTTCTTTGTTCGTTTCTCCGTTTCTTTCTTTGTTTCTCCGTTTCTTTCTTCATTTCTCCGTTTATTTCTTCGTTTCTCCGTTTCTTTCTTCGTTTCTCCGTTTATTTGTTCGTTTCTCCGTTTCTTTCTTCGTTTCTCCGTTTCTTTCTTTGTTTCTCCGTTTCTTTCTTCATTTCTCCGTTTATTTCTTCGTTTCTCCGTTTATTTATTCGTTTCTCCGTTTCTTTTTCCGTTTCTCGGTTTATTTCTTCGTTTCTCCATTTATTTCTCCGTTTCTTCCTTCGTTTCTCCGTTTCTTTGTTCGTTTCTCCGTTTATTTCTTCGTTTCTCCATTTATTTCTCCGTTTCTCCGTTTCTTTCTTCGCTTCTCCGTTTCTTTCTTCGCTTCTCCGTTTCTTTCTTCGTTTCTCCGTTTCTTTCTTCGTTTCTCCGTTTCTTCCTTCGTTTCTTCGTTTCTCCGTTTCTCCGTTTCTACGTTTCTCCGTTTCTCCGTCCCTCCGTTTCTCCGGTGCTCCGTTTCTCCGGTGCTCCGTTTCTCCGTTTCTCGGTTTCTCGGTTTCTCGGTTTCTCTGTTTCTCTGTTTCTCCGTTTCTCCGTTTCTCGGTTTCTCAGTTTCTCCGTTTCTCCGTTTCTCCGTTTCTCCGTTTCTCCGTTTCACCGCTTCTTTGTTCGTTCCTCCGTTTCTTTCTTCGTCTCTCCGTTTCTTTCTTCGTTTCTACGTTTCCTTGTTCGTTTCTCCGTTTCTTTCTTCGTTTCTCCATTTATTTCACCGTTTATCCGTTTCTTTCTTCATTTCTCCGTTTCTTTGTGCGTTTCTCCGTTTGTTTCTTCGTTTCTTCGTTTCTTTCTTCGTTACTCCGTTTGTATCTTCGTTTCTCCGTTTCTTTCTTCGTTACTCCGTTTATTTCTTCGTTTCTCAATTTATTTCTCCGCTTCTCCGTATTCTTTCTTCCTTCCTCCGTTTCTTTGTTCGTTTCTCCGTTTCTTTGTTCGTTTCTGCGGTTCTTTCTCCGTTTCCCGGTTTATTCCTTCTTTTCTCCATTTATTTCTCCGATTCTCCGTTTCTTTCTTCGTTTCTTCGTTTCTTCGTTTCTTTCTTCGTTACTCCGTTTCTTTCATCGTTTCTCCGTTTCTTTCTTCGTTTCTCCGTTTATTTCTTCGTTTCGCCATTTATTTCTCCGTTTCTCCATTTCTTTCTTCCTTTCTCCGTTTCTTTATTCGTTTCTCCGTTTCTTTGTTCGTTTCTCCGTTTCTTTCTTCGTTTCTCCGTTTCTTTGTTCGTTTCTCCGTTTCTTTCTTCGTTTCTCCGTATCTTTCTTCGTTTCTCCGTTTATTTCTTCGTTTCTCAGTTTATTTCTTCGTTCCTCCATTTATTTCTACGTCTCTCCGTTTCTTTCTTCCTCTCTCCGTTTCTTTATTCGCTTCTCCATTTATTTCACCGTTTATCCGTTTCTTTCTCCATTTCTCCGTTTCTTTGTTCGTTTCTCCGTTTCTTTGTTCGTTTCTCCGTTTCTTTCTTCGTTTCTCCGTTTCTTTCTTCGTTTCTCCGTTTATTTCTTCGTTTCTCCATTTATTTCTCCGATTCTCCGTTTCTTTCTTCGTTTCTCCGTTTCTTTCTTCGTTTCTCCGTTTATTTCTTCGTTTCTCCATTTATTTCTCCGATTCTCCGTTTCTTTCTTCGTTTCTCAGTTTCTTTCTTCGTTTCTCCGTTTCTTTCTTCGTTTCTCCGTTTCATTCTTCGTTTCTCCGTTTCTTTGTGTGTTTCTCCGTTTCTTTGTGCGTTTCTCCGTTTGTTTCTTCGTTTCTTCGTTTCTTTCTTCGTTACTCCGTTTGTATCTTCGTTTCTCCGTTTCTTTCTTCGTTACTCCGTTTATTTCTTCGTTTCTCAATTTATTTCTCCGCTTCTCCGTTTCTTTCTTCCCTCCTCCGTTTCTTTGTTCGTTTCTCCGTTTCTTTGTTCGTTTCTGCGGTTCTTCCTCCGTTTCCCGGTTTATTCCTTCTTTTCTCCATTTATTTCTCCGATTCTCCGTTTCTTTCTTCGTTTCTTCGTTTCTTCGTTTCTTTCTTCGTTACTCCGTTTCTTTCTTCGTTTCTCCGTTTCTTTCTTCGTTTCTCCGTTTATTTCTTCGTTTCGCCATTTATTTCTCCGTTTCTCCGTTTCTTTCTTCCTTTCTCCGTTTCTTTATTCGTTTCTCCGTTTCTGTTTCCGTTTCTCGGTTTATTTCTTCGTTTCTCCATTTATTTCTCCGTTTCTCTCTTCGTTTCTCCGTTTCTTTCTTCGTTTCTCCGTTTCTTTCTTCGTTTCTCCGTTTATTTCTTCGTTTCTCCGTTTCTTTGTTCGTTTCTCCGTTTCGTTGTTCCTTTCTCCGTTTCTTTCTTCGTTTCTCCGTTTCTTTCTTTGTTTCTCCGTTTCTTTCTTCATTTCTCCGTTTATTTCTTCGTTTCTCCGTTTCTTTCTTCGTTTCTCATTTATTTGTTCGTTTCTCCGTTTCTTTCTTCGTTTATCCGTTTCTTTCTTTGTTTCTCCGTTTCTTTCTTCATTTCTCCGTTTATTTCTTCGTTTCTCCGTTTCTTTATTCGTTTCTCCGTTTCTTTTTCCGTTTCTCGGTTTATTTCTTCGTTTCTCCATTTATTTCTCCGTTTCTTCCTTCGTTTCTCCGTTTCTTTGTTCGTTTCTCCGTTTATTTCTTCGTTTCTCCATTTATTTCTCCGTTTCTCCGTTTCTTTCTTCGTTTCTCCGTTTCTTTCTTCGCTTCTCCGTTTCCTTCTTCGTTTCTCCGTTTCTTTCTTCGTTTCTCCGTTTCTTCCTTCGTTTCTTCGTTCCTCCGTTTCTCCGTTTCTCCGTTTCTCCGTTTCTCCGTCCCTCCGTTTCTCCGGTGCTCCGTTTCTCCGGTGCTCCGTTTCTCCGTTTCTCGGTTTCTCGGTTTCTCTGTTTCTCTGTTTCTCCGTTTCTCCGTTTCTCGGTTTCTCAGTTTCTCCGTTTCTCCGTTTCTCCGTTTCTCCGTTTCTCCGTTTCACCGTTTCCTTGTTCGTTCCTCCGTTTCTTTCTTCGTTTCTCCGTTTATTTCTTCGTTTCTCCATTTATTTCTCCGTTTCTCCGTTTCTTTCTTCGTTTCTCCGTTTCTTTCTTCGTTTCTTCGTGTCTTTCTTCGCTTCTCCGTTTCTTTCTTCGTTTCTCCGTTTCTTTCTTCGTTTCTTCGTTTCTTCGTTTCTTTCTTCGTTACTCCGTTTCTTTCTTCGTTTCTCCGTTTCTTTCTTCGTTTCTCCGTTTATTTCTTCGTTCCGCCATTTATTTCTCCGTTTCTCCGGTTCTTTCTTCGTTTCGCCGCTTCATTGTTCGTTTCTCCGTTTCTTTGTTCGCTTCTCCGTTTCTTTGTTCGTTTCTCCGTTCCTTTCTCCGTTTCTCGGTTTATTTCTTCGCTTCTCCATTTATTTCTCCGATTCACTGTTTCTTTCTTCGTTTCTCCGTTTCTTTCTTCGTTTCTCCGTTTCTTTCTTCGTTTCTCCGTTTATTTCTTCGTTTCTCAGTTTATTTCTTCGTTTCTCCATTTATTTCTACGTTTCTCCGTTTCTTTCTTCCTCTCTCCGTTTCTTTATTCGCTTCTCCATTTATTTCACCGTTTATCCGTTTCTTTCTCCATTTCTCCGTTTCTTTGTTCGTTTCTCCGTTTCTTTGTTCGTTTCTCCGTTTCTTTCTTCGTTTCTCCGTTTCTTTCTTCGTTTCTCCGTTTATTTCTTCGTTTCTCCATTTATTTCTCCGATTCTCCGTTTCTTTCTTCGTTTCTCAGTTTCTTTCTTCGTTTCTCCGTTTCTTTCTTCGTTTCTCCGTTTCATTCTTCGTTTCTCCGTTTCTTTGTGTGTTTCTCCGTTTCTTTGTGCGTTTCTCCGTTTGTTTCTTCGTTTCTTCGTTTCTTTCTTCGTTACTCCGTTTGTATCTTCGTTTCTCCGTTTCTTTCTTCGTTACTCCGTTTATTTCTTCGTTTCTCAATTTATTTCTCCGCTTCTCCGTTTCTTTCTTCCTTCCTCCGTTTCTTTGTTCGTTTCTCCGTTTCTTTGTTCGTTTCTGCGGTTCTTCCTCCGTTTCCCGGTTTATTCCTTCTTTTCTCCATTTATTTCTCCGATTCTCCGTTTCTTTCTTCGTTTCTCCGTTTCTTTCTTCGTTTCTCCGTTTATTTCTTCGTTTCGCCATTTATTTCTCCGTTTCTCCGTTTCTTTCTTCCTTTCTCCGTTTCTTTATTCGTTTCTCAGTTTCTGTTTCCGTTTCTCGGTTTATTTCTTCGTTTCTCCATTTATTTCTCCGTTTCTCTCTTCGTTTCTCCGTTTCTTTCTTCGTTTCTCCGTTTCTTTCTTCGTTTCTCCGTTTATTTCTTCGTTTCTCCGTTTCTTTGTTCGTTTCTCCGTTTCTTTGTTCGTTTCTCCGTTTCTTTCTTCGTTTCTCCGTTTCTTTCTTTGTTTCTCCGTTTCTTTCTTCATTTCTCCGTTTATTTCTTCGTTTCTCCGTTTCTTTCTTCGTTTCTCCGTTTATTTGTTCGTTTCTCCGTTTCTTTCTTCGTTTCTCCGTTTCTTTCTTTGTTTCTCCGTTTCTTTCTTCATTTCTCCGTTTATTTCTTCGTTTCTCCGTTTCTTTATTCGTTTCTACGTTTCTTTTTCCGTTTCTCGGTTTATTTCTTCGTTTCTCCATTTATTTCTCCGTTTCTTCCTTCGTTTCTCCGTTTCTTTGTTCGTTTCTCCGTTTATTTCTTCGTTTCTCCATTTATTTCTCCGTTTCTCCGTTTCTTTCTTCGTTTCTCCGTTTCTTTCTTCGCTTCTCCGTTTCTTTCTTCGTTTCTCCGTTTCTTTCTTCGTTTCTCCGTTTCTTCCTTCGTTTCTTCGTTTCTCCGTTTCTCCGTTTCTCCGTCCCTCCGTTTCTCCGGTGCTCCGTTTCTCCGGTGCTCCGTTTCTCCGTTTCTCGGTTTCTCGGTTTCTCTGTTTCTCTGTTTCTCCGTTTCTCCGTTTCTCGGTTTCTCAGTTTCTCCGTTTCTCCGTTTCTCCGTTTCTCCGTTTCTCCGTTTCACCGTTTCTTTGTTCGTTCCTCTGTTTCTTTCTTCGTTTCTCCGTTTATTTCTTCGTTTCTCCATTTATTTCTCCGTTTCTCCGTTTCTTTCTTCGTTTCTCCGTTTCTTTCTTCGTTTCTTCGTGTCTTTCTTCGCTTCTCCGTTTCTTTCTTCGTTTCTCCGTTTCTTCCTTCGTTTCTTCGTTTCTCCGTTTCTTTCTTCGTTTCTCCGTTTCTTTCTTCGTTTCTCCGTTTCTTTCTTCGTTTCTCCGTTTCTTCCTTCGTTTCTTCGTTTCTCCGTTTCTCCGTTTCTCCGTTTCTCCGTTTCTCCGTTTCTCCGTTTCTCAGTTTCTCCGTTTCTCCGTTTCTCCGTTTCTCCGTTTCTCCGTTTCTCCTTTTCTCCGTTTCTCCGTTTCTCCGTTTCTCCGTTTCTCCGTTTCTCCGTTTCTCCGTTTAGATTAAATGATTATAATAATTTTGATCGTACTTCAAAGTAAAGACATGTTTCTTACAGCTTTAAACCATGGAAAGTAATAATTGTCTATGAGATATATCAATTTAGCAATTGATTAATACTTGAAGAATCGAAATTTTTGGTATTTTCCTGATACCAAAGGTTGAAATTCAGGCGTAAATTTTAGAAAATGTTTGATTTTGGGACTCTTGGTGTCAGTGTACGATATGCGAGGAAGTGGCACGATTTCGCGGATTCTTAGAATTGACATCAAATTCCAAGAATTTCCGCGAACCGAAATTTTGTTGTACTTTCGAACGAATTTCTGAATAATGGATCCCGATTTTCTTTGTATCAGGAGAACATGATAGTTGAAGACATATAGTTTAAGTAGTTTTAGCAGTTTGATAGGATCGTGTTAAAGAAATGGAAACAAATAATGGACAAAAATAAAGTTTCTGCTGTCAGTGAAATTGATTTTATTTCAATACATCAATTGAACTTGTTGAATGTACTGTGCCGTAAAGTACTCTACTGTACCGTAAAAATTACTATTCTAAACTCGCAGCCGATTAGCTCGGTACTACCCACGACGAATAATTACTGTTCGTCGCGAGTAATACCGATTACCAGGTCTCACCACGTGGAGGTTGCTGCGAGCGGAGACCCGGAGAGAGATAGATGGAATCAAAGTTCCATCGATCTCCCTCGACACCCGATACAAACGAAGATACTAAACCAAAGAGATGGAAGGAATCAATGTTCCTTCGATCTCCTCGTTTAGTTCTGCCAAGCAATTACATTATGGAAAAATTAGGCAAAATTGGAAAAGACGCGACACGAACCGTGCAGTTGGTCCTACTAGGTCGGTCCCGTTTCCTCTCAGTGGGCCCGATTAAAGAAGAAATGAACGACGCCGTCCACTCATATAGAGTGCCTCGTTTCTCCCAACTCCGCGTCAGGAACCACGCAAAGCGTGGACCTGACTCACGGAGGATGACAAAGAGAGGGTCTTGTGGCACAAGGATTTCCGCAGGGACCGGTGCGAACACCTGCCCCTGTGTTCGCAGCATATTCTCTCTCAAAGCTGACGCACCAGAAGAGACAGCGATCGAGCGTTCGGTCCACCTCCACGGCCGGTCACTTGCTTATGCAACAAGCAGAGGTGGCCGGACTGAGATACGAGCAAGCGAGCAAAAAGAAGTTAAAGATTGGATAATTGCTCGGCAGATCACGGATACTCCTACATGGTAACCTTAAAACTAACTTAGTCTATACTTAGAATTAACAGGCCCGCGGAGGATGCAATACATCAGTCCTCTTCGTTCTTCGTTCTTCGTTTTCCGATACATCTAAGAGAATGTATCTAAGAGAAACCTAAGAGAAACCTAAAGTCATGGCATAATAGAAAATAGAAATGAATTCGGTTAGTGGAAAAAAATAAACATGTCAAAACAAGTAGAAATTAAAATCAGAGTACAAATGAAATGAATTAGACAAAGAAACAGTTAGAAAAAAAAAGAAAGGATTGAGAGAGTGGTCGCCAGTACTGACCACCGCTTACCGGCGGCCAGTACCGGTTACCATGGTGAGGGGTCCCCCTTCCATAAACCTAAAACGAAGAGATGCGTCCACCTCGGAGGCTTCGGGAACAATGAAATTTTAAACAACCGGAGCCTCCTTATATACACTCCCCAAGGTGACTTACCGTTTCTTCCATTGTCTTTGTTCGATCTAATCGAAATCTTCGAAGGCGAACGGTTTCGGTGAATGTTTGTTCATTTCCGCGATTGTTACTAATATTTATGCATGTTTCCAATATTGATCGAACAATGTGCATCTTATTTATGTATTGCAATTAATTAAGAAACTTATAGAAATTGATTTTGATCGAGACTCGATGTTAAAACGTGTTTCGTAAAGTTTTTAAGCATGGAAAGTAACAATTGTTCATTAAATGCATTAAGTTAACATTTGTTTAATTCTTATAATTTACACAATACGCGTAGAAGTTGTGTTTTTTACATAAAAGTGCCGAAATTCAATTAATCGCTTTTTTAGATAGAAAAATCATCGCGATGAAGACTTGTGAATCGATAATCGATACCTGTAGCCTTGAAAATGTCAGTTGGATCTCAGCGAAAAATTCCTTCGCGAACAAAGAATATTTCAACGAAATGATATTTTAAGCCATTATTTATACTAGAACATTGTTAATAATTGTTTAATCTACAGTCCTACGACGGTTGATAATAAATATGATAAATAAACATCGAGATATTGCGAAATCTTCGAAGGCGGACGGTTTCGGTTAATGTTTGTTCATTTCCGCGATTGTTATTAACATTTATGCATGTTCCCAATATTGATCGAACAATATGTATCTTATTTAGGTATCATAAATCATTAGTTAGTTTTCAGAAATTAATTGATTTCGAAAATGAAAGCAAAATATTGATATTCATATATTTCTCGATTTGCAACCTAAATTAATCTTTATAAGCAAATTATTCATTTACAATGCAACAGAAAATGCATTTTGTAACATTCATATTCCCAACTTTTACAGTGCAAACCATTAATTAGTTTACAAATGTTAATTTTCATAAAAAATGGAGAAATATATGTATACCAAACTCTTCGTTAAATTTTCCGATAAAATTTAATTCACATACTGTAACATAAAAGTTCGGAACGTGGAAAAATGTTTCTAACAATCGCCTAGAGACATAAACATTCGCTAAAGCAATTCGCCTTCCCAGATTTCGCAATATCTTGATGTTTGTTTATCATAATTATTAACAACCGTCGTAGGACCGTAGATTAAACAATTATTAACAATGTCCTAGTATAAATAATGGCTTAAAATATCATTTCGTTGAAATATTCTTTGTTCGCGAAGGAATTTTTCGCTGAGATCCAACTGACATTTTCAAGGCTACAGGTATCGATTATCGATTCACAAGTCTTCATCGCGATGATTTTTCTATCTAAAAAAGCGATTAATTGAATTTCGGCACTTTTATGTAAAAAACACAACTTCTACGCGTATTGTGTAAATTATAAGAATTAAACAAATGTTAACTTAATGCATTTAATGAACAATTGTTACTTTCCATGCTTAAAAACTTTACGAAACACGTTTTAACATCGAGTCTCGATCAAAATCAATTTCTATAAGTTTCTTAATTAATTGCAATACATAAATAAGATGCACATTGTTCGATCAATATTGGAAACATGCATAAATATTAGTAACAATCGCGGAAATGAACAAACATTCACCGAAACCGTTCGCCTTCGAAGATTTCGATTAGATCGAACAAAGACAATGGAAGAAACGGTAAGTCACCTTGGGGAGTGTATATAAGGAGGCCCCGGTTGTTTAAAATTTCATTGTTCCCGAAGCCTCCGAGGTGGACGCATCTCTTCGTTTTAGGTTTATGGAAGGGGGACCCCTCACCATGGTAACCGGTACTGGCCGCCGGTAAGCGGTGGTCAGTACTGGCGACCACTCTCTCAATCCTTTCTTTTTTTTTCTAACTGTTTCTTTGTCTAATTCATTTCATTTGTACTCTGATTTTAATTTCTACTTGTTTTGACATGTTTATTTTTTTCCACTAACCGAATTCATTTCTATTTTCTATTATGCCATGACTTTAGGTTTCTCTTAGGTTTCTCTTAGATACATTCTCTTAGATGTATCGGAAAACGAAGAACGAAGAACGAAGAGGACTGATGTATTGCATCCTCCGCGGGCCTGTTAATTCTAAGTATAGACTAAGTTAGTTTTAAGGTTACCATGTAGGAGTATCTGTGATCTGCCGAGCAATTATCCAATCTTTAACTTCTTTTTGCTCGCTTGCTCGTATCTCAGTCCGGCCACCTCTGCTTGTTGCATAAGCAAGTGACCGGCCGTGGAGGTGGACCGAACGCTCGATCGCTGTCTCTTCTGGTGCGTCAGCTTTGAGAGAGAATATGCTGCGAACACAGGGGCAGGTGTTCGCACCGGTCCCTGCGGAAATCCTTGTGCCACAAGACCCTCTCTTTGTCATCCTCCGTGAGTCAGGTCCACGCTTTGCGTGGTTCCTGACGCGGAGTTGGGAGAAACGAGGCACTCTATATGAGTGGACGGCGTCGTTCATTTCTTCTTTAATCGGGCCCACTGAGAGGAAACGGGACCGACCTAGTAGGAGCAACTCCACGGTTCGTGTCGCGTATTTCCCAATTTCGCCTAATTTTTCCATAATGCAATTGCTCGGCAGAATTTAACGAGGAGATCAAAGGAACATTGATTCCGTCCATCTCTGCAGTTAGAATAAGTTAGTTTTAAGGCTGTGATCTGCCAAGCAATTATCCAATCTTTAGCTTAATTTTGCTCGCTTCCTCGTTCCTCGGTCCGGTCTCCACTGCTTCTTGTACAAGCAAGTGGCCGGCCGTGTAAGTAGTCCGAACGGTCTATCGCCGTCTCTTCCGGTGTGTCCGCTTCCAGAGGGGGCATGTTGCGACCACAGGAGCAGGCATTTTTGCCGGTCCCTGCGAAAGTCTCCAAAATAAGACCCTCTCGTCGTAAAGATGGAGAAACGGGGCACTCCTCTAGGGGAGTGGTAGGCGGCGTTCGTTTTCTCTGGAATCGGAACCACGGAGGGGAAACGGGATAGACCTAGTAGGACCAACTGCACGGTTCGTGTCGCGTCTTTCCCAATTTTGCCTAATTTTTTCATAATGTAATTGCTTGGCAGAACTAAACAAGGAGATCGAAGGAAAATTGACCCTTTCCATCTCTTTGGTTTAGTATCTTCGTTTGTATCGCGTGTCGAGGGAGATCGATGGAACTTTGATTCCATCTATCTCTCTCCGGGTCTCCGCTCGCAGCAACCTCCACGTGGTGAGACCTGGTAATCGGTATTACTCGCGACGAAGTATCACTTACCGCGAGTAACGCCGAGCTAATTGGCAGCGAACTTAGAATAATTATTTAAGATGTGAGAACAAGTAGAAAACAAGATTTTTGTAAGGCGTGTGAGAGCGTGAAGACGCTAATGAAACCCATAACTACAAAGGCCTACGGGAAAAGTACACACACCATTGTAATCGGGCGAGTTTCTACTTTCAGATGCAACAGGAATTTCTCGAGTTCGTCAATCCGTTAACGAGATATGGGAGTTTGAAGGTAAGGAATGCTTGAGAAACCATCAAAATTTTCGAAAGTCTGATACTCGAAACCAATAACTACAAAGGCCTAGGGGAAAAATACACCTACCGTTGTAATCGGGCGAGTTTCTACTTTCACATGCAACAGGAATTTCTCGAGTTCGGCAAACCGTTCGCGAGATATGGGAGTTTGAAGTTAAGGAATGGTTGTGAAACCATAAAAATTTTCGCTGGTCTGATACTCGAAACCTATAACTTGAACGGCCTAGGGGAAAAGTACACAAACCATTGTAATCGGGCGAGTTTCTGCTTTCAGATGCAAAAGGAAATTCTCGAGTTCGTCAATCCGTTCGCGAGATATGTGAGTTTGAAGTTAAGGAATGGTTGAGAAACCATCATAATTTTCGCAAGTCTGATACTCGAAACCAATAACTACTATTTCCTAGGGCAGAAATACACATACCGTTGTAATCGGGCGAGTTTCTGCTTTCAGATGCAACAGGAATTTCTGGAGTTAGTCAATCCATTCGTGAGATATTGAGGTTTGAAGTTAAGGAATGTTTGAGAAACCATCAAAATTTTCGCATGTCTGATACTCGAAACCAATAACTACTATTTCCTAGGGCAAAAATACACATACCGTTGTAATCGGGCGAGTGTCTGCTTTCAGATGCACCAGGAACTTCTCGAGTTCGTCAATCCGCTCGCGAGATATGGGAGTTTGAAGTTAAGGAATGGTTGAGAATCCATCAAAATTTTCGCTGGTCTGATACTGGAAAACAATAACTGGAATGGCCTAGGGGAAAAGTACGCACACCTTTGTAATCGGGCAAGTTTCTACTTTCAGATGCAACAGGAATTTCTCGAGTTCGTCAATCCGTTCGCGAGATATGGGAGTTTGTAGTTAAGGAATGGTTGAGAAACCATCAAAATTTTCGCAAGTCTGATACTCGAAACCAATAATTAGAATGGCCTAGGGGAAAAGTACGCACACCTTTGTAATCGGGCAAGTTTCTACTTTCAGATGCAACAGGAATTTCCCGAGTTCGTCAATCCTTTCGCGAGATATGGGAGTTTGAAGTTAAGGAATGGTTGAGAAACCATAAAAATTTGCGGAATCAGATACTCGAAACCAATAACTACTATGCTCTGGGACAGAAATACACATACCATTGTAATCGGGCGAGTTTCTGCCTTCAGATGCAACAGGAATTTCTCCAGTTCGTCAATCCGTTCGCGAGATATGGGAGTTTGAAATTAAGGAATGGTTGAGAAACCATCAAAATTTGCGGAATCTGATACTCGAAACCAATAACTACTATGGCCTAGGGGAAAAGTACACATACCGTTGTAATCGGGCGAGTTTCTGCTTTCAGTTTCAACAGGAATTACTCGCGTTCGTCAATCCGTTCGCGAGATATGGGTGTTTGAAGTTAAGGAATATTTGAGAAACCATCAAAATTTTCGGAATCTGATAATCGAAACCAATAACTACTATGGTCTAGGGCAAAAATACACATACCGTTGTAATCGGGCAAGTTTCTACTTTCAGATGCAACAGGAATTTCTCGAGTTCGTCAATCCGTTCGCGAGATATGGGAGTTTGAAGTTGAGTAATGGATGAGAGACCATTAAAATTTTCGCGAGTCTGATACTCGAAACCAATAACTGGAATTCCCTAGGGGAAAAGTACACACACCGTTGTTATCGGGCGAGTTTCTACTTTCAGATGCAACAGGAATTTCTCGAATTCGACAATCGGTTCGCGAGATATGGGAGTTTGAAGTTAAGGAATGGTTGAGAGACCATTAAAATTTTCGCAAGTCTGATACACGAAACCAATAACTGGAATTGCCTAGGGGAAAAGTACAGACGCCGTTGTAATCGGGCGAGTTTCTGCTTCCAGATTCAACAGGAAGTACTCGCGTTCGTCAATCCGTTCGCGAGATATGGGTGTTTGAAGTTAAGGAATATTTGAGAAACCATCAAAATTTTCGGAATCTGATAATCGAAACCAATAACTACTATGGTCTAGGGCAAAAATACACATACCGTTGTAATCGGGCAAGTTTCTACTTTCAGATGCAACAGGAATTTCTCGAGTTCGTCAATCCGTTCGCGAGATATGGGAGTTTGCAGTTAAGGAATGGTTGAGAAACCATCAAAATTTTCGCAAGTCTGATACTCGAAACCAATAATTAGAATGGCCTAGGGGAAAAGTACGCACACCTTTGTAATCGGGCAAGTTTCTACTTTCAGATGCAACAGGAATTTCTCAAGTTCGTCAATCCTTTCGCGAGATATGGGAGTTTGAAGTTAAGGAATGGTTGAGAAACCGTCAAAATTTGCGGAATCTGATACTCGAAACCAATAACTACTATGCTCTAGGGCACAAATACACATACCATTGTAATCGTGCGAGTTTCTATTTTCAGATGCAACAGGAAATTCTCGACGTCAATCCGTTCGCAAGATATGGGAGTTCGAAGTTAAGGAATGGTTGAGAAACCATTAAAATTTTCGCAAGTCTGATACTCGAAACCAATAACTACAATGGCCTAGGGGAAAAATACACATACCGTTGTAATCGGGCGAGTTTCTGCTTTCAGATGCGTCAGGAATTTCTCGAGTTCGACAATCCGTTCGCAAAATATCGGAGTTTGAAGTTAAGGAATGGTTGAGATACCATCAAAATATTCGCAAGTCTGATAGTCGAAACCAATAAATGGAATGGCCTAGGGGAAAAGTACACACAACATTGTAATCGGGCGAGTTTCTGCCTTCAGATGCAACAGGAATTTCTCCAGTTCGTCAATCCGTTCGCGAGATATGGGAGTTTGAAATTAAGGAATGGTTGAGAAACCATCAAAATTTGCGGAATCTGATACTCGAAACCAATAACTGCTATGGTCTAGGGCAAAAATACACATACCGTTGTAATCGGGCGAGTTTCTGCTTTCAGATTCAAGAGTAATTACTCGCGTTCGTCAATCCGTTCCCGAGATATGGGTGTTTGAAGTTAAGGAATATTTGAGAAACCATCAAAATTTTCGGAATCTGATAATCGAAACCAATAACTACTATGGTCTAGGGCAAAAATACACATACCGTTGTAATCGGGCGAGTTTCATCTTTCAGATGCAACAGGAATTTCTCGAGTTCGTCAATCCGTTCGCGAGATATGGGAGTTTGAAGATAAGGAATGGTTGAGAAACCATCAAAATTTTCGCAAGTCTGATACTCGAAACCAATAACTGGAATGGCCTAGGGGAAAAGTACACACACCATTGTAATCGGGCGAGTTCCTGCTTTCAGATTCAACAGGAATTTCTCGAGTTCGTCAATCCTTACGCGAGATATGGGAGTTTGAAGTTAAGGAATGATTGAGAAGCCATAAAAATTTGCGGAATCTGATACTCGAAACCAATAACTGGAATGGCCTAGGGGAAAAGTACGCACACCGTTGTAATCGGGCAAGTTTCTCCTTTCGGATGCAACAGGAATTTCTCGAGTTCGTCAATCCTTACGCGAGATATGGGAGTTTGAAGTTAAGGAATGATTGAGAAGCCATAAAAATTTGCGGAATCTGAAACTCGAAATCAATAACTACTATGGTCTAGGGCAAAAATACACATACCGCTGTAATCGGGCGAGTTTCTGCTTTCAGATTCAACAGGAATTACTCGAGTTCGTCAATCCGTTCGCGAGGTGAGGGAGTTTGAAGTTAAGGAATGGCTGAGAAACCATCAAAATTTTCGATAGTCTGATACTCGAAACCAATAACTGGAATGGCCTAGGGGAAAAGTACGCACACCGTTGTAATCGGGCAATTTTCTCCTTTCAGGTGCAACATGAATTTCTCGAGTTCGTCAATCCTTACGCGAGATTTGGGAGTTTGAAGGTAAGGAATGGTTGAGAAACCATAAAAATTTGCGGAATCTGATACTCGAAACCAATAACTGGAATGGCCTAGGGAAAAAGTACACACACCATTGTAATCGGGGAGATTCTACTTTCAGATGCAACAGGAATTTCTCGAGTTCGTCAATCCGTTCGCGAGATATGGGAGTTTGAAGTTGAGTAATGGATGAGAGACCATTAAAATTTTCGCGAGTCTGATACTCGAAACCAATAACTGGAATTCCCTAGGGGAAAAGTACGCACACCGTTGTAATCGGGCAATTTTCTCCTTTCAGGTGCAACATGAATTTCTCGAGTTCGTCAATCCTTACGCGAGATTTGGGAGTTTGAAGGTAAGGAATGGTTGAGAAACCATAAAAATTTGCGGAATCTGATACTCGAAACCAATAACTGGAATGGCCTAGGGAAAAAGTACACACACCATTGTAATCGGGGAGATTCTACTTTCAGATGCAACAGGAATTTCTCGAGTTCGTCAATCCGTTCGCGAGATATGGGAGTTTGAAGTTAAGGAATGGTTGAGAAACCGTCACAATTTGCGGAATCTGATACTCGAAACCAATAACTACTATGCTCTAGGGCACAAATACACATACCATTGTAATCGTGCGAGATTCTATTTTCAGATGCAACAGGAAATTCTCGAGTTCGTCAATCCGTTCGCAAGATATGGGAGTTTGAAGTTAAGGAATGGTTGAGAAACCATTAAAATTTTCGCAAGTCTGATACTCGAAACCAATAACTACAATGGCCTAGGGGAAAAATACACATACCGTTGTAATCGGGCGAGTTTCTGCTATCAGATGCGTCAGGAATTTCTCGAGTTCGACAATCCGTTCGCAAAATATCGGAGTTTGAAGTTAAGGAATGGTTGAGAAACCATCAAAATATTCGCAAGTCTGATAGTCGAAACCAATAACTGGAATGGCCTAGGGGAAAAGTACACACAACATTGTAATCGGGCGAGTTTCTGCCTTCAGATGCAACAGGAATTTCTCCAGTTCGTCAATCCTTACGCGAGATATGGGAGGTTGAAGTTAAGGTATGATTGAGAAGCCATAAAAATTTGCGGAATCTGATACTCGAAATCAATAACTACTATGGTCTAGAGCAAAAATACACATACCGCTGTAATCGGGCGAGTTTCTGCTTTCAGATTCAACAGGAATTACTCGAGTTCGTCAATCCGTTCGCGAGGTATGGGAGTTTGAAGTTAAGGAATGGTTGAGAAACCATAAAAATTTGCGGAATCTGATACTCGAAACCAATAACTGGAATGGCCTAGGGGAAAAGTACACCCACCATTGTAATCGGGGAGATTCTACTTTCAGATGCAGCAGGAATTTCTCGAGTTCGTCAATCCGTTCGCGAGATATGGGAGTTTGAAGTTGAGTAATGGATGAGAGACCATTAAAATTTTCGCTAGTCTGATACTCGAAACCAATAACTGGAATTCCCTAGGGGAAAAGTACACACACCGTTGTTATCGGGCGAGTTTCTACTTTCAGATGCAACAGGAATTTCTCGAATTCGACGATCGGTTCGCGAGATATGGGAGTTTGATGTTAAGGACTGGTTGAGAGACCATTAAAACTTTCGCAAGTCTGATACACGAAACCAATAACTGGAATGGCCTAGGGGAAAAGTACAGACACCGTTGTAATCGGGCGAGTTTCTGCTTCCAGATTCAACAGGAATTTTTCGAGTTCGTCAATCCGTTCGCGAGATATGGGGGTTGGAAGTAAAGGAATGGTTGAGAAACCATCAAAATTTTCGCATGTCTGATACTCGAAACCAATAACTGGAATGGCCTAGGGCAAAAGCACACCTACCGTTGTAATCGGGCGAGTTTCTACTTTCCGACGCAACAGGAATTTCTCGACTTCGACAATCGGTTCGCGAGATATGGGAGTTTGAAGTTAAGGAATGGTTGAGAGACCATTAAAATTTTCGCAAGTCTGATACTCGAAACCAATAACTGGAATGGCGTAGGGGAAAAGTACACACAACATTGTAATCGGGCGAGTTTCTGCCTTCAGATGCAACAGGAATTTCTCGACTTCGTCAATCCTTTCGCGAGATATGGGAGTTTGAAATTAAGCAATGGTTGAGAAACCATCAAAATTTGCGGAATCTGATTTTCGAAACCAATAACTACTATGGTCTAGGGCAAAAATACACATACCGTTGTAATCGGGCGAGTTTCTGCCTTCAGATGCAACAGGAATTTCTCCAGTTCGTCAATCCGTTCGCGAGATATGGGAGTTTGAAATTAAGGAATGGTTGAGAAACCATCAAAATTTGCGGAATCTGATACTCGAAACCAATAACTGCTATGGTCTAGGGCAAAAATACACATACCGTTGTAATCGGGCGAGTTTCTGCTTTCAGATTCAACAGGAATTACTCGCGTTCGTCAGTCCGTTCGCGAGATATGGGAGTTTGAATTTAAGGAATGGTTTTGACACCATCAAAATTTTCTGAATCTGATACTCGAAACCAATTACTGGAATGGTCTTCGGGAAATGTACACTTACCGTTGTAATCGGGCGAGTTTCTACTTTCAGATGCAACAGGAATTTCTCGAGTTCTTCAATCGGTTCGCGAGATATGGGAGTTTGAAGTTAAGGAATGGTTGAGAAACCATCAAAATTTTCGCAAGTCTGATACTCGAAACCAATAACTACAATGGCCTAGGGGGAAAATACACATACCGTTGTAATCGGGCGAGTTTCTGCTTTCAGATGCAACAGGAATTTCTCGAGTTCGTCAATCGGTTCGCGAGATATGGGAGTTTGAAGTTAAGGAATGGTTGAGAAACCATCATAATTTTCGCAAGTCTGATACTCGAAATCAATAACTACTATGGCCTAGGGCAAAAATACACATACCGTTGTAATCGGGCGAGTTTCTGCTTTCAGATTCAACAGGAATTACTCGAGTTCGTCAGTCCGTTCGCGAGATATGGGAGTTTGAATTTAAGGAATGGTTGAGACACCATCAAAATTTTCTGAATCTGATACTCGAAACCAATTACTGGAATGGTCTTCGGGAAATGTACACATACCGTTGTAATCGGGCGAGTTTCTACTTTCAGATGCAACAGGAATTTCTCGAGTTCTTCAATCGGTTCGCGAGATATGGGAGTTTGAAGGTAAGGAATGGTTGAGAAACCATCAAAATTTCCGCAAGTCTGATACTCGAAAACAATAACAACTATGGCCTAGGGTAAAAATACACATACCGTTGTAATCGGGCGAGTTCCTGCTTTCAGATTCAACAGGAATTTCTCGAGTTCGTCAATCCGGTCGCGAGGTATGGGAGTTTGAAGTTAAGGAATGGTTGAGAAACCATCAAAATTTTCCCAATTCTGATACTCGAAACCAATAACTGGAATGGTCTTGGGGAAATGTACACATACCGTTGTAATCGGGCGAGTTCCTGCTTTCAGATTCAACAGGAATTTCTCGAGTTCGTCAATCCGGTCGCGAGGTATGGGAGTTTGAAGTTAAGGAATGGTTGAGAAACCATGAAAATTTTCTCAATTCTGACACTCGAAACCAATAACTACTTTGGTCTACAGCAAAAATACACATACCGCTGTAATCGGGCGGGTTTCTACTTTCAGATGCAACAGGAATTTCTCGAGTTCGTCAATCGGTTCGCGAGATATGGGAGTTTGAAGTTAAGGAATGGTTGAGAAACCATCATAATTTTCGCAAGTCTGATACTCGAAATCAATAACTACTATGGCCTAGGGCAAAAATACACATACCGTTGTAATCGGGCGAGTTTCTGCTTTCAGATTCAACAGGAATTACTCGAGTTCGTCAGTCCGTTCGCGAGATATGGGAGTTTGAATTTAAGGAATGGTTGAGACACAATCAAAATTTTCTGAATCTGATACTCGAAACCAATTACTGGAATGGTCTTCGGGAAATGTACACATACCGTTGTAATCGGGCGAGTTTCTACTTTCAGATGCAACAGGAATTTCTCGAGTTCTTCAATCGGTTCGCGAGATATGGGAGTTTGAAGGTAAGGAATGGTTGAGAAACCATCAAAATTTCCGCAAGTCTGATACTCGAAATCAATAACAACTATGGCCTAGGGCAAAAATACACATACCGTTGTAATCGGGCGAGTTCCTGCTTTCAGATTCAACAGGAATTTCTCGAGTTCGTCAATCCGGTCGCGAGGTATGGGAGTTCGAAGTTAAGGAATGGTTGAGAAACCATCAAAATTTTCCCAATTCTGATACTAGAAACCAATAACTAGAATGGTCTTGGGGAAATGTACACATACCGTTGTAATCGGGCGAGTTTCTACTTTCAGATGCAACAGGAATTTCTCGAGTTCGTCAATCGGTTCGCGAGATATGGGAGTTTGAAGTTAAGGAATGGTTGAGAAACCATCAAAATTTTCGGAATCTGATACTCGAAACCAATAACTACTATGATCTAGGGTAAAGCACACATACCGTTGTAATCGGGCGAGTTTCTGCTTTCAGATGCAACAGGAATTCCTCGAGTTCGTCCATCCTTTCGCGAGATATGGGTGTTTGAAGTTAAGGAATGGTTGAGAAACCATCAAAATTTTCGCCAGTGTGATACTCGAAACCAATAACTACTATGGTCTAGGGCAAAAATACACATACCGTTGTAATCGGGCGAGTTTCTGCTTTAAGATTCAGCAGGAATTTCTCGAGTTCGTCAATCCGTTCGCGAGGTATGGGAGTTTGAAGTTAAGGAATGTTTGAGAAACCATCAAAATTTTCGCAAGTCTGATACTCGAAACCAATAACTGGAATGGCCTAGGGTAAAAGTACGCACACCGTTGTAATCGGGCGAGTTTCTGCTTCCAGATTCAACAGGAATTACTCAAGTTCGTCAATCCGTTCGCGAGATATGGGAGTTTGAAGTTAAGGAATGGTTGAGAAACCATCATAATTTTCGCAAGTCTGATACTCGAAATCAATAACTACTATGGCCTAGGGCAAAAATACACATACCGTTGTAATCGGGCGAGTTTCTGCTTTCAGATTCAACAGGAATTACTCGAGTTCGTCAGTCCGTTCGCGAGATATGGGAGTTTGAATTTAAGGAATGGTTGAGACACCATCAAAATTTTCTGAATCTGATACTCGAAACCAATTACTGGAATGGTCTTCGGGAAATGTACACATACCGTTGTAATCGGGCGAGTTTCTACTTTCAGATGCAACAGGAATTTCTCGAGTTCTTCAATCGGTTCGCGAGATATGGGAGTTTGAAGGTAAGGAATGGTTGAGAAACCATCAAAATTTCCGCAAGTCTGATACTCGAAAACAATAACAACTATGGCCTAGGGTAAAAATACACATACCGTTGTAATCGGGCGAGTTCCTGCTTTCAGATTCAACAGGAATTTCTCGAGTTCGTCAATCCGGTCGCGAGGTATGGGAGTTTGAAGTTAAGGAATGGTTGAGAAACCATCAAAATTTTCCCAATTCTGATACTCGAAACCAATAACTGGAATGGTCTTGGGGAAATGTACACATACCGTTGTAATCGGGCGAGTTCCTGCTTTCAGATTCAACAGGAATTTCTCGAGTTCGTCAATCCGGTCGCGAGGTATGGGAGTTTGAAGTTAAGGAATGGTTGAGAAACCATGAAAATTTTCTCAATTCTGACACTCGAAACCAATAACTACTTTGGTCTACAGCAAAAATACACATACCGCTGTAATCGGGCGGGTTTCTACTTTCAGATGCAACAGGAATTTCTCGAGTTCGTCAATCGGTTCGCGAGATATGGGAGTTTGAAGTTAAGGAATGGTTGAGAAACCATCATAATTTTCGCAAGTCTGATACTCGAAATCAATAACTACTATGGCCTCGGGCAAAAATACACATACCGTTGTAATCGGGCGAGTTTCTGCTTTCAGATTCAACAGGAATTACTCGAGTTCGTCAGTCCGTTCGCGAGATATGGGAGTTTGAATTTAAGGAATGGTTGAGACACAATCAAAATTTTCTGAATCTGATACTCGAAACCAATTACTGGAATGGTCTTCGGGAAATGTACACATACCGTTGTAATCGGGCGAGTTTCTACTTTCAGATGCAACAGGAATTTCTCGAGTTCTTCAATCGGTTCGCGAGATATGGGAGTTTGAAGGTAAGGAATGGTTGAGAAACCATCAAAATTTCCGCAAGTCTGATACTCGAAATCAATAACAACTATGGCCTAGGGCAAAAATACACATACCGTTGTAATCGGGAGAGTTCCTGCTTTCAGATTCAACAGGAATTTCTCGAGTTCGTCAATCCGGTCGCGAGGTATGGGAGTTTGAAGTTAAGGAATGGTTGAGAAACCATCAAAATTTTCCCAATTCTGATACTAGAAACCAATAACTAGAATGGTCTTGGGGAAATGTACACATACCGTTGTAATCGGGCGAGTTTCTACTTTCAGATGCAACAGGAATTTCTCGAGTTCGTCAATCGGTTCGCGAGATATGGGAGTTTGAAGTTAAGGAATGGTTGAGAAACCATCAAAATTTTCGGAATCTGATACTCGAAACCAATAACTACTATGATCTAGGGTAAAGCACACATACCGTTGTAATCGGGCGAGTTTCTGCTTTCAGATGCAACAGGAATTCCTCGAGTTCGTCCATCCTTTCGCGAGATATGGGTGTTTGAAGTTAAGGAATGGTTGAGAAACCATCAAAATTTTCGCCAGTGTGATACTCGAAACCAATAACTACTATGGTCTAGGGCAAAAATACACATACCGTTGTAATCGGGCGAGTTTCTGCTTTAAGATTCAGCAGGAATTTCTCGAGTTCGTCAATCCGTTCGCGAGGTATGGGAGTTTGAAGTTAAGGAATGTTTGAGAAACCATCAAAATTTTCGCAAGTCTGATACTCGAAACCAATAACTGGAATGGCCTAGGGTAAAAGTACGCACACCGTTGTAATCGGGCGAGTTTCTGCTTCCAGATTCAACAGGAATTACTCAAGTTCGTCAATCCGTTCGCGAGATATGGGAGTTTGAAGTTAAGGAATGGTTGAGAAACCATCAAAATTTGCGGAAGCTGATACTCGAAACCAATAACTACTATGGTCTAGGGCAAAAATACACATACCGATGTAATCGGGCGAGTTTCTGCTTTCAGATGAAACAGGAATTTCTCAAGTTCGTCAATCCGTTTGCGAGATATGGGAGTTTGAAGTTATGGAATGGTTGAGAAGCCATCAAAATTTTCGAAAGTCTAATACTCGAAACCAATAACATCTATGGTCTAGGGCAAAAATATACATACCGTTGTAATCGGGCGAGTTTCTACTTTCAGATGCAACAGGAATTTCTCGAGTTCGTCAATCGGTTCGCGAGATATGGGAGTTTGAATTTAAGGAATGTTTGAGAGTCCATTAAAATTTTCGCAAGTCTGATACTCGAAACCAATAACTGGAATGGCCTAGGGTAAAAGTACGCACACCGTTGTAATCGGGCGAGTTTCTGCCTTCAGATGCAACAGGAATTTCTCGAGTTCGTCAATCCGTTCGCGAGATATGGGAGTTTGAAGTTATGGAATGGTTGAGAAACCATCAAAATGTTCGACAGTCTGATACTCGAAACCAATAACTGGAATGGCCTAGGGGAAAAGTACGCAAACCGTTGTAATCGGGCAAGTTTCTACTTCCAGATGCAACAGGAATTTCTCGAGTTCGTCAATCCGTTCGCGAGATATGGGAGTTTGAAGTTACGGAATGGTTGAGAAACCATCAAAATTTTCGGAATCTGATACTCGAAACCAATAACTACTGTGGTCTAGGGCAAAAATACATATACCGTAGTAATCGGACGAGTTTCTGCTTTAAGATTCAACAGGAATTTCTCGAGTTCGTCAATCCGTTTGCGAGATATGGGAATTTGAAGTAACGGAATGGTTGAGAAACCATCAAAATTTTCGCAAATCTGATACTCGAAATCAATAACTACTATGGCCTAGGGCAAAAATACACATACCGTTGTAATCGGGCGAGTTTCTGCATTCAGATGTAACAGGAATTTCTAGAGTTCGTCAATCCTTTCGCGAGATATGGGAGTTTGAAGTTAAGGAATGGTTGAGAAACCACCAAAATTTTCGCCAGTGTGATACTCGAAACCAATAACTACTATGGTCTAGGGCAAAAATACACATACCGTTGTAATCGGGCGAGTTTCTGCTTTAAGATTCAACAGGAATTTCTCGAGTTCGTCAATCCGTTCGCGAGGTATGGGAGTTTGAAGTTAAGGAATGTTTGAGAAACCATCAAAATTTTCGCATGTCTGATACTCGAAACCAATAACTGGAATGGCCTTGGGGAAAAGTACACACACCATTGTAATCGGGCAAGTTTCTGCTTTCAGATGCAACAGGAATTTCTCGAGTTCGTCAATCGGTTCGCGAGATATGGGAGTTTGAAGTTAAGGAATGGTTGAGAAACCATCATAATTTTCGCAAGTCTGATACTCGAAATCAATAACTACTATGGCCTAGGGCAAAAATACACATACCGTTGTAATCGGGCGAGATTCTGCTTTCAGATTCAACAGGAATTACTCGAGTTCGTCAGTCCGTTCGCGAGATATGGGAGTTTGAATTTAAGGAATGGTTGAGACACCATCAAAATTTTCTGAATCTGATACTCGAAACCAATTACTGGAATGGTCTTCGGGAAATGTACACATACCGTTGTAATCGGGCGAGTTTCTACTTTCAGATGCAACAGGAATTTCTCGAGTTCTTCAATCGGTTCGCGAGATATGGGAGTTTGAAGGTAAGGAATGGTTGAGAAACCATCAAAATTTCCGCAAGTCTGATACTCGAAATCAATAAGAACTATGGCCTAGGGTAAAAATACACATACCGTTGTAATCGGGCGAGTTCCTGCTTTCAGATTCAACAGGAATTTCTCGAGTTCGTCAATCCGGTCGCGAGGTATGGGAGTTTGAAGTTAAGGAATGGTTGAGAAACCATCAAAATTTTCCCAATTCTGATACTCGAAACCAATAACTGGAATGGACTTGGGGAAATGTACACATACCGTTGTAATCGGGCGAGTTTCTACTTTCAGATGCAACAGGAATTTCTCGAGTTCGTCAATCGGTTCGCGAGATATGGGAGTTTGAAGTTAAGGAATGGTTGAGAAACCATCAAAATTTTCGGAATCTGATACTCGAAACCAATAACTACTATGATCTAGGGTAAAGCACACATACCGTTGTAATCGGGCGAGTTTCTGCTTTCAGATGCAACAGGAATTTCTCGAGTTCGTAAATCCGTTCGCGAGATATGGGAGTTTGAAGTTACGGAAGGGTTGAGAAACCATCAAAATTTTCGGAATCTGATACTCGAAACCAATAACTACTTTGATCTAGGGTAAAGCACACATACCGTTGTAATCGGGCAAGTTTCTACTTCCAGATGCAACAGGAATTTCTCGAGTTCGTCAATCCGTTCGCGAGATATGGGAGTTTGAAGTTACGGAATGGTTGAGAAACCATCAAAATTTTCGGAATCTGATACTCGAAACCAATAACTACTGTGGTCTAGGGCAAAAATACATATACCGTAGTAATCGGACGAGTTTCTGCTTTAAGATTCAACAGGAATTTCTCGAGTTCGTCAATCCGTTTGCGAGATATGGGAATTTGAAGTAACGGAATGGTTGAGAAACCATCAAAATTTTCGCAAATCTGATACTCGAAATCAATAACTACTATGGCCTAGGGCAAAAATACACATACCGTTGTAATCGGGCGAGTTTCTGCATTCAGATGTAACAGGAATTTCTAGAGTTCGTCAATCCTTTCGCGAGATATGGGAGTTTGAAGTTAAGGAATGGTTGAGAAACCACCAAAATTTTCGCCAGTGTGATACTCGAAACCAATAACTACTATGGTCTAGGGCAAAAATACACATACCGTTGTAATCGGGCGAGTTTCTGCTTTAAGATTCAACAGGAATTTCTCGAGTTCGTCAATCCGTTCGCGAGGTATGGGAGTTTGAAGTTAAGGAATGTTTGAGAAACCATCAAAATTTTCGCATGTCTGATACTCGAAACCAATAACTGGAATGGCCTTGGGGAAAAGTACACACACCATTGTAATCGGGCAAGTTTCTGCTTTCAGATGCAACAGGAATTTCTCGAGTTCGTCAATCGGTTCGCGAGATATGGGAGTTTGAAGTTAAGGAATGGTTGAGAAACCATCATAATTTTCGCAAGTCTGATACTCGAAATCAATAACTACTATGGCCTAGGGCAAAAATACACATACCGTTGTAATCGGGCGAGATTCTGCTTTCAGATTCAACAGGAATTACTCGAGTTCGTCAGTCCGTTCGCGAGATATGGGAGTTTGAATTTAAGGAATGGTTGAGACACCATCAAAATTTTCTGAATCTGATACTCGAAACCAATTACTGGAATGGTCTTCGGGAAATGTACACATACCGTTGTAATCGGGCGAGTTTCTACTTTCAGATGCAACAGGAATTTCTCGAGTTCTTCAATCGGTTCGCGAGATATGGGAGTTTGAAGGTAAGGAATGGTTGAGAAACCATCAAAATTTCCGCAAGTCTGATACTCGAAATCAATAAGAACTATGGCCTAGGGTAAAAATACACATACCGTTGTAATCGGGCGAGTTCCTGCTTTCAGATTCAACAGGAATTTCTCGAGTTCGTCAATCCGGTCGCGAGGTATGGGAGTTTGAAGTTAAGGAATGGTTGAGAAACCATCAAAATTTTCCCAATTCTGATACTCGAAACCAATAACTGGAATGGACTTGGGGAAATGTACACATACCGTTGTAATCGGGCGAGTTTCTACTTTCAGATGCAACAGGAATTTCTCGAGTTCGTCAATCGGTTCGCGAGATATGGGAGTTTGAAGTTAAGGAATGGTTGAGAAACCATCAAAATTTTCGGAATCTGATACTCGAAACCAATAACTACTATGATCTAGGGTAAAGCACACATACCGTTGTAATCGGGCGAGTTTCTGCTTTCAGATGCAACAGGAATTTCTCGAGTTCGTAAATCCGTTCGCGAGATATGGGAGTTTGAAGTTACGGAAGGGTTGAGAAACCATCAAAATTTTCGGAATCTGATACTCGAAACCAATAACTACTTTGATCTAGGGTAAAGCACACATACCGTTGTAATCGGGCGAGTTTCTGCTTTCAGATGCAACAGGAATTCCTCGTGTTTGTCCATCCTTTCGCGAGATATGGGAGTTTGAAGTTAAGGAATGGTTGAGAAACCATCAAAGTTTTCGCCAGTGTGATACTCGACACCAATAACTACTATGGTCTAGGGCAAAAATACACATACCGTTGTAATCGGGCGAGCTTCTGCTTTAAGATTCAGCAGGAATTTCTCGAGTTCGTCAATCCGTTCGCGAGGTATGGGAGTTTGAAGTTAAGGAATGTTTGAGAAACCATCAAAATTTTCGCAAGTCTGATACTCGAAACCAATAACTGGAATGGCCTAGGGTAAAAGTACGCACACCGTTGTAATCGGGCGAGTTTCTGCTTCCAGATTCAACAGGAATTACTCAAGTTCGTCAATCCGTTCGCGAGATATGCGAGTTTGAAGTTAAGGAATGGTTGAGAAACCATCAAAATTTTCGCAAGTCTGATATTCGAAACCAATAACTACAATGGCCTAGGTGAAAAATACACATACCGTTGTAATCGGGCGAGTTTCTGCTTTCAGATGCGTTAGGAATTTCTCGAGTTCGACAATCCGTTCGCAAAATATCGGAGTTTGAAGTTAAGGAATGGTTGAGAAACCATCAAAATATTCGCAAGTCTGATAGTCGAAACCAATAACTGGAATGGCCTAGGGGAAAAGTACACACAACATTGTAATCGGGCGAGTTTCTGCCTTCAGATGCAACAGGAATTTCCCGAGTTCATCAATCCGTTGGCGAGATATGGGAGTTGGAAGTAAAGGAATGGTTGAGAAACCATCAAAATTTTCGCATGTCTGACACTCGAAACCAATAACTGGAATGGCCGAGGGGAAAAGCACACCTACTGTTGTAATCGGGCGAGTTTCTACTTTCAGACGCAACAGGAATTTCTCGAGTTCGTCAATCCGTTCGCGAGATATGGGAGGTAGAAATTAAGGAATGGCTGAGAAGCCATTAAAGTTTTCGCAAGTCTGATACTCGAAACCAATAACTACTATGGTCTACAGCAAAAATACACATACCGTTGTAATCGGGCGGGTTTCTACTTTCAGATGCAACAGGAATTTCTCGAGTTCGTCTATCGGTTCGCGAGATATGGGAGTCTGAAGTTAAGGAATGGTTGAGAAACCATCAAAATTTTCGCAAATATGATACTCGAAACCAATAACTGGAATGGCCTAGGGGAAATGTACACACACCATTGTAATCGGGCGAGTTGCTGCCTTCAGATGCAACAGGAATTTCTCGAGTTCGTCAAACGGTTCGCGAGATATGGGAGTTTGAAGTTAAGGAATGGTTGAGAGACCATCAAAATTTTCGCAAGTCTGATACTCGAAATCAATAACTACTATGGCCTAGACCAAAAATACACATACCGTTGTAATCGGGCGAGTTTCTGCTTTCAGATTCAACAGGTATTACTCGAGTTCGTCAATCCGCTCGCGAGATATGGGAGTTTGAAGTTAAGGAATGGTTGAGAAACCATCCAAATTTTCGGAATCTGATACCCGAAACCAATAACTGGAATGGTCTTGGGGAAATGTACACACACCATTGTAATCGGGCAAGTTTCTACTTTCAGATGCAACAGGAATTCCTCGAGTTCGTCCATCCTTTCGCGAGATATGGGAGTTTGAAGTTAAGGAATGGTTGAGAAACCATCAAAATTTGCGGAAGCTGATACTCGAAACCAATAACTACTATGGTCTAGGGCAAAAATACACATACCGATGTAATCGGGCGAGTTTCTGCTAACAGATGAAACAGGAATTTCTCGAGTTCGTCAATCCGTTTGCGAGATATGGGAGTTTGAAGTTATGGAATGGTTGAGAAGCCAGCAAAATTTTCGAAAGTCTAATACTCGAAACCAATAACATCTATGGTCTAGGGCAAAAATATACATACCGTTGTAATCGGGCGAGTTTCTTCTTTCAGGTGCAACAGGAATTTCTCGAGTTCGGCAATCGGTTCGCGAGATATGGGAGTTTGAATTTAAGGAATGTTTGAGAGTCCATTAAAATTTTCGCAAGTCTGATACTCGAAACCAATAACTGGAATGGCCTAGGGTAAAAGTACGCACACCGTTGTAATCGGGCGAGTTTCTGCCTTCAGATGCAACAGGAATTTCTCGAGTTCGTCAATCCGTTCGCGAGATATGGGAGTTTGAAGTTATGGAATGGTTGAGAAACCATCAAAATGTTCGACAGTCTGATACTCGAAACCAATAACTGGAATGGCCTAGGGGAAATGTACGCAAACCGTTGTAATCGGGCAAGCTTCTACTTCCAGATGCAACAGGAATTTCTGGAGTTCGTCAATCCGTTCGCGAGATATGGGAGTTTGAAGTTACGGAATGGTTGAGAAACCATCAAAATTTTCGGAATCTGATACTCGAAACCAATAACTACTGTGGTCTGGGGCAAAAATACATATACCGTAGTAATCGGACGAGTTTCTGCTTTAAGATTCAACAGGAATTTCTCGAGTTCGTCAATCCGTTTGCGAGATATGGGAATTTGAAGTAACGGAATGTTTGAGAAACCATCAAAATTTTCGCAAGTCTGATACTCGAAATCAATAACTACTATGGCCTAGGGCAAAAATACACATACCGTTGTAATCGGGCGAGTTTCTGCTTTCAGATGTAACAGGAATTTCTAGAGTTCGTCAATCCTTTCGCGAGATATGGGAGTTTGAAGTTAAGGAATGGTTGAGAAACCACCAAAATTTTCGCCAGTGTGATACTCGAAACCAATAACTACTATGGTCTAGGGCAAAAATACACATACCGTTGTAATCGGGCGAGTTTCTGCTTTAAGATTCAACAGTAATTTCTCGAGTTCGTCAATCCGTTCGCGAGGTATGGGAGTTTGAAGTTAAGGAATGTTTGAGAAACCATCAAAATTTTCGCATGTCTGATACTCGAAACCAATAACTGGAATGGCCTAGGGGAAAAGTACACACACCATTGTAATCGGGCGAGTTTCTGCTTCCAGATTCAACAGGAATTACTCAAGTTCGTCAATCCGTTCGCGAGATATGCGAGTTTGAAGTTAAGGAATGGTTGAGAAACCATCAAAATTTTCGAAAGTCTGATACTTGAAGCCAATAACTGGAATGGCCTAGGGGAAAAGTACACACACCATTGTAATCTGGCGAGTTTCTACTTTCAGATGCAACCGGAATTTCTCGAGTTCGTCAATCCGTTCGCGAGATATGGGAGTTTGTAGTTAAGGAATGGTTGAGAAACCATCAAAATTTTCGCAAGTCTGATACTCGAAACCAATAACTAGAATGGCCTAGGGGAAAAGTACGCACACCTTTGTAATCGGGCAAGTTTCTACTTTCGGATGCAACAGGAATTTCTCGAGTTCGTCAATCCTTTCGCAAGATATGGGAGTTTGAAGTTATGGAATGGTTGAGAAACCATCAAAATGTTCGACAGTCTGATACTCGAAACCAATAACTGGAATGGCCTAGGGGAAAAGTACGCAAACCGTTGTAATCGGGCAAGCTTCTACTTCCAGATGCAACAGGAATTTCTGGAGTTCGTCAATCCGTTCGCGAGATATGGGAGTTTGAAGTTACGGAATGGTTGAGAAACCATCAAAATTTTCGGAATCTGATACTCGAAACCAATAACTACTGTGGTCTAGGGCAAAAATACATATACCGTAGTAATCGGACGAGTTTCTGCTTTAAGATTCAACAGGAATTTCTCGAGTTCGTCAATCCGTTTGCGAGATATGGGAATTTGAAGTAACGGAATGGTTGAGAAACCATCAAAATTTTCGCAAGTCTGATACTCGAAATCAATAACTACTATGGCCTAGGGCAAAAATACACATACCGTTGTAATCGGGCGAGTTTCTGCTTTCAGATGTAACAGGAATTTCTAGAGTTCGTCAATCCTTTCGCGAGATATGGGAGTTTGAAGTTAAGGAATGGTTGAGAAACCACCAAAATTTTCGCCAGTGTGATACTCGAAACCAATAACTACTATGGTCTAGGGCAAAAATACACATACCGTTGTAATCGGGCGAGTTTCTGCTTTAAGATTCAACAGGAATTTCTCGAGTTCGTCAATCCGTTCGCGAGGTATGGGAGTTTGAAGTTAAGGAATGTTTGAGAAACCATCAAAATTTTCGCATGTCTGATACTCGAAACCAATAACTGGAATGGCCTAGGGGAAAAGTACACACACCATTGTAATCGGGCAAGTTTCTACTTTCAGATGCAACAGGAATATCTCGAGTTCGTCAATCCGTTTGCGAGATATGGGAGTTTGAAGTTATGGAATGGTTGAGAAGCCATCAAAATTTTCGAAAGTCTAATACTCGAAACCAATAACATCTATGGTCTAGGGCAACAATATACATACCGTTGTAATCGGGCGAGTTTCTACTTTCAGATGCAACAGGAATTTCTCGAGTTCGTCAATCGGTTCGCCAGATATGGGAGTTTGAATTTAAGGAATGTTTGAGAGTCCATTAAAATTTTCGCAAGTCTGATACTCGAAACCAATAACTGGAATGGCCTAGGGTAAAAGTACGCACACCGTAGTAATCGGGCGAGTTTCTGCTTCCAGATTCAACAGGAATTACTCAAGTTCGTCAATCCGTTCGCGAGATATGCGAGTTTGAAGTTAAGGAATGGTTGAGAAACCATCAAAATTTTCGAAAGTCTGATACTTGAAGCCAATAACTGGAATGGCCTAGGGGAAAAGTACACACACCATTGTAATCTGGCGAGTTTCTACTTTCAGATGCAACCGGAATTTCTCGAGTTCGTCAATCCGTTCGCGAGATATGGGAGTTTGTAGTTAAGGAATGGTTGAGAAACCATCAAAATTTTCGCAAGTCTGATACTCGAAACCAATAACTAGAATGGCCTAGGGGAAAAGTACGCACACCTTTGTAATCGGGCAAGTTTCTACTTTCGGATGCAACAGGAATTTCTCGAGTTCGTCAATCCTTTCGCAAGATATGGGAGTTTGAAGTTAAGGAATGGTTGAGAAACCATTAAAATTTTCGCAAGTCTGATCGTCGAAACCAATAACTACTATGCTCTAGGGCGCAAATACACATACCATTGTAATCGTGCGAGTTTCTATTTTCAGATGCAACAGGAAATTCTCGAGTGCGACAATCCGTTCGCAAGATATGGGAGTTTGAAGTTAAGGAATGGTTGAGAAACCATTAAAATTTTCGCAAGTCTGATACTCGAAACCAATAACTACAATGGCCTAGGGGAAAAATACACATACCGTTGTAATCGGGCGAGTTTCTGCTTTCAAATGCGTCTGGAATTTCTCGAGTTCGTCAATGCGTTCGCAAAATATCGGAGTTTGAAGTTAAGGAATGGTTGAGAAACCATCAAAATATTCGCAAGTCTGATAGTCGAAACCAATAACTGGAATGGCTTAGGGGAAAAGTACACACAGCATTGTAATCGGGCGAGTTTCTGCCTTCAGATGCAACAGGAATTTCTCGAGTTCGTCAATCCGTTCGCGATATATGGGAGTTTGAAATTAAGGAATGGTTGAGAAACCATAAAAATTTGCGTAATCTGATACTCGAAACCAATAACTACTATGGTCTAGGGCAAAAATACACATACCGTTGTAATCGGGCGAGTTTCTGCTTTCAGATTCAACAGGTATTACTCGAGTTCGTCAATCCGCTCGCGAGATATGGGAGTTTGAAGTTAAGGAATGGTTGAGAAACCATCAAAATTTTCGGAATCTGATACTCGAAACCAATAACTGGAATGGTCTTGGGGAAATGTACACATACCGTTGTAATCGGGCGAGATCCTACTTTCTGATGCAACAGGAATTTCTCGAGTTCGTCAATCGGTTCGCGAGGTATGGGAGTTTGAAGTTAAGGAATGGTTGAGAGACCATTAAAATTTTCGCAAGTCTGAAACTCGAAACCAGTAACTGGAATGGCCTAGGGGAAAAGTACACACACCATTGTAATCGGGGAGTTTCTGCTTTCAGATGAAACAGGAATTTCTGGAGTTCGTCAATCCGTTTGCGAGATATGGGAGTTTGAATTTAAGGCATGGTTGAGAAACCATCAAAATTTGCGGAATCTGATACTCGAAACCAATAACTACAATGGCCTAGGGGAAAAATACACATACCGTTGTAATCGGGCGAGTTTCTGCTTTCAGATGCGTCAGGAATTTCTCGAGTTCGTCAATGCGTTCGCAAAATATCGGAGTTTGAAATTAAGGAATGGTTGAGAAACCATAAAAATTTGCGGAATCTGATACTCGAAACCAATACTACTATGGTCTAGGGCAAAAATACACATACCGTTGTAATCGGGCGAGTTTCTGCTTTCAGATGCAACAGGAATTTCTCGAGTTCGTCAATCCCTTCGCGAGATATGGGAGTTTGAAGTTAAGGAATGGTTGAGAAACCATCAAAATTTGCGGAATCTGATACTCGAAACCAATAACTACTATGGTCTAGGTCAAAAATACACATACCGTTGTAATCGGGCGAGTTTCTACTTTCAGATGCAACAGGAATTTCTCGAGTTCGTCAATCCCTTCGCGAGATATGGGAGTTTGAAGTTAAGGAATGGTTGAGAAACCATCAAAATTTGCGGAATCTGATACTCGAAACCAATAACTACTATGGTCTAGGTCAAAAATACACATACCGTTGTAATCTGGCGAGTTTCTACTTTCAGATGCAACAGGAATTTCTCGAGTTCGTGAATCCGTTCGCGAGATATGGGAGTTTGTATTTAAGGAATGGTTGAGAAACCATCAAAATTTTCGCAAGTCTGATACTCGAAACCAATAACTGACATGGCCTAGGGGAAAAGTATTCACACCGTTGTAATCGGGCAAGTTTCTGCTTTCAGATGCAACAGGAATTTCTCGAGTTCGTCAATCCTTACGCGAGATATGGGTGTTTGAAGTTAAGGAATGGTTGAGAAACCATAAAAATTTGCGGCATCTGATACTCGAAACCAATAACTACTATGGTCTATGGCAAAAATACACATACCGTTGTAATCGGGCGGGTTTCCGCTTTCAGATTCAACAGGAATTTCTCGTGTTCGTCAATCCTCACGCGAGATATGGGAGTTTGAAGTTAAGAAATGGTTGAGAATCCATAAAAATTTGCGGAATCTGATACTCGAAACCACTAACTACTTTGGTATACAGCAAAAATACACACACCGTTGTAATCGGCCGAGTTTCTACTTTCAAATTCAACAGGAATTTCTCGAGTTCGTCAATCCGTTCGCGAGATATGGGAGTTTGAAGTTAAGGAATGGTTGAGAGACCATTAAAATTTTCGCAAGTCTGAAACTCGAAACCAATAACTGGAATGGGCTAGGGGAAAAGTACACACACCATTGTAATCGGGGAGTTTCTACTTTCAGATGCAACAGGAATTTCTCGAGTTCGTCAAACCGTTCGCGAGATATGGGAATTTGAAGTGAAGGAATGGTTGAGAAACCATCAAAATTTTCGCAAGTCTGATACCCGAAACCAATAACTACTATGGCCTAAGGCAAAAATACGCATACCGTTGTAATCGGGCGAGTTTCTGCTTTCAGATGCAACAGGAATTTCTCGAGTTGGTCAATCCGTTCGCGAGATATGGGAGTTTGAAGTTAAGGAATGGTTGAGAAACCATCAAAATTTGCGGAATCTGATACTCGAAACCAATAACTACTATGGTCTAGGGCAAAAATACACATACCGCTGTAATCGGGCGAGTTTCTGCTTTCAGATTCAACAGGAATTACTCGAGTTCGTCAATCCGCTCGCGAGATATGGGAGTTTGAAGTTAAGGAATGATTGAGAAACCATCAAAATTTTCGGAATCTGATACTCGAAACCAATAACTGGAATGGTCTTGGGGAAATGTACACATACCGTTGTAATCGGGCGAGATCCTACTTTCTGATGCAACAGGAATTTCTCGAGTTCGTCAATCGGTTCGCGAGGTATTGGAGTTTGATGTTGAGGAATGGTTGAGAAACCATCAAAATTTTCGCAAGTCTGATACTCGAAATCAATAACTACTGTGGCCTAGAGCAAAAATACACATACCGTTGTATTCGGGCGAGTTTCTGCTTTCAGATTCAACAGGAATTACTCGAGTTCGTCAATCCGTTCGCGAGATATGGGAGTTTGAAGTTAAGGAATGGTTGAGAAACCATCAAAATTTGCGGAACCTGATACTCGAAACCAATAACTACTATGGTCTAGGGCAAAAATACACATACCGCTGTAATCGGGCGAGTTTCTGCTTTCAGATTCAACAGGAATTACTCGAGCTCGTCAATCCGTTCGCGAGAGATGGGAGTTTGAAGTTAAGGAATGGTTGAGAAACCATCAAAATTTTCGGAATCTGATACTCGAAACCAATAACTGGAATGGTCTTGGGGAAATGTACACATACCGTTGTAATCGGGCGAGATCCTACTTTCTGATGCAACAGGAATTTCTCGAGTTCGTCAAGCGGTTCGCGAGATATGGGAGTTTGAAGTTAAGGAATGGTTGAGAGACCATTAAAATTTTCGCAAGTCTGATACTCGAAACCATTAACTGGATGGGCCTAGGGGAAAAGTACGCACACCGTTGTAATCGGGCGAGTTTCTGCTTTCAGATTCAACAGGAATTTTTCGAGTTCGTCATTCCGTTCGCGAGATATGGGAGTTGGAAGTAAAGGAATGGTTGAGAAACCATCAAAATTTTCGCATGTCTGACACTCGAAACCAATAACTGGAATGGCCTAGGGGAAAAGTACACACACCATTGTAATCGGGGAGTTTCTACTTTCAGATGCAACAGGAATTTCTCGTGTTCGTCAATCCGTTCGCGAGATATGGGAGGTAGAAATTAAGGAATGGCTGAGAAGCCATTAAAGTTTTCGCAAGTCTGATACTCGAAATCAATAACTACTATGGTCTACAGCAAAAATACACATACCGTTGTAAGCGGGCGGGTTTCTACTTTCAGATGCAACAGGAATTTCTCGAGTTCGTCAATCGGTTCGCGAGATATGGGAGTCTGAAGTTAAGGAATGGTTGAGAAACCATCAAAATTTGCGGAATCTGATACTCGAAACCAATAACTACTTTGGTTTAGGGCAAAAATACACATACCGTTGTAATCGGGCGAGTTTCTACTTTCAGATTCAACAGGAATTTCTCGAGTTCGTCAATCCGTTCGCGAGATATGGGAGTTTGAAGTTAAGGAATGGGTGAGAAACCATCATAATTTTCGAGAGTCTGATACTCGAAACCAATAACTGGAATGGCCTAGGGGAAAAGTACGCACACCGTTGTAATCGGGCGAGTTGCTGCCTTCAGATGCAACAGGGATTTCTCGAGTTCGTCAAACGGTTCGCGAGATATGGGAGTTTGAAGTTAAGGAATGGTTGAGAGACCATTAAAATTTTCGCAAGTCTGATACTCGAAACCATTAACTGGATGGGCCTAGGGGAAAAGTACACACACCATTGTAATCGGGCGAGTTTCTGCCTTCAGATGCAACAGGAATTTCTCGAGTTCGTCAAACGGTTCGCGAGATATGGGAGTTTGAAGTTAAGGAATGGGTGAGAAACCATCATAATTTTCGAGAGTCTGATACACGAAACCAATAACTGGAATGGCCTAGGGGAAAAGTACGCACACCGTTGTAACCGGGCAAGTTTCTCCTTTCAGATGCAACAGGAATTTCTCGTGTTCGTCAATCCTTACGCGAGATATGGGTGTTTGAAGTTAAGGAATGGTTGAGAATCCATAAAAATTTGCGGAATCTGATACTCGAAACCAATAACTCCTTTGGTTTAGGGCAAAAATACACATACCGTTGTAATCGGGCGAGTTTCTACTTTCAGATTCAACAGGAATTTCTCGAGTTCGTCAATCCGTTCGCGAGATATGGGAGTTTGAAGTTAAGGAATGGTTGAGAGACCATTAAAATTTTCGCAAGTCTGAAACTCGAAACCAGTAACTGGAATGGCATAGGGGAAAAGTACACACACCATTGTAATCGGGGAGTTTCTACTTTCAGATGCAACAGGAATTTCTCGAGTTCGTCAATCGGTTCGAGAGATATGGGAGTCTGAAGTTAAGGAATGGTTGAGAAACCATCAAAATTTTCGCAAATCTGATACTCGAAACCAATAACTGGAATGGCCTAGGGGAAATGTACACACACCTTTGTAATCGGGCGAGTTGCTTCCTTCAGATGCAACAGGAATTTCTCGAGATCGTCAATCCCTTCGCGAGATATGGGAGTTTGAAGTTAAGGAATGGTTGAGAAACCATCAAAATTTGCCGAATCTGATACTCGAAACCAATAACTACTATGGTCTAGGTCAAAAATACACATACCGTTGTAATCGGGCGAGTTTCTCCTTTCAGATGCAACAGGAATTTCTCGAGTTGGTCAATCCGTTCGCGAGATATGGGAGTTTGAAGTTAAGGAATGGTTGAGAAACCATCAAAATTTGCGGAATCTGATACTCGAAACCAATAACTACTATGGTCTAGGTCAAAAATACACATACCGTTGTAATCTGGCGAGTTTCTACTTTCAGATGCAACAGGAATTTCTCGAGTTCGTGAATCCGTTCGCGAGATATGGGAGTTTGTATTTAAGGAATGGTTGAGAAACCATCAAAATTTTCGCAAGTCTGATACTCGAAACCAATAACTGGCATGGCCTAGGGGAAAAGTATTCACACCGTTGTAATCGGGCAAGTTTCTGCTTTCAGATGCAACAGGAATTTCTCGAGTTCGTCAATCCTTACGCGAGATATGGGAGTTTGAAGTTAAGGAATGGTTGAGAAACCATAAAAATTTGCGGCATCTGATACTCGAAACCAATAACTACTATGGTCTATGGCAAAAATACACATACCGTTTTAATCGGGCGGGTTTCCGCTTTCAGATTCAACAGGAATTTCTCGTGTTCGTCAATCCTCACGCGAGATATGGGAGTTTGAAGTTAAGAAATGGTTGAGAATCCATAAAAATTTGCGGAATCTGATACTCGAAACCACTAACTACTTTGGTATACAGCAAAAATACACACACCGTTGTAATCGGCCGAGTTTCTACTTTCAAATTCAACAGGAATTTCTCGAGTTCGTCAATCCGTTCGCGAGATATGGGAGTTTGAAGTTAAGGAATGGTTGAGAGACCATTAAAATTTTCGCAAGTCTGAAACTCGAAACCAATAACTGGAATGGGCTAGGGGAAAAGTACACACACCATTGTAATCGGGGAGTTTCTACTTTCAGATGCAACAGGAATTTCTCGAGTTCGTCAAACCGTTCGCGAGATATGGGAATTTGAAGTGAAGGAATGGTTGAGAAACCATCAAAATTTTCGCAAGTCTGATACCCGAAACCAATAACTACTATGGCCTAAGGCAAAAATACGCATACCGTTGTAATCGGGCGAGTTTCTGCTTTCAGATGCAACAGGAATTTCTCGAGTTGGTCAATCCGTTCGAGAGATATGGGAGTTTGAAGTTAAGGAATGGTTGAGAAACCATCAAAATTTGCGGAATCTGATACTCGAAACCAATAACTACTATGGTCTAGGGCAAAAATACACATACCGCTGTAATCGGGCGAGTTTCTGCTTTCAGATTCAACAGGAATTACTCGAGTTCGTCAATCCGCTCGCGAGATATGGGAGTTTGAAGTTAAGGAATGATTGAGAAACCATCAAAATTTTCGGAATCTGATACTCGAAACCAATAACTGGAATGGTCTTGGGGAAATGTACACATACCGTTGTAATCGGGCGAGATCCTACTTTCTGATGCAACAGGAATTTCTCGAGTTCGTCAATCGGTTCGCGAGGTATTGGAGTTTGATGTTGAGGAATGGTTGAGAAACCATCAAAATTTTCGCAAGTCTGATACTCGAAATCAATAACTACTGTGGCCTAGAGCAAAAATACACATACCGTTGTATTCGGGCGAGTTTCTGCTTTCAGATTCAACAGGAATTACTCGAGTTCGTCAATCCGTTCGCGAGATATGGGAGTTTGAAGTTAAGGAATGGTTGAGAAACCATCAAAATTTGCGGAACCTGATACTCGAAACCAATAACTACTATGGTCTAGGGCAAAAATACACATACCGCTGTAATCGGGCGAGTTTCTGCTTTCAGATTCAACAGGAATTACTCGAGTTCGTCAATCCGTTCGCGAGATATGGGTGTTTGAAGTTAAGGAATGGTTGAGAAACCATCAAAATTTGCGGAATCTGATACTCGAAACCACTAACTACTTTGGTATACAGCAAAAATACACGTACCGTTGTAATCGGGCGAGTTTCTACTTTCAGATTCAACAGGAATTTCTCGAGTTCATCAATCCGTTCGCGAGAGATGGGAGTTTGAAGTTAAGGAATGGTTGAGAAACCATCAAAATTTTCGGAATCTGATACTCGAAACCAATAACTGGAATGGTCTTGGGGAAATGTACACATACCGTTGTAATCGGGCGAGATCCTACTTTCTGATGCAACAGGAATTTCTCGAGTTCGTCAAGCGGTTCGCGAGATATGGGAGTTTGAAGTTAAGGAATGGTTGAGAGACCATTAAAATTTTCGCAAGTCTGATACTCGAAACCATTAACTGGATGGGCCTAGGGGAAAAGTACGCACACCGTTGTAATCGGGCGAGTTTCTGCTTTCAGATTCAACAGGAATTTTTCGAGTTCGTCATTCCGTTCGCGAGATATGGGAGTTGGAAGTAAAGGAATGGTTGAGAAACCATCAAAATTTTCGCATGTCTGACACTCGAAACCAATAACTGGAATGGCCTAGGGGAAAAGTACACACACCATTGTAATCGGGGAGTTTCTACTTTCAGATGCAACAGGAATTTCTCGTGTTCGTCAATCCGTTCGCGAGATATGGGAGGTAGAAATTAAGGAATGGCTGAGAAGCCATTAAAGTTTTCGCAAGTCTGATACTCGAAATCAATAACTACTATGGTCTACAGCAAAAATACACATACCGTTGTAAGCGGGCGGGTTTCTACTTTCAGATGCAACAGGAATTTCTCGAGTTCGTCAATCGGTTCGCGAGATATGGGAGTCTGAAGTTAAGGAATGGTTGAGAAACCATCAAAATTTGCGGAATCTGATACTCGAAACCAATAACTACTTTGGTTTAGGGCAAAAATACACATACCGTTGTAATCGGGCGAGTTTCTACTTTCAGATTCAACAGGAATTTCTCGAGTTCGTCAATCCGTTCGCGAGATATGGGAGTTTGAAGTTAAGGAATGGGTGAGAAACCATCATAATTTTCGAGAGTCTGATACTCGAAACCAATAACTGGAATGGCCTAGGGGAAAAGTACGCACACCGTTGTAATCGGGCGAGTTGCTGCCTTCAGATGCAACAGGGATTTCTCGAGTTCGTCAAACGGTTCGCGAGATATGGGAGTTTGAAGTTAAGGAATGGTTGAGAGACCATTAAAATTTTCGCAAGTCTGATACTCGAAACCATTAACTGGATGGGCCTAGGGGAAAAGTACACACACCATTGTAATCGGGCGAGTTTCTGCCTTCAGATGCAACAGGAATTTCTCGAGTTCGTCAAACGGTTCGCGAGATATGGGAGTTTGAAGTTAAGGAATGGGTGAGAAACCATCAAAATTTTCGAGAGTCTGATACACGAAACCAATAACTGGAATGGCCTAGGGGAAAAGTACGCACACCGTTGTAACCGGGCAAGTTTCTCCTTTCAGATGCAACAGGAATTTCTCGTGTTCGTCAATCCTTACGCGAGATATGGGTGTTTGAAGTTAAGGAATGGTTGAGAATCCATAAAAATTTGCGGAATCTGATACTCGAAACCAATAACTCCTTTGGTTTAGGGCAAAAATACACATACCGTTGTAATCGGGCGAGTTTCTACTTTCAGATTCAACAGGAATTTCTCGAGTTCGTCAATCCGTTCGCGAGATATGGGAGTTTGAAGTTAAGGAATGGTTGAGAGACCATTAAAATTTTCGCAAGTCTGAAACTCGAAACCAGTAACTGGAATGGCATAGGGGAAAAGTACACACACCATTGTAATCGGGGAGTTTCTACTTTCAGATGCAACAGGAATTTCTCGAGTTCGTCAATCGGTTCGAGAGATATGGGAGTCTGAAGTTAAGGAATGGTTGAGAAACCATCAAAATTTTCGCAAATCTGATACTCGAAACCAATAACTGGAATGGCCTAGGGGAAATGTACACACACCTTTGTAATCGGGCGAGTTGCTTCCTTCAGATGCAACAGGAATTTCTCGAGTTCGTCAAACGGTTCGCGAGATATGGGAGTTTGAAGTTAAGGAATGGTTGAGAGACCATCAAAATTTTCGCAAGTCTGATACTCGAAATCAATAACTACTATGGCCTAGAGCAAAAATACACATACCGTTGTAATCGGGCGAGTTTCTGCTTTCAGATTCAACAGGTATTACTCGAGTTCGTCAATCCGCTCGCGAGATATGGGAGTTTGAAGTTAAGGAATGGTTGAGAAACAATCAAAATTTTCGGAATCTGATACTCGAAACCAATAACTGGAATGGTCTTGGGGAAATGTACACATACCGTTGTAATCGGGCGAGATCCTACTTTCTGATGCAACAGGAATTTCTCGAGTTCGTCAATCGGTTCGCGAGGTATGGGAGTTCGAAGTTAAGGAATGGTTGAGAGACCATTAAAATTTTCGCAAGTCTGATACTCGAAACCATTAACTGGATGGGCCTAGGGGAAAAGTACGCACACCGTTGTAACCGGGCAAGTTTCTCCTTTCAGATGCAACAGGAATTTCTCGTGTTCGTCAATCCTTACGCGAGATATGGGTGTTTGAAGTTAAGGAATGGTTGAGAATCCATAAAAATTTGCGGAATCTGATACTCGAAACCAATAACTCCTTTGGTTTAGGGCAAAAATACACATACCGTTGTAATCGGGCGAGTTTCTACTTTCAGATTCAACAGGAATTTCTCGAGTTCGTCAATCCGTTCGCGAGATATGGGAGTTTGAAGTTAAGGAATGGTTGAGAGACCATTAAAATTTTCGCAAGTCTGATACTCGAAACCAGTAACTGGAATGGCCTAGGGGAAATGTACACACACCTTTGTAATCGGGCGAGTTGCTTCCTTCAGATGCAACAGGAATTTCTCGAGTTCGTCAAAGGGTTCGCGAGATATGGGAGTTTGAAGTTAAGGAATGGTTGAGAGACCATCAAAATTTTCGCAAGTCTGATACTCGAAATCAATAACTACTATGGCCTAGAGCAAAAATACACATACCGTTGTAATCGGGCGAGTTTCTGCTTTCAGATTCAACAGGTATTACTCGAGTTCGTCAATCCGCTCGCGAGATATGGGAGTTTGAAGTTAAGGAATGGTTGAGAAACAATCAAAATTTTCGGAATCTGATACTCGAAACCAATAACTGGAATGGTCTTGGGGAAATGTACACATACCGTTGTAATCGGGCGAGATCCTACTTTCTGATGCAACAGGAATTTCTCGAGTTCGTCAATCGGTTCGCGAGGTATGGGAGTTTGAAGTTAAGGAATGGTCGAGAAACCATTAAAGTTTTCGCAAGTCTGATACTCGAAACCACTAACTACTTTGGTATACAGCAAAAATACACGTACCGTTGTAATCGGGCGAGTTTCTACTTTCAGATTCAACAGGAATTTCTCGAGTTCATCAATCGGTTCGCGAGATATGGGAGTCTGAAGTTAAGGAATGGTTGAGAAACCATCAAAATTTTCGCAAATCTGATACCCGAAACCAATAACTGGAATGGCCTAGGGGAAATGTACACACACCATTGTAATCGGGGGAGTTGCTGCCTTCAGATGCAACAGGAATTTCTCGAGTTCGTCAAACGGTTCGCGAGATATGGGAGTTTGAAGTTAAGGAATGGTTGAGAGACCATTAAAATTTTCGCAAGTCTGATACTCGAAACCATTAACTGGATGGGCCTAGGGGAAAAGTACACACACCATTGTAACCGGGCAAGTTTCTCCTTTCAGATGCAACAGGAATTTCTCGTGTTCGTCAATCCTTACGCGAGATATGGGTGTTTGAAGTTAAGAAATGGTTGAGAATCCATAAAAATTTGCGGAATCTGATACTCGAAACCAATAACTACTTTGGTTTAGGTCAAAAATACACATACCGTTGTAATCGGGCGAGTTTCTACTTTCAGATTCAACAGGAATTTCTCGAGTTCGTCAATCCGTTCGCGAGATATGGGAGTTTGAAGTTAAAGAATGGTTGAGAGACCATTAAAATTTTCGCAAGTCTGAAACTCGAAACCAGTAACTGGAATGGCCTAGGGGAAAAGTACACACACCATTGTAAACGGGGAGTTTCTACTTTCAGATGCAACAGGAATTTCTCGAGTTCGTCAATCCGTTCGCGAGATATGGGAGGTAGAAATTAAGGAATGGCTGAGAAGCCATTAAAGTTTTCGCAAGTCTGATACTCGAAATCAATAACTACTATGGTCTACAGCAAAAATACACATACCGTTGTAATCGGGCGAGTTTCTGCTTTCAGATTCAACAGGTATTACTCGAGTTCGTCAATCCGCTCGCGAGATATGGGAGTTTGAAGTTAAGGAATGGTTGAGAAACCATCAAAATTTTCGGAATCTGATACTCGAAACCAATAACTGGAATGGTCTTGGGGAAATGTACACATACCGTTGTAACCGGGCGAGATCCTACTTTCTGATGCAACAGGAATTTCTCGAGTTCGTCAATCGGTTCGCGAGGTATGGGAGTTTGAAGTTAAGGAATGGTCGAGAAACCATTAAAGTTTTCGCAAGTCTGATACTCGAAACCACTAACTACTTCGGTATACAGCAAAAATACACGTACCGTTGTAATCGGGCGAGTTTCTACTTTCAGATTCAACAGGAATTTCTCGAGTTCATCAATCCGTTCGCGAGAGATGGGAGTTTGAAGTTAAGGAATGGTTGAGAAACCATCAAAATTTTCGGATTCTGATACTCGAAACCAATAACTGGAATGGTCATGTGGAAATGTACACATACCGTTGTAATCGGGCGAGATCCTACTTTCTGATGCAACAGGAATTTCTCGAGTTCGTCAATCCGTTCGCGAGATATGGGAGTTTGAAGTTAAGGAATGGTTGAGAGACCATTAAAATTTTCGCAAGTCTGAAACTCGAAACCAGTAACTGGAATGGCATAGGGGAAAAGTACACACACCATTGTAATCGGGGAGTTTCTACTTTCAGATGCAACAGGAATTTCTCGAGTTCGTCAATCGGTTCGAGAGATATGGGAGTCTGAAGTTAAGGAATGGTTGAGAAACCATCAAAATTTTCGCAAATCTGATACTCGAAACCAATAACTGGAATGGCCTAGGGGAAATGTACACACACCTTTGTAATCGGGCGAGTTGCTTCCTTCAGATGCAACAGGAATTTCTCGAGTTCGTCAAACGGTTCGCGAGATATGGGAGTTTGAAGTTAAGGAATGGTTGAGAGACCATCAAAATTTTCGCAAGTCTGATACTCGAAATCAATAACTACTATGGCCTAGAGCAAAAATACACATACCGTTGTAATCGGGCGAGTTTCTGCTTTCAGATTCAACAGGTATTACTCGAGTTCGTCAATCCGCTCGCGAGATATGGGAGTTTGAAGTTAAGGAATGGTTGAGAAACAATCAAAATTTTCGGAATCTGATACTCGAAACCAATAACTGGAATGGTCTTGGGGAAATGTACACATACCGTTGTAATCGGGCGAGATCCTACTTTCTGATGCAACAGGAATTTCTCGAGTTCGTCAATCGGTTCGCGAGGTATGGGAGTTTGAAGTTAAGGAATGGTCGAGAAACCATTAAAGTTTTCGCAAGTCTGATACTCGAAACCACTAACTACTTTGGTATACAGCAAAAATACACGTACCGTTGTATTCGGGCGAGTTTCTACTTTCAGATTCAACAGGAATTTCTCGAGTTCATCAATCGGTTCGCGAGATATGGGAGTCTGAAGTTAAGGAATGGTTGAGAAACCATCAAAATTTTCGCAAATCTGATACCCGAAACCAATAACTGGAATGGCCTAGGGGAAATGTACACACACCATTGTAATCGGGGGAGTTGCTGCCTTCAGATGCAACAGGAATTTCTCGAGTTCGTCAAACGGTTCGCGAGATATGGGAGTTCGAAGTTAAGGAATGGTTGAGAGACCATTAAAATTTTCGCAAGTCTGATACTCGAAACCATTAACTGGATGGGCCTAGGGGAAAAGTACGCACACCGTTGTAACCGGGCAAGTTTCTCCTTTCAGATGCAACAGGAATTTCTCGTGTTCGTCAATCCTTACGCGAGATATGGGTGTTTGAAGTTAAGGAATGGTTGAGAATCCATAAAAATTTGCGGAATCTGATACTCGAAACCAATAACTCCTTTGGTTTAGGGCAAAAATACACATACCGTTGTAATCGGGCGAGTTTCTACTTTCAGATTCAACAGGAATTTCTCGAGTTCGTCAATCCGTTCGCGAGATATGGGAGTTTGAAGTTAAGGAATGGTTGAGAGACCATTAAAATTTTCGCAAGTCTGATACTCGAAACCAGTAACTGGAATGGCCTAGGGGAAATGTACACACACCTTTGTAATCGGGCGAGTTGCTTCCTTCAGATGCAACAGGAATTTCTCGAGTTCGTCAAAGGGTTCGCGAGATATGGGAGTTTGAAGTTAAGGAATGGTTGAGAGACCATCAAAATTTTCGCAAGTCTGATACTCGAAATCAATAACTACTATGGCCTAGAGCAAAAATACACATACCGTTGTAATCGGGCGAGTTTCTGCTTTCAGATTCAACAGGTATTACTCGAGTTCGTCAATCCGCTCGCGAGATATGGGAGTTTGAAGTTAAGGAATGGTTGAGAAACAATCAAAATTTTCGGAATCTGATACTCGAAACCAATAACTGGAATGGTCTTGGGGAAATGTACACATACCGTTGTAATCGGGCGAGATCCTACTTTCTGATGCAACAGGAATTTCTCGAGTTCGTCAATCGGTTCGCGAGGTATGGGAGTTTGAAGTTAAGGAATGGTCGAGAAACCATTAAAGTTTTCGCAAGTCTGATACTCGAAACCACTAACTACTTTGGTATACAGCAAAAATACACGTACCGTTGTAATCGGGCGAGTTTCTACTTTCAGATTCAACAGGAATTTCTCGAGTTCATCAATCGGTTCGCGAGATATGGGAGTCTGAAGTTAAGGAATGGTTGAGAAACCATCAAAATTTTCGCAAATCTGATACCCGAAACCAATAACTGGAATGGCCTAGGGGAAATGTACACACACCATTGTAATCGGGGGAGTTGCTGCCTTCAGATGCAACAGGAATTTCTCGAGTTCGTCAAACGGTTCGCGAGATATGGGAGTTTGAAGTTAAGGAATGGTTGAGAGACCATTAAAATTTTCGCAAGTCTGATACTCGAAACCATTAACTGGATGGGCCTAGGGGAAAAGTACACACACCATTGTAATCGGGCGAGTTTCTGCCTTCAGATGCAACAGGAATTTCTCGAGTTCGTCAAACGGTTCGCGAGATATGGGAGTTTGAAGTTAAGGAATGGGTGAGAAACCATCATAATTTTCGAGAGTCTGACACTCGAAACCAATAACTGGAATGGCCTAGGGGAAAAGTACGCACACCGTTGTAACCGGGCAAGTTTCTCCTTTCAGATGCAACAGGAATTTCTCGTGTTCGTCAATCCTTACGCGAGATATGGGTGTTTGAAGTTAAGAAATGGTTGAGAATCCATAAAAATTTGCGGAATCTGATACTCGAAACCAATAACTACTTTGGTTTAGGTCAAAAATACACATACCGTTGTAATCGGGCGAGTTTCTACTTTCAGATTCAACAGGAATTTCTCGAGTTCGTCAATCCGTTCGCGAGATATGGGAGTTTGAAGTTAAAGAATGGTTGAGAGACCATTAAAATTTTCGCAAGTCTGAAACTCGAAACCAGTAACTGGAATGGCCTAGGGGAAAAGTACACACACCATTGTAAACGGGGAGTTTCTACTTTCAGATGCAACAGGAATTTCTCGAGTTCGTCAATCCGTTCGCGAGATATGGGAGGTAGAAATTAAGGAATGGCTGAGAAGCCATTAAAGTTTTCGCAAGTCTGATACTCGAAATCAATAACTACTATGGTCTACAGCAAAAATACACATACCGTTGTAATCGGGCGGGTTTCTACTTTCAGATGCAACAGGAATTTCTCGAGTTCGTCAATCGGTTCGCGAGATATGGGAGTCTGAAGTTAAGGAATGGTTGAGAAACCATCAAAATTTTCGCAAATCTGATACTCGAAACCAATAACTGGAATGGCCTAGGGGAAATGTACACACACCTTTGTAATCGGGCGAGTTGCTTCCTTCAGATGCAACAGGAATTTCTCGAGTTCGTCAAACGGTTCGCGAGATATGGGAGTTTGAAGTTAAGGAATGGTTGAGAGACCATCAAAATTTTCGCAAGTCTGATACTCGAAATCAATAACTACTATGGCCTAGAGCAAAAATACACATACCGTTGTAATCGGGCGAGTTTCTGCTTTCAGATTCAACAGGTATTACTCGAGTTCGTCAATCCGCTCGCGAGAGATGGGAGTTTGAAGTTAAGGAATGGTTGAGAAACCATCAAAATTTTCGGAATCTGATACTCGAAACCAATAACTGGAATGGTCTTGGGGAAATGTACACATACCGTTGTATCCGGGCGAGATCCTACTTTCTGATGCAACAGGAATTTCTCGAGTTCGTCAATCGGTTCGCGAGGTATGGGAGTTTGAAGTTAAGGAATGGTCGAGAAACCATTAAAGTTTTCGCAAGTCTGATACTCGAAACCACTAACTACTTTGGTATACAGCAAAAATACACGTACCGTTGTAATCGGGCGAGTTTCTACTTTCAGATTCAACAGGAATTTCTCGAGTTCATCAATCCGTTCGCGAGAGATGGGAGTTTGAAGTTAAGGAATGGTTGAGAAACCATCAAAATTTTCGGATTCTGATACTCGAAACCAATAACTGGAATGGTCTTGGGGAAATGTACACATACCGTTGTAATCGGGCGAGATCCTACTTTCTGATGCAACAGGAATTTCTCGAGTTCGTCAATCGGTTCGCGAGGTATGGGAGTTTGATGTTGAGGAATGGTTGAGAAACCATTCAAGTATTCGCAAGTCTGATACTCGAAACCAATAACTACTATGGTCTACAGCAAAAATACACATACCGTTGTTATCGGACGAGTTTCTGCTTTCAGATGCAACAGGAATTTCTCGAATTCGACAATCGGTTCGCGTGATATGGGAGTTTGAAGTTAAGGACTGGTTGAGAGACCATTAAAATTTTCGCAAGTCTGATACTCGAAACCAATAACTGGAATGCCCTAGGGGAAAAGTACACACACCGTTGTAATCGGGCGAGTTTCTGCTTTCAGATTCAACAGGAATTTTTCGAGTTCGTCAATCCGTTCGCGAGATATGGGAGTTGGAAGTAAAGGAATGGTTGAGAAACCATCAAAATTTTCGCTGTTCTGATACTCGAAACCAATAACTGGAATGGCGTAGGGGAAAAGAACGCATACCATTGTAATCGGGCGAGTTTCTACTTTCAGATGCAACAGGAATTTCTCGAGTTCGTCAATCCGTTCGCGAAATATGGGAGTTTGAAGTTAAGGAATGGTTGAGAACCAATCAAAATTTTCGCAAGTCTGTTACTCGAAACCAATAACTACAAAGGCCTAGGGGAAAAATACACATACCATTGTAATCGGGCGAGATTATACTTTCACATGTAACAGTAATTTCTTGAGTTCGTCAATGCGTTCGCGAGATATGGGAGTTTGAAGTTAAGGAATGGTTGAGAAACCATAAAAATTTTCGCAAGTGTGATACTCGAAACCAATAACTGGAATGGCCTAGGGGAAGAATACACACACCATTGTAATCGAGCTAGTTTCTGCTTTCAGATGCAATTGGAAATAATCGAGTTCGCCAATCCGTTCGCGAGATATGGGAGTTTGAAGTTAAGGAATGGTAGAGAAACCATCAAAATTTTCGGAAGACTGATACTCGAAACCAAAACTACTGTGGCCTAGGGCAAAAATACACATACCATTGTAATCGAGCGAGTTTCTGCTTTCAGATGCAAGAGGAATTTCTCGAGTTCGTCAATCCGTTCGCGAGATATGGGAGTTTGAAGTTAAGGAATGGTTGAGAAACCATCAAAATTTTCGCAAGTCTGATACTCGAAACCAATAACAGGAATGGCCTAGGGGATAAGTACACACACCATTGTAATCGGGCGTATTTCTACTTTCAGATGCAACAGGAATTTCTCGAGTTCCTCAATGCTTTCGCGGGATAAGTGAGATTGAAGTTAAGGAATGGTTGAGAAACCATAAAAATTTTCCAAGTCTGATACTCGAAACCAATAACTACTATGGCCTAGGGCAAAAATACACATACCGTTGTAATCGGACGAGTTTCTGCTTTCAGATGCAACAGGAATTTCTCGAGTTCATCAATCGGTTCGCGAGATATGGGAGTCTGAAGTTAAGGAATGGTTGAGAAACCATCAAAATTTTCGCAAATCTGATACCCGAAACCAATAACTGGAATGGCCTAGGGGAAATGTACACACACCATTGTAATCGGGGGAGTTGCTGCCTTCAGATGCAACAGGAATTTCTCGAGTTCGTCAAACAGTTCGCGAGATATGGGAGTTTGAAGTTAAGGAATGGTTGAGAGACCATTAAAATTTTCGCAAGTCTGATACTCGAAACCATTAACTGGATGGGCCTAGGGGAAAAGTACACACACCATTGTAATCGGGCGAGTTTCTGCCTTCAGATGCAACAGGAATTTCTCGAGTTCGTCAAACGGTTCGCGAGATATGGGAGTTTGAAGTTAAGGAATGGGTGAGAAACCATCATAATTTTCGAGAGTCTGACACTCGAAACCAATAACTGGAATGGCCTAGGGGAAAAGTACGCACACCGTTGTAACCGGGCAAGTTTCTCCTTTCAGATGCAACAGGAATTTCTCGTGTTCGTCAATCCTTACGCGAGATATGGGTGTTTGAAGTTAAGAAATGGTTGAGAATCCATAAAAATTTGCGGAATCTGATACTCGAAACCAATAACTACTTTGGTTTAGGTCAAAAATACACATACCGTTGTAATCGGGCGAGTTTCTACTTTCAGATTCAACAGGAATTTCTCGAGTTCGTCAATCCGTTCGCGAGATATGGGAGTTTGAAGTTAAAGAATGGTTGAGAGACCATTAAAATTTTCGCAAGTCTGAAACTCGAAACCAGTAACTGGAATGGCCTAGGGGAAAAGTACACACACCATTGTAATCGGGGAGTTTCTACTTTCAGATGCAACAGGAATTTCTCGAGTTCGTCAATCCGTTCGCGAGATATGGGAGGTAGAAATTAAGGAATGGCTGAGAAGCCATTAAAGTTTTCGCAAGTCTGATACTCGAAATCAATAACTACTATGGTCTACAGCAAAAATACACATACCGTTGTAATCGGGCGGGTTTCTACTTTCAGATGCAACAGGAATTTCTCGAGTTCGTCAATCGGTTCGCGAGATATGGGAGTCTGAAGTTAAGGAATGGTTGAGAAACCATCAAAATTTTCGCAAATCTGATACTCGAAACCAATAACTGGAATGGCCTAGGGGAAATGTACACACACCTTTGTAATCGGGCGAGTTGCTTCCTTCAGATGCAACAGGAATTTCTCGAGTTCGTCAAACGGTTCGCGAGATATGGGAGTTTGAAGTTAAGGAATGGTTGAGAGACCATCAAAATTTTCGCAAGTCTGATACTCGAAATCAATAACTACTATGGCCTAGAGCAAAAATACACATACCGTTGTAATCGGGCGAGTTTCTGCTTTCAGATTCAACAGGTATTACTCGAGTTCGTCAATCCGCTCGCGAGAGATGGGAGTTTGAAGTTAAGGAATGGTTGAGAAACCATCAAAATTTTCGGAATCTGATACTCGAAACCAATAACTGGAATGGTCTTGGGGAAATGTACACATACCGTTGTATCCGGGCGAGATCCTACTTTCTGATGCAACAGGAATTTCTCGAGTTCGTCAATCGGTTCGCGAGGTATGGGAGTTTGAAGTTAAGGAATGGTCGAGAAACCATTAAAGTTTTCGCAAGTCTGATACTCGAAACCACTAACTACTTTGGTATACAGCAAAAATACACGTACCGTTGTAATCGGGCGAGTTTCTACTTTCAGATTCAACAGGAATTTCTCGAGTTCATCAATCCGTTCGCGAGAGATGGGAGTTTGAAGTTAAGGAATGGTTGAGAAACCATCAAAATTTTCGGATTCTGATACTCGAAACCAATAACTGGAATGGTCTTGGGGAAATGTACACATACCGTTGTAATCGGGCGAGATCCTACTTTCTGATGCAACAGGAATTTCTCGAGTTCGTCAATCGGTTCGCGAGGTATGGGAGTTTGATGTTGAGGAATGGTTGAGAAACCATTAAAGTATTCGCAAGTCTGATACTCGAAACCAATAACTACTATGGTCTACAGCAAAAATACACATACCGTTGTTATCGGACGAGTTTCTGCTTTCAGATGCAACAGGAATTTCTCGAATTCGACAATCGGTTCGCGTGATATGGGAGTTTGAAGTTAAGGACTGGTTGAGAGACCATTAAAATTTTCGCAAGTCTGATACTCGAAACCAATAACTGGAATGCCCTAGGGGAAAAGTACACACACCGTTGTAATCGGGCGAGTTTCTGCTTTCAGATTCAACAGGAATTTTTCGAGTTCGTCAATCCGTTCGCGAGATATGGGAGTTGGAAGTAAAGGAATGGTTGAGAAACCATCAAAATTTTCGCTGTTCTGATACTCGAAACCAATAACTGGAATGGCGTAGGGGAAAAGAACGCATACCATTGTAATCGGGCGAGTTTCTACTTTCAGATGCAACAGGAATTTCTCGAGTTCGTCAATCCGTTCGCGAAATATGGGAGTTTGAAGTTAAGGAATGGTTGAGAACCAATCAAAATTTTCGCAAGTCTGTTACTCGAAACCAATAACTACAAAGGCCTAGGGGAAAAATACACATACGGTTGTAATCAGGCGAGTTTCCGCTTTCAGATGCAATAGGAAATTCTCGAGTTCGTCAATCCGTTCGCGGGATATGGGAGTTTGAAGTTACGGAATGGTTGAGAAACCATCAAAATTTTCGCTGGTCTGATACTCGAAACCAATAACTGGAATGGCCTTGGGGAAAAGTACACACACCATTGTAATCGGGCGAGTTTCTACTTTCAGATGCAACAGGAATTTCTCGAGTTCGTCAACCCGTTCGCGAGATATGGGAGTTTGAAGTTAAGGAATGGTTGAGAAACCATCAAAATTTTCGCAAGTCTGATACTCGAAACCAATAACTGGAATGTCCTAGGGGAAAAGTACACATACCATTGTAATCGGGCGAGTTTCTACTTTCAGATGCAACAGGAATTTCTCGAGTTCTTCAAGCCGTTCGCGAGAAATGGGAGTTTGAAGTTAAGGAATGGTTGAGAAACCATCACAATTTTCGCACGTCTGATACTCGAAACCAATAACTGGAACGGCGTAGGGGAAAAGAACGCACACCATTGTAATCGGGCGAGTTTCTACTTTCAGATGCCACAGGAATTTCTCGAGTTCGTCAATCCGTTCGCGAAATATGGGAGTTTGAAGTTAAGGAATGGTTGAGAAACCATCAAAATTTTCGCAAGTCTGATACTCGAAACCAATAACTACAATGGTCTAGGGGAAAAATACACATACCGTTGTAATCGGGCGAGTTTCTACTTCCACATGCAACAGGAAATTCTCGAGTTCGTCAATCCGTTCGCGAGATATGGGAGTTTGATGTTAAGGAATGGTTGAGAAACCATCCAAATTTTCGCAAGTCTGATACTCGAAACCAATAGCTACAAAGGCCTAGGGGGAAAACACACATATCTTTGTAATCGGGCGTGTTTCTGCTTTCAGATGCAATAGGAAATTCTCGAGTTCGTCAATCCGTTCGCGAGATATGGGAGTTTGAAGTTAAGGAATGGTTGAGAAACCATCAAAATTTTCGCAATTCTGATTCTAGAAACGAATAACTGGAATGACCTAGGGTGAAAGTACACACACCATTGTAAGCGGTCGACTTTCTACTATCAGATGCAACAGGAAATAATCGAGTTCGTCAATCCGTTCGCGAGATATGGGAGTTTGAAGTTAAGGAATGGTTGAGAAACTATCAAAATTTTCGCAAGTCTGATACTCGAATCCAATAACTACTATGGCCTAGGGCAAAAATACACAAACCGTTGTAATCGGGCGAGTTTCTGCTTTCAGATGCAAGAGGAATTTCTCGAGTTCGTCAATCCGTTCGCGAGATATGGGAGTTTGAAGTTAAGGAATGGTTGAGAAACCATCAAAATTTTCGCAATTCTGATTCTAGAAACGAATAACTGGAATGACCTAGGGTGAAAGTACACACACCATTGTAATCGGTAGACTTTCTACTTTCAGATGCAACAGGAAATAATCGAGTTCGTCCATCCATTCGCGAGATATGGGAGTTTGAAGTTAAGGAATGGTTGAGAAACCATAAAAATTTTCGCAAGTGTGATACTCGAAACCAATAACTGGAATGGCCTAGGGGAAGAATACACACACCATTGTAAACGAGCTAGTTTCTGCTTTCAGATGCAATTGGAAATAATCGAGTTCGCCAATCCGTTCGCGAGATATGGGAGTTTGAAGTTAAGGAATGGTAGAGAAACCATCAAAATTTTCGGAAGACTGATACTCGAAACCAAAACTACTGTGGCCTAGGGCAAAAATACACATACCATTGTAATCGAGCGAGTTTCTGCTTTCAGATGCAAGAGGAATTTCTCGAGTTCGTCAATCCGTTCGCGAGATATGGGAGTTTGAAGTTAAGGAATGGTTGAGAAACCATCAAAATTTTCGCAAAACTGATACTCGAAACCAATAACTGGAACGGCCTAGGGGAAAAGAACACACACCATTGTAATCCAGCAAGTTTCTACTTTCAGAGGCGACAGGAACTTCTCGAGTTCGCCAATCCGTTCGCGAGGTATCGGAGTTTGAAGTTAAGGAATGGTTGAGAAACCATCAAAATTTTCGCAAGTCTGATACTCGAAACCAATAACTACTATGGCCTAGGGCAAAAATACACATACCGTTGTAATCGGAGGAGTATCTGCTTTCAGATGCAACACGAATTTCTCGAGTTCGTGAATCCGTTCGCGAGATATGGGAGTTTGTATTTAAGGAATGGTTGAGAAACCATCAAAATTTTCGCAAGTCTGATACTCGAAACCAATAACTGGCATGGCCTAGGGGAAAAGTACTCACACCGTTGTAATCGGGCAAGTTTCTGCTTTCAGATGCAACAGGAATTTCTCGAGTTCGTCAATCCTTACGCGAGATATGGGAGTTTGAAGTTAAGGAATGGTTGAGAAACCATAAAAATTTGCGGCATCTGATACTCGAAACCAATAACTACTATGGTCTATGGCAAAAATACACATACCGTTGTAATCGGGCGGGTTTCCGCTTTCAGATTCAACAGGAATTTCTCGTGTTCGTCAATCCTTACGCGAGATATGGGAGTTTGAAGTTAAGAAATGGTTGAGAATCCATAAAAATTTGCGGAATCTGATACTCGAAACCACTAACTACTTTGGTATACAGCAAAAATACACACACCGTTGTAATCGGCCGAGTTTCTACTTTCAAATTCAACAGGAATTTCTCGAGTTCGTCAATCCGTTCGCGAGATATGGGAGTTTGAAGTTAAGGAATGGTTGAGAGACCATTAAAATTTTCGCAAGTCTGAAACTCGAAACCAATAACTGGAATGGGCTAGTGGAAAAGTACACACACCATTGTAATCGGGGAGTTTCTACTTTCAGATGCAACAGGAATTTCTCGAGTTCGTCAAACCGTTCGCGAGATATGGGAATTTGAAGTGAAGGAATGGTTGAGAAACCATCAAAATTTTCGCAAGTCTGATACCCGAAACCAATAACTACTATGGCCTAAGGCAAAAATACGCATACCGTTGTAATCGGGCGAGTTTCTGCTTTCAGATGCAACAGGAATTTCTCGAGTTGGTCAATCCGTTCGCGAGATATGGGAGTTTGAAGTTAAGGAATGGTTGAGAAACCATCAAAATTTGCGGAATCTGATACTCGAAACCAATAACTACTATGGTCCAGGGCAAAAATACACATACCGCTGTAATCGGGCGAGTTTCTGCTTTCAGATTCAACAGGAATTACTCGAGTTCGTCAATCCGCTCGCGAGATATGGGAGTTTGAAGTTAAGGAATGATTGAGAAACCATCAAAATTTTCGGAATCTGATACTCGAAACCAATAACTGGAATGGTCTTGGGGAAATGTACACATACCGTTGTAATCGGGCGAGATCCTACTTTCTGATGCAACAGGAATTTCTCGAGTTCGTCAATCGGTTCGCGAGGTATTGGAGTTTGATGTTGAGGAATGGTTGAGAAACCATCAAAATTTTCGCAAGTCTGATACTCGAAATCAATAACTACTGTGGCCTAGAGCAAAAGTACACATACCGTTGTATTCGGGCGAGTTTCTGCTTTCAGATTCAACAGGAATTACTCGAGTTCGTCAATTCGTTCGCGAGATATGGGAGTTTGAAGTTAAGGAATGGTTGTGAAACCATCAAAATTTGCGGAACCTGATACTCGAAACCAATAACTACTATGGTCTAGGGCAAAAATACACATACCGCTGTAATCGGGCGAGTTTCTGCTTTCAGATTCAACAGGAATTACTCGAGTTCGTCAATCCGTTCGCGAGATATGGGTGTTTGAAGTTAAGGAATGGTTGAGAAACCATCAAAATTTGCGGAATCTGATACTCGAAACCACTAACTACTTTGGTATACAGCAAAAATACACGTACCGTTGTAATCGGGCGAGTTTCTACTTTCAGATTCAACAGGAATTTCTCGAGTTCATCAATCCGTTCGCGAGAGATGGGAGTTTGAAGTTAAGGAATGGTTGAGAAACCATCAAAATTTTCGGAATCTGATACTCGAAACCAATAACTGGAATGGTCTTGGGGAAATGTACACATACCGTTGTAATCGGGCGAGATCCTACTTTCTGATGCAACAGGAATTTCTCGAGTTCGTCAAACGGTTCGCGAGATATGGGAGTTTGAAGTTAAGGAATGGTTGAGAGACCATTAAAATTTTCGCAAGTCTGATACTCGAAACCATTAACTGGATGGGCCTAGGGGAAAAGTACGCACACCGTTGTAATCGGGCGAGTTTCTGCTTTCAGATTCAACAGGAATTTTTCGAGTTCGTCAATCCGTTCGCGAGATATGGGAGTTGGAAGTAAAGGAATGGTTGAGAAACCATCAAAATTTTCGCATGTCTGACACTCGAAACCAATAACTGGAATGGCCTAGGGGAAAAGTACACACACCATTGTAATCGGGGAGTTTCTACTTTCAGATGCAACAGGAATTTCTCGTGTTCGTCAATCCGTTCGCGAGATATGGGAGGTAGAAATTAAGGAATGGCTGAGAAGCCATTAAAGTTTTCGCAAGTCTGATACTCGAAATCAATAACTACTATGGTCTACAGCAAAAATACACATACCGTTGTAAGCGGGCGGGTTTCTACTTTCAGATGCAACAGGAATTTCTCGAGTTCGTCAATCGGTTCGCGAGATATGGGAGTCTGAAGTTAAGGAATGGTTGAGAAACCATCAAAATTTGCGGAATCTGATACTCGAAACCAATAACTACTTTGGTTTAGGGCAAAAATACACATACCGTTGTAATCGGGCGAGTTTCTACTTTCAGATTCAACAGGAATTTCTCGAGTTCGTCAATCCGTTCGCGAGATATGGGAGTTTGAAGTTAAGGAATGGGTGAGAAACCATCATAATTTTCGAGAGTCTGATACTCGAAACCAATAACTGGAATGGCCTAGGGGAAAAGTACGCACACCGTTGTAATCGGGCGAGTTGCTGCCTTCAGATGCAACAGGGATTTCTCGAGTTCGTCAAACGGTTCGCGAGATATGGGAGTTTGAAGTTAAGGAATGGTTGAGAGACCATTAAAATTTTCGCAAGTCTGATACTCGAAACCATTAACTGGATGGGCCTAGGGGAAAAGTACACACACCATTGTAATCGGGCGAGTTTCTGCCTTCAGATGCAACAGGTATTTCTCGAGTTCGTCAAACGGTTCGCGAGATATGGGAGTTTGAAGTTAAGGAATGGGTGAGAAACCATCATAATTTTCGAGAGTCTGATACACGAAACCAATAACTGGAATGGCCTAGGGGAAAAGTACGCACACCGTTGTAACCGGGCAAGTTTCTCCTTTCAGATGCAACAGGAATTTCTCGTGTTCGTCAATCCTTACGCGAGATATGGGTGTTTGAAGTTAAGGAATGGTTGAGAATCCATAAAAATTTGCGGAATCTGATACTCGAAACCAATAACTCCTTTGGTTTAGGGCAAAAATACACATACCGTTGTAATCGGGCGAGTTTCTACTTTCAGATTCAACAGGAATTTCTCGAGTTCGTCAATCCGTTCGCGAGATATGGGAGTTTGAAGTTAAGGAATGGTTGAGAGACCATTAAAATTTTCGCAAGTCTGAAACTCGAAACCAGTAACTGGAATGGCATAGGGGAAAAGTACACACACCATTGTAATCGGGGAGTTTCTACTTTCAGATGCAACAGGAATTTCTCGAGTTCGTCAATCGGTTCGAGAGATATGGGAGTCTGAAGTTAAGGAATGGTTGAGAAACCATCAAAATTTTCGCAAATCTGATACTCGAAACCAATAACTGGAATGGCCTAGGGGAAATGTACACACACCTTTGTAATCGGGCGAGTTGCTTCCTTCAGATGCAACAGGAATTTCTCGAGTTCGTCAAACGGTTCGCGAGATATGGGAGTTTGAAGTTAAGGAATGGTTGAGAGACCATCAAAATTTTCGCAAGTCTGATACTCGAAATCAATAACTACTATGGCCTAGAGCAAAAATACACATACCGTTGTAATCGGGCGAGTTTCTGCTTTCAGATTCAACAGGTATTACTCGAGTTCGTCAATCCGCTCGCGAGATATGGGAGTTTGAAGTTAAGGAATGGTTGAGAAACAATCAAAATTTTCGGAATCTGATACTCGAAACCAATAACTGGAGTGGTCTTGGGGAAATGTACACATACCGTTGTAATCGGGCGAGATCCTACTTTCTGATGCAACAGGAATTTCTCGAGTTCGTCAATCGGTTCGCGAGGTATGGGAGTTCGAAGTTAAGGAATGGTCGAGAAACCATTAAAGTTTTCGCAAGTCTGATACTCGAAACCACTAACTACTTTGGTATACAGCAAAAATACACGTACCGTTGTAATCGGGCGAGTTTCTACTTTCAGATTCAACAGGAATTTCTCGAGTTCATCAATCGGTTCGCGAGATATGGGAGTCTGAAGTTAAGGAATGGTTGAGAAACCATCAAAATTTTCGCAAATCTGATACCCGAAACCAATAACTGGAATGGCCTAGGGGAAATGTACACACACCATTGTAATCGGGGGAGTTGCTGCCTTCAGATGCAACAGGAATTTCTCGAGTTCGTCAAACGGTTCGCGAGATATGGGAGTTTGAAGTTAAGGAATGGTTGAGAGACCATTAAAATTTTCGCAAGTCTGATACTCGAAACCATTAACTGGATGGGCCTAGGGGAAAAGTACGCACACCGTTGTAACCGGGCAAGTTTCTCCTTTCAGATGCAACAGGAATTTCTCGTGTTCGTCAATCCTTACGCGAGATATGGGTGTTTGAAGTTAAGGAATGGTTGAGAATCCATAAAAATTTGCGGAATCTGATACTCGAAACCAATAACTCCTTTGGTTTAGGGCAAAAATACACATACCGTTGTAATCGGGCGAGTTTCTACTTTCAGATTCAACAGGAATTTCTCGAGTTCGTCAATCCGTTCGCGAGATATGGGAGTTTGAAGTTAAGGAATGGTTGAGAGACCATTAAAATTTTCGCAAGTCTGATACTCGAAACCAGTAACTGGAATGGCCTAGGGGAAATGTACACACACCTTTGTAATCGGGCGAGTTGCTTCCTTCAGATGCAACAGGAATTTCTCGAGTTCGTCAAAGGGTTCGCGAGATATGGGAGTTTGAAGTTAAGGAATGGTTGAGAGACCATCAAAATTTTCGCAAGTCTGATACTCGAAATCAATAACTACTATGGCCTAGAGCAAAAATACACATACCGTTGTAATCGGGCGAGTTTCTGCTTTCAGATTCAACAGGTATTACTCGAGTTCGTCAATCCGCTCGCGAGATATGGGAGTTTGAAGTTAAGGAATGGTTGAGAAACAATCAAAATTTTCGGAATCTGATACTCGAAACCAATAACTGGAATGGTCTTGGGGAAATGTACACATACCGTTGTAATCGGGCGAGATCCTACTTTCTGATGCAACAGGAATTTCTCGAGTTCGTCAATCGGTTCGCGAGGTATGGGAGTTTGAAGTTAAGGAATGGTCGAGACACCATTAAAGTTTTCGCAAGTCTGATACTCGAAACCACTAACTACTTTGGTATACAGCAAAAATACACGTACCTTTGTAATCGGGCGAGTTTCTACTTTCAGATTCAACAGGAATTTCTCGAGTTCATCAATCGGTTCGCGAGATATGGGAGTCTGAAGTTAAGCAATGGTTGAGAAACCATCAAAATTTTCGCAAATCTGATACCCGAAACCAATAATTGGAATGGCCTAGGGGAAATGTACACACACCATTGTAATCGGGGGAGTTGCTGCCTTCAGATGCAACAGGAATTTCTCGAGTTCGTCAAACGGTTCGCGAGATATGGGAGTTTGAAGTTAAGGAATGGTTGAGAGACCATTAAAATTTTCGCAAGTCTGATACTCGAAACCATTAACTGGATGGGCCTAGGGGAAAAGTACACACACCATTGTAATCGGGCGAGTTTCTGCCTTCAGATGCAACAGGAATTTCTCGAGTTCGTCAAACGGTTCGCGAGATATGGGAGTTTGAAGTTAAGGAATGGGTGAGAAACCATCATAATTTTCGAGAGTCTGACACTCGAAACCAATAACTGGAATGGCCTAGGGGAAAAGTACGCACACCGTTGTAACCGGGCAAGTTTCTCCTTTCAGATGCAACAGGAATTTCTCGTGTTCGTCAATCCTTACGCGAGATATGGGTGTTTGAAGTTAAGAAATGGTTGAGAATCCATAAAAATTTGCGGAATCTGATACTCGAAACCAATAACTACTTTGGTTTAGGTCAAAAATACACATACCGTTTTAATCGGGCGAGTTTCTACTTTCAGATTCAACAGGAATTTCTCGAGTTCGTCAATCCGTTCGCGAGATATGGGAGTTTGAAGTTAAAGAATGGTTGAGAGACCATTAAAATTTTCGCAAGTCTGAAACTCGAAACCAGTAACTGGAATGGCCTAGGGGAAAAGTACACACACCATTGTAATCGGGGATTTTCTACTTTCAGATGCAACAGGAATTTCTCGAGTTCGTCAATCCGTTCGCGAGATATGGGAGGTAGAAATTAAGGAATGGCTGAGAAGCCATTAAAGTTTTCGCAAGTCTGATACTCGAAATCAATAACTACTATGGTCTACAGCAAAAATACACATACCGTTGTAATCGGGCGGGTTTCTACTTTCAGATGCAACAGGAATTTCTCGAGTTCGTCAATCGGTTCGCGAGATATGGGAGTCTGAAGTTAAGGAATGGTTGAGAAACCATCAAAATTTTCGCAAATCTGATACTCGAAACCAATAACTGGAATGGCCTAGGGGAAATGTACACACACCTTTGTAATCGGGCGAGTTGCTTCCTTCAGATGCAACAGGAATTTCTCGAGTTCGTCAAACGGTTCGCGAGATATGGGAGTTTGAAGTTAAGGAATGGTTGAGAGACCATCAAAATTTTCGCAAGTCTGATACTCGAAATCAATAACTACTATGGCCTAGAGCAAAAATACACATACCGTTGTAATCGGGCGAGTTTCTGCTTTCAGATTCAACAGGTATTACTCGAGTTCGTCAATCCGCTCGCGAGAGATGGGAGTTTGAAGTTAAGGAATGGTTGAGAAACCATCAAAATTTCCGGAATCTGATACTCGAAACCAATAACTGGAATGGTCTTGGGGAAATGTACACATACCGTTGTAACCGGGCGAGATCCTACTTTCTGATGCAACAGGAATTTCTCGAGTTCGTCAATCGGTTCGCGAGGTATGGGAGTTTGAAGTTAAGGAATGGTCGAGAAACCATTAAAGTTTTCGCAAGTCTGATACTCGAAACCACTAACTACTTTGGTATACAGCAAAAATACACTTACCGTTGTAATCGGGCGAGTTTCTACTTTCAGATTCTATAGGAATTTCTCGAGTTCATCAATCCGTTCGCGAGAGATGGGAGTTTGAAGTTAAGGAATGGTTGAGAAACCATCAAAATTTTCGGATTCTGATACTCGAAACCAATAACTGGAATGGTCTTGGGGAAATGTACACATACCGTTGTAATCGGGCGAGATCCTACTTCCTGATGCAACAGGAATTTCTCGAGTTCGTCAATCGGTTCGCGAGGTATGGGAGTTTGATGTTGAGGAATGGTTGAGAAACCATTAAAGTATTCGCAAGTCTGATACTCGAAACCAATAACTACTATGGTCTACAGCAAAAATACACATACCGTTGTTATCGGACGAGTTTCTGCTTTCAGATGCAACAGGAATTTCTCGAATTCGACAATCGGTTCGCGTGATATGGGAGTTTGAAGTTAAGGACTGGTTGAGAGACCATTAAAATTTTCGCAAGTCTGATACTCGAAACCAATAACTGGAATGCCCTAGGGGAAAAGTACACACACCGTTGTAATCGGGCGAGTTTCTGCTTTCAGATTCAACAGGAATTTTTCGAGTTCGTCAATCCGTTCGCGAGATATGGGAGTTGGAAGTAAAGGAATGGTTGAGAAACCATCAAAATTTTCGCTGTTCTGATACTCGAAACCAATAACTGGAATGGCGTAGGGGAAAAGAACGCATACCATTGTAATCGGGCGAGTTTCTACTTTCAGATGCAACTGGAATTTCTCGAGTTCGTCAATCCGTTCGCGAAATATGGGAGTTTGAAGTTAAGGAATGGTTGAGAACCAATCAAAATTTTCGCAAGTCTGATACTCGAAACCAATAACTACAAAGGCCTAGGGGAAAAATACACATACCATTGTAATCGGGCGAGATTATACTTTCACATGTAACAGGAATTTCTTGAGTTCGTCAATGCGTTCGCGAGATATGGGAGTTTGAAGTTAAGGAATGGTTGAGAAATCATCAAAATTTTCGCAAGTCTGATACTCGCATCCAATAACAACAATGGCATAGGGCAAAAATACACATACGGTTGTAATCAGGCGAGTTTCCGCTTTCAGATGCAATAGGAAATTCTCGAGTTCGTCAATCCGTTCGAGGGATATGGGAGTTTGAAGTTAAGGAATGGTTGAGAAACCATCAAAATTTTCGCTGGTCTGATACTCGAAACCAATAACTGGAATGGCCTTGGGGAAAAGTACACACACCATTGTAATCGGGCGAGTTTCTACTTTCAGATGCAACAGGAATTTCTCGAGTTTGTCAACCCGTTCGCGAGGTATGGGAGTTTGAAGTTAAGGAATGGTTGAGAAACCATCAAAATTTTCGCAAGTCTGATACTCGAAACCAATAACTGGAATGTCCTAGGGGAAAAGTACACATACCATTGTAATCGGGCGAGTTTCTACTTTCAGATGCAACAGGAATTTCTCGAGTTCTTCAAGCCGTTCGCGAGAAATGGGAGTTTGAAGTTAAGGAATGGTTGAGAAACCATCACAATTTTCGCACGTCTGATACTCGAAACCAATAACTGGAACGGCGTAGGGGAAAAGAACGCACACCATTGTAATCGGGCGAGTTTCTACTTTCAGATGCAACAGGAATTTCTCGAGTTCGTCAATCCGTTCGCGAAATATGGGAGTTTGAAGTTAAGGAATGGTTGAGAAACCATCAAAATTTTCGCAAGTCTGATACTCGAAACCAATAACTACAATGGTCTAGGGGAAAAATACACATACCGTTGTAATCGGGCGAGTTTCTACTTCCACATGCAACAGGAAATTCTCGAGTTCGTCAATCCGTTCGCGAGATATGGGAGTTTGAAGTTAAGGAATGGTTGAGAAACCATCAAAATTTTCGCAATTCTGATTCTAGAAACGAATAACTGGAATGACCTAGGGTGAAAGTACACACACCATTGTAAGCGGTCGACTTTCTACTATCAGATGCAACAGGAAATAATCGAGTTCGTCAATCCGTTCGCGAGATATGGGAGTTTGAAGTTAAGGAATGGTTGAGAAACTATCAAAATTTTCGCAAGTCTGATACTCGAATCCAATAACTACTATGGCCTAGGGCAAAAATACACAAACCGTTGTAATCGGGCGAGTTTCTGCTTTCAGATGCAAGAGGAATTTCTCGAGTTCGTCAATCCGTTCGCGAGATATGGGAGTTTGAAGTTAAGGAATGGTTGAGAAACCATCAAAATTTTCGCAAGTCTGATACTCGAAACCAATAACAGGAATGGCCTAGGGGATAAGTACACACACCATTGTAATCGGGCGTATTTCTACTTTCAGATGCAACAGGAATTTCTCGAGTTCCTCAATGCTTTCGCGGGATAAGTGAGATTGAAGTTAAGGAATGGTTGAGAAACCATAAAAATTTTCCAAGTCTGATACTCGAAACCAATAACTACTATGGCCTAGGGCAAAAATACACATACCGTTGTAATCGGACGAGTTTCTGCTTTCAGATGCAACAGGAATTTCTCGAGTTCGTCAATCCGTTCGCGAGATATGGGAGTTTGAATTTAAGGAATGGTTGAGAAACCATCAAAATTTTCGCAAAACTGATACTCGAAACCAATAACTGGAACGGCCTAGGGGAAAAGAACACACACCATTGTAATCCAGCAAGTTTCTACTTTCAGAGGCGACAGGAACTTCTCGAGTTCGCCAATCCGTTCGCGAGGTATCGGAGTTTGAAGTTAAGGAATGGTTGAGAAACCATCAAAATTTTCGCAAGTCTGATACTCGAAACCAATAACTACTATGGCCTAGGGCAAAAATACACATACCGTTGTAATCGGAGGAGTATCTGCTTTCAGATGCAACACGAATTTCTCGAGTTCGTCAATCCGTTCGCGAGATATGGGAGTTTGAAGTTAAGGAATGGTTGAGAAACCATCACAATTTTCGCAAGTCTGATACTCGAAACCAATAACTACCATAGCCTAGGGGAAAAATGCACATACCTTTGTAATCGGGCGAGTTTCTACTTTCAGATGCAACAGGAATTTTTCGGATTCGGCAATCCGTTCGCGAGATATGTGAGTTTGAAGTTAAGGAATGGTTGAGAAACCATCACAATTTTCGCAAGTCTGATACTCGAAACCAGTAACCACAAAGCCCTAGGGGAAAAATACACATACCTTTGTAATCGGGCGAGTTTATACTTTCAGATGCAACAGGAATTTCTCGAGCTCGTCAATCGTTCGCGAGATATGGGAGTTTGACATTAAGGAACGGTTGAGAAACCATCAAAATTTTCGCAAAACTGATACTCGAAACCAATAACTGGAACGGCCTAGGGGAAAAGTACACACACCATTGTAATCGGGCAAGTTTCTACTTTCAGAGGCGACAGGAACTTCTCGAGTTCGCCAATCCGTTCGCGAGGTATCGGAGTTTGAAGTTAAGGAATGGTTCATAAACCATCAAAATTTTCGCAAGTCGGATACTCGAAACCAATAACTACTATGGTCTAGGGCAAAAATACACATACCGTAGTAATCGGACGAGTTTCTGGTTTCAGATGCAACAGGAATTTCTCGATTTCGTCAATCCGTTCGCGAGATATGGGAGTTTGAAGTTAAGGAATGGTTGAGAATCCATCAAAATTTTCGCAATTCTGATGCTAGAAAGGAATAACTGGAGTGACCTAGGGGAAAAGTACACACACCATTGTAATCGGTAGACTTTCTACTTTCAGATGCAACAGGAAATAATCGAGTTCGTCAATCCGTTCCCGAGATATGGGAGGTTGAAGTTAAGGAATGGTTGAGAATCCATCAAAATTTTCGCAAGTGTGATACTCGAAACCAATAACTGGAATGGCCTAGGGGAAAAGTACACACACCAATGTAATGGGGCGAGTTTCTACTTCCAGATTCAACCGGAATTTCTCGAGTTCGTCAATCCGTTCGCGAGATACGGGAGTATGAATTTAAGGAATGGTTGAGAAACCATCAAAATTTTCGCAATTCTGATTCTAGAAACGAGTAACTGGAATGACCTTGGGGTAAAGTACACACACCATTGTAATCGGTCGACTTTCTACTATCAGATGCAACAGGAAATAATCGAGTTCGTCAATCCGTTCGCGAGATATGGGAGTTTGAAGATAAGGAATGGTTGAGAAACCATCAAAATTTTCGCAATTCTGATACTCGAAACCAATAACTGGAATGGCCTAGGGTAAAAGTACACACACCATTGTAAGGGGGCGAGTTTCTACTTTTAGATGCAACATGAATTTCTCGAGCTCGTCAATCCGTTCGCGAGATACGGGAGTTTGAATTTAAGGAATGGTTCAGAAACCATCAAAATTTTCGCAATTCTGATACTCGAATCCAATAACTACTATGGCCTAGGGCAAAAATACACAAACCGTTGTAATCGGGCGAGTTTCTGCTATCAGATGCAATAGGAAATTCTCGAGTTCGTCAATACGTTCGCGAGATATGGAAGTTTGATGTTAAGGAATGGTTGAGAAACCATCAAAGTTTTCGCTGGTCTGATACTCGAAACCAATAACTACAATGGCCTAGGGGAAAAATACACATACCGTTGTAATCGGGCGAGTTTCTACTTTCAGATACAACAGGAATTTCTCGAGTTCGTCAATCCGTTCGCGAGATATGGAAGTGTGAAAATAAGGAATGGTGAGAAACCATCATAATTTTCGCAAGTCTGATACTCGAAACCAATAACTACAAAGGCCTAGGGGAAAAATACACATACCGTTGTAATCGGGCGAATTTCTACTTCCACATGCAACAGGAATTTCTCGAGTTCGTCAATCCATTCGCGAGATATATGAGTTTGAAATTAAGGAATGGTTGCGAAACCAGCAAAATTTTCGCTGGTCTGATACTCGAAACCAATAACTGGAATGGCCTAGGGGAAAAGTACACACACCATTGTATACGGGCGAGTTTCTGCTTTCAGATGCAATAGCAATTTCTCGAGTTCGTCAATCCGTTCGCGAGATATGAGAGTTTGAAGGTAAGGAATGGTTGAGAAACCATCAAAATTTTCGCAATTATGATGCTAGAAACGAATAACTGGAATGGCCTAGGGGAAAAGTACACACACCATTGTATACGGGCGAGTTTCTGCTTTCAGATGCAATAGCAATTTCTCGAGTTCGTCAATCCGTTCGCGAGATATGGGAGTTTGAAGTTAAGGAATGGTTGAGAAACCATCAAAATTTTCGCATGTCTGATACTCGAAACCAATAACTACAAAGGCCTAGGGGAAAAATACACATACTGTTGTAATCGTGCGAGTTTCTACTTCCACATGCAACAGGAAATTCTCGAGTTCGTCCATCCGTTCGCGAGATATGGGAGTTTGATGTTAAGGAATGGTTGAGAAACCATCCAAATTTTCGCAAGTCTGACACTCGAAACCAATAACTGGAATGGCCTAGGGGAAAAATACACATACGCTTGTAATCGGGCGAGTTTCTACTTTCAGATGCAACAGGAATTTCTCGAGTTCGTCAATCCGTTCGCGAGATATGGGAGTTTGAAGTTAAGGAATGGTTGAGAAACCATCAAAATTTTCGCATGTCTGATACTCGAAACCAATAACTACAAATGCCTAGGGGAAAAATACACATACCATTGTAATCGGGCGAGATTCTACTTTCACATGCAACAGGAATTTCTCGAGTTCGTCAATGCGTTCGCGAGATATGGAAGTTTGAACTTATGGAATGGTTGAGAAATCATCAAAATTTTCGCAAGTCTGCTACTCGAATCCAATAACTACTATGGCCTAGGGCAAAAATACACATACCGTTGTAATGGGGCGAGTTTCTGATCTCAGATAGAATAGGAAATTCTCGAGTTCGTCAATCCGTTCGCGAGATATGGAAGTTTGAATTTAAGGAATGGTTGAGAAACCATCAAAATTTTCGCAAGTCTGATACTCGAAACCAATAACTACAAAGGCCTAGGGGAAAAATACACATACCATTGTAATCGGGCGAGATTCTACTTTCACATGCAACAGGAATTTCTCGAGTTCGTCAATGCGTTCGCGAGATATTGAAATTTGAACTTAAGGAATGGTTGAGAAACCATCAAAATTTTCTTTGTTCTGATACTCGAAACCAATAACTGGAATGGCGTAGGGGAAAAGAACGCATACCATTGTAATCGGGCGAGTTTCTATTTTCAGATGCAACAGGAATTTCTCGAGTTCGTCAATCCGTTCGCGAAATATGGGAGTTTGAAGTTAAGGAATGGTTGAGAACCAATCAAAATTTTCGCAAGTCTGATACTCGAAACCAATAACTACAAAGGCCTAGGGGAAAAATACACATACCATTGTAATCGGGCGAGATTATACTTTCACATGTAACAGGAATTTCTCGAGTTCGTCAATGCGTTCGCGAGATATGGGAGTTTGAAGTTAAGGAATGGTTGAGAAATCATCAAAATTTTCGCAAGTCTGATACTCGCATCCAATAACTACAATGGCATAGGGCAAAAATACACATACCGTTGTAATCAGGCGAGTTTCCGCTTTCAGATGCAATAGGAAATTCTCGAGTTCGTCAATCCGTTCGCGAGATATGGGAGTTTGAAGATAAGGAATGGTTGAGAAACCATCAAAATTTTCGCAATTCTGATACTCGAAACCAATAACTGGAATGGCCTAGGGTAAAAGTACACACACCATTGTAAGGGGGCGAGTTTCTACTTTCAGATGCAACATGAATTTCTCGAGCTCGTCAATCCGTTCGCGAGATACGGGAGTTTGAATTTAAGGAATGGTTGAGAAACCATCAAAATTTTCGCAATTCTGATTCTAGAAACGAATAACTGGAATGACCTAGGGTGAAAGTACACACACCATTGTAAGCGGTCGACTTTCTACTATCAGATGCAACAGGAAATAATCGAGTTCGTCTATCCGTTCGCGAGATATGGGAGTTTGAAGTTAAGGAATGGTTGAGAAACTATCAAAATTTTCGCAAGTCTGATACTCGAATCCAATAACTACTATGGCCTAGGGCAAAAATACACAAACCGTTGTAATCGGGCGAGTTTCTGCTTTCAGATGCAATAGGAAATTCTCGAGTTCGTCAATACGTTCGCGAGATATGGAAGTTTGATGTTAAGGAATGGTTGAGAAACCATCAAAGTTTTCGCTGGTCTGATACTCGAAACCAATAACTACAATGGCCTAGGGGAAAAATACACATACCGTTGTAATCGGGCGAGTTTCTACTTTCAGATACAACAGGAATTTCTCGAGTTCGTCAATCCGTTCGCGAGATATGGAAGTGTGAAAATAAGGAATGGTGAGAAACCATCATAATTTTCGCAAGTCTGATACTCGAAACCAATAACTACAAAGGCCTAGGGGAAAAATACACATACCGTTGTAATCGGGCGAATTTCTACTTCCACATGCAACAGGAATTTCTCGAGTTCGTCAATCCATTCGCGAGATATATGAGTTTGAAATTAAGGAATGGTTGCGAAACCAGCAAAATTTTCGCTGGTCTGATACTCGAAACCAATAACTGGAATGGCCTAGGGGAAAAGTACACACACCATTGTATACGGGCGAGTTTCTGCTTTCAGATGCAATAGCAATTTCTCGAGTTCGTCAATCCGTTCGCGAGATATGAGAGTTTGAAGGTAAGGAATGGTTGAGAAACCATCAAAATTTTCGCAATTATGATGCTAGAAACGAATAACTGGAATGGCCTAGGGGAAAAATACACATACCATTGTAATCGGGCGAGATTCTACTTTCACATGCAACAGGAATTTCTCGAGTTCGTCAATGCGTTCGCGAGATATGGAAGTTTGAACTTATGGAATGGTTGAGAAATCATCAAAATTTTCGCAAGTCTGCTACTCGAATCCAATAACTACTATGGCCTAGGGCAAAAATACACATACCGTTGTAATGGGGCGAGTTTCTGATCTCAGATAGAATAGGAAATTCTCGAGTTCGTCAATCCGTTCGCGAGATATGGAAGTTTGAATTTAAGGAATGGTTGAGAAACCATCAAAATTTTCGCAAGTCTGATACTCGAAACCAATAACTACAAAGGCCTAGGGGAAAAATACACATACCATTGTAATCGGGCGAGATTCTACTTTCACATGCAACAGGAATTTCTCGAGTTCGTCAATGCGTTCGCGAGATATTGAAGTTTGAACTTAAGGAATGGTTGAGAAACCATCAAAATTTTCTTTGTTCTGATACTCGAAACCAATAACTGGAATGGCGTAGGGGAAAAGAACGCATACCATTGTAATCGGGCGAGTTTCTATTTTCAGATGCAACAGGAATTTCTCGAGTTCGTCAATCCGTTCGCGAAATATGGGAGTTTGAAGTTAAGGAATGGTTGAGAACCAATCAAAATTTTCGCAAGTCTGATACTCGAAACCAATAACTACAAAGGCCTAGGGGAAAAATACACATACCATTGTAATCGGGCGAGATTATACTTTCACATGTAACAGGAATTTCTCGAGTTCGTCAATGCGTTCGCGAGATATGGGAGTTTGAAGTTAAGGAATGGTTGAGAAATCATCAAAATTTTCGCAAGTCTGATACTCGCATCCAATAACTACAATGGCATAGGGCAAAAATACACATACGGTTGTAATCAGGCGAGTTTCCGCTTTCAGATGCAATAGGAAATTCTCGAGTTCGTCAATCCGTTCGCGGGATATGGGAGTTTGAAGTTAAGGAATGGTTGAGAAACCATCAAAATTTTCGCAAGTCTGATACTCGAAACCAATAACTACAAAGGCCTAGGGGGCAAACACACATATCTTTGTAATCGGGCGCGTGTCTGCTTTCAGATGCAATAGGAAATAATCGAGTTCGTCAATCCGTTCGCGAGATATGGGAGTTTGAAGATAAGGAATGGTTGAGAAACCATCAAAATTTTCGCAATTCTGATACTCGAAACCAATAACTGGAATGGCCTAGGGTAAAAGTACACACACCATTGTAAGGGGGCGAGTTTCTACTTTCAGATGCAACATGAATTTCTCGAGCTCGTCAATCCGTTCGCGAGATACGGGAGTTTGAAGTTAAGGAATGGTTGAGAAACTATCAAAATTTTCGCAAGTCTGATACTCGAATCCAATAACTACTATGGCCTAGGGCAAAAATACACAAACCGTTGTAATCGGGCGAGTTTCTGCTTTCAGATGCAATAGGAAATTCTCGAGTTCGTCAATACGTTCGCGAGATATGGAAGTTTGATGTTAAGGAATGGTTGAGAAACCATCAAAGTTTTCGCTGGTCTGATACTCGAAACCAATAACTACAATGGCCTAGGGGAAAAATACACATACCGTTGTAATCGGGCGAGTTTCTACTTTCAGATACAACAGGAATTTCTCGAGTTCGTCAATCCGTTCGCGAGATATGGAAGTGTGAAAATAAGGAATGGTGAGAAACCATCATAATTTTCGCAAGTCTGATACTCGAAACCAATAACTACAAAGGCCTAGGGGAAAAATACACATACCGTTGTAATCGGGCGAATTTCTACTTCCACATGCAACAGGAATTTCTCGAGTTCGTCAATCCATTCGCGAGATATATGAGTTTGAAATTAAGGAATGGTTGCGAAACCAGCAAAATTTTCGCTGGTCTGATACTCGAAACCAATAACTGGAATGGCCTAGGGGAAAAGTACACACACCATTGTATACGGGCGAGTTTCTGCTTTCAGATGCAATAGCAATTTCTCGAGTTCGTCAATCCGTTCGCGAGATATGAGAGTTTGAAGGTAAGGAATGGTTGAGAAACCATCAAAATTTTCGCAATTATGATGCTAGAAACGAATAACTGGAATGGCCTAGGGGAAAAGTGCACACACCATTGTATACGGGCGAGTTTCTGCTTTCAGATGCAATAGCAATTTCTCGAGTTCGTCAATCCGTTCGCGAGATATGGGAGTTTGAAGTTAAGGAATGGTTGAGAACCAATCAAAATTTTCGCAAGTCTGATACTCGAAACCAATAACTACAAAGGCCTAGGGGAAAAATACACATACCATTGTAATCGGGCGAGATTATACTTTCACATGTAACAGGAATTTCTCGAGTTCGTCAATGCGTTCGCGAGATATGGGAGTTTGAAGTTAAGGAATGGTTGAGAAATCATCAAAATTTTCGCAAGTCTGATACTCGCATCCAATAACTACAATGGCATAGGGCAAAAATACACATACGGTTGTAATCAGGCGAGTTTCCGCTTTCAGATGCAATAGGAAATTCTCGAGTTCGTCAATCCGTTCGCGGGATATGGGAGTTTGAAGTTAAGGAATGCTTGAGAAACCATCAAAATTTTCGCTGGTCTGATACTCGAAAGCAACAACTGGAATGGCCTAGGGGAAAAGCACACACACCGTTGTAATCGGACGAGTTTCTGCTTTCAGATGCAACAGGAATTTCTCGAGTTCGTCAATTCGTTCGCGAGATATGGGAGTTTCAAATTAAGGAACGGTTGAGTAAACATCAAAATTTTCGCAAGTCTGATACTCGAAACCAATAACTGGAATGGCCTAGGGGAAAAGTACACGCACCATTGTAATCCGGCGAGTTTCTACTTTCAGATACAACAGGAATTTCTCGAGTTCGTCAATCCGTTCGCGAGATATGGGAGTTTAAAGTTAAGGAATTCTTGAGAAACCATCAAAATTTTCGCAAGTCTGATACTCGAAACCAATAACTACTATGCCCTAGGGCAAAAATGCACATACCGTTGTAATCGGACGAGTTTCTGCTTTCAGATGCAGCAGGAATTTCTCGAGTTCGTCAATTCGTTCGCGCGATATGGGAGTTTCAAATTACGGAACGGTTGAGAAAACATCAAAATTTTCGCAAGTCTGATACTCGAAACCAATAACTACTATGCCCTAGGGCAAAAATGCACATACCGTTGTAATCGGACGAGTTTCTGCTTTCAGATGCAACAGGAATTTCTCGAGCTCGTCAATTCGTTCGCGCGATATGGGAGTTTCAAATTACGGAACGGTTGAGAAAACATCAAAATTTTCGCAAGTCTGATACTCGAAACCAATAACTGGAGTGGCCTAGGGGAAAAGTACACACACCATTGTAATGGGGCGAGTTTCTACTTTCAGATGCAATAGGAATTTCTCGATTTCGTCAATCCGTTCGCGAGATATGGGAGTTTGAAGTTAAGGAATGTTTGAGAAACCATCGAAATTTTCGCAATTCTGATACTCGAAACCAATAACTGGGATGGCCTAGGGGAAAAGTACACACACCATTGTAATGGGGCGAGTCTCTACTTTCAGATGCAACATGAATTTCTCGAGCTCGTCAATCCGTTCGCGAGATACGGGAGTTTGAATTTAAGGAATGGTTGAGAAACCATCAAAATTTTCGCAATTCTGATTCTAGAAACGAATAACTGGAATGACCTAGGGGAAAAGTACACACACCATTGTAAGCGGTCGACTTTCTACGATCAGATGCAACAGGAAATAATCGAGTTCGTCAATCCGTTCGCGAGATATGGGAGTTTGAAGTTAAGGAATGCTTGAGAAACCATCAAAATTTTCGCAAGTCGGATACTCGAAACCAATAACTACAAAGGCTTAGGGGAAAAATACACATACCGTTGTAATCGGACGAGTCTCTGCTTTCACATGCAACATGAATTTCTCGAGTTCGTCAATCCGTTCGCGAGATATGGGAGTTTGAAGATAAGGAATGGTTGAGAAACCATCAAAATTTTTGCAATTCTGATACTCGAAACCAATAACTGGGATGGCCTAGGGGAAAAGTACACACACCATTGTAATGGGGCGAGTTTCTACTTTCAGATGCAACAGGAATTTCTCGAGTTCGTCAATCCGTTCGCGAGATATGGCAGTTTGAATTTAAGGAACGGTTGAGAAACCATCAAAGTTTTCGCAGTTCTGATGCTAGAAACGAATAACTGGAATGACCTAGGGGAAAAGTACACACACCATTGTAATCGGTAGACTTTCTACTTTCAGATGCGACAGGAACTAATCGAGTTCGTCCATCCGTTCGCGAGATATGGGAGTTTGAAGTTAAGGAATGGTTGAGAAACCATAAAAATTTTCGGAAGACTGATACTCGAAAGCAATAACTACTGTGGCCTAGGGGAAAAATGCACATACCAATGTAATCGAGCGAGTTTCTGCTTTCAGATGCAAGAGGAATTTCTCGAGTTCGTCAATCCGTTCGCGAGATATGGGAGTTTGAAGTTAAGGAATGGTTGAGAAACCATCAAAATTTTCGGAAGACTGATACTCGAAAGCAATAACTACTGTGGCCTAGGGCAAAAATACACATACCAATGTAATCGAGCGAGTTTCTGCTTTCAGATGCAAGAGGAATTTCTCGAGTTCGTCAATCCGTTCGCGAGATATGGGAGTTTGAAGTTAAGGAATGGTTGAGAAACCATCAAAATTTTCGCAAGTCTGATACTCGAAACCAATAAAAGGAATGGCCTAGGGGATAAGTACACACACCATTGTAATCGGGCGTATTTCTACTTTCAGATGCAACAGGAATTTCTCGAGTTCCTCAATGCTTTCGCGGGATAAGTGAGATTGAAGTTAAGGAATGGTTGAGAAACCATCAAAATTTTCGCAAGTCTGATACTCGAAACCAATAACTACTATGGCCTAGGGGAAAAATACACATACAGTTGTAATCGGAGGAGTATCTGCTTTCAGATGCAACAGGAATTTCTCGAGTTCGTCAATCCGTTCGCGAGATATGGGAGTTTGAAGTTAAGGAATGGTTGAGAAACCATCACAATTTTCGCAAGTCTGATACTCGAAACCAATAACTACCATGGCCTAGGGGAAAAATGCACATACCTTTGTAATCGGGCGAGTTTCTACTTTCAGATGCAACAGGAATTTTTCGGATTCGGCAATCCGTTCGCGAGATATGTGAGTTTGAAGTTAAGGAATGGTTGAGAAACCATCACAATTTTCGCAAGTCTGATACTCGAAACCAGTAACCACAAAGCCCTAGGGGAAAAATACACATACCTTTGTAATCGGGCGAGTTTATACTTTTAGATGCAACAGGAATTTCTCGAGCTCGTCAATCGTTCGCGAGATATGGGAGTTTGACGTTAAGGAACGGTTGAGAAACCATCAAAATTTTCGCAAAACTGATACTCGAAACCAATAACTGGAACGGCCTAGGGGAAAAGTACACACACCAATGTAATGGGGCGAGTTTCTACTTCCAGATTCAACCGGAATTTCTCGAGTTCGTCAATCCGTTCGCGAGATACGGGAGTATGAATTTAAGGAATGGTTGAGAAACCATCAAAATTTTCGCAATTCTGATTCTAGAAACGAGTAACTGGAATGACCTTGGGGAAAAGTACACACACCATTGTAATCGGTCGACTTTCTACTATCAGATGCAACAGGAAATAATCGAGTTCGTCAATCCGTTCGCGAGATATGGGAGTTTGAAGATAAGGAATGGTTGAGAAACCATCAAAATTTTCGCAATTCTGATACTCGAAACCAATAACTGGAATGGCCTAGGGTAAAAGTACACAAACCATTGTAAGGGGGCGAGTTTCTACTTTCAGATGCAACATGAATTTCTCGAGCTCGTCAATCCGTTCGCGAGATACGGGAGTTTGAATTTAAGGAATGGTTGAGAAACCATCAAAATTTTCGCAATCCTGATTCTAGAAACGAATAACTGGGATGACCTAGGGGAAAAGTACACACACCATTGTAAGCGGTCGACTTTCTACTATCAGATGCAACAGGAAATAATCGAGTTCGTCAATCCGTTCGCGAGATATGGGAGTTTGAAGTTAAGGAATGCTTGAGAAACCATCAAAATTTTCGCAAGTCGGATACTCGAAACCAATAACTACAAAGGCTTAGGGGAAAAATACACATACCGTTGTAATCGGACGAGTTTCTGCTTTCACATGCAACATGAATTTCTCGAGTTCGTCAATCCGTTCGCGAGATATGGGAGTTTGAAGATAAGGAATTGTTGAGAAACCATCAAAATTTTTGCAATTCTGATACTCGAAACCAATAACTGGAATGGCCTAGGGGAAAAGTACACACATCATTGTAATGGGGCGAGTTTCTACTTTCAGATGCAACAGGAATTTCTCGAGCTCGTCAATCCTTTCGCGAGATACGGGAGTTTGAATTTAAGGAATGGTTGAGAAACCATCAAAATTTTCGCAATTCTGATTCTAGAAACGAATAACTGGAATGACCTAGGCGAAAAGTACACACACCATTGTAAGCGGTCGACTTTCTACTATCAGATGCAACAGGAAATAATCGAGTTCGACAATCCGTTCGCGAGATATGGGAGTTTGAAGTTAAGGAATGCTTGAGAAACCATAAAAATTTTCGCAAGTCGGATACTCGAAACCAATAACTACAAAGGCTTAGCGGAAAAATATACATATCGTTGTAATCGGGAGAGTTTCTACTTTCAGATGCAACTGGAATTTCTCAAGCTCGTCAATCCGTTCGCGAGATATGGGAGTTTGAAGTTAAGGAATGGTTGAGAAACCTTCACAATTTTCGCAGTCTGATACTCGAAACCAATAACTGGAATGGCCTAGGGGATAAGTACACACACCATTGTAATCGGGCGTGTTTCTACTTTCAGATGCAACAGGAATTTCTCGAGTTCGTCAATCCGTTCGCGAGATATGGCAGTTTGAATTTAAGGAACGGTTGAGAAACCATCAAAATTTTCGCAATTCTGATTCTAGAAACGAATAACTGGAATGACCTAGGGGAAAAGTACACACACCATTGTAAGCGGTCGACTTTCTACTATCAGATGCAACAGGAAATAATCGAGTTCGTCAATCAGTTCGCGAGATATGGGAGTTTGAAGTTAAGGAATGGTTGAGAAACCATCACAATTTTCGAAGTCTGATACTCGAAACCAATAACTGGAATGACCTAGGGGAAAAGTACACACACCATTGTAATCGGTAGACTTTCTACTTTCAGATGCAACAGGAAATAATCGAGTTCGTCCATCCGTTCGCGAGATATGGGAGTTTGAAGTTAAGGAATGGTTGAGAAACCATACAAATTTTCGCAAGTGTGATACTCGAAACCAATAACTGGAATGGCCTAGGGGAAAAATACACACACCATTGTAATCGAGCTAGTTTCTGCTTTCAGATGCAACAGGAAATAATCGAGTTCGCCAATCCGTTCGCGAGATATGGGAGTTTGAATTTAAGGAATGGTAGAGAAACCATCAAAATTTTCGGAAGACTGATACTCGAAACCAATAACTACTATGGCCTAGGGCAAAAATACTGATACCTATCTAATCGGGCGAGTTTCTGCTTTCAGATGCAATAGGAAATTCTCGAGTTCGTCAATCCGTTCGCGAGATATGGGAGTTTGAAGTTAAGGAATGGTTGAGAAACCATCAAAATTTTCGCAACTCTGATACTCGAAACCAATAACTGGAATGGCCTAGGGGAAAAGTACACACACAATTGTAATGGGGCGAGTTACTACTTTCAGATGCAACAGGAATTCCTCGAGCTCGTCAATCCGTTCGCGAGATATGGGAGTTTGAATTTAAGGAATGGTTGAGAAACCATCAAAATTTTCGCATGTCTGATACTCGAAACCAATAACTACAAAGGCCTAGGGGAAAAATACACATACCTTTGTAATCGAGCGAGTTTCTGCTTTCAGATGAAAGAGGAATTCCTCGAGCTCGTCAAACCGTTCGCGAGATATGGGAGCTTGAAGTTAAGGAATGGTTGAGAAACCATCGCAATTTTCGCAAGTCTGATACTCGAAACCAATAACTGGAATGACCTAGGGGAAAAGTACACACACCATTGTAATCGGTCGACTTTCTACTTTCAGATGCAACAGGAAATAATCGAGTTCGTCAATCCGTTCGCGAGATATGCGAGTTTGAAGTTAAGGAATGCTTGAGAAACCATCAAAATTTTCGCAAGTCTGATACTCGAAACCAATAACTACTATGGCCTAGGGCAAAAATACACATACCGTTGTAATCGGACGAGTTTCTGCTTTCAGATGCAACATGAATTTCTCGAGTTCGTCAATCCGTTCGCAAGATATGGGAGTTTGAAGTTAAGGAATGGTTGAGAAACCATCAAAATTTTCGCAATTCTGATGCTAGAAACGAATAACTGGAATGACCTAGGGGAAAAGTACACACACCATTGTAATCGGTCGACTTTCTACTTTCAGATGCAACAGGAAATAATCGAGTTCGTCAATCCGTTCGCGAGATATGGGAGTTTGAAGTTAAGGAATGGTTGAGAAACCACTAATATTTTCGCAAGTCTGATACTCGAAACCAATAACTACTATGGCCTAGGGCAAAAATACACATACCGTTGTAATCGGACGAGTTTCTGGTTTCAGATCCAACAGGAATTTCTCGAGTTCGTCAATCCGTTCGCGAGATATGGGAATTTGAAATTAAGGAACGGTTGAGACACCATCAAAATTTTCGCAAGTCTGATACTCGAAACCAATAACTACTATGGCCCAGGTTAAAAATACACATACCTTTGTAATCGGGCGCGATTCTACTTTCAGATGCAACAGGAATTTCTCGAATTCGTCAATCCGTTCGCGAGATATGGGAGTTTGAAGTTAAGGAATGGTTGAGAAACCATCAAAATGTTCGCAATTCTGATGGTAGAAGCGAATAACTGGAATGAACGAGGGGAAAAGTACACACACCATTGTAATCGGTCGAGTTTGTACTTTCAGATGCAACAGGACATGATCGAGTTCGCCAATCCGTTCGCGAGATATGGAAGTTTGAATTTAAGGAATGGTTGAGAAACCATAAAAATTTTCGCATGTCTGATACTCGAAACCAATAACTACAAAGGCCTAGGGGAAAAATACACATACCTTTGTAATCGAGCGAGTTTCTGCTTTCAGATGAAAGAGGAATTCCTCGAGCTCGTCAATCCGTTCGCGAGATATGGGAGCTTGAAGTTAAGGAATGGTTGAGAAACCATCGCAATTTTCGCAAGTCTGATACTCGAAACCAATAACTGGAATGACCTAGGGGAAAAGTACACACACCATTGTAAGCGGTCGACTTTCTACTATCAGATGCAACAGGAAATAATCGAGTTCGACAATCCGTTCGCGAGATATGGGAGTTTGAAGTTAAGGAATGCTTGAGAAACCATAAAAATTTTCGCAAGTCGGATACTCGAAACCAATAACTACAAAGGCTTAGCGGAAAAATATACATATCGTTGTAATCGGGAGAGTTTCTACTTTCAGATGCAACTGGAATTTCTCAAGCTCGTCAATCCGTTCGCGAGATATGGGAGTTTGAAGTTAAGGAATGGTTGAGAAACCATCACAATTTTCGCAGTCTGATACTCGAAACCAATAACTGGAATGGCCTAGGGGATAAGTACACACACCATTGTAATCGGGCGTGTTTCTACTTTCAGATGCAACAGGAATTTCTCGAGTTCGTCAATCCGTTCGCGAGATATGGCAGTTTGAATTTAAGGAACGGTTGAGAAACCATCAAAATTTTCGCAATTCTGATTCTAGAAACGAATAACTGGAATGACCTAGGGGAAAAGTACACACACCATTGTAAGCGGTCGACTTTCTACTATCAGATGCAACAGGAAATAATCGAGTTCGTCAATCCGTTCGCGAGATATGGGAGTTTGAAGTTAAGGAATGGTTGAGAAACCATCACAATTTTCGAAGTCTGATACTCGAAACCAATAACTGGAATGACCTAGGGGAAAAGTACACACACCATTGTAATCGGTAGACTTTCTACTTTCAGATGCAACAGGAAATAATCGAGTTCGTCCATCCGTTCGCGAGATATGGGAGTTTGAAGTTAAGGAATGGTTGAGAAACCATACAAATTTTCGCAAGTGTGATACTCGAAACCAATAACTGGAATGGCCTAGGGGAAAAATACACACACCATTGTAATCGAGCTAGTTTCTGCTTTCAGATGCAACAGGAAATAATCGAGTTCGCCAATCCGTTCGCGAGATATGGGAGTTTGAATTTAAGGAATGGTAGAGAAACCATACAAATTTTCGCAAGTGTGATACTCGAAACCAATAACTGGAATGGCCTAGGGGAAAAATACACACACCATTGTAATCGAGCTAGTTTCTGCTTTCAGATGCAACAGGAAATAATCGAGTTCGCCAATCCGTTCGCGAGATATGGGAGTTTGAATTTAAGGAATGGTAGAGAAACCATCAAAATTTTCGGAAGACTGATACTCGAAACCAATAACTACTATGGCCTAGGGCAAAAATACTGATACCTATCTAATCGGGCGAGTTTCTGCTTTCAGATGCAATAGGAAATTCTCAAGTTCGTCAATCCGTTCGCGAGATATGGGAGTTTGAAGTTAAGGAATGGTTGAGAAACCATCAAAATTTTCGCAACTCTGATACTCGAAACCAATAACTGGAATGGCCTAGGGGAAAAGTACACACACAATTGTAATGGGGCGAGTTACTACTTTCAGATGCAACAGGAATTCCTCGAGCTCGTCAATCCGTTCGCGAGATATGGGAGTTTGAATTTAAGGAATGGTTGAGAAACCATAAAAATTTTCGCATGTCTGATACTCGAAACCAATAACTACAAAGGCCTAGGGGAAAAATACACATACCTTTGTAATCGAGCGAGTTTCTGCTTTCAGATGAAAGAGGAATTCCTCGAGCTCGTCAATCCGTTCGCGAGATATGGGAGCTTGAAGTTAAGGAATGGTTGAGAAACCATCGCAATTTTCGCAAGTCTGATACTCGAAACCAATAACTGGAATGACCTAGGGGAAAAGTACACACACCATTGTAATCGGTCGACTTTCTACTTTCAGATGCAACAGGAAATAATCGAGTTCGTCAATCCGTTCGCGAGATATGCGAGTTTGAAGTTAAGGAATGCTTGAGAAACCATCAAAATTTTCGCAAGTCTGATACTCGAAACCAATAACTACTATGGCCTAGGGCAAAAATACACATACCGTTGTAATCGGTCGACTTTCTACTTTCAGATGCAGCAGGAAATAATCGAGTTCGTCAATCCGTTCGCGAGATATGGGAGTTTGAAGTTAAGGAATGGTTGAGAAACCACTAATATTTTCGCAAGTCTGATCCTCGAAACCAATAACTCCTATGGCCTAGGGCAAAAATACGCATACCGTTGTAATCGGACGAGTTTCTGGTTTCAGATCCAACAGGAATTTCTCGAGTTCGTCAATCCGTTCGCGAGATATGGGAGTTTGAAATTAAGGAACGGTTGAGACACCATCAAAATTTTCGCAAGTCTGATACTCGAAACCAATAACTACAAAGGCATAGGGGAAAAATACACATATCGTTGTAATCGGGAGAATTTCTTCTTCCAGATGCAACCGGAATTTCTCGTGTTCGTCAATCCGTTCGCGAGATATGGGAGTTTGAAGTTAAGGAATGATTGAGAAACCATCACAATTATCGCAAGTCTGATACTCGAAACCAATAACTACTATGGCCCAGGGTAAAAATACACATACCTTTGTAATCGGGCGCGATTCTACTTTCAGATGCAACAGGAATTTCTCGAATTCGTCAATCCGTTCGCGAGATATGGGAGTTTGAAGTTAAGGTATGGTTGAGAAACCATCAAAATGTTCGCAATTCTGATGGTAGAAGCGAATAACTGGAATGAACGAGGGGAAAAGTACACACACCATTGTAATCGGTCGAGTTTGTACTTTCAGATGCAACAGGACATGATCGAGTTCGCCAATCCGTTCGCGAGATATGGAAGTTTGAAGTAAAGGAATGGTTGAGAAACCATAAAAATTTTCGCATGTCTGATACTCGAAACGAATAACTACAAAGGCCTAGGGGAAAAATACACATACCTTTGTAATCGAGCGAGTTTCTGCTTTCAGATGAAAGAGGAATTCCTCGAGCTCGTCAATCCGTTCGCGAGATATGGGAGCTTGAAGTTAAGGAATGGTTGAGAAACCATCGCAATTTTCGCAAGTCTGATACTCGAAACCAATAACTGGAGTGACCTAGGGGAAAAGTACACACACCATTGTAATCGGTCGACTTTCTACTTTCAGATGCAACAGGAAATAATCGAGTTCGTCAATCCGTTCGCGAGATATGCGAGTTTGAAGTTAAGGAATGCTTGAGAAACCATCAAAATTTTCGCAAGTCTGATACTCGAAACCAATAACTACTATGGCCTAGGGCAAAAATACACATACCGTTGTAATCGGACGAGTTTCTGCTTTCAGATGCAACATGAATTTCTCGAGTTCGTCAATCCGTTCGCGAGATATGGGAGTTTGAAGTTAAGGAATGGTTGAGAAACCATCAAAATTTTCGCAATTCTGATGCTAGAAACGAATAACTGGAATGACCTAGGGGAAAAGTACACACACCATTGTAATCGGTCGACTTTCTACTTTCAGATGCAACAGGAAATAATCGAGTTCGTCAATCCGTTCGCGAGATATGGGAGTTTGAAGTTAAGGAATGGTTGAGAAACCACTAATATTTTCGCAAGTCTGATCCTCGAAACCAATAACTCCTATGGCCTAGGGCAAAAATACGCATACCGTTGTAATCGGACGAGTTTCTGGTTTCAGATCCAACAGGAATTTCTCGAGTTCGTCAATCCGTTCGCGAGATATGGGAGTTTGAAATTAAGGAACGGTTGAGACACCATCAAAATTTTCGCAAGTCTGATACTCGAAACCAATAACTACAAAGGCATAGGGGAAAAATACACATATCGTTGTAATCGGGAGAATTTCTTCTTCCAGATGCAACCGGAATTTCTCGTGTTCGTCAATCCGTTCGCGAGATATGGGAGTTTGAAGTTAAGGAATGATTGAGAAACCATCACAATTATCGCAAGTCTGATACTCGAAACCAATAACTACAATGGCCCAGGGTAAAAATACACATACCTTTGTAATCGGGCGCGATTCTACTTTCAGATGCAACAGGAATTTCTCGAATTCGTCAATCCGTTCGCGAGATATGGGAGTTTGAAGTTAAGGAATGGTTGAGAAACCATCAAAATGTTCGCAATTCTGATGGTAGAAGCGAATAACTGGAATGAACGAGGGGAAAAGTACACACACCATTGTAATCGGTCGAGTTTGTACTTTCAGATGCAACAGGACATGATCGAGTTCGCCAATCCGTTCGCGAGATATGGAAGTTTGAAGTTAAGGAATGGTTGAGAAACCATAAAAATTTTCGCATGTCTGATACTCGAAACGAATAACTACAAAGGCCAAGGGGAAAAATACACATACCTTTGTAATCGAGCGAGTTTCTGCTTTCAGATGAAAGAGGAATTCCTCGAGCTCGTCAATCCGTTCGCGAGATATGGGAGCTTGAAGTTAAGGAATGGTTGAGAAACCATCGCAATTTTCGCAAGTCTGATACTCGAAACCAATAACTGGAGTGACCTAGGGGAAAAGTACACACACCATTGTAATCGGTCGACTTTCTACTTTCAGATGCAACAGGAAATAATCGAGTTCGTCAATCCGTTCGCGAGATATGCGAGTTTGAAGTTAAGGAATGCTTGAGAAACCATCAAAATTTTCGCAAGTCTGATACTCGAAACCAATAACTACAATGGCCTAGGGCAAAAATACACATACCGTTGTAATCGGACGAGTTTCTGCTTTCAGATGCAACATGAATTTCTCGAGTTCGTCAATCCGTTCGCGAGATATGGGAGTTTGAAGTTAAGGAATGGTTGAGAAACCATCAAAATTTTCGCAATTCTGATGCTAGAAACGAATAACTGGAATGACCTAGGGGAAAAGTACACACACCATTGTAATCGGTCGACTTTCTACTTTCAGATGCAACAGGAAATAATCGAGTTCGTCAATCCGTTCGCGAGATATGGGAGTTTGAAGTTAAGGAATGGTTGAGAAACCACTAATATTTCCGCAAGTCTGATCCTCGAAACCAATAACTAGTATGGCCTAGGGCAAAAATACGCATACCGTTGTAATCGGGCGAGTTTCTGGTTTCAGATCCAACAGGAATTTCTCGAGTTCGTCAATCCGTTCGCGAGATATGGGAGTTTGAAATTAAGGAACGGTTGAGACACCATCAAAATTTTCGCAAGTCTGATACTCGAAACCAATAACTACAAAGGCATAGGGGAAAAATACACATATCGTTGTAATCGGGAGAATTTCTTCTTCCAGATGCAACCGGAATTTCTCGTGTTCGTCAATCCGTTCGCGAGATATGGGAGTTTGAAGTTAAGGAATGATTGAGAAACCATCACAATTATCGCAAGTCTGATACTCGAAACCAATAACTACTATGGCCCAGGGTAAAAATACACATACCTTTGTAATCGGGCGCGATTCTACTTTCAGATGCAACAGGAATTTCTCGAATTCGTCAATCCGTTCGCGAGATATGGGAGTTTGAATTTAAGGAAAGGTTGAGAAACCATCAAAATTTTCGCAAGTCTGATACTCGAAACCAATAGCTACTGTGGCCTAGGGCAAAAATACACATACCGTTGTATTCGGGCGAGTTTCTACTTTCAGATGCAACAGGAAATAATCGAGTTCGTCAATCCGTTCGCGAGATATGCGAGTTTGAAGTTAAGGAATGCTTGAGAAACCATCAAAATTTTCGCAATTCTGATGCTAGAAATGAATAACTGGAATGACCTAGGGCAAAAGTACACACCCCATTGTAATCGGTCGACTTTCTACTTTCAGATGCAACAGGAAATAATCCAGTTCGTCAATCCGTTCTCGAGATATGGGAGTTTGAAGTTAAGGAATGCTTGAGAAACCATCAAAATTTTCGCAAGTCTGATACTCGAAACCAATAACTACTATGGCCTAGGGCAAAAATACACATACCGTTGTAATCGGGCGAGTTTCTGCTTTCAGATGCAATAGGAAATTCTCGAGTTCTTCAATCCGTTCGCGAGATATGGGGGTTTGAAGTTAAGGAATGGTTGAGAAACCACTAATATTTTCGCAAGTCTGATCCTCGAAACCAATAACTACTATGGCCTAGGGCAAAAATACACATACCGTTGTAATCGGACGAGTTTCTGGTTTCAGATGCAACAGGAATTTCTCGAGTTCGTCAATCCGTTCGCGAGATATGGGAGTTTGAAGTTAAGGAATTGTTGAGAAACAATTAATATTTTTGCAAGTCTGATCCTCGAAACCAACAACTACTATGGCCTAGGGCAAAAATACGCATACCTTTGTAATCGGGCGAGTGTCTACTTTCAGATGCAACAGGAATTTCTCGAGTTCGTCAATCCGTTCGCGAGATATGGGAGTTTGAAGTTAAGGAATGGTTGAGAAACCATCACAATTTTCGCAAGTCTGATACACGAAACCAGTAACCACAAAGCCCTAGGGGAAAAATACACATACCTTTGTAATCGGGCGAGTTTCTGCTTTCAGATGCAACAGGAATTTCTCGAGTTCGTCAATCCGTTCGCGAGATATGGGAGTTTGGAGTTAAGGAATGGTTGAGAAACCATCAAAATTTTCGCAATTCTGATGCTAGAAACGAATAACTGGAATGACCTAGGGGAAAAGTACACACACCATTGTAATCGGTCGACTTTCTACTTTCAGATGCAACAGGAAATTATCGAGTTCGTCAATCCGTTCGCGAGATATGGGAGTTTGAAGTTAAGGAATGCTTGAGAAACCATCAAAATTTTCGCAAGTCTGATACTCGAAACCAATAACTACTATGGCCTAGGGCAAAAATACACATACCGTTGTAATCGGGCGAGTTTCTGCTTTCAGATGCAATAGGAAATTCTCGAGTTCTTCAATCGGTTCGCGAGATATGGGAGTTTGAAGTTAAGGAATGGTTGAGAAACCACTAATATTTTCGCAAGTCTGATCCTCGAAACCAATAACTACTATGGCCTAGGGCAAAAATACACATACCGCTGTAATCGGACGAGTTTCTGGTTTCAGATGCAACAGGAATTTCTCGAGTTCGTCAATCCGTTCGCGAGATATGGGAGTTTGAAGTTAAGGAATTGTTGAGAAACCATTAATATTTTTGCAAGTCTGATCCTCGAAACCAATAACTACTATGGCCTAGGGCAAAAATACGCATACCTTTGTAATCGGGCGAGTGTCTACTTTCAGATGCAACAGGAATTTCTCGAGTTCGTCAATCCGTTCGCGAGATATGGGAGTTTGAAGTTAAGGAATGGTTGAGAAACCATCACAATTTTCGCAAGTCTGATACACGAAACCAGTAACCACAAAGCCCTAGGGGAAAAATACACATACCTTTGTAATCGGGCAAGTTTATACTTTCATATGCAACAGGAATTTCTCGAGCTCGTCAATCGTTCGCGAGATATGGGGGTTTGACATTAAGGAACGGTTGAGAAACCATCAAAATTTTCGCAAAACTGATACTCGAAACCAATAACTGGAACGGCCTATGGGAAAAGTACACACACCATTGTAATCGGGCAAGTTTCTACTTTCAGAGGCGACAGGAACTTCTCGAGTTCGTCAATCCGTTCGCGAGATATGCGAGTTTGAAATTAAGGAATGGTTGGGAAACCATCAAAATTTTCACATGTCCGCTACTCGAAACCAATAACTACAAAGGCCTAGGGGAAAAATACACGTATCTTTGTAATCGGTCGAGCTTCTACTTTCAGATGCAACAGGAATTTCTGGAGTTCGTCAATCCGTTCGCGAGACTTGGGAGTTTGAACTTAAGGAATGGTTGAGAAACCATCAAAATTTTCGCAAGACTGATACTCGAAACCAATAACTACAATGGCCCAGGGGAAAAATACACATACCGTTGTAATCGGGCGAGTTTCTACTTTCAGATGCAACAGGAATTTCTCGGGTTCGTCAATCCGTTCGCGAGATAAGACAGTTTGAAGTTAAGGAATCGTTGAGAAACCATCAAAATTTTCGCAAGTCTGATACTCGAAACCAATAACTACAAAGGCCTAGGGGAAAAATACACATAGCTTTGTAATCGGGCGAGTTTCTACTTTCAGATGCAACAGAAATTTCTCGAGTTCGTCAATCCGTTCGCGAGATATGGGAGTTTAAACTTAAGGAATGGTTGAAAAACCATCAAAATTTTCGCAAGTCTGATACACGAAACCAATGACTGGTATGGCCCAGGGGAAAAGTACACACAACATTGTAATCGGGCGAGTTTCTGCTTTCAGATGCGACAGGAATGTCTCGAGTTTGTCAATCCGTTCGCGAGATATGGGAGTTTGAAGTTAAGGAATGGTTGAGAAACCACTAATATTTTCGCAAGTCTGATCCTCGAAACCATTAACTACTATGGCCTAGGACAAAAATACACATACCGTTGTAATCGGACGAGTTTCTGGTTTCAGATGCAACAGGAATTTCTCGAGTTCGTCAATCCGTTCGCGAGATATGGGAGTTTGAAGTTAAGGAATTGTTGAGAAACCATTAATATTTTTGCAAGTCTGATCCTCGAAACCAATAACTACTATGGCCTAGGGCAAAAATACGCATACCTTTGTAATCGGGCGAGTGTCTACTTTCAGATGCAACAGGAATTTCTCGAGTTCGTCAATCCGTTCGCGAGATATGGGAGTTTGAAGTTAAGGAATGGTTGAGAAACCATCACAATTTTCGCAAGTCTGATACACGAAACCAGTAACCACAAAGCCCTAGGGGAAAAATACACATACCTTTGTAATCGGGCGAGTTTATACTTTCATATGCAACAGGAATTTCTCGAGCTCGTCAATCGTTCGCGAGATATGGGAGTTTGACATTAAGGAACGGTTGAGAAACCATCAAAATTTTCGCAAAACTGATACTCGAAACCAATAACTGGAACGGCCTATGGGAAAAGTACACACACCATTGTAATCGGGCAAGTTTCTACTTTCAGAGGCGACAGGAACTTCTCGAGTTCGTCAATCCGTTCGCGAGATATGCGAGTTTGAAATTAAGGAATGGTTGGGAAACCATCAAAATTTTCACATGTCCGCTACTCGAAACCAATAACTACAAAGGCCTAGGGGAAAAATACACATACCGTTGTAATCGGACGAGTTTCTGCTTTCAGATGCAACATGAATTTCTCGAGTTCGTCAATCCGTTCGCGAGATATGGGAGTTTGAAGTTAAGGAATGGTTGAGAAACCATCAAAATTTTCGCAATTCTGATGCTAGAAACGAATAACTGGAATGACCTAGGGGAAAAGTACACACACCATTGTAATCGGTCGACTTTCTACTTTCAGATGCAACAGGAAATAATCGAGTTCGTCAATCCGTTCGCGAGATATGGGAGTTTGAAGTTAAGGAATGCTTGAGAAACCATCAAAATTTTCGCAAGTCTGATACTCGAAACCAATAACTACTACGGCCTAGGGCAAAAATACACATACCGTTGTAATCGGGCGAGTTTCTGCTTTCAGATGCAATAGGAAATTCTCGAGTTCTTCAATCCGTTCGCGAGATATGGGAGTTTGAAGTTAAGGAATGGTTGAGAAACCACTAACATTTTCGCAAGTCTGATCCTCGAAACCAATAACTACTATGGCCTAGGGCTAAAATACACATACCGTTGTAATCGGACAAGTTTCTGGTTTCAGATGCAACTGGAATTTCTCGAGTTCGTCAATCCGTTCGCGAGATATGGGAGTTTGAAGTTAAGGAATTGTTGAGAAACCATTAATATTTTTGCAAGTCTGATCCTCGAAACCAATAACTACTATGGCCTAGGGCAAAAATACGCATACCTTTGTAATCGGGCGAGTGTCTACTTTCAGATGCAACAGGAATTTCTCGAGTTCGTCAATCCGTTCGCGAGATATGGGAGTTTGAGGTTAAGGAATGGTTGAGAAACCATCACAATTTTCGCAAGTCTGATACACGAAACCAGTAACCACAAAGCCCTAGGGGAAAAATACACATACCTTTGTAATCGGGCGAGTTTATACTTTCATATGCAACAGGAATTTCTCGAGCTCGTCAATCGTTCGCGAGATATGGGAGTTTGACATTAAGGAACGGTTGAGAAACCATCAAAATTTTCGCAAAACTGATACTCGAAACCAATAACTGGAACGTCCTATGGGAAAAGTACACACACCATTGTAATCGGGCAAGTTTCTACTTTCAGAGGCGACAGGAACTTCTCGAGTTCGTCAATCCGTTCGCGAGATATGCGAGTTTGAAATTAAGTAATGGTTGGGAAACCATCAAAATTTTCACATGTCCGCTACTCGAAACCAATAACTACAAAGGCCTAGGGGAAAGATACACGTATCTTTGTAATCGGTCGAGCTTCTACTTTCAGATGCAACAGGAATTTCTGGAGTTCGTCAATCCGTTCGCGAGACTTGGGAATTTGAACTTAAGGAATGGTTGAGAAACCATCAAAATTTTCGCAAGACTGATACTCGAAACCAATAACTACAATGGCCCAGGGGAAAAATACACATACCGTTGTAATCGGGCGAGTTTCTACTTTCAGATGCAACAGGAATTTCTCGGGTTCGTCAATCCGTTCGCGAGATAAGACAGTTTGAAGTTAAGGAATCGTTGAGAAACCATCAAAATTTTCGCAAGTCTGATACTCGAAACCAATAACTACAAAGGCCTAGGGGAAAAATACACATAGCTTTGTAATCGGGCGAGTTTCTACTTTCAGATGCAACAGAAATTTCTCGAGTTCGTCAATCCGTTCGCGAGATATGGGAGTTTAAACTTAAGGAATGGTTGAAAAACCATCAAAATTTTCGCAAGTCTGATACACGAAACCAATGACTGGTATGGCCCAGGGGAAAAGTACACACAACATTGTAATCGGGCGAGTTTCTGCTTTCAGATGCGACAGGAATGTCTCGAGTTTGTCAATCCGTTCGCGAGATATGGGAGTTTGAAGTTAAGGAATGGTTGAGAAACCACTAATATTTTCGCAAGTCTGATCCTCGAAACCATTAACTACTATGGCCTAGGGCAAAAATACACATACCGTTGTAATCGGACGAGTTTCTGGTTTCAGATGCAACAGGAATTTCTCGAGTTCGTCAATCCGTTCGCGAGATATGGGAGTTTGAAGTTAAGGAATGGTTGAGAAACCATCACAATTTTCGCAAGTCTGATACACGAAACCAGTAACCACAAAGCCCTAGGGGAAAAATACACATACCTTTGTAATCGGGCGAGTTTATACTTTCATATGCAACAGGAATTTCTCGAGCTCGTCAATCGTTCGCGAGATATGGGAGTTTGACATTAAGGAACGGTTGAGAAACCATCAAAATTTTCGCAAAACTGATACTCGAAACCAATAACTGGAACGGCCTATGGGAAAAGTACACACACCATTGTAATCGGGCAAGTTTCTACTTTCAGAGGCGACAGGAACTTCTCGAGTTCGTCAATCCGTTCGCGAGATATGCGAGTTTGAAATTAAGGAATGGTTGGGAAACCATCAAAATTTTCACATGTCCGCTACTCGAAACCAATAACTACAAAGGTCTAGGGGAAAAATACACGTATCTTTGTAATCGGTCGAGCTTCTACTTTCAGATGCAACAGGAATTTCTGGAGTTCGTCAATCCGTTCGCGAGACTTGGGAGTTTGAACTTAAGGAATGGTTGAGAAACCATCAAAATTTTCGCAAGACTGATACTCGAAACCAATAACTACAATGGCCCAGGGGAAAAATACACATACCGTTGTAATCGGGCGAGTTTCTGCTTTCAGATGCAATAGGAAATTCTCGAGTTCTTCAATCCGTTCGCGAGATATGGGAGTTTGAAGTTAAGGAATGGTTGAGAAACCACTAATATTTTCGCAAGTCTGATCCTCGAAACCAATAACTACTATGGCCTAGGGCAAAAATACACATACCGTTGTAATCGGACGAGTTTCTGGTTTCAGATGCAACAGGAATTTCTCGAGTTCGTCAATCCGTTCGCGAGATATGGGAGTTCGAAGATAAGGAATTGTTGAGAAACCATTAATATTTTTGCAAGTCTGATCCTCGAAACCAATAACTACTATGGCCTAGGGCAAAAATACGCATACCTTTGTAATCAGGCGAGTGTCTACTTTCAGATACAACAGGAATTTCTCGAGTTCGTCAATCCGTTCGCGAGATATGGGAGTTTGAAGTTAAGGAATGGTTGAGAAACCATCACAATTTTCGCAAGTCTGATACACGAAACCAGTAACCACAAAGCCCTAGGGGAAAAATACACATACCTTTGTAATCGGGCGAGTTTATACTTTCATATGCAACAGGAATTTCTCGAGCTCGTTAATCGTTCGCGAGATATGGGAGTTTGACATTAAGGAACGGTTGAGAAACCATCAAAATTTTCGCAAAACTGATACTCGAAACCAATAACTGGAACGGCCTATGGGAAAAGTACACACACCATTGTAATCGGGCAAGTTTCTACTTTCAGAGGCGACAGGAACTTCTCGAGTTCGTAAATCCGTTCGCGAGATATGCGAGTTTGAAATTAAGGAATGGTTGGGAAACCATAAAAATTTTCACATGTCCGCTACTCGAAACCAATAACTACAAAGGCCTAGGGGAAAAATACACGTATCTTTGTAATCGGTCGAGCTTCTACTTTCAGATGCAACAGGAATTTCTGGAGTTCGTCAATCCGTTCGCGAGACTTGGGAGTTTGAACTTAAGGAATGGTTGAGAAACCATCAAAATTTTCGCAAGACTGATACTCGAAACCAATAACTACAATGGCCCAGGGGAAAAATACACATACCGTTGTAATCGGGCGAGTTTCTGCTTTCAGATGCAATAGGAAATTCTCGAGTTCTTCAATCCGTTCGCGAGATATGGGAGTTTGAAGTTAAGGAATGGTTGAGAAACCACTAATATTTTCGCAAGTCTGATCCTCGAAACCAATAACTACTATGGCCTAGGGCAAAAATACACATACCGTTGTAATCGGACGAGTTTCTGGTTTCAGATGCAACAGGAATTTCTCGAGTTCGTCAATCCGTTCGCGAGATAAGACAGTTTGAAGTTAAGGAATCGTTGAGAAACCATCAAAATTTTCGCAAGTCTGATACTCGAAACTAATAACTACAAAGGCCTAGGGGAAAAATACACATAGCTTTGTAATCGGGCGAGTTTCTACTTTCAGATGCAACAGAAATTTCTCGAGTTCGTCAATCCGTTCGCGAGATATGGGAGTTTAAACTTAAGGAATGGTTGAAAAACCATCAAAATTTTCGCAAGTCTGATACACGAAACCAATGACTGGTATGGCCCAGGGGAAAAGTACACACAACATTGTAATCGGGCGAGTTTCTGCTTTCAGATGCGACAGGAATGTCTCGAGTTTGTCAATCCGTTCGCGAGATATGGGAGTTTGAAGTTAAGGAATGGTTGAGAAACCATCAAAATTTTCGCAAGTCTGATACTCGAAACCAATAACTACAATGGCCTAGGTGAAAAATACACATACCGTTGTAATCGGGCGACTTTCTGCTTTCAGATGCAGCAGGAATTTCTCGAGTTCGTCAATCCGTTCGCGAGATATGGGAGGTTGAAGTTAAGGAATGGTTGAGAAACCATCAAAATTTTCGCAAGTCTGATACTCGAAACCAATAACTGGAATGGCCTAGGGGAAAAGTACACACACCATTGTAATCGGGCGAGTTTCCACTTTCAGTTGAACAGGAATTTCTCGAGTTCGTCAATCCGTTCGCGAGATGTGTGAATTCGAAGTTAAGGAATGGTTGAGAAACCACAAAATTTTCGCAAGGCTGATACTCGAAACCCATAACTGGAATGGCCTAGGGGAAAAGTACACACACCTTTGTAATCGGGCGAGTTTCTACTTTCAGATGCAACAGGAATTTCTCCAGTTCGCCATTCCGTTCGCGAGATACGGGAGTTTGGAGTTAAGGAATGGTTGAGAAACCATCAAAATTTTCGCAAAACTGATACTCGAAACCAATAACTGGTACGGCCTATGGGAAAAGTACACACACCATTGTAATCGGGCAAGTTTCTACTTTCAGAGGCGACAGGAACTTCTCGAGTTCATCAATCCGTTCGCGAGATATGCGAGTTTGAAGTTAAGGAATGGTTGAGAAACCATCAAAATTTTCGCAAGTCTGATCCTCGAAACCAATAACTACTATGGCCTAGGGCAAAAATACACATACCGTTGTATTCGGACGAGTTTCTGGTTTCAGATGCAACAGGAATTTCTCGAGTTCGTCAATCCGTTCGCGAGATATGGGAGTTCGAAGTTAAGGAATTGTTGAGAAACCATTAATATTTTTGCAAGTCTGATCCTCGAAACCAATAACTACTATGGCCTAGGGCAAAAATACGCATACCTTTGTAATCAGGCGAGTGTCTACTTTCAGATGCAACAGGAATTTCTCGAGTTCGTCAATCCGTTCGCGAGATATGGGAGTTTGAAGTTAAGGAATGGTTGAGAAACCATCACAATTTTCGCAAGTCTGATACACGAAACCAGTAACCACAAAGCCCTAGGGGAAAAATACACATACCTTTGTAATCGGGCGAGTTTATACTTTCATATGCAACAGGAATTTCTCGAGCTCGTTAATCGTTCGCGAGATATGGGAGTTTGACATTAAGGAACGGTTGAGAAACCATCAAAATTTTCGCAAAACTGATACTCGAAACCAATAACTGGAACGGCCTATGCGAAAGGTACACACACCATTGTAATCGGGCAAGTTTCTACTTTCAGAGGCGACAGGAACTTCTCGAGTTCGTAAATCCGTTCGCGAGATATGCGAGTTTGAAATTAAGGAATGGTTGGGAAACCATCAAAATTTTCACATGTCCGCTACTCGAAACCAATAACTACAAAGGCCTAGGGGAAAAATACACGTATCTTTGTAATCGGTCGAGCTTCTACTTTCAGATGCAACAGGAATTTCTGGAGTTCGTCAATCCGTTCGCGAGACTTGGGAGTTTGAACTTAAGGAATGGTTGAGAAACCATCAAAATTTTCGCAAGACTGATACTCGAAACCAATAACTACAATGGCCCAGGGGAAAAATACACATACCGTTGTAATCGGGAGAGTTTCTACTTTCAGATGCAACAGATATTTTTCGGATTCGGCAATCCGTTCGCGAGATATGTGAGTTTGAATTTAAGGAATGCTTGGGAAACCATCAAAATGTGCGCAAGTCTGAAACGCGAAACCAATAACTACAAAGGCCTAGGGGAAAAATGCACATACCGTTGAAATCGGGAGAGCTTCTACTTTCAGATGCAACAGGAATTTCTTGAGTTCGTCAATCCGCTCGCGAGATATGGGAGTTTGAAGTTAAGGAATGGTTGAGAAACCATCAAAATTTTCGTAAGTCTGATACTCGAAACCAATAACTACAATGGCCTAGGGGAAAAATACACATACCGTTGTAATCGGGCGAGTTTCTACTTTCAGATGCAACAGGAATTTCTCGGGTACGTCAATCCGTTCGCGAGATAAGACAGTTTGAATTTAAGGAATCGTTGAGGAACCATCAAAATTTTCGCAAGTCTGATACTCGAAACCAATAACTACAAAGGCCTAGGGGAAAAATACACATAGCTTTGTAATCGGGCGAGTTTCTACTTTCAGATGCAACAGAAATTTCTCGAGTTCGTCAATCCGTTCGCGAGATATGGGAGTTTAAACTTAAGGAATGGTTGAAAAACCATCAAAATTTTCGCAAGTCTGATACACGAAACCAATGACTGGTATGGCCCAGGGGAAAAGTACACACAACATTGTAATCGGGCGAGTTTCTACTTTCAGGTGCAACAGGAATTTCTCGAGTTCGTCAATCCGTTCGCGAGATATGGGAGTTAGAATTTAAGGAATGGTTGAGAAACCATCAAAATTTTCGAAAGTCTGATACTCGAAACCAATAACTACAATGACCTAGGGGAAAAATACACAGACCGGTTTAATCGGGGGAGTATCTGCTTTCAGATGCAACAGGAACTTCTCGAGATCGTCAATCCGTTCGCGAGATATGGGAGTGTGAAGTTAAGGAATGGTTGAGAAGCCATCAAATTTTTCGCAAGTCTGTTTCTCGAAACCAATAACTAGAGTGGCCTAGGGGAAAAGTACACATACCATTGTATTCGGGCGAGTTTCTGCTTTCAGATGCGACAGGAATGTCTCGAGTTTGTCAATCCGTTCGCGAGATATGGGAGTTTGAAGTTGAGGAATGGTTGAGAAACCATCAAAATTTTCGCACGTCTGATACTCGGAACCAATAACTACAATGGCCTAGGTGAAAAATACACATACCGTTGTAATCGGGCGACTTTCTGCTTTCAGATGCAGCAGGAATTTCTCGAGTTCGTCAATCCGTTCGCGAGATATGGGAGGTTGAAGTTAAGGAATGGTTGAGAAACCATCAAAATTTTCGCAAGTCTGATACTCGAAACCAATAACTGGAATGGCCTAGGGGAAAAGTACACACACCATTGTAATCGAGCGAGTTTCCACTTTCAGTTGAACAGGAATTTCTCGAGTTCGTCAATCCGTACGCGAGATGTGTGAATTCGAAGTTAAGGAATGATTGAGAAACCACAAAATTTTCGCAAGGCTGATACTCGAAACCCATAACTGGAACGGCCTAGGGGAAAAGTACACACACCTTTGTAATCGGGCGAGTTTCCACTTTCACATGCAACAGGAATATCTCGAGGTCGCCAATCCGTTCGCGAGGTATGAGAGTTTGAAGTTAAGGAATCGTTGAGAAACCATCAAAATTTTCGCAAGTCTGATACGCGAAACCAATAACTACAAAGGCCTAGGGGAAAAATACACATAGCTTTGTAATCGGGCGAGTGTCTACTTTCAGATGCAACAGGAATTTCTCGAGTTCGTCAATCCGTTCGCGAGATATGGGAGTTTGAAGTTAAGGAATGGTTGAGAAACCATCACAATTTTCGCAAGTCTGATACACGAAACCAGTAACCACAAAGCCCTAGGGGAAAAATACACATACCTTTGCAATCGGGCGAGTTTATACTTTCATATGCAACAGGAATTTCTCGAGCTCGTCAATCGTTCGCGAGATATGGGAGTTTGACATTAAGGAACGGTTGAGAAACCATCAAAATTTTCGCAAGGCTGATACTCGAAACCTATAACTGGAATGGCCTAGGGGAAAAGTGCACACACCTTTGTAATCGGGCGAGTTTCTACTTTCAGATGCAACAGGAATTTCTCGATTTCGTCAATCCCTTCGCGAGATATGGTAGTTTGAAGTTACGGAATGATTGAGAAACCATCAAAATTTTCGCAAGTCTGATACTCGAAACCAATAACTGGAATGGCCTAGGGGTAAAGTACACACACCATTGTAATCGGATGAGTTTCCACTTTCACATGCAACAGGAATATCTCGAGGTCGCCAATCCGTTCGCGAGGTATGGGAGTTTGAAGTTAAGGAATCGTTGAGAAACCATCAAAATTTTCGCAAGTCTGATACTCGAAACCAATAACTACAAAGGCCTAGGGGAAAAATACAGATAGCTTTGTAATCGGGCGAGTTTCTACTTTCAGATGCAACAGGAATTTCTCGAGTTCGTCATTCCGTTCGCGAGATATGGGAGTTTGAAGTTACGGAATGTTTGGGAAACCGTCACAATTTTCGCTGGTCTGATACTCGAAACCTATAACTGGAATGGCCTAGGGGAAAAGTACACACACCTTTGTAATCGGGCGAGTTTCTACTTTCAGATGCAACAGGAATTTCTCGAGTTCGTCATTCCGTTCGCGATATACGGGAGTTTGGAATTAAGGAATGGTTGAGAAACCATCAAAATTTTCGTTGGTCTGATACTCAAAACCAATAACTAGAATGGCCTAGGGGAAGGTACACACACCATTGTAATCGGGCGAGTTTCTACTTTCAGATGCAACAGGAATTTCTCGAGTTCGTCAATCCGTTCGCGAGATATGGGAGTTTGAAGTTAAGGAATGGTTGAGAAACCATCAAAATTTTCGCAAATCTGATACTCGAAACCAATAACAGGAATGGCCTAGGGGATAAGTACACACACCATTGTAATCGGGCGTGTTTCTACTTTCAGATGCAACAGGAATTTCTGGAGTTCGTCAATCCGTTCGCGAGACTTGGGAGTTTGAAGTTAAGGAATGCTTGGGAAACCATCAAAATGTGCGCAAGTCTGATACGCGAAAACAATAACTACAAAGGCCTATGGGAAAAATACATATACCTTTGTAATCGGGCGAGTGTCTACTTTCAGATGCAACAGGAATTTCTCGATTTCGTCAATCCGTTCGCGAGATATGGGAGTTTGAAGTTAAGGAAAGGTAGAGAAACCATCAAAATTTTCGCAAGTCTGATACTCGAAACCAATATCTACTGTGGTCTAGGGCCAAAATACACATACCATTGTAATCGAGCGAGTTTCTGCTTTCAGATGAAAGAGGAATTCCTCGAGCTCGTCAATCCGTTCGCGAGATATGGGAGTTTGAAGTTAAGGAATGGTTGAGAAACCATCGCAATTTTCGCAAGTCTGACACTCGAAACCAATAACTGGAATGTCCTAGGGGAAAAGTACACACACCATTCTAATCGGTCGACTTTCTACTTTCAGATGCAACAGGAAATAATCGAGTTCGTCAATCCGTTCGCGAGATATGCGAGTTTGAAGTTAAGGAATGCATGAGAAACCATCAAAATTTTCGCAAGTCTGATACTCGAAACCAATAACTACTATGGCCGAGGGCAAAGATACACATACCGTTGTAATCGGACGAGTTTCTGCTTTCAGATGCAACATGAACTTCTCGAGTTCGTCAATCCGTTCGCGAGATATGGGAGTTTGAAGTTAAGGAATGGTTGAGAAACCATCAAAATTTTCGCAATTCTGATGCTAGAAACGAATAACTGGAATGACCTAGGGGAAAAGTACACACACCATTGTAATCGGTCGACTTTCTACTTTCAGATGCAACAGGAAATAATCGAGTTCGTCAATCCGTTCGCGAGATATGGGAGTTTGAAGTTAAGGAATGCTTGAGAAACCATCAAAATTTTCGCAAGTCTGATACTCGAAACCAATAACTACTATGGCCTAGGGCAAAAATACACATACCGTTGTAATCGGACGAGTTTCTGGTTTCAGATGCAACAGGAATTTCTCGAGTTCGTCAATCCGTTCGCGAGATATGGGAGTTTGAAGTTAAGGAATTGTTGAGAAACCATTAATACTTTTGCAAGTCTGATCCTCGAAACCAATAACTACTATGGCCTAGGGCAAAAATACGCATACCGTTGTAATCGGACGAGTTTCTGGTTTCAGATCCAACAGGAATTTCTCGAGTTCGTCAATCCGTTCGCGAGATATGGGAGTTTGAAATTAAGGAACGGTTGAGACACCATCAAAATTTTCGCAAGTCTGATACTCGAAACCAATAACTACAAAGGCATAGGGGAAAAATACACATACCTTTCTAATCGGGCGAGTGTCTACTTTCAGATGCAACCGGAATTTCTCGTGTTCGTCAATCCGTTCGCGAGATATGGGAGTTTGAAGTTAAGGAATGATTGAGAAACCATCCCAATTATCGCAAGTCTGATACTCGAAACCAATAACTACTATGGCCTAGGGCAAAAATACACATACCGTTGTAATCGGACGAGTTTCTGGTTTCAGATGCAACAGGAATTTCTCGAGTTCGTCAATCCGTTCGCGAGATATGGGAGTTTGAAGTTAAGGAATTGTTGAGAAACCATTAATATTTTTGCAAGTCTGATCCTCGAAACCAATAACTACTATGGCCTAGGGCAAAAATACGCATACCGTTGTAATCGGACGAGTTTCTGGTTTCAGATCCAACAGGAATTTCTCGAGTTCGTCAATCCGTTCGCGAGATATGGGAGTACGAAATTAAGGAACGGTTGAGACACCATCAAAATGTTCGCAATTCTGATGCTAGAAGCGAATAACTGGAATGACCAAGGGGAAAAGTACACACACCATTGTAATCGGTCGGGTTTGTACTTTCAGATGCAACAGGACATGATCGAGTACGCCAATCCGTTCGCGAGATATGGAAGTTTGAAGTTAAGGAATGGTTGAGAAATCATAAAAATTTTCGCAAGTCTGATACTCGAAACCAATAACTACTATGGCCTAGGGCAAAAATACACATACCGTTGTAATCGGACGAGTTTCTGGTTTCAGATGCAACAGGAATTTCTCGAGTTCGTCAATCCGTTCGCGAGATATGGGAGTTTGAAGTTAAGGAATTGTTGAGAAACCATTAATATTTTTGCAAGTCTCATCCTCGAAACCAATAACTACTATGGCCTAGGGCAAAAATACGCATACCGTTGTAATCGGACGAGTTTCTGGTTTCAGATCCAACAGGAATTTCTCGAGTTCGTCAATCCGTTCGCGAGATATGGGAGTTTGAAATTAAGGAACGGTTGAGACACCATCAAAATTTTCGCAAGTCTGATACTCGAAACCAATAACTACAAAGGCATAGGGGAAATTACACATATCGTTGTAATAGGGAGAGTTTCTTCTTCCAGATGCAACCGGAATTTCTCGTGTTCGTCAATCCGTTCGCGAGATATGGGAGTTTGAAGTTAAGGAATGATTGAGAAACCATCACAATTATCGCAAGTCTGATACTCGAAACCAATAACTACTATGGCCCAGGGAAAAAATACACATACCTTTGTAATCGGGCGCGATTCTACTTTCAGATGCAACAGGAATTTCTCGAATTCGTCAATCCGTTCGCGAGATATGGGAGTTTGAAGTTAAGGAATGGTTGAGAAACCATCAAAATGTTCGCAATTCTGATGCTAGAAGCGAATAACTGGAATGACTGAGGGGAAAAGTACACACACCATTGTAATCGGTCGAGTTTGTACTTTCAGATGCAACAGGACATGATCGAGTTCGCCAATCCGTTCGCGAGATATGGAAGTTTGAAGTTAAGGAATGGTTGAGAAACCATAAAAATTTTCGCAAGTCTGATACTCGAAACCAATAACTACTATGGCCTAGGGCAAAAATACACATACCGTTGTAATCGGACGAGTTTCTGGTTTCAGATGCAACAGGAATTTCTCGAGTTCGTCAGCCGTTCGCGACATATGGGAGTTTGAAGTTAAGGAATGGTTGAGAAACAATCAAAATTTTCGCTGGTCTGATACTGGAAACCAATAACTGGAATGGCCTAGGGGAAAAGTACACACACCATTGTAATGGGGCGGGTTTCTATTTTCAGATGCAACAGGAATTTCTCGAGTTCGGCAATCCGTTCGCGAGATATGGGAGTTTGAAGTTAAGGAATGGTTGAGAAACCATCAAAATTTTCGCAATTCTGATGCTAGAAACGAATAACTGGAATGACCTAGGGGAAAAGTACACACACCATTGTAATCGGTCGACTTTCTACTTTCAGATGCAACAGGAATTTCTGGAGTTCGTCAATCCGTTCGCGAGACTTGGGAGTTTGAAGTTAAGGAATGCTTGGGAAACCATCAAAATGTGCGCAAGTCTGATACGCGAAAACAATAACTACAAAGGCCTATGGGAAAAATACATATACCTTTGTAATCGGGCGAGTGTCTACTTTCAGATGCAACAGGAATTTCTCGATTTCGTCAATCCGTTCGCGAGATATGCGAGTTTGAAGTTAAGGAATGCATGAGAAACCATCAAAATTTTCGCTGGTCTGATACTGGAAACCAATAACTGGAATGGCCTAGGGGAAAAGTACACACACCATTGTAATGGGGCGGGTTTCTATTTTCAGATGCAACAGGAATTTCTCGAGTTCGTCAATCCGTTCGCGAGATATGCGAGTTTGAAGTTAAGGAATGCATGAGAAACCATCAAAATTTTCGCAAGTCTGATACTCGAAACCAATAACTACTATGGCCGAGGGCAAAGATACACATACCGTTGTAATCGGACGAGTATCTGCTTTCAGATGCAACATGAACTTCTCGAGTTCGTCAATCCGTTCGCGAGATATGGGAGTTTGAAGTTAAGGAATGGTTGAGAAACCATCAAAATTTTCGCAATTCTGATGCTAGAAACGAATAACTGGAATGTCCTAGGGGAAAAGTACACACACCATTGTAATCGGTCGACTTTCTACTTTCAGATGCAACAGGAAATAATCGAGTTCGTCAATCCGTTCGCGAGATATGGGAGTTTGAAGTTAAGGAATGCTTGAGAAACCATCAAAATTTTCGCAAGTCTGATACTCGAAACCAATAACTACTATGGCCTAGGGCAAAAATACACATACCGTTGAAATCGGGCGAGTTTCTGCTTTCAGATGCAATAGGAAATTCTCGAGTTCCTCAATCCGTTCGCGAGATATGGGAGTTTGAAATTAAGGAATGGTTGAGAAACCACTAATATTTTCGCAAGTCTGATCCTCGAAACCAATAACTACTATGGCCTAGGGCAAAAATACACATACCGTTGTAATCGGACGAGTTTCTGGTTTCAGATGCAACAGGAATTTCTCGAGTTCGTCAATCCGTTCGCGAGATATGGGAGTTTGAAGTTAAGGAATTGTTGAGAAACCATTAATACTTTTGCAAGTCTGATCCTCGAAACCAATAACTACTATGGCCTAGGGCAAAAATACGCATACCGTTGTAATCGGACGAGTTTCTGGTTTCAGATCCAACAGGAATTTCTCGAGTTCGTCAATCCGTTCGCGAGATATGGGAGTTTGAAATTAAGGAACGGTTGAGACACCATCAAAATTTTCGCAAGTCTGATACTCGAAACCAATAACTACAAAGGCATAGGGGAAAAATACACATACCTTTCTAATCGGGCGAGTGTCTACTTTCAGATGCAACCGGAATTTCTCGTGTTCGTCAATCCGTTCGCGAGATATGGGAGTTTGAAGTTAAGGAATGATTGAGAAACCATCACAATTATCGCAAGTCTGATACTCGAAACCAATAACTACTATGGCCTAGGGCAAAAATACACATACCGTTGTAATCGGACGAGTTTCTGGTTTCAGATGCAACAGGAATTTCTCGAGTTCGTCAATCCGTTCGCGAGATATGGGAGTTTGAAGTTAAGGAATTGTTGAGAAACCATTAATATTTTTGCAAGTCTGATCCTCGAAACCAATAACTACTATGGCCTAGGGCAAAAATACGCATACCGTTGTAATCGGACGAGTTTCTGGTTTCAGATCCAACAGGAATTTCTCGAGTTCGTCAATCCGTTCGCGAGATATGGGAGTACGAAATTAAGGAACGGTTGAGACACCATCAAAATTTTCGCAAGTCTGATACTCGAAACCAATAACTACAAAGGCATAGGGGAAAAATACACATACCTTTGTAATCGGGCGAGTTTCTACTTTCAGATGCAACAGGAATTTCTCGAGTTCGTCAATCCGTTCGCGAGATATGGGAGTTTGAAGTTAAGGAATGGTTGAGAAACCATCAAAATTTTCGCAAATCTGATACTCGAAACCAATAACAGGAATGGCCTAGGGGATAAGTACACACACCATTGTAATCGGGCGTGTTTCTACTTTCAGATGCAACAGGAATTTCTGGAGTTCGTCAATCCGTTCGCGAGACTTGGGAGTTTGAAGTTAAGGAATGCTTGGGAAACCATCAAAATGTGCGCAAGTCTGATACGCGAAAACAATAACTACAAAGGCCTATGGGAAAAATACATATACCTTTGTAATCGGGCGAGTGTCTACTTTCAGATGCAACAGGAATTTCTCGATTTCGTCAATCCGTTCGCGAGATATGGGAGTTTGAAGTTAAGGAAAGGTAGAGAAACCATCAAAATTTTCGCAAGTCTGATACTCGAAACCAATATCTACTGTGGTCTAGGGCCAAAATACACATACCATTGTAATCGAGCGAGTTTCTGCTTTCAGATGAAAGAGGAATTCATCGAGCTCGTCAATCCGTTCGCGAGATATGGGAGTTTGAAGTTAAGGAATGGTTGAGAAACCATCGCAATTTTCGCAAGTCTGATACTCGAAACCAATAACTGGAATGTCCTAGGGGAAAAGTACACACACCATTCTAATCGGTCGACTTTCTACTTTCAGATGCAACAGGAAGTAATCGAGTTCGTCAATCCGTTCGCGAGATATGCGAGTTTGAAGTTAAGGAATGCATGAGAAACCATCAAAATTTTCGCAAGTCTGATACTCGAAACCAATAACTACTATGGCCGAGGGCAAAGATACACATACCGTTGTAATCGGACGAGTATCTGCTTTCAGATGCAACATGAACTTCTCGAGTTCGTCAATCCGTTCGCGAGATATGGGAGTTTGAAGTTAAGGAATGGTTGAGAAACCATCAAAATTTTCGCAATTCTGATGCTAGAAACGAATAACTGGAATGTCCTAGGGGAAAAGTACACACACCATTGTAATCGGTCGACTTTCTACTTTCAGATGCAACAGGAAATAATCGAGTTCGTCAATCCGTTCGCGAGATATGGGAGTTTGAAGTTAAGGAATGCTTGAGAAACCATCAAAATTTTCGCAAGTCTGATACTCGAAACCAATAACTACTATGGCCTAGGGCAAAAATACACATACCGTTGAAATCGGGCGAGTTTCTGCTTTCAGATGCAATAGGAAATTCTCGAGTTCCTCAATCCGTTCGCGAGATATGGGAGTTTGAAATTAAGGAATGGTTGAGAAACCACTAATATTTTCGCAAGTCTGATCCTCGAAACCAATAACTACTATGGCCTAGGGCAAAAATACACATACCGTTGTAATCGGACGAGTTTCTGGTTTCAGATGCAACAGGAATTTCTCGAGTTCGTCAATCCGTTCGCGAGATATGGGAGTTTGAAGTTAAGGAATTGTTGAGAAACCATTAATACTTTTGCAAGTCTGATCCTCGAAACCAATAACTACTATGGCCTAGGGCAAAAATACGCATACCGTTGTAATCGGACGAGTTTCTGGTTTCAGATCCAACAGGAATTTCTCGAGTTCGTCAATCCGTTCGCGAGATATGGGAGTTTGAAATTAAGGAACGGTTGAGACACCATCAAAATTTTCGCAAGTCTGATACTCGAAACCAATAACTACAAAGGCATAGGGGAAAAATACACATACCTTTCTAATCGGGCGAGTGTCTACTTTCAGATGCAACCGGAATTTCTCGTGTTCGTCAATCCGTTCGCGAGATATGGGAGTTTGAAGTTAAGGAATGATTGAGAAACCATCACAATTATCGCAAGTCTGATACTCGAAACCAATAACTACTATGGCCTAGGGCAAAAATACACATACCGTTGTAATCGGACGAGTTTCTGGTTTCAGATGCAACAGGAATTTCTCGAGTTCGTCAATCCGTTCGCGAGATATGGGAGTTTGAAGTTAAGGAATTGTTGAGAAACCATTAATATTTTTGCAAGTCTGATCCTCGAAACCAATAACTACTATGGCCTAGGGCAAAAATACGCATACCGTTGTAATCGGACGAGTTTCTGGTTTCAGATCCAACTGGAATTTCTCGAGTTCGTCAATCCGTTCGCGAGATATGGGAGTACGAAATTAAGGAACGGTTGAGACACCATCAAAATTTTCGCAAGTCTGATACTCGAAACCAATAACTACAAAGGCATAGGGGAAAAATACACATACCTTTGTAATCGGGCGAGTGTCTACTTTCAGATGCAACAGGAATTTCTCGATTTCGTCAATCCGTTCGCGAGATATGGGAGTTTGAAGTTAAGGAAAGGTAGAGAAACCATCAAAATTTTCGCAAGTCTGATACTCGAAACCAATATCTACTGTGGTCTAGGGCCAAAATACACATACCATTGTAATCGAGCGAGTTTCTGCTTTCAGATGAAAGAGGAATTCCTCGAGCTCGTCAATCCGTTCGCGAGATATGGGAGTTTGAAGTTAAGGAATGGTTGAGAAACCATCGCAATTTTCGCAAGTCTGATACTCGAAACCAATAACTGGAATGTCCTAGGGGAAAAGTACACACACCATTCTAATCGGTCGACTTTCTACTTTCAGATGCAACAGGAAATAATCGAGTTCGTCAATCCGTTCGCGAGATATGCGAGTTTGAAGTTAAGGAATGCATGAGAAACCATCAAAATTTTCGCAAGTCTGATACTCGAAACCAATAACTACTATGGCCGAGGGCAAAGATACACATACCGTTGTAATCGGACGAGTTTCTGCTTTCAGATGCAACATGAACTTCTCGAGTTCGTCAATCCGTTCGCGAGATATGGGAGTTTGAAGTTAAGGAATGGTTGAGAAACCATCAAAATTTTCGCAATTCTGATGCTAGAAACGAATAACTGGAATGTCCTAGGGGAAAAGTACACACACCATTGTAATCGGTCGACTTTCTACTTTCAGATGCAACAGGAAATAATCGAGTTCGTCAATCCGTTCGCGAGATATGGGAGTTTGAAGTTAAGGAATGCTTGAGAAACCATCAAAATTTTCGCAAGTCTGATACTCGAAACCAATAACTACTATGGCCTAGGGCAAAAATACACATACCGTTGAAATCGGGCGAGTTTCTGCTTTCAGATGCAATAGGAAATTCTCGAGTTCCTCAATCCGTTCGCGAGATATGGGAGTTTGAAATTAAGGAATGGTTGAGAAATCACTAATATTTTCGCAAGTCTGATCCTCGAAACCAATAACTACTATGGCCTAGGGCAAAAATACACATACCGTTGTAATCGGACGAGTTTCTGGTTTCAGATGCAACAGGAATTTCTCGAGTTCGTCAATCCGTTCGCGAGATATGGGAGTTTGAAGTTAAGGAATTGTTGAGAAACCATTAATACTTTTGCAAGTCTGATCCTCGAAACCAATAACTACTATGGCCTAGGGCAAAAATACGCATACCGTTGTAATCGGACGAGTTTCTGGTTTCAGATCCAACAGGAATTTCTCGAGTTCGTCAATCCGTTCGCGAGATATGGGAGTTTGAAATTAAGGAACGGTTGAGACACCATCAAAATTTTCGCAAGTCTGATACTCGAAACCAATAACTACAAAGGCATAGGGGAAAAATACACATACCTTTCTAATCGGGCGAGTGTCTACTTTCAGATGCAACCGGAATTTCTCGTGTTCGTCAATCCGTTCGCGAGATATGGGAGTTTGAAGTTAAGGAATGATTGAGAAACCATCACAATTATCGCAAGTCTGATACTCGAAACCAATAACTACTATGGCCTAGGGCAAAAATACACATACCGTTGTAATCGGACGAGTTTCTGGTTTCAGATGCAACAGGAATTTCTCGAGTTCGTCAATCCGTTCGCGAGATATGGGAGTTTGAAGTTAAGGAATTGTTGAGAAACCATTAATATTTTTGCAAGTCTGATCCTCGAAACCAATAACTACTATGGCCTAGGGCAAAAATACGCATACCGTTGTAATCGGACGAGTTTCTGGTTTCAGATCCAACAGGAATTTCTCGAGTTCGTCAATCCGTTCGCGAGATATGGGAGTACGAAATTAAGGAACGGTTGAGACACCATCAAAATTTTCGCAAGTCTGATACTCGAAACCAATAACTACAAAGGCATAGGGGAAAAATACACATACCTTTGTAATCGGGCGAGTGTCTACTTTCAGATGCAACCGGAATTTCTCGTGTTCGTCAATCCGTTCGCGAGATATGGGAGTTTGAAGATAAGGAATGGTTGAGAAGCCATCAAAATGTTCGCAATTCTGATGCTAGAAGCGAATAACTGGAATGACCAAGGGGAAAAGTACACACACCATTGTAATCGGTCGGGTTTGTACTTTCAGATGCAACAGGACATGATCGAGTACGCCAATCCGTTCGCGAGATATGGAAGTTTGAAGTTAAGGAATGGTTGAGAAATCATAAAAATTTTCGCAAGTCTGATACTCGAAACCAATAACTACTATGGCCTAGGGCAAAAATACACATACCGTTGTAATCGGACGAGTTTCTGGTTTCAGATGCAACAGGAATTTCTCGAGTTCGTCAATCCGTTCGCGAGATATGGGAGTTTGAAGTTAAGGAATTGTTGAGAAACCATTAATATTTTTGCAAGTCTCATCCTCGAAACCAATAACTACTATGGCCTAGGGCAAAAATACGCATACCGTTGTAATCGGACGAGTTTCTGGTTTCAGATCCAACAGGAATTTCTCGAGTTCGTCAATCCGTTCGCGAGATATGGGAGTTTGAAATTAAGGAACGGTTGAGACACCATCAAAATTTTCGCAAGTCTGATACTCGAAACCAATAACTACAAAGGCATAGGGGAAATTACACATATCGTTGTAATAGGGAGAGTTTCTTCTTCCAGATGCAACCGGAATTTCTCGTGTTCGTCAATCCGTTCGCGAGATATGGGAGTTTGAAGTTAAGGAATGATTGAGAAACCATCACAATTATCGCAAGTCTGATACTCGAAACCAATAACTACTATGGCCCAGGGTAAAAATACACATACCTTTGTAATCGGGCGCGATTCTACTTTCAGATGCAACAGGAATTTCTCGAATTCGTCAATCCGTTCGCGAGATATGGGAGTTTGAAGTTAAGGAATGGTTGAGAAACCATCAAAATGTTCGCAATTCTGATGCTAGAAGCGAATAACTGGAATGACTGAGGGGAAAAGTACACACACCATTGTAATCGGTCGAGTTTGTACTTTCAGATGCAACAGGACATGATCGAGTTCGCCAATCCGTTCGCGAGATATGGAAGTTTGAAGTTAAGGAATGGTTGAGAAACCATAAAAATTTTCGCAAGTCTGATACTCGAAACCAATAACTACTATGGCCTAGGGCAAAAATACACATACCGTTGTAATCGGACGAGTTTCTGGTTTCAGATGCAACAGGAATTTCTCGAGTTCGTCAGCCGTTCGCGACATATGGGAGTTTGAAGTTAAGGAATGGTTGAGAAACAATCAAAATTTTCGCTGGTCTGATACTGGAAACCAATAACTGGAATGGCCTAGGGGAAAAGTACACACACCATTGTAATGGGGCGGGTTTCTATTTTCAGATGCAACAGGAATTTCTCGAGTTCGGCAATCCGTTCGCGAGATATGGGAGTTTGAAGTTAAGGAATGGTTGAGAAACCATCAAAATTTTCGCAATTCTGATGCTAGAAACGAATAACTGGAATGACCTAGGGGAAAAGTACACACACCATTGTAATCGGTCGACTTTCTACTTTCAGATGCAACAGGAAATAATCGAGTTCGTCAATCCGTTCGCGAGATATGGGAGTTTGAAGTTAAGGAATGCTTGAGAAACCATCAAAATTTTCGCAAGTCTGATACTCGAAACCAATAACTACAAAGGCCTAGGGGAAAAATACACATACCTTTGTAATCGGGCGAGCTTCTACTTTCAGATGCAACAGGAATTTCTGGAGCACGTCAATCCGTTCGCGAGATATGGGAGTTTGAAGTTAAGGAATGGTTGAGAAACCATCACAATTTTCGCAAGTCTGATACTCGAAACCAGTAACCACAAAGCCCTAGGGGAAAAATACACATACCTTTGTAATCGGGCGAGTTTATACTTTCAGATGCAACAGGAATTTCTCGAGCTCGTCAATCGTTCGGGAGATATGGGAGTTTGACATTAAGGAACGGTTGAGAAACCATCAAAATTTTCGCCAAACTGATATTCGAAGCCAATAACTGGAACGGCCTATGGGAAAAGTACACACACCATTGTAATCGGGCAAGTTTCTACTTTCAGAGGCGACAGGAACTTCTCGAGTTCGTCAATCCGTTCGGGAGATATGCGAGTTTGAAATTAAGGAATGGTTGGGAAACCATCAAAATTTTCACATGTCCGCTACTCGAAACCAATAACTACAAAGGCCTAGGGGAAAAATACACGTACCTTTATAATCGGTCGAGCTTCTACTTTCAGATGCAACAGGAATTTCTCGAGTTCGGCAATCCGTTCGCGAGATATGGGAGATTGAAGTTAAGGAATGGTTGAGAAACCATCAAAATTTTCGCAATTCTGATGCTAGAAACGAATAACTGGAATGACCTTGGGGAAAAGTACACACACCATTGTAATCGGTCGACTTTCTACTTTCAGATGCAACAGGAAATAATCGAGTTCGTCAATCCGTTCGCGAGATATGGGAGTTTGAAGTTAAGGAATGCTTGAGAAACCATCAAAATTTTCGCAAGTCTGATACTCGAAACCAGTAACCACAAAGCCCTAGGGGAAAAATACACATACCTTTGTAATCGGGCGAGTTTATACTTTCAGATGCAACAGGAATTTCTCGAGCTCGTCAATCGTTCGCGAGATATGGGAGTTTGACATTAAGGAACGGTTGAGAAACCATCAAAATTTTCGCCAAAGTGATACTTGAAGCCAATAACTGGTACGGCCTATGGGAAAAGTACACACACCATTGTAATCGGGCAAGTTTCTACTTTCAGAGGCGACAGGAACTTCTCGAGTTCGTCAATCCGTTCGCGAGATATGCGAGTTTGAAATTAAGGAATGGTTGGGAAACCATCAAAATTTTCACATGTCCGCTACTCGAAACCAATAACTACAAAGGCCTAGGGGAAAAATACACGTATCTTTGTAATCGGTCGAGCTTCTACTTTCAGATGCAACACGAATTTCTGGAGTTCGTCAATCCGTTCGCGAGACTTGGGAGTTTGAACTAAAGGAATGGTTGAGAAACCATCAAAATTTTCGCAAGACTGATACTCGAAACCAATAACTACATTGGCCCAGGGGAAAAATACACATACCGTTGTAATCGGGAGAGTTTCTACTTTCAGATGCAACAGAAATTTTTCGGATTCGGCAATCCGTTCGCGAGATATGTGAGTTTGAAGTTAAGGAATGCTTGGGAAACCATCAAAATGTGCGCAAGTCTGATACGCGAAACCAATAACTACAAAGGCCTAGGGGAAAAATACACATACCTTTGTAATCGGGCGAGTGTCTACTTTCAGATGCAACAGGAATTTCTCGTGTTCGTCAATCCGTTCGCGAGATATGGGAGTTTGAAGTTAAGGAATGATTGAGAAACCATCACAATTATCGCAAGTCTGATACTCGAAACCAATAACTACTATGGCCCAGGGTAAAAATACACATACCTTTGTAATTGGGCGCGATTCTACTTTCAGATGCAACAGGACATGATCGAGTTCGCCAATCCGTTCGCGAGATATGGAAGTTTGAAGTTAAGGAATGGTTGAGAAACCATAAAAATTTTCGCAAGTCTGATACTCGAAACCAATAACTACTATGGCCTAGGGCAAAAATACACATACCGTTGTAATCGGACGAGTTTCTGCTTTCAGATGCAACAGGAATTTCTCGAGTTCGTCAATCCGTTCGCGAGATATGGGAGTTTGAATTTAAGGAAAGGTTGAGAAACCATCAAAATTTTCGCAAGTCTGATACTCGAAACCAATAGCTACTGTGGCCTAGGGCAAAAATACACGTACCATTGTAATCGAGCGAGTTTCTGTTTCAGATGAAAGAGGAATTCCTCGAGCTCGTCAATCCGTTCGCGAGATATAGGAGCATGAAGTTAAGGAATGGTTGAGAAACCATCGCAATTTTCGCAAGTCTGATACTCGAAACGAACAACTGGAATGACCTAGGGGAAAAGTACACACACCATTGTAATCGGTCGACATTCTACTTTCAGATGCAACAGGAAATAATCGAGTTCGTCAATCCGTTCGCGAGATATGGGAGTTTGAAGTTAAGGAATGCTTGAGAAACCATCAAAATTTTCGCAAGTCTGATACTCGAAACCAATAACTACAAAGGCCTAGGGGAAAAATACACATACCTTTGTAATCGGGCGAGCTTCTACTTTCAGATGCAACAGGAATTTCTGGAGCACGTCAATCCGTTCGCGAGATATGGGAGTTTGAAGTTAAGGTATGGTTGAGAAACCATCACAATTTTCGCAAGTCTGATACTCGAAACCAGTAACCACAAAGCCCTAGGGGAAAAATACACATACCTTTGTAATCGGGCGAGTTTATACTTTCAGATGCAACAGGAATTTCTCGAGCTCGTCAATCATTCGCGAGATATGGGAGTTTGACATTAAGGAACGGTTGAGAAACCATCAAAATTTTCGCAAAACTGATACTCGAAACCAATAACTACAATGGCCCAGTGGAAAAATACACATACCGTTGTAATCGGGAGAGTTTCTACTTTCAGATGCAACAGAAATTTTTCGGATTCGGCAATCCGTTCGCGAGATATGTGAGTTTGAAGTTAAGGAATGCTTGGGAAACCATCAAAATGTGCGCAAGTCTGATACGCGAAACCAATAACTACAAAGGCCTAGGGGAAATATACACATACCTTTGTAATCGGGCGAGTGTCTACTTTCAGATGCAACAGGAATTTCTCGAGTTCGTCAATCCGTTCGCGAGATATGGGAGTTTGAAGTTAAGGAATGGTTGAGAAACCATCAAAATATTCGCAAGTCTGATACTCGAAACCAATAACTGGAATGGCCTAGGGGATATGTACACACACCATTGTAATCGGGCGAGTTTCTACTTGCAGATGTAACAGGAAATCCTCGAGCTCGTCAATCCGTTCGCGAGATATGGGAGTTTGAAGTTAAGGAATGGTTGAGAGACCATCACAATTTTCGCAAGTCTGATACTCGAAACCAATAACTACTATGGCCTAGGGCAAAAATACACTTACCGTTGTAATCGGGCGAGTTTCTGCTTTCAGATGCAATAGGAAATTCTCGAGTTGTTCAATCCGTTCGCGAGATATGGTAGTTTGAAGTTAAGGAATGGTTGAGAAACCACTAATATTTTCGCAAGTCTGATCCTCGAAACCAATAACTACTATGGCCTAGGGCAAAAATACACATACCGTTGTAATCGGACGAGTGTCTGGTTTCAGATGCAACAGGAATTTCTCGAGTTCGTCAATCCGTTCGCGAGATATGGGAGTTTGAAGTTAAGGAATTGTTGAGAAACCATTAATATTTTTGCAAGTCTGATCCTCGAAACCAATAACTACTATCGCCTAGGGCAAAAATACGCATACCTTTGTAATCGGGCGAGTGTCTACTTTCAGATGCAACAGGAATTTCTCGAGTTCGTCAATCCGTTCGCGAGATAAGACAGTATGAAGATAAGGAATGGTTGAGAAACCATCCAAATTTTCGCTTGTCTGATACTCGAAACCTATAACTGGAATGGCCTAGGGGAAAAGTACACACACCTTTGTAATCGGGCGAGTTTCTACTTTCAGATGCAACAGGAATTTCTCGAGTTCGTCAATCCGTTCGCGAGATATGGTAGTTTGAAGCTAAGGAATGGTTGAGAAACCATCAAAATTTTCGCAAGTCTGATACTCGAAACCAATAACTACAATGGCCTAGGTGAAAAATACACATACCGTTGTAGTCGGGCGACTTTCTGCTTTCAGATGCAGCAGGAATTTCTCGAGTTCGTCAATCCGTTCGCGAGATATGGGAGGTTGAAGTTAAGGAATGGTTGAGAATCCATCAAAATTTTCGCAAGTCTGATACTCGAAACTAATAACTGGAATGGCCTAGGGGAAAAGTACACACACCATTGTAATCGGGCGAGTTTCCACTTTCAGTTGAACAGGAATTTCTCGAGTTCGTCAATCCGTTCGCGAGATGTGTGAATTCGAAGTTAAGGAATGGTTGAGAAACCACAAAATTTTCGCAAGGCTGATACTCGAAACCTATAACTGGAATGGCCTAGGGGAAAAGTACACACACCTTTGTAATCGGGCGAGTTTCTACTTTCAGATGCAACAGGAATTTCTCCAGTTCGCCATTCCGTTCGCAAGATATGGTAGTTTGAAGTTAAGGAATGGTTGAGAAACCATCAAAATTTTCGCAAGTCTGATACTCGAAACCAATAACTGGAATGGCCTAGGGGAAAAGTACACACACCATTGTAATCGGGCGAGTTTCCACTTTCACATGCAACAGGAATTTCTCCAGTTCGCCATTCCGTTCGCAAGATATGGTAGTTTGAAGTTAAGGAATGGTTGAGAAACCATCCAAATTTTCGCTTGTCTGATACTCGAAACCTATAACTGGAATGGCCTAGGGGAAAAGTACACACACCTTTGTAATCGGACGAGATTCTGCTTTCAGATGCAAGAGGAATTTCTCGAGTTAGTCAATCCGTTCGCGAGATATGGGAGTTTGAAGTTACGGAATGTTTGGGAAACCATCACAATTTTCGCTGGTCTGATACTCGAAACCTATAACTGGAATGGCCTAGGGGAAAAGTACACACACCTTTGTAATCGGGCGAGTTTCTACTTTCAGATGCAACAGGAATTTCTCGAGTTCGTCATTCCGTTCGCGAGATACGGGAGTTTGGAGTTAAGGAATGGTTGAGAAACCATCAAAATTTTCGCTGGCCTGATACTCAAAACCAATATCTAGCATGGCCTAGGGGAAGGTACACACACCATTGTAATCGGGCTAGTTTCTACTTTCAGATGCAAGAGGAATTTCTCGATTTCGTCAATCCGTTCGCGAGATATGGTAGTTTGAAGTTAAGGAATGGTTGAGAAACCATCAAAATTTTCGCAAGTCTGATACTCGAAACCAATAACTGGAATGGCCTAGGGGAAAAGTACACACACCATTGTAATCGGATGAGTTTCCACTTTCACATGCAACAGGAATATCTCGAGGTCGCCAATCAGTTCGCGAGGTATGGGAGTTTGAAGTTAAGGAATCGTTGAGGAACCATCAAAATTTTCGCAAGTCTGATACTCGAAACCAATAACTACAAAGGCCTAGGGGAAAAATACACATAGCTTTGTAATCGGGCGACTTTCTACTTTCAGATGCAACAGGAATTTCTCAAAATCGCCATTCCGTTCGCGAGATATGGGAGTTTGAAGTTAAGGAATGGTTGAAAAACCATCAAAATTTTCGTAAGTCTGATACTCGAAACCAATAACTACAATGGCCTAGGGGAAAAATACACATACCGTTGTAATCGGGCGAGTTTCTACTTTCAGATGCAACAGGAATTTCTCGGGTTCGTCAATCCGTTCGCGAGATAAGACAGTTTGAAGTTTAGGAATCGTTGAGAAACCATCAAAATTTTCGCAAGTCTGATACTCGAAACCAATAACTACAAAGGCCTAGGGGAAAAATACACATAGCTTTGTAATCGGGCGAGTTTCTACTTTCAGATGCAACAGGAATTTCTCGAGTTCGTCATTCCGTTCGCGAGATATGGGAGTTTGAAGTTACGGAATGTTTGGGAAACCATCACAATTTTCGCTGGTCTGATACTCGAAACCTATAACTGGAATGGCCTAGGGGAAAAGTACACACACCTTTGTAATCGGGCGCGTTTCTACTTTCAGATGCAACAGGAATTTCTCGAGTTCGTCATTCCGTTCGCGAGATACGGGAGTTTGGAGTTAAGGAATGGTTGAGAAACCATCAAAATTTTCGCTGGCCTGATACTCAAAACCAATATCTAGAATTGCCTAGGGGAAGGTACACACACCATTGTAATCGGGCTAGTTTCTACTTTCAGATGCAACAGGAATTTCTCGATTTCGTCACTACGTTCGCGAGATATGGTAGTTTGAAGTTCAGCAATGGTTGAGAAACCATCAAAATTTTCGCAAGTCTGATACTCGAAACCAATAACTGGAATGGCCTAGGGGAAAAGTACACACACCATTGTAATCGGATGAGTTTCCACTTTCACATGCAACAGGAATATCTCGAGGTCGCCAATCCGTTCGCGAGGTATGGGAGTTTGAACTTAAGGAATCGTTGAGGAACCATAAAAATTTTCGCAAGTCTGATACTCGAAACCAATAACTACAAAGGCCTAGGGGAAAAATACACATAGCTTTGTAATCTGGCGAGTTTCTACTTTCAGATTCAACAGGAATTTCTCGAGTTCGTCAATCCGTTCGCGAGATATGGGAGTTTGAAGTTAAGGAATGGTTGAGAAACCATCAAAATTTTCGTAAGTCTGATACTCGAAACCAGTAACTACAATGGCCTAGGGGAAAAATACACATGCCGTTGTAATCGGGCGAGTTTCTACTTTCAGATGCAACAGGAATTTCTCGGGTTCGTCAATCCGTTCGCGAGATAAGACAGTTTGAAGTTAAGGAATCGTTGAGAAACCATCAAAGTTTTCGCAAGTCTGATACTCGAAACCAATAACTACAAAGGCCTAGGGGAAAAATACACATAGCTTTGTAATCGGGCGAGTTTCTACTTTCAGATGCAACAGGAATTTCTCGAGTTCGTCATTCCGTTCGCGAGATATGGGAGTTTGAAGTTACGGAATGTTTGGAAAACCATCACAATTTTCGCTGGTCTGATACTCGAAACCTATAACTGGAATGGCCTAGGGGAAAAGTACACACACCTTTGTAATCGGGCGAGTTTCTACTTTCAGATGCAACAGGAATTTCTCGAGTTCGTCAATCCGTTCGCGAGATATGGGAGTTAGAAATTAAGGAATGGTTGAGAAACCATCAAAATTTTCGAAAGTCTGATACTCGAAACCAATAACTGGAATGGCCTAGGGGAAAAGTACACACACCATTGTAATCGGATGAGTTTCCACTTTCACATGCAACAGGAATATCTCGAGGTCGCCAATCCGTTCGCGAGGTATGAGAGTTTGAAGTTAAGGAATCGTTGAGAAACCATCAAAATTTTCGCAAGTCTGATACTCGAAACCAATAACTACAAAGGCCTAGGGGAAAAATACACATAGCATTGTAATCGGGCGAGTTTCTACTTTCAGATGCAACAGGAATTTCTCGAGTTCGTCATTCCGTTCGCGAGATATGGGAGTTTGAAGTTACGGAATGTTTGGGAAACCATCACAATTTTCGCTGGTCTGATACTCGAAACCTATAACTGGAATGGCCTAGGGGAAAAGTACACACACCTTTGTAATCGGGCGAGTTTCTACTTTCAGATGCAACAGGAATTTCTCGAGTTCGTCAATCCGTTCGCGAGATATGGGAGTTAGAAATTAAGGAATGGTTGAGAAACCATCAAAATTTTCGAAAGTCTGATACTCGAAACCAATAACTGGAATGGCCTAGGGGAAAAGTACACACACCATTGTAATCGGATGAGTTTCCACTTTCACATGCAACAGGAATATCTCGAGGTCGCCAATCCGTTCGCGAGGTATGAGAGTTTGAAGTTAAGGAATCGTTGAGAAACCATCAAAATTTTCGCAAGTCTGATACTCGAAACCAATAACTACAAAGGCCTAGGGGAAAAATACACATAGCTTTGTAATCGGGCGAGTTTCTACTTTCAGGTGCAACAGGAATTTCTCGAGTTCGTCAATCCGTTCGCGACATATGGGAGTTTGAAGTTAAGGAATCGTTGAGAAACCATCAAAATTTTCGCAAGTCTGATACTCGAAACCAATAACTACAAAGGCCTAGGGGAAAAATACACATAGCTTTGTAATCGGGCGAGTTTCTACTTTCAGATGCAATAGGAATTTCTCGAGTTCGTCATTCCGTTCGCGAGATATGGGAGTTTAAAGTTACGGAATGTTTGGGAAACCATCACAATTTTCGCTGGTCTGATACTCGAAACCTATAACTGGAATGGCCTAGGGGAAAAGTACACACACCTTTGTAATCGGGCGAGTTTCTACTTTCAGATGCAACAGGAATTTCTCGAGTTCGTCATTCCGTTCGCGATATACGGGAGTTTGGAGTTAAGGAATGGTTGAGACACCATCAAAATTTTCGCTGGTCTGATACTCAAAACCAATAACTAGAATGGCCTAGGGGAAGGTACACACACCATTGTAATCGGGCGAGTTTCTACTTTCAGATGCAACAGGAATTTCTCAATTTCGTCAATCCATTCGCGAGATATGGTAGTTTGAAGTTAAGGAATGGTTGAGAAACCATCAAAATTTTCGTAAGTCTGATACTTGAAACCAATAACTACAAAGGCCTAGGGGAAAAATACACATAGCTTTGTAATCGGGCTAGTTTCTACTTTCAGATGCAACAGGAATTTCTCGAGTTCGTCAATCCGTTCGCGAGATATGGGAGTTTGAAGTTAAGGAATGGTTGAGAAACCATCAAAATTTTCGTAAGTCTGATACTCGAAACCAATAACTGCAATGGCCTAGGGGAAAAATACACATACCGTTGTAATCGGGCGAGTTTCTACTTTCAGATGCAACAGGAATTTCTCGGGTTCGTCAATCCGTTCGCGAGATAAGACAGTTTGAAGTTAAGGAATCGTTGAGAAACCATCAAAATTTTCGCAAGTCTGATACTCGAAACCAATAACTGGAATGGCCTAGGGGAAAAGTACACACACCATTGTAATCGGGCGAGTTTCTACTTTCAGATGCAACAGGAATTTTTCGAGTTCGTCAATCCGTTCGCGAGATATGGTAGTTTGAAGTTAAGGAATCGTTGAGAAACCATCAAAATTTTCGCAAGTCTGATACTCGAAACCAATAACTACAAAGGCCTAGGGCAAAAATACACATAGCTTTGTAATCGGGCGAGTTTCTACTTTCAGATGCAACAGGAATTTCTCGAGTTCGTCAATCCGTTCGCGAAATATGGGAGTTTGAAGTTATGGAATGGTTGAGAAACCATCAAAATTTTCGTAAGTCTGATTCTCGAAACCAATAACTACAATCGCCTAGGGGAAAAATACACATACCATTGTAATCGGGCGAGTTTCTACTTTCAGATGCAACAGGAATTTTTCGGGTTCGTCAATCCGTTCGCGAGATATGGGAGTTTAAACTTAAGGAATGGTTGAGAAACCATCAAGAATTTCACAATTCTGATGCTGGATACGAATAACTAGAATGGCCTAGGGCAAAAATACACATACCATTGTAATCGGGCGAGATTCTGCTTTTAGATGCAACAGGAATTTCTCGAGTTCGTCAATCCGTTCGCGAAATGTGGGAGTTCGAAGTTAAGGAATGGTTGAGAAACCACCAAATTTTCGCAAGTCTGATACTCGAAACCAATACCTCGAATGGCCTAAGGGAAAAGTACACACGCCAATGTAATCGGGCGAGTTTCTACTTTCAGATGCAACAGGAATTTCTCGAGTTCGTCAATCCGTGCGCGAGATATGGGAGTTTGAATTTACGGAATGGTTGAGAAAACAACAAAATTTTCGCAAGTCTGATACACGAAACCAATGACTGGTATGGCCCAGGGGAAAAGTACAAACAACATTGTAATCGGGCGAGTTTCTACTTTCAGATGCAACAGGAATTTCTCGAGTTCGTCAATCCGTTCGCGAGATATGGGAGTTAGAAGTTAAGGAATGGTTGAGAAACCATCAAAATTTTCGAAAGTCTGATACTCGAAACCAATAACTACAATGACCTAGGGGAAAAATACACAGACCGTTATAATCGGGGGAGTATCTGCTTTCAGATGCAACAGGAAATTCTCGAGATCGTCAATCCGTTCGCGAGATATGGGAGTGTGAAGTTAAGGAATGGTTGAGAAGCCATCAAATTTTTCGCAAGTCTGTTTCTCGAAACCAATAACTAGAGTAGCCTAGGGGAAAAGTACACATACCATTGTAATCGGGCGAGTTTCTGCTTTCAGATGCGACAGGAATGTCTCGAGTTTGTCAATCCGTTCGCGAGATATGGGAGTTTGAAGTTAAGGAATGGTTGAGAAACCATCAAAACTTTCGCAAGTCTGATACTCGAAACCAATAACTACAATGGCCTAGGTGAAAAATACACATACCGTTGTAATCGGGAGAGTTTCTACTTTCAGATGAAGCAGGAATTTATCGAGTTCGTCAATGCGTTCGCGATATATGGGAGTTTGAAATATAGGAATGGTTAAGAAACCATCAAAATTTTCACAAGTCTGATACTCGATACCAATAACTGGAAAGGCCCAGGGGAAAAGTACACACACCATTGTAATCGGGCGAGTTTCTACACTCGGATTCAACAGGAATTTCTCGAGTTCGTCAATCCGTTCGGGAGATATGGGAGTTTGAAGTTAAGGAATGGTTGAGAAACAATCAAAATTATCGCAAGTCTGTCAGACGAAACCAATAACTACAATGGCCTAGGGGAAAAATACACACACCGTTGTAATGGGGCGAGTGTCTGCTTTCAGATGCAACAGAAATTTTTCGGATTGATCAATCCGTTCGCGAAATATCGCAGTTCTGATTTAAGAGATAGTTGAGAAACCATTAAAATTTTCGCAAGTCTGATACTCGAAACCAATAACTATATTGGCCTAGGACAAAAATGCACACACCGTTGAAATCGGGCGAGTTTCTACTTTCAGATGCAACAGGAATTTCTCGAGTTTGTCAATCCAGTCGCGAGATATGGGAGTTTCAAGTGAAGGAATGGTTGAGAAACCACAAAAATTTTCGCAAGTCTGACACTCGAAACCATTAACTACAATGGCCTAGGGGAAAAATACACATACCTTAGTAATCGGTCGAGTTTCTACTTTCAGATGCAACAGGAATTTTTCGATTTCCTCAATCCATTCGCGAGATATAGGAGTTTGAAGTGAAGGAATGGTTGAGAAACCATCAAAATTTTTGCAAGTCTGATACTCGAAACGAATAACTAATCTGTCCTAGAGCAAAAATACACATACCGTTGTAATCGGGCGGGTTTCTACTTTGAGATTCAACAGGAATTTCTCGATTTCGTCAATCCGTTCGCGAGATATGGGAGTTTGAAGTTAAGGAATGGTTGAGAAACCATCCAAATTTTCGCAAGTCTGATACACGAAACCAATAACTACTATGGCCTTGGGGAAAAATACACATACCTTTGTAATCGGGCGAGTTTCTACATTCAGATGCAACAGGAATTTCTCGACTTCCTCAATCCGTTCGCGAGATATAGGAGTTTGAAGTGAAGGAATGGTTGAGCACCCATCAAAATATTCGCAAGTCTGATACACGAAACCAATAACTACTATGGCCTTGGGGAAAAATACACATACCGTTGTAATCGGGCGAGCTTCTGCTTTCAGATGCAACAGGTATTTCCCGAATTAGTCTATCCGTTCGCGAGATATGGTTGTTTGAAGTTAAGGAATGGTTGAGAAACCGTCAAAATATTCGCAAGTCTGATACTCGAAACCAATAACTACAATGGCCTAGGGGAAAAATACACATACCGTTCTAATCTGGCGAGTTTCTACTTTCAGATGCAACAGGAATTTCTCGATATCCTCAATCCGCTCGCGAGATATAGGAGTTTGAAAATTTCCCGAATTAGTCTTTCCGTTCGCGAGATATGGTTGTTTGAAGTTAAGGAATGGTTGAGAAACCGTCAAAATATTCGCAAGTCTGTTACTCGAAACCAATAACTACAATGGCCTAGGGGAAAAATACACATACCGTTCTAATCGGGCGAGTTTCTACTTTCAGATGCAACAGGAATTTCTCGATTTCCTCAATCCGTTCGCGAGATATAGGAGTTTGAAGTGAAGGAATGGTTGAGAAACCATCAAAATATTCGCAAGTCTGTTACTCGAAACCAATAACTACTATGGCCTAGGGGAAAAATACACATACCTTTGTAATCGGTCCAGTTTCTACTTTCAGATGCAACAGGAATTTTTCGATTTCCTCAATCCATTCGCGAGATATAGGAGTTTGACGTGAAGGAATGGTTGAGAAACCATCACAATTTTTGCAAGTCTGCTACTCGAAACGAATAACTACTCTGTCCTTGAGCAAAAATACACATACCGTTCTAATCGGGCGAGTTTCTACATTCAGATGCAGCAGGAATTTCTCGATTTCCTCAATCCGTTCGCGAGATATAGGAGTTAGAAGTGAAGGAATGGTTGAGAATCCATCAAAATATTCGCAAGTCTGATACTCGAAACCAATAACTACAACGGCCTAGGGGGAAAATACAGATACCGTTGTAATCGGGCGAGTTTCTACATTCAGATGCAACAGGAATTTCTCGATTTCCTCAATCCGTTCGCGAGATATAGGAGTTAGAAGTGAAGGAATGGTTGAGAAACCATCAAAATTTTCGCAAGTCTGATACTCGAAACGAGCAACTACTATGGCCTAGGGCAAAAATACACATACCGTTCTAATCGGGAGAGTTTCTACTTTCAGATGCAACAGAAATTTTTCGGATTCGTCAATCCGTTCGCGAAATATAGAACTTTGAAATTAAGGAATGGTTGAGAAACCATCAAAATTTACGCAATTCTGATGCTAGAAACGAATAACTACTCTGTCCTTGAGCAAAAATACACATTCCGTTCTAATCGGGCGAGTTTCTACATTCAGATGCAGCAGGAATTTCTCGATTTCCTCAATCCGTTCGCGAGATATAGGAGTTAGAAGTGAAGGAATGGTTGAGAATCCATCAAAATATTCGCAAGTCTGATACTCGAAACCAATAACTACAACGGCCTAGGGGGAAAATACAGATACCGTTGTAATCGGGCGAGTTTCTACATTCAGATGCAACAGGAATTTCTCGATTTCCTCAATCCGTTCGCGAGATATAGGAGTTAGAAGTGAAGGAATGGTTGAGAAACCATCAAAATTTTCGCAAGTCTGATACTCGAAACGAGCAACTACTATGGCCTAGGGCAAAAATACACATACCGTTCTAATCGGGAGAGTTTCTACTTTCAGATGCAACAGAAATTTTTCGGATTCGTCAATCCGTTCGCGAAATATAGAACTTTGAAATTAAGGAATGGTTGAGAAACCATCAAAATTTACGCAATTCTGATGCTAGAAACGAATAACTGAAATGGCCTAGGGGAAAAATACACATACTGTTGTAATCGGGCGAGTTTCTACTTTCAGATGCAACAGGAATTTCTCGATTTCCTCAATCCGTTCGCGAGATATAGGAGTTTGAAGTGAAGGAATGGTTGAGAAATCATCAAAATTTTCGCACGTCTGATACCCGAAAACAATAAGTACTATGTCCTAGGGGAAAAATACACACACCGTTCTAATCGGGCGAGTTTCTACTTTCAGATGCAACAGGCATTTCTCGATTTCCACAATCAGTTCGCGAGATATAGGAGTTTGAAGTGAAGGAATGGTTGAGAACCCATCAAAATATTCGCAAGTCTGATACTCGAAACCAATAACTACTATGGCCTACAGGAAAAATACACATACCGTTGTAATCGGGCGAGTTTCTACTTTCAGATGCAAAAGGAATTTCTCGATTTCGTCAATCCGTTCGCGAGATATGGGAGTTTGAAGTGAAGGAATGGTTGAGAAACCATCAAAATTTTCGCAAGTCTGGTACACCAAGCCAAAAACTACTATGGCCTAGGGGAAAAATACACATACCGTTGTAATCGGGCGAGTTTCTACTTTCAGATGCCACAGGAATTCCTCGATTTCCTCAATCCGTTCGCGCGATATAGGACTTTGAAGTGAAGGAATGGTTGAAAACCCATCAAAATATTCGCAAGTCTGATACTCGAAGCCAATAACTACAATGGCCTAGGGGAAAAATACACATACCGTTGTAATCGGTCGACTTTCTACTTTCAGATGCAACAGGAAATAATCGAGTTCGTCAATCGGTTCGCGAGATATGCGAGTTTGAAGTTAAGGAATGCTTGAGAAACCATCAAAACTTTCGCAAGTCTGATACTCGAAACCAATAACTACTATGGCCTAGGGCAAAAATACACATACCGTTGTAATCGGTCGAGTTTCTGCTTTCAGATGCAACAGGAATTTCTCGAGTTAGTCAATCCGTTCGCGAGATATGGGAGTTTGAAGTTAAGGAATGGTTTAGAAACCATGAAAATTTTCGCAAGTCTGATACTCGAAACCAATAACTGGGACAGCCTACGGGAAAAGTGCAGACTCCATAGTAATAGGGCTAGTTTCTACTTTCAGATGCAACAGGAATTTCTCGAGTTCGTCAATCCGTTCGCGAGATATGGGAGTTTGAAGGTAAGGAATGGTTGAGAAACCATCAAAATTTTCGCAAGTCTGATACTCGAAACCACTAACTGGAATGGCCTAGGGGATAAGTACATACACCATTGTAGTCGGGCGAGTTTCTACTTTCAGATGTAACAGGAATTCCTCGAGCTCGTCAATCCGTTCGCGAGATATGGGAGTTTGAAGTTAAGGAATGGTTGAGAGACCATCACAATTTTCGCAAGTCTGATACTCGAAACCAATAACTACTATGGCCTAGGGGAAAAATGCACATACCGTTGTAATCGGGCGAGTTTCTACTTTCAGATGCAACAGGAATTTCTCGATTTCCTCAATCCGTTCGCGAGATATGGGAGTTTGAAGTTAAGGAATGGTTGAGAAACCAACCAAATTTTCGCAAGTCTGGTACACGAAACCAATAACTACTATGGCCTTGGGGAAAAATACACATACCGTTGTAATCGGGCGACTTTCTACTTTCAGATGCAACAGGAATTTCTCGATTTCCTCAATCCGTTCGCGAGATATGGGAGTTTGAAGTTAAGGAATGGTTGAGAAACCATCCAAATTTTCGCAAGTCTGATACACGAAACCAATAGCTACTATGGCCTAGGGGAAAAATACACATACCTTTGTAATCGGTCGAGTTTCTACTTTCAGATGCAACAGGAATTTTTCGATTTCCTCAATGCATTCGCGAGATATATGAGTTTGAAGTGAAGGAATGGTTGAGAAACCATCAAAATGTTTGCAAGTCTGATACTCGAAACGAATAACTACAATGGCCTAGGGGAAAAATACACATACCGTTGTAATCGGGAGAGTTTCTACTTTCAGATGCAACAGGAATTTCTCGATTTCCTCAATCCGTTCGCGAGATATGGTTGTTTGAAGTTAAGGAATGGTTGAGAAACCGTCAAAATATTCGCAAGTCTGATACTCGAAACCAATAACTACAATGGCCTAGGGGAAAAATACACATACCGTTCTAATCGGGCGAGTTTCTACTTTCAGATGCAACAGGAATTTCTCGATTTCCTCAATCCGTTCGCGAGATATAGGAGTTTGAAGTGAAGGAATGGTTGAGAAACCATCAAAATATTCGCAAGTCTGTTACTCGAAACCAATAACTACTATGGCCTAGGGGAAAAATACACATACCTTTGTAATCGGTCCAGTTTCTACTTTCAGATGCAACAGGAATTTTTCGATTTCCTCAATCCATTCGCGAGATATAGGAGTTTGACGTGAAGGAATGGTTGAGAAACCATCACAATTTTTGCAAGTCTGCTACTCGAAACGAATAACTACTCTGTCCTTGAGCAAAAATTCACATACCGTTCTAATCGGGCGAGTTTCTACATTCAGATGCAGCAGGAATTTCTCGATTTCCTCAATCCGTTCGCGAGATATAGGAGTTTGAAGTGAAGGAATGGTTGAGAAACCATCAAAATTTTTGCAAGTCTGATACTCGAAACCAATAACTACTATGGCCTAGGGGAAAAATGCACATACCGTTGTAATCGGGCGAGTTTCTACTTTCAGATGCAACAGGAATTTCTCGATTTCCTCAATCCGTTCGCGAGATATGGGAGTTTGAAGTTAAGGAATGGTTGAGAAACCAACCAAATTTTCGCAAGTCTGGTACTCGAAACCAATAACTACAACGGCCTAGGGGGAAAATACAGATACCGTTGTAATCGGGCGAGTTTCTACATTCAGATGCAACAGGAATTTCTCGATTTCCTCAATCCGTTCGCGAGATATAGGAGTTAGAAGTGAAGGAATGGTTGAGAAACCATCAAAATTTTCGCAAGTCTGATACTCGAAACGAGCAACTACTATGGCCTAGGGCAAAAATACACATACCGTTCTAATCGGGAGAGTTTCTACTTTCAGATGCAACAGAAATTTTTCGGATTCGTCAATCCGTTCGCGAAATATAGAACTTTGAAATTAAGGAATGGTTGAGAAACCATCAAAATTTACGCAATTCTGATGCTAGAAACGAATAACTACTATGGCCTACAGGAAAAATACACATACCGTTGTAATCGGGCGAGTTTCTACTTTCAGATGCAAAAGGAATTTCTCGATTTCGTCAATCCGTTCGCGAGATATGGGAGTTTGAAGTGAAGGAATGGTTGAGAAACCATCAAAATTTTCGCAAGTCTGGTACACCAAGCCAAAAACTACTATGGCCTAGGGGAAAAATACACATACCGTTGTAATCGGGCGAGTTTCTACGTTCAGATGCCACAGGAATTCCTCGATTTCCTCAATCCGTTCGCGCGATATAGGACTTTGAAGTAAAGGAATGGTTGAAAACCCATCAAAATATTCGCAAGTCTGATACTCGAAGCCAATAACTACAATGGCCTAGGGGAAAAATACACATACCGTTGTAATCGGTCGACTTTCTACTTTCAGATGCAACAGGAAATAATCGAGTTCGTCAATCCGTTCGCGAGATATGGGAGTTTGAAGTTAAGGAATGGTTTAGAAACCATCAAAATTTTCGCAAGTCTGATACTCGAAACCAATAACAGGGACAGCCTACGGGAAAAGTGCAGACACCATTGTAATAGGGCTAGTTTCTACTTTCAGATGCAACAGGAATTTCTCGAGTTCGTCAATCCGTTCGCGAGGTATGGGAGTTTGAAGTTAAGGAATGGTTGAGAAACCATCAAAATTTTCGCAAGTGTGATACTCGAAACCACTAACTGGAATGGCCTAGGGGATAAGTACATACACCATTGTAGTCGGGCGAGTTTCTACTTTCAGATGTAACAGGAATTCCTCGAGCTCGTCAATCCGTTCGCGAGATATGGGAGTTTGAAGTTAAGGAATGGTTGAGAGACCATCACAATTTTCGCAAGTCTGATACTCGAAACCAATAACTACTATGGCCTAGGACAAAAATACTCATAACGTTGTAATCGGACGAGTTTCTGCTTTCAGATGCAACAGGAATTTCTCGAGTTCGTCAATCCGTTCGCGAGATATGGGAGTTTGAATTTAAGGAAAGGTTGAGAAACCATCAAAATTTTCGCAAGTCTGATACTCGAAACCAATAGCTACAGTTGCCTAGGGCAAAAATACACATACCATTGTAATCGGACGAGTTTCTGCTTTCAGATGCAACAGGAATTTCTCGAGTTCGTCAATCCGTTCGCGAGATATGGGAGTTCGAATTTAAGGAATGGTTGAGAAACCATCAAAATTTTCGCAATTCTGATGCTAGAGACGAATAACTGGAATGACCTAGGGGAAAAGTACACACACCATTGTAATCGGTCGACTACTACTTTCAGATGCAACAGGAAATAATCGAGTTCGTCAATCCGTTCGCGAGATATGGGAGTTTGAAGTTAAGGAATGCTTGAGAAACCATCAAAATTTTCGCAAGTCTGATACTCGAAACCAATAACTACAATGGCCTAGGGGAAAAATGCACATACCGTTGTAATCGGGCGAGTTTCTACTTTCAGATGCAACAGGAATTTCTCGATTTCCTCAATCCGTTCGCGAGATATGGGAGTTTGAAGTTAAGGAATGGTTGAGAAACCAACCAAATTTTCGCAAGTCTGGTACACGAAACCAATAACTACTATGGCCTTGGGGAAGAATACACATACCGTTGTAATCGGGCGACTTTCTACTTTCAGATGCAACAGGAATTTCTCGATTTCCTCAATCCGTTCGCGAGATATGGGAGTTTGAAGTTAAGGAATGGTTGAGAAACCATCCAAATTTTCGCAAGTCTGATACACGAAACCAATAGCTACTATGGCCTAGGGGAAAAATACACATACCTTTGTAATCGGTCGAGTTTCTACTTTCAGATGCAACAGGAATTTTTCGATTTCCTCAATGCATTCGCGAGATATATGTGTTTGAAGTGAAGGAATGGTTGAGAAACCATCAAAATTTTTGCAAGTCTGATACTCGAAACGAATAACTACAATGGCCTAGGGGAAAAATACACATACCGTTGTAATCGGGAGAGTTTCTACTTTCAGATGCAACAGGAATTTCTCGATTTCCTCAATCCGTTCGCGAGATATAGGAGTTTGAAGTGAAGGAATGGTTGGGAAACCATCCAAATTTTCGCAAGTCTGGTACACGAAACCAATAACTACTATGGCCTAGTGGAAAAATACGCATACCGTTGTAATCTGGCGAGTTTCTACTTTCAGATGCAACAGGAATTTCTCGATTTCCTCAATCCGTTCACGAGATATGGGAGTTTGAAGTTAAGGAATGCTTGAGAAACCATCAAAATTTTCGCAAGTCTGATACTCGAAACCAATAACTACAATGGCCTTGGGGGAAAATACACATACCGCTGTAATCGGGCGAGTTTCTGCATTCAGATGCAACAGGAATTTCCCGAATTTGTCAATCCGTTCGCGAGATATGGGAGTTTGAAGTTAACGAATGGTTGAGAAACCATCCTAATTTTCGCAAGTCAGGTACACGAAACCAATAACTACTATGGCCTTGGGGAAAATACACATACCGTTGTAATCGGGCGAGCTTCTACTTTCAGATGCAATAGGAATTTCTCGACTTCCTCAATCCGTTCGCGAAATATAGGAGTTTGAAGTGAAGCAATGGTTGAGAACCCATCAATATATTCGCAAGTCTGATACTCGAAACGAATAACTACTATGTCCTAGAGCATAAATACACATACCGTTGTAATCGGGCGAGTTTCTACTTTCAGATGCAACAGGAATTTCTCGATTTCCTCAATCCGTTCGCGAGATATGGGAGTTTGAAGTTAAGGAATTGTTGAGAAACCTTCCAAATTTTCGCAAGTCTGATACTCGAAACCAATAACTACAATGGCCTAGGGGAAAAATACACATACCGTTGTAATCGGGAGAGTTTCTACTTTCAGATGCAACAGGAATTTCTCGATTTCCTCAATCCGTTTGCGAGATATAGGAGTTTGAAGTGAAGGAATGGTTGGGAAACCATCCAAATTTTCGCAAGTCTGGTACACGAAACCAATAACTACTATGGCCTAGTGGAAAAATACGCATACCGTTCTAATCTGGCGAGTTTCTACTTTCAGATGCAACAGGAATTTCTCGATTTCCTCAATCCGTTCACGAGATATGGGAGTTTGAAGTGAAGGAATGGTTGAGAAACCATCAAAATATTCGCAAGTCTGATACTCGAAACCAATAACTACAATGGCCTAGGGGAAAAATACACATACCTTTGTAATCGGTCGAGTTTCTACTTTCAGATGCAACAGGAATTTTTCGATTTCCTCAATGCATTCGCGAGATATATGAGTTTGATGTGAAGGAATGGTTGAGAAACCATCAAAATTTTTGCAAGTCTGATACTCGAAACGAATAACTACACTGTCCTAGAGCAAAAATACACATACCGTTGTAATCGGGCGAGTTTCTACTTTCAGATGCAACAGGAATTTCCCGAATTAGTCAATCCGTTCGCGCGATATAGGAGTTTGAAGTGAAGGAATGGTTGAGAAACCATCAAAATTTTTGCAAGTCTTATACTCGAAACGAATAACTACTATGTCCTAGAGCATAAATACACATACCGTTGTAATCGGGCGAGTTTCTACTTTCAGATGCAACAGCAATTTCTCGATTTCCTCAATCTGTTCGCGAGATATGGGAGTTTGAAGTGAACGAATGGTTGAGAAATCATCAAAATTTTCGCAAGTCTGATACTCGAAACCAATAACTAGAATGGCCTAGGGGAAAAACACACATACCGTTGTAATCGGGCGAGTTTCTACTTTCAGATGCAACAGGAATTTCTCGATTTCCTCAATCCGTTCGCGAGACATGGGAGTTTGAATTTAAGGAATGGTTGAGAAACCATCCAAATTTTCGCAAGTCTGGTACACGAAGCCAAAAACTACTATGGCCTAGGGGAAAAATACACATACCATTGTAATCGGGCGAGTTTCTACTTTCAGATGCCACAGGAATTCCTCGATTTCCTCAATCCGTTCGCGCGATATAGGAGTTTGGAGTGAAGGAATGGTTGAGAAACCATCAAAATTTGTTCAAGTCTTATACTCGAAACGAATAACTACTATGTCCTAGAGCATAAATACACATACCATTGTAATCGGGCCAGTTTCTACTTTCAGATGCAACAGGAATTTTTCGATTTCCTCGATCCATTCGCGAGATATAGGAGTTCGAAGTGAAGGAATGGTTGAGAAACCATCAAAATTTTTGCAAGTCTGATACTCGAAACGAATAACTACACTGTCCTAGAGCAAAAATACACATACCGTTCTAATCGGGAGAGTTTCCACTTTCAGATGCAACAGAAATTTTTCGGATTCGGCAATCCGTTCGCGAAATATAGAAGTTTGAAATTAAGGAATGGTTGAGAAACCATCAAAATTTTCGCAAGTCTGATACTCGAAACGAATAACTGCTATGGCCTAGGGCAAAAATACACATACCGTTCTAATCGGGAGGGTTTCTACTTTCAGATGCAACAGAAATTTTTCGGATTCGTCAATCCGTTCGCGAAATATAGAAGTTTGAAGTGAACGAATGGTTGAAAACCCATCAAATTAATCGCAAGTCTGATACTCGAAACCAATAACTATTATACAATGGCCTAGGGGAAAAATACACATACCGCTGTAATCGGGCGAGTTTCTACTTTCAGATGCAACAGGAATTTCTCGATTTCCTCAATCCGTTCGCGAGATATGGGAGTTTGAAGTTAAGGAATGGTTGAGAAACCATCCAAATTTTCGCAAGTCTGGTACACGAAGCCAAAAACTACTATGGCCTAGGGGAAAAATACACATACCGTTGTAATCGGCCGAGTTTCTACTTTCAGATGCCATAGGAATTCCTCGATTTCCTCAATCCGTTCGCGCGATATAGGAGTTTGAAGTGAAGGAATGGTTGAGAAACCATCAAAATTTTCGCAAGTCTGATACACGAAAACAATAACTACTATGGCTTAGAGCAAAAATACACATACCGTTGTAATCGGGCGAGTTTCTACTTTCAGATGCAACAGTAATTTCTCGATTTCGTCAATCCGTTCGCGAGATATGGGAGTTTGAAGTTAAGGAATGGTTGAGAAACCATCAAAATTTTCGCAAGTCTGATACTCGAAACCAATAACTACAATGGCCCAGGGGAAAAATACACATACCGTTGTAATCGGGAGAGTTTCTACTTTCAGATGCAACAGAAATTTTTCGGATTCGGCAATCCGTTCCCGAGATATGTGAGTTTGAAGTTAAGGAATGCTTGGGAAACCATCAAAATGTGCGCAAGTCTGATACGCGAAACCAATAACTACAAAGGCCTAGGGGAAAAATACACATACCTTTGTAATCGGGCGAGTGTCTACTTTCAGATGCAACAGGAATTTCTCGAGTTCGTTAATCCGTTCGCGAGATATGGGAGTTTGAAGTTAAGGAATGGTTGAGAAACCATCAAAATTTTCGCAAGTCTGATACTCGAAACCACTAACTGGAATGGCCTAGGGGATAAGTACACACACCATTGTAGTCGGGCGAGTTTCTACTTTCAGATGTAACAGGAATTCCTCGAGCTCGTCAATCCGTTCGCGAGATATGGGAGTTTGAAGTTAAGGAATGGTTGAGAGACCATCACAATTTTCGCAAGTCTGATACTCGAAACCAATAACTACTATGGCCTAGGGCAAAAATACTCATACCGTTGTAATCGGACGAGTTTCTGCTTTCAGATGCAACAGGAATTTCTCGAGTTCGTCAATCCGTTCGCGAGATATGGGAGTTTGAATTTAAGGAAAGGTTGAGAAACCATCAAAATTTTCGCAAGTCTGATACTCGAAACCAATAGCTACAGTTGCCTAGGGCAAAAATACACATACCATTGTAATCGAGCGAGTTTCTGCTTTCAGATGAAAGAGGAATTCCTCGAGCTCGTCAATCCGTTCGCGAGATATGGGAGCTTGAAGTTAAGGAATGGTTGAGAAACCAACCAAATTTTCGCAAGTCTGGTACACGAAACCAATAACTACTATGGCCTTGGGGAAAAATACACATACCGTTGTAATCGGGCGACTTTCTACTTTCAGATGCAACAGGAATTTCTCGATTTCCACAATCCGTTCGCGAGATATGGGAGTTTGAAGTTAAGGAATGGTTGAGAAACCATCCAAATTTTCGCAAGTCTGATACACGAAACCAATAGCTACTATGGCCTTGGGGAAAAATACACATACCGCTGTAATCGGGCGAGTTTCTGCATTCAGATGCAACAGGAATTTTTCCATTTCCTCGATCCATTCGCGAGATATAGGAGTTCGAAGTGAAGGAATGGTTGAGAAACCATCAAAATTTTTGCAAGTCTGATACTCGAAACGAATAACTACACTGTCCTAGAGCAAAAATACACATACCGTTCTAGTCGGGAGAGTTTCCACTTTCAGATGCAACAGAAATTTTTCGGATTCGGCAATCCGTTCGCGAAATATAGAAGTTTGAAATTAAGGAATGGTTGAGAAACCATCAAAATTTTCGCAAGTCTGATACTCGAAACGAATAACTGCTATGGCCTAGGGCAAAAATACACATACCGTTCTAATCGGGAGGGTTTCTACTTTCAGATGCAACAGAAATTTTTCGGATTCGTCAATCCGTTCGCGAAATATAGAAGTTTGAAGTGAACGAATGGTTGAAAACCCATCAAATTAATCGCAAGTCTGATACTCGAAACCAATAACTATTATACAATGGCCTAGGGGAAAAATACACATACCGCTGTAATCGGGCGAGTTTCTACTTTCAGATGCAACAGGAATTTCTCGATTTCCTCAATGCGTTCGCGAGATATGGGCGTTTGAAGTTAAGGAATGGTTGAGAAACCATCCAAATTTTCGCAAGTCTGGTACACGAAGCCAAAAACTACTATGGCCTAGGGGAAAAATACACATACCGTTGTAATCGGCCGAGTTTCTACTTTCAGACGCCATAGGAATTCCTCGATTTCCTCAATCCGTTCAGGCGATATAGGAGTTTGAAGTGAAGGAATGGTTGAGAAACCATCAAAATTTTTGCAAGTCTGATACAAGAAACGAATAACTACTATGTCCTTGAGCATAAATACACATACCATTGTAATCGGGCCAGTTTCTACTTTCAGATGCAACAGGAATTTCTCGATTTCCTCAATCCGTTTGCGAGATATGGGAGTTTGAAGTTAAGGAATGGTTGAGAATCCATCCAAATTTTCGCAAGTCTGATACACGAAACCAATAACTACTATGGCCTAGAGCAAAAATACACATACCGTTGTAATCGGGCGAGTTTCTACTTTCAGATGCAACAGGAATTTCTCGATTTCGTCAATCCGTTCGCGAGATATGGGAGTTTGAAGTTAAGGAATGGTTGAGAAACCATCAAAATTTTTGCAAGTCTTATACTCGAAACGAATAACTACTATGTCCTAGAGCATAAATACACATACCATTGTAATCGGGCCAGTTTCTACTTTCAGATGAAACAGGAATTTCTCGATTTCCTCAATCCGTTCGCGAGATATGGAAGTTTGAAGTTAAGGAATGGTTGAGAAACCATCAAAATTTTCGCAAGACTGATACTCGAAATCAATAACTACAATGGCCCAGGGGAAAAATACACATACCTTTGTAATCGGGACAGTTTCTACTTTCAGATGCAACAGAAATTTTTCGGATTCGGCAATCCGTTCGCGAGATATGTGAGTTTGAAGTTAAGGAATGCTTGGGAAACCATCAAAATGTGCGCAAGTCTGATACGCGAAACCAATAACTACAAAGGCCTAGGGGAAAAATACACATACCTTTGTAATCGGGCGAGTGTCTACTTTCAGATGCAACAGGAATTTCTCGAGTTCGTCAATCCGTTCGCGAGATATGGGAGTTTGAAGTTAAGGAATGGTTGAGAAACCATCAAAATTTTCGCAAGTCTGATACTCGAAACCACTAACTGGAATGGCCTAGGGGATAAGTACACACACCATTGTAGTCGGGCGAGTTTCTACTTTCATATGTAACAGGAATTCCTCGAGCTCGTCAATCCGTTAGCGAGATATGGGAGTTTGAAGTTAAGGAATGGTTGAGAGACCATCACAATTTTCGCAAGTCTGATACTCGAAACCAATAACTACTATGGCCTAGGGCAAAAATACTCATACCGTTGTAATCGGACGAGTTTCTGCTTTCAGATGCAACAGGAATTTCTCGAGTTCGTCAATCCGTTCGCGAGATATGGGAGTTTGAATTTAAGGAAAGGTTGAGAAACCATCAAAATTTTCGCAAGTCTGATACTCGAAACCAATAGCTACAGTTGCCTAGGGCAAAAATACACATACCATTGTAATCGAGCGAGTTTCTGCTTTCAGATGAAAGAGGAATTCCTCGAGCTCGTCAATCCGTTCGCGAGATATGGGAGCTTGAAGTTAAGGAATGGTTGAGAAACCAACCAAATTTTCGCAAGTCTGGTACACGAAACCAATAACTACTATGGCCTTGGGGAAAAATACACATACCGTTGTAATCGGGCGACGTTCTACTTTCAGATGCAACAGGAATTTCTCGATTTCCTCAATCCGTTCGCGAGATATGGGAGTTTGAAGTTAAGGAATGGTTGAGAAACCATCCAAATTTTCGCAAGTCTGATACACGAAACCAATAGCTACTATGGCCTTGGGGAAAAATACACATACCGCTGTAATCGGGCGAGTTTCTGCATTCAGATGCAACAGGAATTTCCCGAATTTGTCAATCCGTTCGCGAGATATGGGAGTTTGAAGTTAACGAATGGTTGAGAAACCATCCTAATTTTCGCAAGTCTGGTACACGAAACCAATAACTACTATGGCCTAGAGCAAAAATACACATACCGTTGTAATCGGGCGAGTTTCTACTTTCAGATGCAACAGGAATTTCTCGATTTCGTCAATCCGTTCGCGAGATATGGGAGTTTGAAGTTAAGGAATGGTTGAGAAACCATTCAAATTTTCGCAAGTCTGATACACGAAACCAATAACTACTATGGCCTAGAGGAAAAATACACATACCGCTGTAGTCGGGCGAGTTTCTGCTATCAGACGCAACAGGAATTTCTCGAGTTAGTCAATCCGTTCGCGCGATATAGGAGTTTGAAGTGAAGGAATGGTTGAGAAACCATCAAAATTTTTGCAAGTCTTATACTCGAAACGAATAACTACTATGTCCTAGAGCATAAATACACATACCGTTGTAATCGGGCGAGTTTCTACTTTCAGATGCAACAGCAATTTCTCGATTTCCTCAATCCGTTCGCGAGATATAGGAGTTTGAAGTGAACGAATGGTTGAAAACCCATCAAAATATTCGCAAGTCTGACACTCGAAACCAATAACTACAATGGCCTAGGGGAAAAATACACATACCGTTGTAATCGGGAGAGTTTCTACTTTCAGATGCAACAGGAATTTCTCGATTTCCTCAATCCGTTCGCGAGATATAGGAGTTTGAAGTGAACGAATGGTTGAAAACCCATCAAAATATTCGCAAGTCTGATACTCGAAACCAATAACTACAATGGCCTAGGGGAAAAATACACATACCGTTGTAATCGGGCGAGTTTCTACTTTCAGATGCAACAGGAATTTCTCGATTTCCTCAATCCGTTCGCGAGATATGGGAGTTTGAAGTTAAGGAATGGTTGAAAACCCATCAAAATTTTCGCAAGTCTTATACACGAAACCAATAACTACAATAGCCTAGGGGAAAAATAAACATACCGTTGTAATCGGGAGGGTTCCTACTTTCAGATGCAACAGAAATTTTTCGGATTCGTCAATCCGTTCGCGAAATATGGGAGTTTGAAGTTAAGGAATGGTTGAGAAGCCGTCCAAATTTTCGCAAGTCTGGTACACGAAACAAATAACTACTATGGCCTTGGGGAAAAATACACATACCGTTGTAATCGGGCGAGTTTCTACTTTCAGATGCAACAGGAATTTCTCGATTTCCTCAATCCGATCGCGAGATATGGGAGTTTGAATTGAAGGAATGGTTGAGAAATCATCAAAACTTTCGCAAGTCTGATACTCGAAACCTATAACTGGAATGGCCTAGGTGAAAAGTACACACACCATTGTAATCGGGCGGGTTTCTGCTTTCAGATGCCGCAGGAATTTCTCGATTTCCTCAATCCGTTCGCGAGATATGGGAGTTTGAAGTTAAGGAATGGTTGAGAAACCATCAAAATTTTCGCAAGTCTGATTCTCGAAGCCAATAACTACAATGGCCTAGGGGAAAAATACACATACCGCTGTAGTCGGGCGTGTTTCTGCTATCAGATGCAACAGGAATTTCTCGAGTTAGTCAATGCGTTCGCGAGATATGGTAGTTTGAAGTTAAGGAATGGATGAGAAACCATCAAAATTTTCGCAAGTCTTATACTCGAAACGAATAACTACTATGTCCTTGAGCATAAATACACATACCGTTGTAATCGGGCGAGTTTCTACTTTCAGATGCAACAGGAATTTCTCGATTTCCTCAATCCGTTCGCGAGATATGGGAGTTTGAAGTTAAGGAATGGTTGAGAAACCATTAAAATTTTCGCAAGTCTGATACACGAAACCAATAACTACAATAGCCTAGGGGAAAAATAAACATACCGTTGTAATCGGGAGGGTTTCTACTTTCAGATGCAACAGAAATTTTTCGGATTCGTCAATCCGTTCGCGAAATATGGGAGTTTGAAGTTAAGGAATGGTTGAGAAATCGTCCAAATTTTCGCAAGTCTGATTCTCGAAGCCAATAACTACAATGGCCTAGGGGAAAAATACACATACCGTTGTAATCGGGCGGGTTTCTGCTTTCAGATGCCGCAGGAATTTCTCGATTTCCTCAATCCGTTCGCGAGATATGGGAGTTTGAAGTTAAGGAATGGTTGAGAAACCATCAAAATTTTCGCAAGTCTGATTCTCGAAACCAATAACTACTATGGCCTAGAGGAAAAATACACATACCGCTGTAGTCGGGCGTGTTTCTGCTATCAGATGCAACAGGAATTTCTCGAGTTAGTCAATGCGTTCGCGAGATATGGGAGTTTGAAGTTAAGGAATGGTTGAGAAACCATCAAAATTTTTGCAAGTCTTATACTCGAAGCCAAAAACTACTATGGCCTAGGGGAAAAATACACATACCATTGTAATCGGGCCAGTTTCTACTTTCAGATGCAAAAGGAATTTCTCGATTTCCTCAATCCGTTCGCGAGATATGGGAGTTTGAAGTTAAGGCATGGTTGAGAAACCATCCAAATATTCGCAAGTCTGAAACACGAAACCAATAACTACAAAGGCCTAGGGGAAAAATACACGTACCTTTGTAATCGGTCGAGTTTCTACTTTCAGATGCAACAGAAATTTTTCGGATTCGTCAATCCGTTCGCGAAATATAGGAGTTTGAAGTGAACGAATGGTTGAAAACCCATCAAAATATTCGCAAGTCTGATACTCGAAACCAATAACTACAATGGCCTAGGGGAAAAATACACATACCTTTGTAATCGGTCGAGTTTCTACTTTCAGATGCAACAGGAATTTTTCGATTTCCTCAATCCATTCGCGAGATATAGGAGTTTGAAGTGAAGGAATGGTTGAGAAACCATCAAAATTTTTGCAAGTCTGATACTCGAAACGAATAACTACACGGTCCTAGAGCAAAAATACACATACCGTTCTAATCGGGAGAGTTTCCACTTTCAGATGCAACAGAAATTTTTCGGATTCGGCGATCCGTTCGCGAAATATAGAAGTTTCAAATTAAGGAATGGTTGAGAAACCATCAAAATTTTCGCAAGTCTGATACTCGAAACGAATAACTGCTATGGCCTAGGGGAAAAATACACATACCGTTCTAATCGGGAGAGTTTCTACATTCAGATGCAACAGGAATTTCTCGACTTCCTCAATCCGTTCGCGAGATATAGGAGTTTGAAATTAAGGAATGGTTGAGAAACCATCAAAATTCTCGCAAGTCTGATACTCGAAACCAATAACTACTATGGCCTAGAGGAAAAATACACATACCGCTGTAGTCGGGCGTGTTTCTACTATCAGACGCAACAGGGATTTCTCGAGTTAGTCAATCCGTTCGCGAGATATGGGAGTTTGAAGTTGAAGAATGGTCGAGAAACCATCCAAATTTTCGCAAGTCTGATACTCGAAACCAATAACTAGAATGGCTTGGGGAAAAACACACATACCGTTGTAATCGGGCGAGTCTCTACTTTCAGATGCAACAGGAATTTCTCGATTTCCTCAATCCGTTCGCGAGATATAGGAGTTTGAAGTAAAGGAATGGTTGAGAAACCATCAAAATTTTTGCAAGTCTGATACTCGAAACGAATAACTACTATGTCCTATAGCATAAATACACATACCGTTGTAATCGGGCGAGATTCTACTTTCAGATGCAACAGGAATTTCTCGATTTCCTCAATCCGTTCGGGAGATATAGGAGTTTGAAGTGAAGGAATGGTTGGGAACCATCAAAATTTTCGCACGTCTGATACTCGAAACCAATAGCTACTATGGCCTTGGGGAGAAATACACAAACCGCTGTAATCGGGCGAGTTTCTGCTTTCAGATGCAACAGGAATTTCCCGAATTAGTCAATCCGTTCGCGAGATATGGGAGTTCGAAGTTAAGGAATGGTTGAGAAACCATCCAAATATTCGCAAGTCTGATACACGAAACCAATAGCTACTATGGCCTTGGGGAAAAATACACAAACCACTGTAATCGGGCGGGTTTCTGCTTTCAGATGCAACAGGAATTTCTCGAGTTAGTCAATCCGTTCGCGAGATATGGGAGTTTGAAGTTGAAGAATGGTTGAGAAACCATCAAAAATTTAGCAAGTCTGATACACGAAGCCAATAACTACAATGGCCTAGGGGAAAAATACACATACCGTTGTAATCGGGCCAGTTTCTGCTTTCAGATGCAACAGGAATTTCCCGAATTAGTCAATCCGTTCGCGAGATATGGGAGTTTGAAGTTAAGGAATGGTCGAGAAACCATCCAAATTTTCGCAAGTCTGATACTCGAAACCAATAACTAGAATGGCTTGGGGAAAAACACACATACCGTTGTAATCGGGCGAGTCTCTACTTTCAGATGCAACAGGAATTTCTCGATTTCCTCAATCCGTTCGCGAGATATAGGAGTTTGAAGTAAAGGAATGGTCGAGAAACCATCCAAATTTTCGCAAGTCTGATACTCGAAACCAATAACTAGAATGGCTTGGGGAAAAACACACATACCGTTGTAATCGGGCGAGTCTCTACTTTCAGATACAACAGGAATTTCTCGATTTCCTCAAGCCGTTCGCGAGATATAGAAGTTTGAAGTGATGGAATGGTTGAGAAATCATCAAAATTTTCGAAAGTCTGATACTCGAAACCAATAAGTACTATGGCCTAGGGGAAAAATACACACATCTTTCTAATCGGGCGAGTTTCTACTTTCAGATGCAACAGGAATTTCTCGATTTCCTCAATCCGTTCGCGAGATATGGGAGTTTGAAGTTAAGGAATGGTTGAGAAACCATCAAAATTTTCGCAATTCTGATACACGAAACCAATAACTACAATCGCCTAGGGGAAAAATACACATACCGTTGTAATCGGGCGAGATTCTACTTTCAGATGCCACAGGAATTCCTCGATTTCCTCAATCCGTTCGCGAGATATAGGAGTTTTAAGTGAAGGAATGGTTGAGGAACCATCAAAATTTTTGCAAGTCTGATGCTCGAAACGAATAACTACTATGTCCTAGAGCATAAATACACATACCGTTGTAATCGCGCGAGTTTCTGCTTTCAGATGCAACAGGAATTTCTCGATTTCCTCAATCCGTTCGCGAGATATGGGAGTTTGAAGTTAAGGAATGGTTGAGAAACCATCCAAATTTTCGCAAGTCTGGTACACGAAACCAATAACTACTATGGCCTTGGGGAAAAATATACATACCGTTGTAATCGGGCGAGTTTCTACTTTCAGATGCCACAGGAATTTCTCGATTTCCTCAATCCGTTCGCGAGATATGGGAGTTTGAAGTTAAGGAATGGTTGAGAAACCATCAAAATTTTCGCAAGTCTGATACTCGAAACCAATAACTACTATGGCCTAGAGGAAAAATACACATACCGCTGTAGTCGGGCGTGTTTCTGCTATCAGATGCAACAGGAAGTTCTCGAGTTAGTCAATGCGTTCGCGAGATATGGGAGTTTGAAGTTAAGGAATGGTTGAGAAACCATCAAAATTTTGGCAAGTCTTATACTCGAAACGAATAACTACTATGTCCTAGAGCATAAATACACATACCATTGTAATCGGGCCAGTTTCTACTTTCAGATGCAACAGGAATTTCTCGATTTCCTCAATCCGTTCGCGAGATATAGGAGTTTGAAGTGAAGGAATGGTTGAAAACCCATCAAAATATTTGCAAGTCTGATACTCGAAGCCAATAACTACAATGGCCTAGGGGAAAAATACACATACCGTTGTAATCGGGCGAGTTTCTACTTTCAGATGCCACAGGAATTCCTCGATTTCCTCAATCCGTTCGCGAGATATAGGAGTTTGAAGTGAAGGAATGGTTGAGAAACCATCAAAATTTTTGCAAGTCTTATACAAGAAACGAATAACTACTATGTCCTTGAGCATAAATACACATACCATTGTAATCGGGCCAGTTTCTACTTTCAGATGCAACAGGAATTTCTCGATTTCCTCAATCCGTTCGCGAGATATAGGAGTTTGAAGTGAACGAATGGTTGAAAACCCATCAAAATATTCGCAAGTCTGATACTCGAAACCAATAACTACAATGGCCTTGGGGAAAAATACACATACCGTTGTAATCGGGCGAGTTTCTACTTTCAGATGCAACAGGAATTTCTCGATTTCCTCAATCCGTTCGCGAGATATGGGAGTTTGAATTTAAGGAATGGTTGAAAACCCATCAAAATTTTCGCAAGTCTTATACACGAAACCAATAACTACAATAGCCTAGGGGAAAAATAAACATACCGTTGTAATCGGGAAGGTTTCTACTTTCAGATGCAACAGAAATTTTTCGGATTCGTCAATCCGTTCGCGAAATATGGGAGTTTGAAGTTAAGGAATGGTTGAGAAACCGTCCAAATTTTCGCAAGTCTGGTACACGAAACAAATAACTACTATGGCCTTGGGGAAAAATACACATACCGTTGTAATCGGGCGAGTTTCTACTTTCAGATGCAACAGGAATTTCTCGATTTCCTCAATCCGATCGCGAGATATGGGAGTTTGAATTGAAGGAATGGTTGAGAAATCATCAAAATTTTCGCAAGCCTGATACTCGAAACCTATAACTGGAATGGCCTAGGTGAAGAGTACAGACACCATTGTAATCGGGCGGGTTTCTGCTTTCAGATGCCGCAGGAATTTCTCGATTTCCTCAATCCGTTCGCGAGATATGGGAGTTTGAAGTTAAGGAATGGTTGAGAAACCATCAAAATTTTCGCAAGTCTGATTCTCGAAGCCAATAACTACAATGGCCTAGGGGAAAAATACACATACCGCTGTAGTCGGGCGTGTTTCTGCTATCAGATGCAACAGGAATTTCTCGAGTTAGTCAATGCGTTCGCGAGATATGGGAGTTTGAAGTTAAGGAATGGTTGAGAAACCATCAAAATTTTCGCAAGTCTGATACTCGAAACCAATAACTACTATGGCCTAGAGGAAAAATACACATACCGCTGTAGTCGGGCGTGTTTCTACTATCAGACGCAACAGGAATTTCTCGAGTTAGTCAATCCGTTCGCGAGATATGGGAGTTTGAAGTTGAAGAATGGTTCAGAAACCATCAAAAATTTAGCAAGTCTGATACACGAAACCAATAACTACAAAGGCCTAGGGGAAAAATACACGTACCTTTGTAATCGGTCGAGCTTCTACTTTCAGATGCAACAGAAATTTTTCGGATTCGTCAATCCGTACGCGAAATATAGGAGTTTGAAGTGAACGAATGGTTGAAAACCCATCAAATTAATCGCAAGTCTGATACTCGAAACCAATAACTATTATACAATGGCCTAGGGGAAAAATACACATACCGCTGTAATCGGGCGAGTTTCTACTTTCAGATGCAACAGGAATTTCTCGATTTCCTCAATCCGTTCGCGAGATATGGGAGTTTGAAGTTAAGGAATGGTTGACAAACCATCCAAATTTTCGCAAGTCTGGTACACGAAGCCAAAAACTACTGTGGCCTAGGGGAAAAATACACATACCGTTGTAATCGGCCGAGTTTCTACTTTCAGATGCCACAGGAATTCCTCGATTTGCTCAATCCGTTCGTGCGATATAGGAGTTTGAAGTGAAGGAATGGTTGGGAAACCATCAAAATTTTTTCAAGTCTTATACTCGAAACGAATAACTACTATGTCCTTGAGCATAAATACACATACCATTGTAATCGGGCCAGTTTCTACTTTCAGATGCAACAGGAATTTCTCGATTTCCTCAATCCGTTCGCGAGATATGGGAGTTTAAAGTTAAGGAATGGTTGAGAAACCATCCAAATTTTCGCAAGTCTGATACACGAAATCAATAACTACAAAGGCCTAGGGGAAAAATACACGTACCTTTGTAATCGGTCGAGCTTCTACTTTCAGATGCAACAGAAATTTTTCGGATTCGTCAATCCGTTCGCGAAATATAGGAGTTTGAAGTGAACGAATGGTTGAAAACCCATCAAAATATTCGCAAGTCTGATACTCGAAACCAATAACTACAATGGCCTAGGGGAAAAATACACATGCCGTTGTAATCGCGCGAGTTTCTACTTTCAGGTGCAACAGGTATTTCTCGATTTCCTCAATCCGTTCGCGAGATATAGGAGTCTGAAGTGAAGGAATGGTTGGGAAACCATCAAAATTTTTGCAAGTCTGATACTCGAAACGAATAACAACTATGTCCTAGAGCGTAAATACACATACCGTTGTAATCGGGCGAGTTTCTACATTCAGATGCAACAGGAATTTCTCGACTTCCTCAATCCGTTCGCGAGATATAGGAGTTTGAAGTGAAGGAATGGTTGAGAAACCATCAAAATTTTCGCAAGTCTGACACTCGAAACTAATAACTACAATGGCTTAGGGGAAAAATACACATACCGTTGTAATCGGGCGAGTTTCTACATTCAGATGCAACAGAAATTTCTCGATTTCCTCAATCAGTTCGCCAGATATCGGAGTTTGAAGTTAAGAGCTTGTTGAGAAACCATCAAAATTTTCGCAAGTCTGATACTCGAAACCAATAACCACAATGGCCTACGGGAAAAATAGACATACCGTTGTAATCGGGCGAGTTTCTACTTTCAGATGCAACAGGAATTTCTCGATTTGCTCAATCCGTTCGTGCGATATAGGAGTTTGAAGTGAAGGAATGGTTGGGAAACCATCAAAATTTTTTCAAGTCTTATACTCGAAACGAATAACTACTATGTCCTTGAGCATAAATACACATACCATTGTAATCGGGCCAGTTTCTACTTTCAGATGCAACAGGAATTTCTCGATTTCCTCAATCCGTTCGCGAGATATGGGAGTTTAAAGTTAAGGAATGGTTGAGAAACCATCCAAATTTTCGCAAGTCTGATACACGAAATCAATAACTACAAAGGCCTAGGGGAAAAATACACGTACCTTTGTAATCGGTCGAGCTTCTACTTTCAGATGCAACAGAAATTTTTCGGATTCGTCAATCCGTTCGCGAAATATAGGAGTTTGAAGTGAACGAATGGTTGAAAACCCATCAAAATATTCGCAAGTCTGATACTCGAAACCAATAACTACAATGGCCTAGGGGAAAAATACACATGCCGTTGTAATCGCGCGAGTTTCTACTTTCAGGTGCAACAGGTATTTCTCGATTTCCTCAATCCGTTCGCGAGATATAGGAGTCTGAAGTGAAGGAATGGTTGGGAAACCATCAAAATTTTTGCAAGTCTGATACTCGAAACGAATAACAACTATGTCCTAGAGCATAAATACACATACCGTTGTAATCGGGCGAGTTTCTACATTCAGATGCAACAGAAATTTCTCGATTTCCTCAATCAGTTCGCCAGATATCGGAGTTTGAAGTTAAGAGCTTGTTGAGAAACCATCAAAATTTTCGCAAGTCTGATACTCGAAACCAATAACCACAATGGCCTACGGGAAAAATAGACATACCGTTGTAATCGGGCGAGTTTCTACTTTCAGATGCAACAGGAATTTCTCGATTTCCTCAATCCGTTCGCGAGATATTGGAGTTTGAAGTGAAGAAATGTTTGAGAAACCATCAAAACTTTCGCAAGTCTGATACTCGAAACCAATAACTACTATGGCCTAGTACAAAAATACACATACCGTTGTAAACGGGTGAGTTTCTGCTTTCAGATGCAACAGAAATTTTTCGGATTCGTCAATGCGTTCGCGAAATATCGGAGTTTGAATTTAACAGATTGTTGAGGAACCATCAAAATTTTCGCAATTCTGATGCTAGAAACGAATAACTGGAATGGCCTAGGGGAAAAGTACACACACCACTGTAATCGGGCGAGTTTCTACTTTGAGGTGGAACAGGAATCTCTCGACTTCGTCAATCCGTTCGCGAGATATAGAAGTTTGAAGTGAAGGAACGGTTGAGAAACCATCAAAATTTTCGCAAGTCTGATACTCGAAACCAATAACTGGAACGGCCTAGGGGAAAAATACACATACCTTTGTAATCGGTCGAGTTTCTACTTTCAGATGCAACAGGAATTTCTCGATTTCCTCAATCCGTTCGCGAGATATAGAAGTTTGAAGTGATGGAACGGTTGAGAAACCATCAAAATTTTCGCAAGTCTGATACTCGAAAACAATAACTGCTATGGCCTAGAGGAAAAATACACATACCGCTGTAATCGGGCGTGTTTCTGCTATCAGATGCAACAGGAACTTCTCGAGTTTGTCAATCCGTTCGCGAGATATGCGAGTTTGAAGTTAAGGAATGATTGAGAAACCATCAAAATTTTCGTAAGTCTGATACTCGAAACGAATAACTACTATGTCCTAGAACAAAAATACACATACCGCTGTAATCGGGCGAGTTTCTACTTTCAGATGCAACAGGAATTTCTCGATTTCCTCAATCCGTTCGCGAGATATAGGAGTTTGAAGTGAAGGAACGGTTGAGAAACCATCCAAATTTTCGCAAGTCTGATACTGGAAAACAATAACTGCTATGGCCTAGAGGAAAAATACACATACCGCTGTAATCGGGCGTGTTTCTACTATCAGATGCAACAGGAACTTCTCAAGTTTGTCAATCCGTTCGCGAGATATGCGAGTTTGAAGTTAAGGAATGATGGAGAAACCATCAAAATTTTCGTAAGTCTGATACTCGAAACGAATAACTACTATGTCCTAGAACAAAAATACACACACCGTTGTAATCGGGCGAGTTTCTACTTTCAGATGCAACAGGAATTTCTCGATTTCCTCAATCCGTTCGCGAGATATAGGAGTTTGAAGTGAAGGAATGGTTGAAAAAACATCAAAATTTTCGCAAATCTGATACACGAAACCAATAACTACTAAGGCCTTGGGGAAAAATACACATACCGCTGTAATCGGGCAAGTTTCTGCTTTCAGATGCAACAGGAATTTCCCGAATTAGTCAATCTGTTCGCGAGATATGGTTGTTTGCAGTTAAGGAATGGTTGAGAAACCATCAAAATTTTCGCAAGTCTGATACTCGAAAGGAATAACTACTATGTCCTAGATCAAAAATACACATACCGTTCTAATCGGGCGAGTTTGAACTTTCAGATGCAACAGGAATTTCTCGATTTCCTCCATCCGTTCGCGAGATATAGGAGTTTGAAGTGAAGGAATGGTTGAGAAACCATCAAAATTTTCGAAAGTCTGATACTCGAAACGAATAACTACTATGTCCTAGAGCAAAAATACACATACCGTTGTAATTGGGCGAGTTTCTACTTTCAGATGCAACAGAAATTTTTCGGATTCGTCAATGCGTTCGCGAAATATGGGAGTTTGAAGTTAAGGAATGGTTGAGAAACCATCAACTTTTTCGCAATTCTGGTGCTAGAAACCAATAACTACAATGGCCTAGGGGAAAAATACACATGCCGTTGTAATCGCGCGAGTTTCTACTTTCAGGTGCAACAGGTATTTCTCGATTTCCTCAATCCGTTCGCGAGATATAGGAGTTTGAAGTGAACGAATGGTTGGGAAACCATCAAAATTTTTGCAAGTCTGATACTCGAAACGAATAACTACTCTGTCCTAGAGCAACAATACACATACCGTTCTAATCGGGCGAGTTTCAACTTTCAGATGCAACAGGAATTTCTCGATTTCCTCCATCCGTTCGCGAGATATAGGAGCATGAAGTGAAGGAATGGTTGAGAAACCATCCAAATTTTTGCAAGTCTGATACACGAAACCAATAACTACTATGGCCTTGGGGAAAAATACACATACCGCTGTAATCGGGCGAGTTTCTGCTTTCAGATGCAACAGGAATTTCCCGAATTAGTCAATCCGTTCGCGAGATATGGTTGTTTGAAGTTAAAGAATGGTTGAGAAACCATCAAAATTTTCGCAAGTCTGTTACTCGAAACGAATAACTACTATGTCCTAGAGCAAAAATACACATACCGTTGTAATCGGGCGAGTTTCTACTTTCAGATGCAACAGGAATGTCTCGAGTTCGTCAATCCGTTCGCGAGGTATAGGAGTTTGAAGTGAAGGAATGGTTGAAAAACCATCAAAATTTTCGCAAGTCTGATACTCGAAAACAATAACTGCTATGGCCTAGAGGAAAAATACACATACCGCTGTAATCGGGCGAGTTTCTGCTTTCAGATGCAACAGGAATTTCCCGAATTAGTCAATCGGGTCGCGAGATATGGTTGTTTGAAGTTAAAGAATGGTTGAGAAACCATCAAAATTTTCGCAAGTCTGATACTCGAAACGAATAACTACTATGTCCTAGAGCAAAAATACACATACCGTTCTAATCGGGCGAGTTTCAACTTTCAGATGCAACAGGAATTTCTCGATTTCCTCCATCCGTTCGCGAGATATTGGAGTTTGAAGTGAAGAAATGTTTGAGAAACCATCAAAACTTTCGCAAGTCTGATACTCGAAACCAATAACTACTATGGCCTAGGACAAAAATACACATACCGTTGTAAACGGGTGAGTTTCTGCTTTCAGATGCAACAGAAATTTTTCGGATTCGTCAATGCGTTCGCGAAATATCGGAGTTTGAATTTAACAGATTGTTGAGGAACCATCAAAATTTTCGCAAGTCTGATACTCGAAACGAATAACTACTATGTCCTAGAGCAAAAATACACTTACCGTTGTAATCGGGCGAGTTTCTACTTTTAGATGAAACTGGAATTTCTCGATTTCCTCAATCCGTTCGCGAGAAATGGGAGTTTGAAGTTAAGGAATGGTTGGGAAACCATCCAAATTTTAGCAAGTCTGATACACGAAACCAATAACTACTATGGCATTGGGGGAAAATACACATACCGCTGTAATCGGGCGAGTTTCTGCTTTCAGATGCAACGGGAATTTCCCGAATTAGTCAATCCGTTCGCGAGATATGGTTGTTTGAAGTTAAGGAATGGTTGAGAAACCATCAAAATTGTCGCATGTCTGATACCCGAAACGAATAACTACTATGTCCTAGAGCCAAAATACAAATAGCTTTCTAATTGGGCGAGTTTCTACTTTCAGATGCAACAGGAATTTCTCGATTTCCTCAATCCGTTCGCGAGATATTGGAGTTTGAAGTGAAGAAATGTTTGAGAAACCATCAAAACTTTCGCAAGTCTGATACTCGAAACCAATAACTACTATGGCCTAGGACAAAAATACACATACCGTTGTAAACGGGTGAGTTTCTGCTTTCAGATGCAACAGAAATTTTTCGGATTCGTCAATGCGTTCGCGAAATAACGGAGTTTGAATTTAACAGATTGTTGAGGAACCATCAAAATTTTCGCAATTCTGATGCTAGAAACGAATAACTGGAATGGCCTAGGGGAAAAGTACACACACCACTGTAATCGGGCGAGTTTCTACTTTGAGGTGGAACAGGAATCTCTCGACTTCGTCAATCCGTTCGCGAGATATAGAAGTTTGAAGTGAAGGAACGGTTGAGAAACCATCAAAATTTTCGCAAGTCTGATACTCGAAACCAATAACTGGAACGGCCTAGGGGAAAAATACACATACCTTTGTAATCGGTCGAGTTTCTACTTTCAGATGCAACAGGAATTTCTCGATTTCCTCAATCCGTTCGCGAGATATAGGAGTTTGAAGTGAAGGAATGGTTGAAAAACCATCAAAATTTTCGCAAGTCTGATACTCGAAAACAATAACTGCTATGGCCTAGAGGAAAAATACACATACCGCTGTAATCGGGCGAGTTTCTACTTTCAGATGCAACAGGAATGTCTCGAGTTCGTCAATCCGTTCGCGAGATATAGAAGTTTGAAGTGATGGAACGGTTGAGAAACCATCAAAATTTTCGCAAGTCTGATACTCGAAAACAATAACTGCTATGGCCTAGAGGAAAAATACACATACCGCTGTAATCGGGCGTGTTTCTGCTATCAGATGCAACAGGAACTTCTCGAGTTTGTCAATCCGTTCGCGAGATATGCGAGTTTGAAGTTAAGGAATGATTGAGAAACCATCAAAATTTTCGTAAGTCTGATACTCGAAACGAATAACTACTATGTCCTAGAACAAAAATACACATACCGCTGTAATCGGGCGAGTTTCTACTTTCAGATGCAACAGGAATTTCTCGATTTCCTCAATCCGTTCGCGAGATATAGGAGTTTGAAGTGAAGGAACGGTTGAGAAACCATCCAAATTTTCGCAAGTCTGATACTCGAAAACAATAACTGCTATGGCCTAGAGGAAAAATACACATACCGCTGTAATCGGGCGTGTTTCTACTATCAGATGCAACAGGAACTTCTCAAGTTTGTCAATCCGTTCGCGAGATATGCGAGTTTGAAGTTAAGGAATGATGGAGAAACCATCAAAATTTTCGTAAGTCTGATACTCGAAACGAATAACTACTATGTCCTAGAACAAAAATACACACACCGTTGTAATCGGGCGAGTTTCTACTTTCAGATGCAACAGGAATTTCTCGATTTCCTCAATCCGTTCGCGAGATATAGGAGTTTGAAGTGAAGGAATGGTTGAAAAAACATCAAAATTTTCGCAAATCTGATACACGAAACCAATAACTACTAAGGCCTTGGGGAAAAATACACATACCGCTGTAATCGGGCGAGTTTCAACTTTCAGATGCAACAGGAATTTCTCGATTTCCTCCATCCGTTCGCGAGATATAGGAGCATGAAGTGAAGGAATGGTTGAGAAACCATCCAAATTTTTGCAAGTCTGATACACGAAACCAATAACTACTATGGCCTTGGGGAAAAATACACATACCGCTGTAATCGGGCGAGTTTCTGCTTTCAGATGCAACAGGAATTTCCCGAATTAGTCAATCCGTTCGCGAGATATGGTTGTTTGAAGTTAAGGAATGGTTGAGAAACCATCAAAATTGTCGCATGTCTGATACCCGAAACGAATAACTACTATGTCCTAGAGCCAAAATACAAATAGCTTTCTAATTGGGCGAGTTTCTACTTTCAGATGCAACAGGAATTTCTCGATTTCCTCAATCCGTTCGCGAGATATAGGAGTTTGAAGTGAAGGAATGGTTGAGAAACCATCAAAATTTTCGAAAGTCTGATACTCGAAACGAATAACTACTATGTCCTAGAGCAAAAATACACATACCGTTGTAATTGGGCGAGTTTCTACTTTCAGATGCAACAGAAATTTTTCGGATTCGTCAATGCGTTCGCGAAATATCGGAGTTTGAAGTTAAGAGATTGTTGAGAAACCATCAACTTTTTCGCAATTCTGGTGCTAGAAACCAATAACTACAATGGCCTAGGGGAAAAATACACATGCCGTTGTAATCGCGCGAGTTTCTACTTTCAGGTGCAACAGGTATTTCTCGATTTCCTCAATCCGTTCGCGAGATATAGGAGTTTGAAGTGAAGGAATGGTTGGGAAACCATCAAAATTTTTGCAAGTCTGATACTCGAAACGAATAACTACTCTGTCCTAGAGCAAAAATACACATACCGTTCTAATCGGGCGAGTTTCGACTTTCAGATGCAACAGGAATTTCTCGAGTTCGTCAATCCGTTCGCGAGATATAGAAGTTTGAAGTGTAGGAACGGTTGAGAAACCATCAAAATTTTCGCAAGTCTGATACTCGAAACGAATAACTACAAAGGCCTAGGGGAAAAATACACGTACCTTTGTAATCGGGCGAGTTTCTGCTTTCAGATGCAACAGGAATTTCCCGAATTAGTCAATCCGTTCGCGAGATATGGTTGTTTGAAGTTAAAGAATGGTTGAGAAACCATCAAAATTTTCGCAAGTCTGATACTCGAAACGAATAACTACTATGTCCTAGAGCAAAAATACACATACCGTTGTAATCGGGCGAGTTTCTACTTTCAGATGCAACAGGAATGTCTCGAGTTCGTCAATCCGTTCGCGAGGTATAGGAGTTTGAAGTGAAGGAATGGTTGAAAAACCATCAAAATTTTCGCAAGTCTGATACTCGAAAACAATAACTGCTATGGCCTAGAGGAAAAATACACATACCGCTGTAATCGGGCGAGTTTCTGCTTTCAGATGCAACAGGAATTTCCCGAATTAGTCAATCCGGTCGCGAGATATGGTTGTTTGAAGTTAAAGAATGGTTGAGAAACCATCAAAATTTTCGCAAGTCTGATACTCGAAACGAATAACTACTATGTCCTAGAGCAAAAATACACATACCGTTCTAATCGGGCGAGTTTCAACTTTCAGATGCAACAGGAATTTCTCGATTTCCTCCATCCGTTCGCGAGATATAGGAGCTTGAAGTGAAGGAATGGTTGAGAAACCATCCAAATTTTTGCAAGTCTGATACACGAAACCAATAACTACTATGGGCTTGGGGAAAAATACACATACTACTGTAATCGGGCGAGTTTCTGCTTTCAGATGCAACAGGAATTTCCCGAATTAGTCAATCCGTTCGCGAGATATGGTTGTTTGAAGTTAAAGAATGGTTGAGAAACCATCAAAATTTTCGCAAGTCTGATACTCGAAACGAATAACTACTATGTCCTAGAGCAAAAATACACATACCGTTATAATCGGGCGAGTTTCTACTTTCAGATGCAACAGGAATTTCTCGATTTCCTCCATCCGTTCGCGAGATATAGGAGCTTGAAGTGAAGGAATGGTTGAGAAGCCATCCAAATTTTTGCAAGTCTGATAAACGAAACCAATAACTACTAAGGCCTTGGGGAAAAATACACATACTACTGTAATCGGGCGAGTTTCTGCTTTCAGATGCAACAGGAATTTCCCGAATTAGTCAATCCGTTCGCGAGATATGGTTGTTTGAAGTTAAAGAATGGTTGAGAAACCATCAAAATTTTCGCAAGTCTGATACTCGAAACGAATAACTACTATGTCCTAGAGCAAAAATACACATACCGTTCTAATCGGGCGAGTTTCAACTTTCAGATGCAACAGGAATTCCTCGATTTCCTCCATCCATTCGCGAGATATAGGAGGTTGAAGTGAAGGAATGGTTGAGAAAACATCCAAATTTTCGCAAGTCTGATACACGAAACCAATAACTACCATGGCCTTGGGGAAAAATACACATACCGCTGTAATCGGGCGAGTTTCTGCTTTCAGATGCAACAGGAATTTCCCGAATTAGTCAATCCGTTCGCGAGATATGGTTGTTTGAAGTTAAAGAATGGTTGAGAAACCATCAAAATTTTCGCAAGTCTGATACTGGAAACGAATAACTACTATGTCCTAGAGCAAAAATACACATACCGTTGTAATCGGGCGAGTTTCTGCTTTCAGATGCAACAGGAATTTCTCGATTTCGTCAATCCGTTCGCGAGATATAGGAGTTTGAAGTGAAGGAATGGTTGAGAAACCATTAAAATTTTCGCAAGTCTGATACTCGAAACGAATAACTACTATGTCCTAGAGCAAAAATACACATACCGTTGTAATCGGGCGAGTTTCTACTTTCAGATGCAACAGGAATTTCTCGATTTCCCCTATCCGTTCGCGAGATATGGAGTTTGAAGTGAAGGAATGGTTGAGAAACCATTAAAATTTTCGCTAGTCTGATACTCGAAATGAATAACTACTATGTCCTAGAGCAAAAATACACATACCGTTGTAATCGGGCGAGTTTCTGCTTTCAGATGCAACAAGAATTTCTCGATTTCGTCAATCCGTTCGCGAGATGTGGAGTTTGAAGTGAAGGAATGGTTGAGAAACCATCAAAATTTTCGCAAGTCTGATACTCGAAACCAATAACTACTGTGGCCTAGGGCAAAAATACACATACCGTTGTAATCGGGCGAGTTTCTACTTTCAGATGCAACAGGAATTTCTCGATTTCGCCTATCCGTTCGCGAGATATGGAGTTTGAAGTGAAGGAATGGTTGAGAAACCATTAAAATTTTCGCTAGTCTGATACTCGAAACGAATAACTACTATGTCCTAGAGCAAAAATACACATACCGTTGTAATCGGGCGAGTTTCTGCTTTCAGATGCAACAAGAATTTCTCGATTTCGTCAATCCGTTCGCGAGATATGGAGTTTGAAGTTAAGGAACGGTTGGGAAACCATCCAAATTTTCGCAAGTCAGATACACGAAGCCAATAACTACTATGGTTTTGGGGAAAAATACATATACCGCTGTAATCGTGCGAGTTTCTGCTTTCAGATGCAACAGGAATTTCCCGACTTAGTCAATCCATTCGCGAGATATGGTTGTTTGAACTGAAGGAGGGGTTGAGAAACCATCTACATTTTCGCAAGTCTGATACTCGAAACGAATAACTACAATGTCCTAGAGCAAAAATACACATACCGTTGTAATCGGGCGAGTTTCTACATTCAGATGCAACAGGAATGTCTCGAGTTCGTCAATCCGTTCGCGAGATATAGAAGTTTGAAGTGAAGGAACGGTTGAGAAACCATCAAAATTTTCGCAAGTCTGATACACGAAACCAATAACTGCTATGGCCTAGAGGAAAAATACACATACCGTTGTAATCGGGCGAGTTTCTACTTTCAGGTGCAACAGGAATTTCCCGACTTAGTCAATCCATTCGCGAGATATAGTTGTTTGAACTGAAGGAGGGGTTGAGAAACCATCTACATTTTCGCAAATCTGATACTCGAAACGAATAACTACAATGTCCTAGAGCAAAAATACACATACCGTTGTAATCGGGCGAGTTTCTACATTCAGATGCAACAGGAATGTCTCGAGTTCGTCAATCCGTTCGCGAGATATAGAAGTTTGAAGTGAAGGGACGGTTGAGAAACCATCAAAATTTTCGCAAGTCTGATACACGAAACCAATAACTGCTATGGCCTAGAGAAAAAATACACATACCGCTGTAATCGGGCGTGTTCCTGCTATCAGATGCAACAGGAATTTCTCGAGTTTGTCAATCCGTTCGCGCGATATGCGAGTTTGAAGTAAAGGAATGATTGAGAAACCATCAAAATTTTCGCAAGTCTGATACTCGAAACGAATAACTAGTATGTCCTAGAACAAAAATACACATACCGTTGTATCGGGCGAGATTCTACTTTCAGATGCAGCGGGAATTTCTCGATTTCCTCAATCCGTTCGCGAGATATGGAGTTTGAAGTTAAGGAATGGTTGAGAAACCATCCAAATTTTCGCAAGTCTGATACACGAAACCAATAACTACTATGGCCTTGGGGAAAAATACACATACCGCTGTAATCGGGCGAGTTCCTGCTTTCAGATGCAACAGGAATTTCCCCAATTAGTCAATCCGTTCGCGAGATATGGTTGTTTGCAGTTAAGGAATGGTTGAGAAACCATCAAAATTTTCGCGAGTCTGATACTCGAAAGGAATAACTACTATGTCCTAGAGCAAAAATACACATACCGTTCTAATCGGGCGAGTTTCAACTTTCAGATGCAACAGGAATTTCTCGATTTCCTCCATCCGTTCGCGAGATATAGGAGCTTGAAGTGAAGGAATGGTTGAGAAACCATCCAAATTTTTGCAAGTCTGATACACGAAACCAATAACTTCTATGGCCTTGGGTAAAAATACACATACCGCTGTAATCGGGCGAGTTTCTGCTTTCAGATGCAACAGGAATTTCCCGAATTAGTCAATCCGTTCGGGAGATATGGTTGTTTGAAGTTAAAGAATGGTTGAGAAACCATCAAAATTTTCGCAAGTCTGATACTCGAAACGAATAACTACTATGTCCTAGAGCAAAAATACACATACCGTTGTATCGGGCGAGTTTCTACTTTCAGATGCAGCAGGAATTCCTCGATTTCCCCAATCCGTTCGCGAGATATAGGAGTTTGAAGTGGAGGAATGGTTGAAAAACCATCAAAATTTTCGCAAGTCTGATACTCGAAAAGAATAACTACCATGTCCTAGAGCAAAAATACACATACCGTTGTATCGGGCGAGTTTCTACTTTCAGATGCAGCAGGAATTCCTCGATTTCCTCAATCCGCTCGCGAGATATGGAGTTTGAAGTTAAGGAATGGTTGAGAAACCATCCAAATTTTCGCAAGTCTGATACACGAAACCAATAACTGCTATGGCCTAGAGGAAAAATACACACACCGCTGTAATCGGGCGTGTTTCTGCTATCAGATGCAATAGGAACTTCTCGATTTCCTCAATCCGTTCGCGAGATATAGGAGTTTGAAGTGAACGAATGGTTGAAAAACCATCAAAATTTTCGCAAGTCTGATACTCGAAAAGAATAACTACTATGTCCTAGATCAAAATTACGCATACCGTTCTAATCGGGCGAATTTGAACTTTCAGATGCAACAGGAATTTCTCGATTTCCTCCATCCGTTCGCGAGATATAGGAGGTTGAAGTGAAGGAATGTTTGAGAAAACATCCAAATTTTCGCAAGTCTGATACACGAAACCAATAACTACTATGGCCTTGGGGAAAAATACACATACCTCTGTAATCGGGCGAGTTTCTCCTTTCAGATGCAACAGGAACTTCCCGAATTAGTCAATCCGTTCGCGAGATATGGTTGTTTGAATTTAAAGAATGGTTGAGAAACCATCAAAATTTTCGCAAGTCTGACACTCGAAACCAATAACTACAATGGCCTAGGGGAAAAATACACATACCGTTGTAATCGGGCGAGTTTCTGCTTTCAGATGCAACAGGAAATTCTCGAGTTCGTCAACCCGTTCGCGAGGTATGGGAGTTTGAAGTTAAGGAATGGTTGAGAAGCCATGAAAATTTTCGCAAGTCTGATACTCGAAACCAAAAACTGGAACGGCCTAGGGGAAAAGTAGACACACCAATGTAATCCGGCGAGTTTCTACTTTCAGATGCAAGAGAAATTTTACGGGTTCGTCAATCCGTTCGCCAAATATCGGAGTTTGGATTTAAGAGATGGTTGAGAAACCATCAAAATTTTCGCAATTCTGATGCCAGAAACGAATAACTGGAATGGCCTAGGGGAAAGGTACACACACCATCGTAATCGGGCGCGTTTCTGCTTCCAGATGCAACAGGAGTTTCTCGAATTCGTCAATCCGTTCGCGAGATATGGGAGTTTGAAGTTAAGGAATGGTTGAGAAGCCATCAAAATTTTCGCAAGTCTGATACTCGAAACCAATAACTGGAACGGCCTAGGGGAAAAGTACAGACACCAATGTAATCGGGCGAGTTTCTACTTTCTGATGCAACAGGAAATTCTCGAGTTCGTCAACCCGTTCGCGAGGTATGGGAGTTTGAAGTTAAGGAATGGTTGAGAAGCCATGAAAATTTTCGCAAGTCTGATACTCGAAACCAATAACTGGAACGGCCTAGGGGAAAAGTACAGACACCAATGTAATCGGGCGAGTTTCTACTTTCTGATGCAACAGAAATTTTTCGGGTTCGTCAATCCGTTCGCCAAATATCGGAGTTTGGATTTAAGAGATGGTTGAGAAACCATCAAAATTTTCGCAATTCTGATGCTAGAAACGAATAACTGGAATGGCCTAGGGGAAAAGTACAGACACCATTGTAAACGGGCGAGATTCTACTTTCAGATGCAACAGGAATTTCTCGACTTAGTCAATCCGTTCGCGAGATATGGGAGTTTGAAATTAAGGAATGGTTGAGAAACCATCAAAATTTTAGCAAGTTTCTCAAACGTTCTTTAACTTCAAACTCCCATATCTCGCGAACGGATTGACGAACTCGAGAAATTCCTGTTGCATCTGAAAGTAGAAACTCGCCCGATTACAATGGTGTGTGTACTTTTCCCCTAGGCCATAGTAGTTATTGGTTTCGAGTATCAGACTTGCGAAAATTTTGATGGATTCTCAACCATTCCTTAACTTCAAACTCCCATATCTCGCGAACGGATTGACGAACTCGAGAAGTTCCTGTTGCATCTGAAAGCAGAAACTCGCCCGATTACAAAGGTATGTGTATTTTTCCCCTAGGCCTTTGTAGTTATTGGTTTCGGGAATCAGACTTGCGAAAATTTTGATGGTTTCTCAACCATTCCTTAACTTCAAACTCCCATATCTCGCGAACGGATTGACGAACTCGAGAAATTCCTGTTTCATCTGAAAGTAGAAACTCGCCGGATTACAACGGTATGTGTATTTTTCCCCTAGGCCATTGTAGTTATTGGTTTCGAGTATCAGACATGCGAAAATTTTGATGGTTGCTCAACCATTCCTTAACTTCAAACTCCCATATCTCGCGAACGAATTGACGAACTCGAGAAATTCTTGTTGCATCTGAAAGTAGAAACTCGCTCGATTACAACGGTATGTGTATTTTTTCCCGTCGGCCTTTGTAGTTATTGGTTTCGGGTATCAGACTTACGAAAATTTTGATGGTTTCTCAACCATTGCTTAACTTCAAACTCCCATATTTCGCGAACGGATTGACGAACTCGAGAACTTCCTGTTTCATCTGAAAGTAGAAACTCGCCCGATTACAACGGTATGTGTATTTTTCCCCTAGGCCATTGTAGTTATTGGTTTCGAGTATCAGACATGCGAAAATTTAATGGTTTCTCAACCATTCCTTAACTTCAAACTCCCATATCTCGCGAACGAATTGACGAACTCGAGAAATTCTTGTTGCATCTGAAAGTAGAAACTCGCTCGATTACAACGGTATGTGTATTTTTTCCCGTCGGCCTTTGTAGTTATTGGTTTCGGGTATCAGACTTACGAAAATTTTGATGGTTTCTCAACCATTCCTTAATTTCAAACCCCCTTATCTCGCGAACGGAATGACGAACTAGAGAAATTCCTGTTGCATCAGAAAGTAGAAACTCGCCCGATTACAACGGTATGATTATTTTTGCCCTAGGCCATAGTAGTTATTGGTTTCGGGAATCAGAGTTGCGAAAATTTTGATGGTTTCTCAACCATTCCTTAACATCAAACTCCCATATCTCGCGCACGGATTGACGAACTCGAGAACTTCCTGTTTCATCTGAAAGTAGAAACTCGCCCGATTACATCGGTATGTGTATTTTTCCCCTAGGCAATTGTAGTTATTGGTTTCGAGTATCAGACATGCGAAAATTTAATGGTTTCTCAACCATTCCTTAACTTCAAACTCCCACATTTCGCGAACGAAATGACGAACTCGAGAAATTCCTGTTGCATCTGAAAGCAGAATCTCGCCCGATTACAACGGTATGTGTATTTTTGCCCTAGGCCATAGTAGTTATTGGTTTCGAGTATCAGATTTGCGAAAATTTTGAAGGTTCGTCAACCATGCCTTAACTTCAAACTCCCACATCTCGCGAACGAATTGACGAACTCGAGAAATTCCTGTTGCATCTGAAAGCAGATACTCGCCAGATTACAACGGTTGTGTATCTTTCCCCTAGGCCTTTGTAGTTATTGGTTTCGGGAATCAGACTTGCGAAAATTTTGATGGTATCTCAAGCGTTCCTTAACTTGAAACTCCCATATCTCGCGAACGGATTGACGAACTCGAGAAATTCCTGTTGCATCTGAAAGTAGAAACTCGCCCGATTAGAACGGTATGTGTATTTTTCCCCTAGGTCTTTGTAGTTATTGGTTTCGGGAATCAGACTTGCGAAAATTTTGATGGTTGCTCAACCATTCCTTAACTTCAAACTCCCATATCTCGCGAACGAATTGACGAACTCGAGAAATTCCTCTTGCATCGGAAAGTAGAAACTCGCCCGATTACAACGGTATGTGTATTTTTGCCCTAGGCCATAGTAGTTATTGGTTTCGAGTATCAGACATGCGAAAATTTTGATGGTTTCTCAACCATTCCTTAACTTCATACTCCCATATCTCGCGAACGGATTGACGAACTCGAGAAATTTCAATTGCATCAAAAAACAGAAACTCGCCCGATTTCAACGGTATGTTTACTTTTCCCCTAGGCCATTCCAGTTATTGGTTTCGAGTACCAGATCAGCGAAAATTTTGGTGGTTTCTCAACCATTCCTTAACTTCAAACTCCCATATCTCGCGAACAGATTGACGAACTCGAGAAATTCCTGTTGCATCTGAAAGTAGAAATTCGTCCGATTACAACGGTATGTGTATTTTTGCCCTAGGCCATCGTAGTTATTGTTTTCGAGTATCAGACTTTTGAAAATTTTGATGGTATCTCAAGCGTTCCTTAACCTCAACCTCCCATATCTCGCGAACGGATTGACGAACTCGAGATATTGCTGTTGCATCTGAAAGTAGAAACTCGTCCGATTACAACGGTATGTGTATTTTTGCCCTAGGCCATAGTAGTTATTGGTTTCGAGTATCAGACTTGCGAAAATTTTGATGATTTCTCAACCATTCCTTAACTTCAAACTCCCATATCTCGCGAAAGAATTGACTAACTCGAGAAATTCCTGTTGCATCTGAAAGCAGAAACTCGCCCGTTTACAACGGTATGTGTATTTTCCCCCTAGGCCATTGTAGTTACTGGTTTCGAGTATCAGATTTGTGAAAATTTTGGTGGTTCCTCAACCATTCCATAACTTCAAACTCCCATATCTCGCGAACGGATTGACGAACTGAAGAAATTCCTGTTGCATATGAAAGCATAGACTCGCCCGATTACAATGGCATGTGTATTTTTGCCCTACGCCATAGTAGTTATTGGTTTCGAGTATCAGACTTGCGAAAATTTTGATGATTTCTCAACCATTCCTTAACTTCAAACTCCCATATCTCGCGAACGGATTGACGAACTCGAGATATTCCTGTTGCATCTGAAAGTAGAAACTCGTCCGATTACAACGGTATGTGTATTTTTGCCCTAGGCCATAGTAGTTATTGGTTTCGAGTATCAGACTTGCGAAAATTTTGATGATTTCTCAACCATTCCTTAATCTCAAACTCGCATATCTCGCGAACGAATTGACGAACTCGACAAATTCCTGTTGCATCTGAAAGCAGAAAATCACCCGATTACAACGGTATGTGTATTTTCCCCCTAGGCCATTGTAGTTACTGGTTTCGAGTATCAGACTTGCGAAAATTTTGGTGGTTCCTCAACCATTCCTTAACTTCAAACTCCCATATCTCGCGAACGGATTGACGAACTGGAGAAATTCCTGTTGCATCTGAAAGCAGAAACCCGGCCGATTACAACGGTATGTGAATTTTTCCCCTAGGCCATAGTAGTTATTGGTTTCGAGTATCAGACTTGCGAAAGCTTTGATGGTTTCTCAACCATTCCTTAACTTCAAACTCCCATATCTCGCGAACGGATTGACGAACTCGAGATATTCTTGTTGCATCTGAAAGTAGAAACTCGCCCCATTACAATGGTGTGTGTACTTTTCTCCTAGGCCATTCCAGTTATTGATTTCCAGTATCAGACCAGCGAATATTTTGATGGTTTCTCAACCATTCCTGAACTTCAAACTCCTATATCTCGCGAACGGATTGACGAATTCGAGATATACCTGTTGCATCTGAAACTAGTAACTCGCCCCATTACAATGGTGTGTGTACTTTTCCCCTAGGCCATTCCGGTTACTGGTTTCGAGTATCAGACTTGCGAAAATTTTGATGGTATCTCAACCATTCCTTAACTTCGAACTTCCATATCTCGCGAACGGATTGAAGAACTCGAGATATTCCTGTTGCATTTGAAAGTAGAAACTCGCCCGATTACAACGGCATGTGTACTTTTGCCCTAGGCCATAGTAGTTATTGGTTTCGAGTATCAGACTTGCGAAAATTTTGGTGGTTCCTCAACCATTCCTTAACTTCAAACTCCTATATCTCGCGAACGGATTAACGAATTCGAGAAATTCCTGTTGCATCTGAATGTAGAAACTCGCCCGATTACAACGGTATGTGTATTTCTCCCCTAGGCCATTGTAGTTATTGGTTTCGAGTATCAGACTTGCGAAAATTTTGATGGTTTCTCAACCATTCCTTAACTTCTAACCGCCATATCTCGCGAACGGATTGACGAACTCGAGAAATTGCTGTCGCATCTGAAAGTAGAAACTCGCCCGATTAAAACAGTATGTGTATTTCTCCCCAAGGCCAATGTATTTATTGGTTTCGAGTATCAGACTTGCGAAAATTGTGATGGTCTCTCAACCATTCCTTCACTTCTAACACTTATATCTCGCGAACGCATTGACGAACTCGAGAAATTCCTGTTGCATCTGAATGTAGAAACTCGCCCGATTACAACGGTATGTGTATTTTTGCCCTAGGCCATAGTAGTTATTGGTTTCGAGTATCAAACTTGCGAAAATTATGATGGTTTCTCAACCATTCCTTAACTTCAAACTCCCATACCTCGCGAACGGATTGACGAACTCGAGAAACTCCTGTTGCATCTGAAAGTAGAAACTCGCCCGATTACAATGGTGTGTGTACTTTTTCCCTAGGCCATAGTAGTTATTGGTTTCGAGTATCAGACTTGCGAAAATTTTGATGGATTCTCAACCATTCCTTAACTTCAAACTCCCATATCTCGCTAACGGATTTACGAACTCGAGAAATGCCTGTTGCATCTGAAAGCAGAAACTCGCCCGATTACAGCTGTATGTGTATTTTTGGCTTTGGCCATTGTAGTTATTGTTTTCGAGTATCAGATTTGCGAAAATTTTGATGGTCTCTCAACCATTCCTTAACTTCAAACTCCCATAACTCGCGAACGGATTGACGAACTCGAGATAGTCCTGTTGCATCTGAAAGTAGAAACTTGCCCGATTACAAAGATGTTCGTACTTTTCCCCTAGGCCATTCCAGTTATTGGTTTCGAGTATCAGACTGGCGAAAATTTTGATGGATTCTCAACCATTCCTTAACTTCAAACTCCCATATCTCGCTAACGGATTTACGAACTCGAGAAATTCCTGTTGCATCTGAAAGTAGAAACTCGCCCGATTAAAACAGTATGTGTATTTCTCCCCAAGGCCAATGTATTTATTGGTTTCGAGTATCAGACCTGCGAAAATTTTGATGGTTTCTCAACCATTCCTTCACTTCAAACTCCTATATCACGCGAACGGATTTTGGAAATCGAAAATTGCTGTTGCATCTGAAAGTAGAGACTCGCCCGATTACAACGGTATCTGTATTTTCCCCTAGGCCATTCCAGTTATTGGTTTCGAGTATCAGCCTTGCGAAAATTGTGATGGTCTCTCAAGCATTCCTTCACTTCTAACACTTATATCTCGCGAACGCATTGACGAACTCGAGAAATTCCTATTGCATCTGAAAGCAGAAACTCGCCCGATTACAGCGGTATGTGTATTTTTGGCTTGGGCCATTGTAGTTATTGGTTTCGAGTATCAGACTTGCGAAAATTGTGATGGTCTCTCAACCATTCCTTCACTTCTAACACTTATATCTCGCGAACGCATTGACGAACTCGAGAAATTCCTGCTGCATCTGAAAGTAGATACTCGCCCGATTACAACGGTATGTGTATTTTTGCCCTAGGCCATAGTAGTTATTGGTTTCGAGTATCAAACTTGCGAAAATTATGATGGTTTCTCAACCATTCCTTAACTTCAAACTCCTATATCTCGCGAACCGATTGACGAACTCGAGAAATTCCTGTTGCATCTGATAGTAGAAACTTGCCCGATTACATTGGTGTGTGTACATTTCCCCTAGGCCATTCCAGTTATTGGTTTCGAGTATCAGACATGCGAAAATTTTGATGGTTTCTCAACCATTCCTTAACTTCAAACTCCCATATCTCGCGAACGGATTGACGAACTCGAGAAATTCCTGTTGCATCCGAAAGCAGAAACTCGCCCGTTTACAACGGTATGTGTATTTTTGCCCTAGGCCATAGTAGCTATTGTTTTCCAGTATCAGACTTGCGAAAATTTTGATGGTTTCTCAACCATTCCTTAACTTCAAACTCCCATATCACGCGAACGGATTGACGAACTCGAGAAATTTCTGTTACATCTGAAAGCAGAAACTCGCCCGATTACAACGGTATGTGTATTTTTTCCCCTAGGCCTCTGTAGTTATTGGTTTCGGGAATCAGAATTGCGAAAATTTTGATGGTTTCTCAACCATTCCGTAACTTCAAACTCCCATATCTCGCGAACGGATTTTGGAAATCGAAAATTGCTGTTGCATCTGAAAGTAGAGACTCGCCCGATTACAACGGTATCTGTATTTTCCCCTAGGCCATTCCAGTTATTGGTTTCGAGTATCAGCCTTGCGAAAATTATGATGGTTTCTCACCCATTCCTTAACTTCAAACGCCCACATCTCGCGAACGACTTGACGAACTCGAGAAATTCCTGTTGCATCTGAAAGCAGAAACTCGCCCGATTACAACGGTATGTGTATTTTTGGCTTGGGCCATTGTAGTTATTGGTTTCGAGTATCAGACTTGCGAAAATTGTGATAGTCTCTCAACCATTCCTTCACTTCTAACACTTATATCTCGCGAACGCATTGACGAACTCGAGAAATTCCTGTTGCATCTGAAAGCACAAACTCGCCCGATTACAACGGTATGTGTATTTTTGGCTTGGGCCATTATAGTTATTGGTTTCGAGTATCAGACTTGCGAAAATTGTGATGGTCTCTCAACCATTCCTTCACTTCTAACACTTATATCTCGCGAACGCATTGACGAACTCGAGAAATTCCTGTTGCATCTGAAAGTAGAAACTCGCCCGATTACAACGGTATGTGTATTTTTGCCCTAGGCCATAGTAGTTATTGGTTTCGAGTATCAGACCAGCGGAAATTTTGATGGTTTCTCAATCATTCCTTAACTTCAAACACCCATATCTCGCGAACGGATTGACTAACTCGAGAAATTCCTCTTGCATCTGAAAGCAGAATCTCGTCCGATTTCAATGTTGTGTGTACTTTTCCCCTAGGCCATTCCAGTTATTGGTTTCGAGTATCAGACCGGCGAAAATGTTGATGGTTTCTCAACCATATCTTAATTTCAAACTCCGATATTTCGCGAACGGATTGACGAATCCGAATAATATCTGTTGCATCTGACAGACGAAACTCTCCCAATTACAACGGTGTGTGTGTTTTTCCCCTAGGCCATTGTAGTTATTGGTTTCGCGTATCAGACTTGCGAAAATTTTCATGGTTTCTCAACAATTCCTTAACTTCAAACTCCCATATCTCGCGAACGGAATGACGAACAAGAGAAATTCCTGTTGCATCTGAAAGTAGAAACTCGCACGATTACAAAGGTACGTCTATTTCTCCCCTAGGCCAACGTAGTTATTGGTTTCGCGTATTAGACTTGCGAAAATTGTGATGGTTCCTCAACCATTCCTTAACTTCAAACTCCCACATCTCGCGAACGGATTGACGAACTCGAGAAATTCCTGTTGCATCTGAAAGTAGAAACTCGCTCGATTACAACGGTATGTGTATTTTTCCCCTAGGCCATTCTAGTTATTGGTTTCGAGTATCAGACCAGCGGAAATTTTGATGGTTTCTCAATCATTCCTTAACTTCAAACACCAATATCTCGCGAACGGATCGACGAACTCGAGTAGTTCCTGTTGCATCTGAAAGTATAAACTTGCCCGATTAGAAAGGTGTGTGTACTTTTCCCCTAGGCCATTTCAGTTATTGGATTCGAGTGTCAGACTTGCGAAAGTTTTGATGGTTTCTCAACCATTCCTTAACTTCAAACTCCCATATCTCGCGAACGGAATGACGAACTTGAGAAATTCCTGTTGCATCTGAAAGTAGAAACTCGCCCGATTACAATGGTGGGTATACTTTTCCCCTAGGCCATTCCAGTTATTGCTTTCGAGTATCAGCCTTGCGAAAATTTTGATGGTTTCTCAACCATTCCTTAACTCCACACTCGCATATCTCGCGAACGGATTGCCGAACTCGATTATTTCCTGTTGCATCAGAAAGCAGAAACTCGCCCGATTACATTGGTGTGTGTACTTTTCCCCTAGGCCATTCCAGTTATTCGTTTCTAGCATCAGAATTGCGAAAATTTTGATGGTTTCTCAACCATTCCTTAAGTTTAAACTCACATATCTCGCGAACGGATTGACGAACTCGAGAATTTCCTATTGCATCTGAAAGCAGAAACTCGCCCGATTACAATGGTGTGTGTACTTTTCCCCTAGGCCATTCCTGTTATTGGTTTTCGAGTATCAGACTTGCGAAAATTTTGATGGTTTCTCAATCATTCCTTAACATCAAACACCCATATCTCGCGAACAGAATGACGAACTCGAGAAATTCCTGTTGCAACTGAAAGTAGAAGCTCGCCCGATTACAATGGTGTGTATACTTTTCCCCTAGGCCATTCCAGTTATTGCTTTCGAGTATCAGCCTTGCGAAAATTTGGATGATTTCTCAACCATTCCTTAACTTCAAACTCACATATCTCGCGAACGGATTGACGAACTCGAGAATTTCCTATTGCATCGGAAAGCAGAAACTCGCCCGATTACAAAGGTATGTGTACTTTTCCCCTAGGCCATTCCAGTTATTGCTTTCGAGTATCAGCCTTGCGAAAATTTTGATGGTTTCTCAACCATTCCTTAACTTCACACTCATATATCTCGCCAACGGATTGACGAACTCGAGATATTCCTGTTGCATCTGGAAGTAGAAGCTCGCCCGAATACAATGGTGTGTGTACTTTTCCCCTAGGCCATTCCAGTTATTGGTTTCGAGGATCAGACCAGGGAAAATTTTGATGGTTTCTCAATCATTCCTCAATTTCAAACACCCATATCTCGCGAACGGAATGACGAACTCGAGAAATTCCTGTTGCATCTGAAAGTAGAATCTCGCCCGATTACAATGTTGTGCGTACTTTTCCCCTAGGCCATTCCAGTTATTCGTTTCTAGCATCAGAATTGCGAAAATTTTGTGGTTTCTCAACCATTCCTTAACTTCAAACTCCCATATCTCGCGAACGGATTGACGAACTCCAGAAATTCCTGTTGCGTCTGAAAGCAGAAACTCGCCCGATTACAATGGTGTGTGTACTTTTCCCCTAGGTCATTCCAGTTATTCGTTTCTAGCATCAGAATTGCGAAAATTGTGATGGTTTCTCAACCATTCCTTAACTCCAAACTCCCATATCTCGCGAACGGATTGACGAACTCCAGAATTTCCTGTTGCGCCTGAAAGTGGAAACTCGCCCGATTACAAAGGTATGTGTACTTTTCCCTTAGGCCATTCCAGTTAATGCTTTCGAGTATCAGCCTTGCGAAAATTTTGATGGTTTCTCAACCATTCCTTAACTTCAAACTCACATATCTCGCGAACGGATTGACGAAATCGAAAATTTCCTATTGCATCGGAAAGCAGAAACTCGCCCGATCACAACGGTATGTGTATTTTTGCCCTAGACCATAGTATTTATTGGTTTCGAGTATCAGGCTTGCAAAAATTGTGATGGTTTCTCAAACATTCCTTAACTCCACACTCGCATATCTCGCGAACGGATTGACAAACTCGATTATTTCCTGTTGCATCCGAAAGCAGAAACTCGCCCGATTACAATGGTGTGTGTACTTTTCCCATAGGCCATTCCAGTTATTGCTTTCGAGTATCAGCCTTGCGAAAATTTTGATGGTTTCTCAACCATTCCTTAAGTTCAAACTCACATATCTCGCGAACGGATTGACGAACTCGAGAATTTCCTATTGCATCTGAAAGCAGAAACTCGCCCGATTACAATGGTGTGTGTACTTTTCCCCTAGGCCATTCCTGTTATTGGTTTTCGAGTATCAGACTTGCGAAAATTTTGATGGTTTCTCAATCATTCCTTAACATCAAACACCCATATCTCGCGAACAGAATGACGAACTCGAGAAATTCCTGTTGCATCTGAAAGTAGAAGCTCGCCCGATTACAACGGTATGTCTATTTTTGCCCTAGGCCATAGTATAATAGTTGTTGGTTTCGAGTATCAGACTTGCGAAAATTGTGATGGTTTCTCAACCATTCCTTAACTCCAAACTCGCAAATCCCGCGAACGGATTGACGAACTCGATTATTTCCTGTTGCATCTGAAAGCAGAAACTCGCCCGATTACAATGGTGTGTGTACTTTTCCCCTAGGTCATTCCAGTTATTCGTTTCTAGCATCAGAATTGCGAAAATTTTGATGGTTTCTCAACCATTCCTTAACTTCAAACTCCGACATTTCGCTAACTGATTGACGAACTCGAGAAATTCCTGTTGCATCTGAAAGCAGAAAGTCGCCCGATTACAACGGCATGCGTATTTTTGCCCTAGGCCATAGTAGTTATTGGTTTCGAGTATCAGACTTGCGAAAATTTTGATGGTTTCTCAACCATTCCTTAACTTCAAACTCCCATATCTCGCGAACGGATTGACTAACTCGAGAAATTACTCTTGCATCTGAAAGCAGAATCTCGTCCGACTACAATGGTGTGTGTACTTTTCCCCTAGGCCATTCCAGTTATTGGTTTCGAGTATCAGACCAGCGAAAATGTTGATGGTTTCTCAACCATACTTTAACTTCAAACTCCGTTATTTCGCGAACAGATTGACGAATCCGAATAATATCTGTTGCATCTGACAGCAGAAAGTCGCCCGATTACATCGGCATGTGTATTTTTGCCGTAGGAAATTGTAGTTATTGGTTTCGAGTATCAGACTTGCGAAAATTTTCATGGTTTCTCAACCATTCCTTAACTTCAAACTCCCATATCTCGCGAACGGATTGACGAACTCGAGAAATTCCTGTTGCATCTGAAAGTAGAAACTCTTCCCATTACAACGGTTTGTGTATTTTCCCCCTAAGCCTTTGTAGTTATTGGTTTCGTGTACCAGACTTGCGAATATTTTAATGGTTTCTCAACCGTTCCTTAACTTCAACCACCCATATCTCGCGAACGGAATGACGAACTCGAGAAATTCCTATTGCATCTGAAAGTAGAAACTCGCCCGATTACAATGGTGTGTGTACTTTTCACCTAGGCCATTCCAGTTATTTGTTTCGAGTACCAGACTTGCGAAAATTTTGATGGTTTCTCAACCGTTCCTTAACTTCAACCACCCACATCTCGCGAACGGAATGACGAACTCGGGAAATTCCTATTGCATCTGAAAGTAGAAACTCGCCCGATTACAATGGTGTGTGTACTTTTCCCCTAGGCCATTCCAGTTATTGCTTTCGAGTATCAGCCTTGCGAAAATTTTGATGGTTTCTCAACCATTCCTTAACTTCAAACTCACATATCTCGCGAACGGATTGACGAACTCGAGAATTTCATATTGCATCGGAAAGCAGGAACTCGCCCGATCACAACGGTATGTGTATTTTTGCCCTAGACCACAGTATTTATTGGTTTCGAGTATCAGAATTGCGAAAATTGTGATGGTCTCTCAACCATTCCTTAACTCCACACTCGCATATCTCGCGAACGGATTGACGAACTCGATTATTTCCTGTTGCATCCGAAAGCTGAAACTCGCCCGATTACAATGGTGTGTGTACTTTTCCCCTAGGCCATTCCAGTTATTGGTTTCGAGTATCAGACCAGGGAAAATTTTGATGGTTTCTCAATCATTCCTTAACTTCAAACCCCCATATCTCGCGAACGGAATGACGAACTCGAGAAATTTCTGTTGCATCTGAAAGTAGAAATTCGCCCGATTACAATGGTGCGTATACTTTTCCCCTAGGCCATTCCAGTTATTGCTTTCGAGTATCAGCCTTGCGAAAATTTTGATGGTTTCTCAACCATTCCTTAACTTCAAACTCACATATCTCGCGAACGGATTGACGAACTCGAGAATTTCCTATTGCATCGGAAAGCAGAAACTCGCCCGATTACAACGGTATGTGTATTTTTGCCCTAGACCATAGTAGTTGTTGGTTTCGAGTATCAGACTTGCGAAAATAGTGATGGATTCTCAACCACACCTCAACTCCAAACTCGCATATCTCGCTAACGGATTGACGAACTCGAGATATTCCTGTTGCATCTGAAAGTAGAAACTCGCCCGAATGCAATGGTGTGTGTACTTTTCCCCTAGGCCATTCCAGTTGTTGGTTTCGAGTATCAGACCAGCGAAAATGTTGATGGTTTCTCAACCATTCCTTAACTTCAAACTCCGATATTTCGCGAACTGATTGACGAACTCGAGAAATTCCTGTTGCATCTGATAGCAGAAAGTCGCCCGATTACAACGGCATGTGTATTTTTGCCCTAGGCCATAGTAGTTATTCGTTTCGAGTATCAGACTTGCGAAAATTTTGATGGTTTCACAACCATTCCTTAACTTCAAACTCTCATATCTCGCGAACGGTTTGACTAACTCGAGAAATTCCTCTTGCATCTGAAAGCAGAATCTCGTCCGATTGCAATGGTGTGTGTACTTTTCTCCTAGGCCATTCCAGTTATTGGTTGCGTGTATCAGACTTGCGAAAATTTTCATGGTTTCTCAACCATTCCTTAACTTCAAACTCCCATATCTCGCGAACGGATTGACGAACAAGAAAAATTCCTGTTGCATCTGAAAGTAGAAACTCGCCCGATTACAATGGTGTGTGTACTTTTCCCCTAGGCCATTCCAGTTATTGATTGCGAGTATCAGACTTGCGAAAATTTTCATGGTTTCTCAACCATTCCTTAACTTCAAACTCCCATATCTCCCGAACGGAATGACGAACAAGAAAAATTCCTGTTGCATCTGAAAGTAGAAACTCGCCCGATTACAATGGTGTGTGTACTTTTCCCCTAAGCCATTCCAGTTATTGGTTTCGAGGATCAGACCAGTGAAAATTTTGATGGTCTCTCAACCATTCCTTAACTTCAAACTCCCATATCTCGCGAACGGAATGACGAACAAGAAAAATTCCTGTTGCATCTGAAAGTAGAAACTCGCCCGATTACAATGGTGTGTGTACTTTCCCCCTAGGCCATTCCAGTTATTGGTTTCGAGGATCAGACCAGTGAAAATTTTGATGGTCTCTCAACCATTCCTTAACTTCAAACTCCCATATCTCGCGAACGGAATGACGAACAAGAAAAATTCCTGTTGCATCTGAAAGTAGAAACTCGCCCGATTACAATGGTGTGTGTACTTTTCCCCTAGGCCACTCCAGTTATTGGTTTCGAGTATCAGACTTGCGAAAATTTTCATGGTTTCTCAACCATTCCTTAACTTCAAACTCCCATACCTCGCGAACGGATTGACGAGCTCGAGAAATTCCTGTTGCATATGAAAGCAGAAACTCGCCCGACCACAACGGTATGTGTATTTTTGCCCTAGGCCATTCCAGTTATTGGTTGCGAGTATCAGCCTGGCGAAAATTTTGATGGTTTCTCAACCATTCCTTAACTTCAAACTCCCATATCTCGCGAACGGATTGACTAACTCGAGAAATTCCTCTTGCATCTGAAAGCAGAGTCCCGTCCGATTACAATGCTGTGTGTACTTTTCCCCTAGGCCATTCCAGTTATTGGTTTCGAGTATCGGACCAGCGAAAATGTTGATGGTTTCTCAACCATACCTTAACTTCAAACTCCGATATTTCGCGAACAGATTGACGAATCCGAATAATATCTGTTGCATCTGACAGACGAAACTCTCCCAATTACAACGGAATGTGTGTTTTTCCCCTAGGCCATTGTAGTTATTGGTTTCGAGTATCAGCCTTGCGAAAATTTTGATGGTTTCTTAACCATTCCTTAACTTCAAACTCCCATATCTCGCGAGCGGAATGACGAACAAGAAAAATTCCTGTTGCATCTGAAAGTAGAAACTCGCCCGTTTACAATGGTGTGTGTACTTTTCCCCTAGGCCATTCCAGTTATTGGTTGCGAGTATCAGACTTGCGAAAATTTTCATAGTTTCTCAACCATCCCTTAACTTCAAACTCCCATATCTCGCGAACGGAATGACGAACAAGAAAAATTCCTGTTGCATCTGAAAGTAGAAACTCGCCCGATTACAATGGTGAGTGTACTTTTCCCCTAGGCCATTCCAGTTATTGGTTTCGAGTATCAGACCAGCGAAAATGTTGATGGTTTCTCAACCATTCCTTAACTTCAAACACCCATATCTCGCGCACACATTGACGAACTCGAGAAATTCCTGTTGTATCTGAAAGCAGAAACTCGCCTGATTACAATGGTGTGTGTACTTTTCCCCTAGGCCATTCCAGTTATTGGTTTCGTGTATCAGACCAGTGAAAATTTTGATGATTTCTCAACCATTCCTTAACTTCAAACTCCCATATCTCACTAACGGATTGACGAACTCGAGAAATTCCTGTTGCATCTGAAAGTAGAAACTCGCCCGATTACAATCGTGTGTGTGCTTTTCCCCTAGGCCATTCCAGTTATTGGTTTCGAGGGTCAGACCAGCGAAAATTTTGATGGTATCTCAACCATTCCTTAACTTCAAACACCCATATCACGCGAACGGATTGACGAACTCTAGAAATTCCTGTTGCATCTGAAAGTAGAAACTCGCCCGATTACAACGGTGTGTGTACTTTTCCCCTAGGCCATTCCAGTTATTGGTTTCGAGTACCAGACTTGCGAAAATTTTGATGGTTTCTCAACCATTCCTCAACTTCAAACTCCCATATCTCGCGAACGGTTTGACGATCTCGAGAAATTCCGGTTGCATCTGAAAGTAGAAACTCGCCTGATTACAACGGTGTGTGTACTTTCACCTAGGCCATTCCAGTTATTGGTTTCGAGTACCAGACTTGCGAAAATTTTTATGGTTTCTCAACCATTCCTTAACTTCAAACCCCCATATCTCGCGAACGAATTGACGAACTCGAGAAATTCCTGTTGTATATGAAAGCAGATACTCGCCCGATTACAACGGTATGTGTATTTTTCACGTAGGCCATTGTAGTTATTGGTTTCGAGTATCAGACTAGCGAAAATTTTCATGGTTTCTCAACCATTCCTTAAGTTCAAACTGCCATATCTCGCGAACGGATTGACGAACTCCAGAAAATCCTGTTGCATCTGAAAGTCGAAACTCGCCCGATTACAATGGTGAGCGTACTTTTCCCCTAGGCCGTTTCAGTTATTGGTTTCGAGTATCAGACTTGCGAAAATTTTGATGGTTTCTCAACGGTCCCTTAACTTCAAACTCCCATATCTCGCGAACGGATTGCCGAACTCGAGAAATTCCTGTTGCATATGAAAGTAGAAACTCGCCCGATTAAAACGGTGTGTGTATTTTTTCCCAAGGAAATGGTAGTTATTGGTATCGAGTATCAGACTTGCGAAAATTTTGATGGTTTCTCAACCATTCCTCAACTTCAAACTCCCATATCTCGCGAAAGGTTTGACGATCTCGAGAAATTCCGGATGCATCTGAAAGTAGAAACTCGCCCGATTACAACGGTGTGTGTACTTTTCCCCTAGGCCATTCCAGTTATTGGTTTCGAGTACCAGACTTGCGAAAATTTTTATGGTTTCTCAACCATTCCTTAACTTCAAACTCCCATATCTCGCGAACGAATTGACGAACTCGAGAAATTCCTGTTGCATATGAAAGCAGATACTCGCCCGATTACAACGGTATGTGTATTTTTCACGTAGGCCATTGTAGTTATTGGTTTCGAGTATCAGACTAGCGAAAATTTTCATGGTTTGTCAACCATTCCTTAACTTCAAACTCCCATATCTCGCGAACGGATTGACAAACTCGAGAAATTCCTGTTGCATCTGAAAGTAGAATCCCGCCCGATTACAACGGTATGTGTATTTTTCCCCTAGGCCGTTCCAGTTTTCAGTTTCGAGTATCAGACTTGCGAAAATTTTGTGGTTTCTCAACCATTCCTTAACTTCAAACTCCCATATCTCGCGAACGGTTTGACGATCTCGAGAAATTCCGGTTGCATCTGAAAGTAGAAACTCGCCTGATTACAACGGTGTGTGTACTTTCACCTAGGCCATTCCAGTTATTGGTTTCGAGTACCAGACTTGCGAAAATTTTTATGGTTTCTCAACCATTCCTTAACTTCAAACCCCCATATCTCGCGAACGAATTGACGAACTCGAGAAATTCCTGTTGCATATGAAAGCAGATACTCGCCCGATTACAACGGTATGTGTATTTTTCACGTAGGCCATTGTAGTTATTGGTTTCGAGTATCAGACTAGCGAAAATTTTCATGGTTTCTCAACCATTCCTTAAGTTCAACCTGCCATATCTCGCGAACGGATTGACGAACTCCAGAAAATCCTGTTGCATCTGAAAGTCGAAACTCGCCCGATTACAATGGTGAGCGTACTTTTCCCCTAGGCCGTTTCAGTTATTGGTTTCGAGTATCAGACTTGCGAAAATTTTGATGGTTTCTCAACGGTCCCTTAACTTCAAACTCCCATATCTCGCGAACGGATTGCCGAACTCGAGAAATTCCTGTTGCATATGAAAGTAGAAACTCGCCCGATTAAAACGGTGTGTGTATTTTTGCCCAAGGAAATGGTAGTTATTGGTATCGAGTATCAGACTTGCGAAAATTTTGATGGTTTCTCAACCATTCCTCAACTTCAAACTCCCATATCTCGCGAACGGATTGACAAACTCGAGAAATTCCTGTTGCATCTGAAAGTAGAATCCCGCCCGATTACAACGGTATGTGTATTTTTCCCCTAGGCCGTTCCAGTTTTCAGTTTCGAGTATCAGACTTGCGAAAATTTTGTGGTTTCTCAACCATTCCTTAACTTCAAACTCCCATATCTCGCGAAAGGATTGACGAACTCGAGATATTCCTGTTGCATCTGAAAGCAGAAACTCGCCCGATTACAACGGTATGTGTATTTTTCCCCCAGGCCGTTCCAGTTATTGGTTTCGAGTATCAGACTTGCGAAAATTTTGATGGTTTCTCAACCATTCCTTAACTTCAAACTCCCATATCTCGCGAACGGATTGACGAACTCGAGAATTTCCTATTGCATGTGAAAGTAGAAACTCGCCCGATTACAACGGTATGTGTATTTTTCCCCTAGGCCGTTCCAGTTTTCGGTTTCGAGTATCAGACTTGCGTAAATTTTGTGGTTTCTCAACCATTCCTTAACTTCAAACTCCCATATCTCGCGAACGGATTGACGAACTCGAGAATTTCCTATTGCATCGGAAAGCAGAAGCTCGCCCGATCACAACGGTATGTGTATTTTTGCCCTAGACCACAGTATTTATTGGTTTCGAGTATCAGACTTGCGAAAATTGTGATGGTCTCTCAACCATTCCTTAACTCCACACTCGCATATCTCGCGAACGGATTGACGAACTCGATTATTTCCTGTTGCATCCGAAAGCAGAAACTCGCCCGATTACAACGGTATGTGTATTTTTGCCCTAGACCATAGTAGTTGTTGGTTTCGAGTATCAGACTTGCGAAAATTGTGATGGATTCTCAACCATTCCTTAACTTCAAACTCCCATATCTCGCGAACTGATCGACGAACTCGAGAAATTCCTGTTGCATCTGAAAGCAGAAAGTCGCCCGATTACAACGGCATGTGTATTTTTGCCCTAGGAAATTGTAGTTATTGGTTTCGAGTATCAGACTTGCGAAAATTTTGATGGTTTCTCAACCACTCCTTAACTTCAAACTCCCATATCTCGCGAACGGATTGACGAACTCGAGATATTCCTGTTGCATCTGAAAGTAGAATCTCGCCCGAATACAATGGTGTGTGTACTTTTCCCCTAGGCCATTCCAGTTATTGGTTTCGAGGATCAGACCAGTGAAAATTTTGATGGGCTCACAACCATTCCTTAACTTCAAACTCCCATATCTCGCGAACGGAATGACGAACAAGAAAAATTCCTGTTGCATCTGAAAGTAGAAACTCGCCCGATTACAATGGTGTGTGTACTTTTCCCCTAGGCCATTCCAGTTATTGGTTTCGAGTATCAGACTTGCGAAAATTTTCATGGTTTCTCAACCATTCCTTAACTTCAAACTCCCATACCTCGCGAACGGATTGACGAGCTCGAGAAATTCCTGTTGCATATGAAAGCAGAAACTCGCCCGATCACAACGGTATGTGTATTTTTGCCCTAGGCCATTCCAGTTATTGGTTGCGAGTATCAGCCTGGCGAAAATGTTGATGGTTTCTCAACCATTCCTTAACTTCAAACTCCCATATCTCGCGAACGGATTGACTAACTCGAGAAATTCCTCTTGCATCTGAAAGCAGAATCTCGTCCGATTACAATGCTGTGTGTACTTTTCCCCTAGGCCATTCCAGTTATTGGTTTCGAGTATCAGACCAGCGAAAATGTTGATGGTTTCTCAACCATACCTTAACTTTAAACTCCGATATTTCGCGAACAGATTGACGAATCCGAATAATATCTGTTGCATCTGACAGACGAAACTCTCCCAATTACAACGGAATGTGTTTTTTTTCCCCTAGGCCATTGTAGTTATTGGTTTCGAGTATCAGACTTGCGAAAATTTTCATGGTTTCTCAACCATTCCTTAAGTTGAAACTCCCATACCTCGCGAACGGATTGACGAGCTCGAGAAATTCCTGTTGCATATGAAAGCAGAAACTCGCCCGATTACAATGGTGTGTGAACTTCTCCCCTAGGCCATTCCAGTTATTGGTTGCGAGTATCAGACTTGCGAAAATTTTCATGGTTTCTCAACCATTCCTTAACTTCAAACTCCCATACCTCGCGAACGGATTGACGAACTCGAGAATTTCCTATTGCATGTGAAAGTAGAAATCGCCCGATTACAACGGTATGTGTATTTTTCCCGTAGGCTTCTGTAGTTATTGGTTTCGAGTATCAGACTTGCGAAAATTTTGATGGTTTCTCAACCATTCCTTAACCTCAAACTCCCATATCTCACGAACGGATTGACCAACTCGAGAAATTCCTGTTGCATCTGAAAGTAGAAACTCGCCCGATTACAATCGTGTGTGTGCTTTTCCCCTAGGCCATTCCAGTTATTGGTTTCTAGTATCAGACCAGCGAAAATTTTGATGGTATCTCAACCATTCCTTAACTTCAAACTCACATATCTCGCGAACGGATTGACGAACTCGAGAATTTCCTATTGCATCTGAAAGCAGAAACTCGCCCGATCACAACGGTATGTGTATTTTTTCCCTAGGGCTCTGTAATTATTGGTTTCGAGTATCAGACTTGCGAAAATTTTGATGGTTTCTCAACCATTCCTTAACTTCAAACACCCATATCTCGCGAACGGATTGACGAACTCGAAAGATTCCTGTTGCATCTGAAAGTAGAAACTCGCCCGATTACAATGGTGCTCGTACTTTTCCCCTAGCCATTCCAGTTACTGGTTTCGAGTATCAGACTTGCGAAAATTTTGATGGTTTCTCAACTATTCCTTAACTTCAAACTCACATATCTCGCGAACGGATTGACGAACTCGAGAATTTCCTATTGCATCTGAAAGCAGAAACTCGCCGGATTACAACGGTATGTGTATTTGTGCCCGAGGCTATAGTAGTTGTTGGATTCGAGTATCAGACTTGCGAAAATTTTGATGGTTTCTCGAGCATTCCTTAACTTCAAGCTCCCATATCTCGCGAACGGATTGACGCACTCGAGAAATTCCTGCTGCATCTGAAAGTAGAAACTCACCTGATTACAATGCGGTGTGTACTTTTCCCTAGGCCATTCCAGTTATTGGTTTCGAGTATAAGACCAGTGAAAATTTTGATGGTTTCTCAACCATTCCTTAACTTCAAACTCCCATATTTCGTGGACGGATTGAGGAACTCGATTATTTCCTGTTGCATATGAAAGCAGAAACTCGCCCGATTACAACGGTATGTGCATTTTTGCCCTAGGCCATAATAGTTATTGGTTTCGAATATCAGACTTGCGAAAATTTTGATGGTTTCTCAAGCATTCCTTAACTTCAAACTCCCATATCTCGCGAACGGATTGACGAACTCGAGAAATTCCTGTTGCATCTGAAAGTAGAAACTCGCCTGATTACAATGGTGTGTGTACTTTTCCCCTAGGCCATTCCAGTTATTGGTTTCGAGTATCAGACTTGCGAAAATTTTGATGGTTTCTCAACCATTCCTTAACTTCAAACTCACATATCTCGCAACGGATTGACGAACTCGAGAAATTCCTGTTGCATATGAAAGCAGATACTCGCCCGATTACAACGGTATGTGTATTTTTCACGTAGGCCTTTGTTGTTATTGGTTTCGAGTATCAGACTAGCGAAAATTTTCATGGTTTCTCAACCAGTCCTTAAGTTCAAACTGCCATATCTCGCGAACGGATTGACGAACTCGAGAAAATCCTGTTGCATCTGAAAGTAGAAACTCGCCCGATTACAATGGTGCGCGTACTTTTCCCCTAGGCCATTCCAGTTATTGGTTTCGAGTATCAGACTTGCGAAAATTTTCATGGTTTCTCAACCATTTCTTAACTTCAATCTCCAAAATCTCGCCAACGGATTGACGAACTCGAGAAATTCCTGCTGCATCTGAAAGCAGATACTCGCCCGATTACAACGGTGTGTGCATTTTTCCCCTAGGCCATTGTAGTTATTGGTTTCGAGTATCAGACTTGCGAAAATTTTTATGGTTTCTCAACCATTCCTTAACTTCAAACCCCCATATCTCGCGAACGAATTGACGAACTCGAGAAATTCCTGTTGCATATGAAAGCAGATACTCGCCCGATTACAACGGTATGTGTATTTTTCACGTAGGCCATTGTAGTTATTGGTTTCGAGTATCAGACTAGCGAAAATTTTCATGGTTTCTCAACCATTCCTTAAGTTCAAACTGCCATATCTCGCGAACGGATTGACGAACTCCAGAAAATCCTGTTGTATCTGAAAGTAGAAACTCGCCCGATTACAATGGTGAGCGTACTTTTCCCCTAGGCCGTTTCAGTTATTGGTTTCGAGTATCAGACTTGCGAAAATTTTGATGGTTTCTCAACCATGCCTTAACTTCAAACTCCCATATCTCGCGAACGGATTGTCGAACTCGAGAAATTCCTGTTGCATATGAAAGCAGAAACTCGCCCGATTACAACGGTGTGTGTATTTTTGCCCAAGGAAATGGTAGTTATTGGTATCGAGTATCAGACTTGCGAAAATTTTGATGGTTTCTCAACCATTCCTCAACTTCAAACTCCCATATCTCGCGAACGGTTTGACGAACTCGAGAAATTCCTGTTGCATCTGAAAGTAGAAACTCGCCCGATTACAACGGTGTGTGTACTTTTCCCCTAGGCCATTCCAGTTATTGGTTTCGAGTACCAGACTTGCGAAAATTTCGATGGTTTCTCAACCATTCCTTAATTTCAAACCCCCATATCTCGCGAACGAATTGACGAACTCCAGAAAATCCTGTTGCATCTGAAAGTAGAAACTCGCCCGATTACAATGGTGAGCGTACTTTTCCCCTAGGCCGTTTCAGTTATTGGTTTCGAGTATCAGACTTGCGAAAATTTTGATGGTTTCTCAACCATTCCTTAACTTCAAACTCCCATATCTCGCGAACGGATTGACAAACTCGAGAAATTCCTGTTGCATCTGAAAGTAGAATCCCGCCCGATTACAACGGTATGTGTATTTTTCCCCTAGGCCGTTCCAGTTTTCAGTTTCGAGTATCAGACTTGCGAAAATTTTGTGGTTTCTCAACCATTCCTTAACTTCAAACTCCCATATCTCGCGAAAGGATTGACGAACTCGAGACATTCCTGTTGCGTCTGAAAGCAGAAACTCGCCCGATTACAACGGTATGTGTATTTTTCCCCCAGGCCGTTCCAGTTATTGGTTTCGAGTATCAGACTTGCGAAAATTTTGATGGTTTCTCAACCATTCCTTAACTTCAAACTCACATATCTCGCAACGGATTGACGAACTCGAGAAATTCCTGTTGCATATGAAAGCAGATACTCGCCCGATTACAACGGTATGTGTATTTTTCACGTAGGCCTTTGTTGTTATTGGTTTCGAGTATCAGACTAGCGAAAATTTTCATGGTTTCTCAACCAGTCCTTAAGTTCAAACTGCCATATCTCGCGAACGGATTGACGAACTCGAGAAAATCCTGTTGCATCTGAAAGTAGAAACTCGCCCGATTACAATGGTGCGCGTACTTTTCCCCTAGGCCATTCCAGTTATTGGTTTCGAGTATCAGACTTGCGAAAATTTTCATGGTTTCTCAACCATTTCTTAACTTCAATCTCCAAAATCTCGCCAACGGATTGACGAACTCGAGAAATTCCTGCTGCATCTGAAAGCAGATACTCGCCCGATTACAACGGTGTGTGCATTTTTCCCCTAGGCCATTGTAGTTATTGGTTTCGAGTATCAGACTTGCGAAAATTTTTATGGTTTCTCAACCATTCCTTAACTTCAAACCCCCATATCTCGCGAACGAATTGACGAACTCGAGAAATTCCTGTTGCATATGAAAGCAGATACTCGCCCGATTACAACGGTATGTGTATTTTTCACGTAGGCCATTGTAGTTATTGGTTTCGAGTATCAGACTAGCGAAAATTTTCATGGTTTCTCAACCATTCCTTAAGTTCAAACTGCCATATCTCGCGAACGGATTGACGAACTCCAGAAAATCCTGTTGTATCTGAAAGTAGAAACTCGCCCGATTACAATGGTGAGCGTACTTTTCCCCTAGGCCGTTTCAGTTATTGGTTTCGAGTATCAGACTTGCGAAAATTTTGATGGTTTCTCAACCATGCCTTAACTTCAAACTCCCATATCTCGCGAACGGATTGTCGAACTCGAGAAATTCCTGTTGCATATGAAAGCAGAAACTCGCCCGATTACAACGGTGTGTGTATTTTTGCCCAAGGAAATGGTAGTTATTGGTATCGAGTATCAGACTTGCGAAAATTTTGATGGTTTCTCAACCATTCCTCAACTTCAAACTCCCATATCTCGCGAACGGTTTGACGAACTCGAGAAATTCCTGTTGCATCTGAAAGTAGAAACTCGCCCGATTACAACGGTGTGTGTACTTTTCCCCTAGGCCATTCCAGTTATTGGTTTCGAGTACCAGACTTGCGAAAATTTCGATGGTTTCTCAACCATTCCTTAATTTCAAACCCCCATATCTCGCGAACGAATTGACGAACTCCAGAAAATCCTGTTGCATCTGAAAGTAGAAACTCGCCCGATTACAAGGGTGAGCGTACTTTTCCCCTAGGCCGTTTCAGTTATTGGTTTCGAGTATCAGACTTGCGAAAATTTTGATGGTTTCTCAACCATTCCTTAACTTCAAACTCCCATATCTCGCGAACGGATTGACAAACTCGAGAAATTCCTGTTGCATCTGAAAGTAGAATCCCGCCCGATTACAACGGTATGTGTATTTTTCCCCTAGGCCGTTCCAGTTTTCAGTTTCGAGTATCAGACTTGCGAAAATTTTGTGGTTTCTCAACCATTCCTTAACTTCAAACTCCCATATCTCGCGAAAGGATTGACGAACTCGAGACATTCCTGTTGCGTCTGAAAGCAGAAACTCGCCCGATTACAACGGTATGTGTATTTTTCCCCCAGGCCGTTCCAGTTATTGGTTTCGAGTATCAGACTTGCGAAAATTTTGATGGTTTCTCAACCATTCCTTAACTTCAAACTCCCATATCTCGCGAACGGATTGACGAACTCGAGAATTTCCTATTGCATGTGAAAGTAGAAACTCGCCCGATTACAACGGTATGTGTATTTTTCCCCTAGGCCGTTCCAGTTTTCGGTTTCGAGTATCAGACTTGCGTAAATTTTCTGGTTTCTCAACCATTCCTTAACTTCAGACTACCATATCTCGCGAACGGATTAACGAACTCGAGAAATTCCTGTTGCATCTGAAAGCAGAAACTCGCCCGATTACAACGGTATGTGTATTTTTCCCCCAGGCCGTTCCAGTTATTGGTTTCGAGTATCAGACTTGCGAAAATTTTGTGGTTTCTCAACCATTCCTTAACTTCAAACTCCCATATCTCGCGAAAGGATTGACGAACTCGAGACATTCCTGTTGCGTCTGAAAGCAGAAACTCGCCCGATTACAACGGTATGTGTATTTTTCCCCCAGGCCGTTCCAGTTATTGGTTTCGAGTATCAGACTTGCGAAAATTTTGATGGTTTCTCAACCATTCCTTAACTTCAAACTCACATATCTCGCAACGGATTGACGAACTCGAGAAATTCCTGTTGCATATGAAAGCAGATACTCGCCCGATTACAACGGTATGTGTATTTTTCACGTAGGCCTTTGTTGTTATTGGTTTCGAGTATCAGACTAGCGAAAATTTTCATGGTTTCTCAACCAGTCCTTAAGTTCAAACTGCCATATCTCGCGAACGGATTGACGAACTCGAGAAAATCCTGTTGCATCTGAAAGTAGAAACTCGCCCGATTACAATGGTGCGCGTACTTTTCCCCTAGGCCATTCCAGTTATTGGTTTCGAGTATCAGACTTGCGAAAATTTTCATGGTTTCTCAACCATTTCTTAACTTCAATCTCCAAAATCTCGCCAACGGATTGACGAACTCGAGAAATTCCTGCTGCATCTGAAAGCAGATACTCGCCCGATTACAACGGTGTGTGCATTTTTCCCCTAGGCCATTGTAGTTATTGGTTTCGAGTATCAGACTTGCGAAAATTTTTATGGTTTCTCAACCATTCCTTAACTTCAAACCCCCATATCTCGCGAACGAATTGACGAACTCGAGAAATTCCTGTTGCATATGAAAGCAGATACTCGCCCGATTACAACGGTATGTGTATTTTTCACGTAGGCCATTGTAGTTATTGGTTTCGAGTATCAGACTAGCGAAAATTTTCATGGTTTCTCAACCATTCCTTAAGTTCAAACTGCCATATCTCGCGAACGGATTGACGAACTCCAGAAAATCCTGTTGTATCTGAAAGTAGAAACTCGCCCGATTACAATGGTGAGCGTACTTTTCCCCTAGGCCGTTTCAGTTATTGGTTTCGAGTATCAGACTTGCGAAAATTTTGATGGTTTCTCAACCATGCCTTAACTTCAAACTCCCATATCTCGCGAACGGATTGTCGAACTCGAGAAATTCCTGTTGCATATGAAAGCAGAAACTCGCCCGATTACAACGGTGTGTGTATTTTTGCCCAAGGAAATGGTAGTTATTGGTATCGAGTATCAGACTTGCGAAAATTTTGATGGTTTCTCAACCATTCCTCAACTTCAAACTCCCATATCTCGCGAACGGTTTGACGAACTCGAGAAATTCCTGTTGCATCTGAAAGTAGAAACTCGCCCGATTACAACGGTGTGTGTACTTTTCCCCTAGGCCATTCCAGTTATTGGTTTCGAGTACCAGACTTGCGAAAATTTCGATGGTTTCTCAACCATTCCTTAATTTCAAACCCCCATATCTCGCGAACGAATTGACGAACTCCAGAAAATCCTGTTGCATCTGAAAGTAGAAACTCGCCCGATTACAAGGGTGAGCGTACTTTTCCCCTAGGCCGTTTCAGTTATTGGTTTCGAGTATCAGACTTGCGAAAATTTTGATGGTTTCTCAACCATTCCTTAACTTCAAACTCCCATATCTCGCGAACGGATTGACAAACTCGAGAAATTCCTGTTGCATCTGAAAGTAGAATCCCGCCCGATTACAACGGTATGTGTATTTTTCCCCTAGGCCGTTCCAGTTTTCAGTTTCGAGTATCAGACTTGCGAAAATTTTGTGGTTTCTCAACCATTCCTTAACTTCAAACTCCCATATCTCGCGAAAGGATTGACGAACTCGAGACATTCCTGTTGCGTCTGAAAGCAGAAACTCGCCCGATTACAACGGTATGTGTATTTTTCCCCCAGGCCGTTCCAGTTATTGGTTTCGAGTATCAGACTTGCGAAAATTTTGATGGTTTCTCAACCATTCCTTAACTTCAAACTCCCATATCTCGCGAACGGATTGACGAACTCGAGAATTTCCTATTGCATGTGAAAGTAGAAACTCGCCCGATTACAACGGTATGTGTATTTTTCCCCTAGGCCGTTCCAGTTTTCGGTTTCGAGTATCAGACTTGCGTAAATTTTCTGGTTTCTCAACCATTCCTTAACTTCAGACTACCATATCTCGCGAACGGATTAACGAACTCGAGAAATTCCTGTTGCATCTGAAAGCAGAAACTCGCCCGATTACAACGGTATGTGTATTTTTCCCCCAGGCCGTTCCAGTTATTGGTTTCGAGTATCAGACTTGCGAAAATTTTGTGGTTTCTCAACCATTCCTTAACTTCAAACCCCCATATCTCGCGAACGAATTGACGAACTCGAGAAATTCCTGTTGCATATGAAAGCAGATACTCGCCCGATTACAACGGTATGTGTATTTTTCACGTAGGCCATTGTAGTTATTGATTTCGAGTATCAGACTAGCGAAAATTTTCATGGTTTCTCAACCATTCCTTAAGTTCAAACTGCCATATCTCGCGACCGGATTGACGAACTCGAGAAAATCCTGTTGCATCTGAAAGTAGAAACTCGCTAGATTACAATGGTGTGCGTACTTTTCCCCTAGGCCGTTTCAGTTATTGGTTTCGAGTATCAGACTTGCGAAAATTTTGATGGATTCTCAACCATCCCTTAACTTCAAACTCCCATATCTCGCGAATGGATTGACGAACTCGAGAAATTCCTGTTGCATATGAAAGCAGAAACTCGCCCGATTACAACGGTGTGTGTATTTTGCCCAAGGAAATGGTAGTTATTGGTATCGAGTATCAGACTTGCGAAAATTTTGATGGGTTCTCAACCATTCCTTATCTTCAAACTCCCATATCTCGCGAACGGTTTGACGAACTCGAGAAATTCCTGTTGCATCTGAAAGTAGAAACTCTCCCCATTACAACGGTTTGTGTATTTTTCCCCTAAGCCTTTGTAGTTATTGGTTTCGTGTATCAGACATGCGAAAATTTTGATGGTTTCTCAACCGTTCCTTAACTTCAACCACCCATATCTCGCGAACGGAATGACGAACTCGAGAAATTCCTGTTGCATGTGGAAGTAGAAACTCGCCCGATTACAATGGTGTGTGTACTTTTCCCCTAGGCCATTCCAGTTATTGGTTTCGAGTACCAGACTTGCGAAAATTTTGAAGGTTTCTCACCCATTCCTTAACTTCAAACTCACATATCTCGCGAACGGATTGACGAACTCGAGAAATTCCAGTTGCATATGAAAGCACAAACTCGCCCGATTACAACGGTGTGTGTATTTTTCCCCTAGGCCATTCCCAGTTATTTGTTTCGAGTATCAGACCTGCGAAAATTTTGATGGTATCTCAACCATTCCTTAACTTCAAACTCCCATATCTCGCGAACGGATTGACAAACTCGAGAAATTCCTGTTGCATCTGAAATTAGAAACCCGCCCGATTATAACGGTATGTGTATTTTTCCCTTAGGCCGTTCCAGTTTTCGGTTTCGAGTATCAGACTTGCGAAAATCTTGTGGTTTCTCAACCATTCCTTAACTTCAAACTCCCATATCTCGCGAACGGATTGACGACCTCGAGATATTCCTGTTGCATCTGAAAGCAGAAACTCGCCCGATTACAACGGTATGTGTATTTTTCCCCCAGGCCGTTCTAGTTATTGGTTTCAAGTATCAGACTTGCGAAAATTTTGATGGTTTCTCAACCATTCCTTAACTTCAAACTCCCATATCTCGCGAACGGATTGACGAACTCGAGAATTTCCTATTGCATGTGAAAGTAGAACTCGCCCGATTACAACGGTATGTGTATTTTTCCCCTAGGCCGTGCCAGTTTTCGGTTTCGAGTATCAGACGCGAAAATTTTCATGGTTTCTCAACCATTCCTTAACTTCAAACTCCCATATCTCGCGAACGGATTGACCAACTCGAGGAGTTCCTGTTGCATCTGAAAGTAGAAACTCGCCCGATTACAACGGTGTGTGTAGCTTTCGCCTAGGCCATTGTAGTTATTGGCTTCGAGTATCAGAATTGCGAAAATTTTGATGGATTCACAACCAGTCCTTAACTTCAAACTTCCATATCTCGTGAACGGAATGACGAACTCGAGAAATTCCTGTTGCATCTGAAAGTAGAAACTCGCCCGATTACAATGGAGTGTGTGCTTTTCCTCTAGGCCGTTCCAGTTATTGGTTTCGAGTATCAGACTAGCGAAAATTTTGATAATTTCTGAACCATTCCTTAACTTCAAACTCCCCTATTTCGCGATCGGATTGACGAACTCGAGAAATTCCTGTTGTATCTGAAAGCAGAAACTCGCCCGATTACAACGGTATGTGTATTTTTGCCCTAGGCCATCGTAGTTATTGGTTTCGAGTATCAGACTTGCGAAAATTTTGATGGTTTCTCGAGCATTCCTTAACTTCAAGCTCCCATATCTCGCGAACGGATTGACGCACTCGAGAAATTCCTGCTGCATCTGAAAGTAGAAACTCACCTGATTACAATGCGGTGTGTACGTTTCCGCTAGGCCATTCCAGTTATTGGTTTCGAGTATCAGACCAGTGAAAATTTTGATGGTTTCTCAACCATTCCTTAACTTCAAACTCCCATATTTCGCGAACGGATTGAGGAACTCGATTATTTCCTGTTGCATCTGAACGCAGAAACTCGCCCGATTACAACGGTATGTGCATTTTTGCCCTAGGCCATAATAGTTATTGGTTTCGAATATCAGACTTGCGAAAATTTTGATGGTTTCTCAAGCATTCCTTAACTTCAAACTCCCATATCTCGCGAACGGATTGACGAACTCGAGAAGTTCCTGTTGCATCTGAAAGTAGAAACTCGCCTGATTACAATGGTGTGTGTACTTTTCCCCTAGGCCATTCCAGTTATTGGTTTCGAGTATCAGACTTGCGAAAATTTTTATGGTTTCTCAACCATTCCTTAACTTCAAACTCCCATATCTCGCGAACGAATTGACGAACTCGAGAAATTCCTGTTGCATATGAAAGCAGATACTCGCCCGATTACAACGGTATGTGTATTTTTCACGTAGGCCATTGTAGTTATTGGTTTCGAGTATCAGACTAGCGAAAATTTTCATGGTTTCTCAACCATTCCTTAAGTTCAAACTGCCATATCTCGCGAACGGATTGACGAACTCCAGAAAATCCTGTTGCATCTGAAAGTAGAAACTCGCCCGATTACAATGGTGTGTGTACTTTTCCCCTAGGCCGTTCCAGTTATTGGTTTCTAGTATCAGACTAGCGAAAATTTTGATAATTTCTGAACCATTCCTTAACTTCAAACTCCCCTATTTCGCGATCGGATTGACGAACTCGAGAAGTTCCTGTTGTATCTGAAAGCAGAAACTCGCCCGATTACAACGGTATGTGTATTTTTGCCCTAGGCCATCGTAGTTATTGGTTTCGAGTATCAGACTTGCGAAAATTTTGATGGTTTCTCGAGCATTCCTTAACTTCAAGCTCCCATATCTCGCGAACGGATTGACGCACTCGAGAAATTCCTGCTGCATCTGAAAGTAGAAACTCACCTGATTACAATGCGGTGTGTACTTTTCCCCTAGGCCATTCCAGTTATTGGTTTCGAGTATCAGACCAGTGAAAATTTTGATGGTTTCTCAACCATTCCTTAACTTCAAACTCCCATATTTCGCGAACGGATTGAGGAACTCGATTATTTCCTGTTGCATCTGAAAGCAGAAACTCGCCCGATTACAACGGTATGTGCATTTTTGCCCTAGGCCATAATAGTTATTGTTTTCGAATATCAGACTTGCGAAAATTTTGATGGTTTCTCAAGCATTCCTTAACTTCAAACTCCCATATCTCGCGAACGGATTGACGAACTCGAGAAATTCCTGTTGCATCTGAAAGTAGAAACTCGCCTGATTACAATGGTGTGTGTACTTTTCCCCTAGGCCGTTTCAGTTATTGGTTTCGAGTATCAGACTTGCGAAAATTTTGATGGTTTCTCAACCATGCCTTAACTTCAAACTCCCATATCTCGCGAACGGATTGTCGAACTCGAGAAATTCCTGTTGCATATGAAAGCAGAAACTCGCCCGATTACAACGGTGTGTGTATTTTTGCCCAAGGAAATGGTAGTTATTGGTATCGAGTATCAGACTTGCGAAAATTTTGATGGTTTCTCAACCATTCCTCAACTTCAAACTCCCATATCTCGCGAACGGTTTGACGAACTCGAGAAATTCCTGTTGCATCTGAAAGTAGAAACTCGCCCGATTACAACGGTGTGTGTACTTTTCCCCTAGGCCATTCCAGTTATTGGTTTCGAGTACCAGACTTGCGAAAATTTCGATGGTTTCTCAACCATTCCTTAATTTCAAACCCCCATATCTCGCGAACGAATTGACGAACTCCAGAAAATCCTGTTGCATCTGAAAGTAGAAACTCGCCCGATTACAATGGTGAGCGTACTTTTCCCCTAGGCCGTTTCAGTTATTGGTTTCGAGTATCAGACTTGCGAAAATTTTGATGGTTTCTCAACCATTCCTTAACTTCAAACTCCCATATCTCGCGAACGGATTGACAAACTCGAGAAATTCCTGTTGCATCTGAAAGTAGAATCCCGCCCGATTACAACGGTATGTGTATTTTTCCCCTAGGCCGTTCCAGTTTTCAGTTTCGAGTATCAGACTTGCGAAAATTTTGTGGTTTCTCAACCATTCCTTAACTTCAAACTCCCATATCTCGCGAAAGGATTGACGAACTCGAGACATTCCTGTTGCGTCTGAAAGCAGAAACTCGCCCGATTACAACGGTATGTGTATTTTTCCCCCAGGCCGTTCCAGTTATTGGTTTCGAGTATCAGACTTGCGAAAATTTTGATGGTTTCTCAACCATTCCTTAACTTCAAACTCCCATATCTCGCGAACGGATTGACGAACTCGAGAATTTCCTACTGCATGTGAAAGTAGAAACTCGCCCGATTACAACGGTATGTGTATTTTTCCCCTAGGCCGTTCCAGTTTTCGGTTTCGAGTATCAGACTTGCGTAAATTTTCTGGTTTCTCAACCATTCCTTAACTTCAGACTACCATATCTCGCGAACGGATTAACGAACTCGAGAAATTCCTGTTGCATCTGAAAGCAGAAACTCGCCCGATTACAACGGTATGTGTATTTTTCCCCCAGGCCGTTCCAGTTATTGGTTTCGAGTATCAGACTTGCGAAAATTTTGTGGTTTCTCAACCATTCCTTAACTTCAAACCCCCATATCTCGCGAACGAATTGACGAACTCGAGAAATTCCTGTTGCATATGAAAGCAGATACTCGCCCGATTACAACGGTATGTGTATTTTTCACGTAGGCCATTGTAGTTATTGATTTCGAGTATCAGACTAGCGAAAATTTTCATGGTTTCTCAACCATTCCTTAAGTTCAAACTGCCATATCTCGCGACCGGATTGACGAACTCGAGAAAATCCTGTTGCATCTGAAAGTAGAAACTCGCTAGATTACAATGGTGTGCGTACTTTTCCCCTAGGCCGTTTCAGTTATTGGTTTCGAGTATCAGACTTGCGAAAATTTTGATGGTTTCTCAACCATCCCTTAACCTCAAACTCCCATATCTCGCGAATGGATTGACGAACTCGAGAAATTCCTGTTGCATATGAAAGCAGAAACTCGCCCGATTACAACGGTGTGTGTATTTTGCCCAAGGAAATGGTAGTTATTGGTATCGAGTATCAGACTTGCGAAAATTTTGATGGGTTCTCAACCATTCCTTATCTTCAAACTCCCATATCTCGCGAACGGTTTGACGAACTCGAGAAATTCCTGTTGCATCTGAAAGTAGAAACTCTCCCCATTACAACGGTTTGTGTATTTTTCCCCTAAGCCTTTGTAGTTATTGGTTTCGTGTATCAGACATGCGAAAATTTTGATGGTTTCTCAAACGTTCCTTAACTTCAACCACCCATATCTCGCGAACGGAATGACGAACTCGAGAAATTCCTGTTGCATGTGGAAGTAGAAACTCGCCCGATTGCAATGGTGTGTGTACTTTTCCCCTAGGCCATTCCAGTTATTGGTTTCGAGTACCAGACTTGCGAAAATTTTGAAGGTTTCTCACCCATTCCTTAACTTCAAACTCACATATCTCGCGAACGGATTGACGAACTCGAGAAATTCCAGTTGCATATGAAAGCACAAACTCGCCCGATTACAACGGTGTGTGTATTTTTCCCCTAGGCCATTCCCAGTTATTTGTTTCGAGTATCAGACCTGCGAAAATTTTGATGGTATCTCAACCATTCCTTAACTTCAAACTCCCATATCTCGCGAACGGATTGACAAACTCGAGAAATTCCTGTTGCATCTGAAATTAGAAACCCGCCCGATTATAACGGTATGTGTATTTTTCCCTTAGGCCGTTCCAGTTTTCGGTTTCGAGTATCAGACTTGCGAAAATTTTGTGGTTTCTCAACCATTCCTTAACTTCAAACTCCCATATCTCGCGAACGGATTGACGACCTCGAGATATTCCTGTTGCATCTGAAAGCAGAAACTCGCCCGATTACAACGGTATGTGTATTTTTCCCGCAGGCCGTTCTAGTTATTGGTTTCAAGTATCAGACTTGCGAAAATTTTGATGGTTTCTCAACCATTCCTTAACTTCAAACTCCCATATCTCGCGAACGGATTGACGAACTCGAGAATTTCCTATTGCATGTGAAAGTAGAACTCGCCCGATTACAACGGTATGTGTATTTTTCCCCTAGGCCGTGCCAGTTTTCGGTTTCGAGTATCAGACGCGAAAATTTTCATGGTTTCTCAACCATTCCTTAAATTCAAACTCCCATATCTCGCGAACGGATTGACCAACTCGAGGAGTTCCTGTTGCATCTGAAAGTAGAAACTCGCCCGATTACAACGGTGTGTGTAGCTTTCGCCTAGGCCATTGTAGTTATTGGCTTCGAGTATCAGAATTGCGAAAATTTTGATGGATTCACAACCAGTCCTTAACTTCAAACTTCCATATCTCGTGAACGGAATGACGAACTCGAGAAATTCCTGTTGCATCTGAAAGTAGAAACTCGCCCGATTACAATGGAGTGTGTGCTTTTCCTCTAGGCCGTTCCAGTTATTGGTTTCGAGTATCAGACTTGCGACAATTTTGATGGTGTCCCAACCATTTCTTAACTTCAAACTCCCATATCTCGTGAACGGATTGACGAACTCGAGAAATTCCTGGTGCATCTGAAAGCAGAAACCCGCCCGATTACAACGGTATGTGTAATTTTCCCCTAGGCCATTGTAGTTATTGGTTTTGAGTATCAGACTTGCGAAAATTTTGATGGTTAATCAACCGTTCCTTAAATTCAAACTCCCATATCTCGCGAACGGATTGACTAACTCGAGAAATTCCTGTTGCATCTGAAAGTAGAAACTCGCCCGATTACAATGGTGTGTGTACTTTTCCCCTGGGCCGTTCCAGTTATTGGTTTCGAGTATCAGACTTGCGAAAATTTTGATGGTTTCCCTGCCATTCCTTAATTCAAACTCCCATATCTCGCGAACGGATTGACGAACTCGAGAAATTCCAGTTTTATCTGAAAGCAGAAACTCTCCCGATTACAATGGTGTGTGTACTTTTCCCCTAGGCTATTCCAGTTATCGGTTTCGTGTATCAGACTTGCGAAAATTTTAATGGTTTCTCAACCATTCCTTAACTTCAAACTCCCATATCTCTCGAACGGATTGACGAACTCGAGAAATCCCTATTGCATCTAAAAGCAGAAACTCGCACGATTTCAACGGTATGTGTATTTTTCCCCTAGGCCATTGTAGTTATTGGTTTTGAGTATCAGACTTGCGAAAATTTTGATGGTTAATCAACCGTTCCTTAAATTCAAACTCCCATATCTCGCGAACGGATTGACTAACTCGAGAAATTCCTGTTGCATCTGAAAGTAGAAACTCGCCCGATTACAATGGTGTGTGTACTTTTCCCCTAGGCCGTTCCAGTTATTGGTTTCGAGTATCAGACTAGCGAAAATTTTGATAATTTCTGAACCATTCCTTAACTTCAAACTCCCCTATTTCGCGATCGGATTGACGAACTCGAGAAATTCCTGTTGTATCTGAAAGCAGAAACTCGCCCGATTACAACGGTATGTGTATTTTTGCCCTAGGCCATCGTAGTTATTGGTTTCGAGTATCAGACTTGCGAAAATTTTGATGGTTTCTCGAGCATTCCTTAACTTCAAGCTCCCATATCTCGCGAACGGATTGACGCACTCGAGAAATTCCTGCTGCATCTGAAAGTAGAAACTCACCTGATTACAATGCGGTGTGTACGTTTCCGCTAGGCCGTTCCAGTTATTGGTTTCGAGTATCAGACCAGTGAAAATTTTGATGGTTTCTCAACCATTCCTTAACTTCAAACTCCCATATTTCGCGAACGGATTGAGGAACTCGATTATTTCCTGTTGCATCTGAACGCAGAAACTCGCCCGATTACAACGGTATGTGCATTTTTGCCCTAGGCCATAATAGTTATTGGTTTCGAATATCAGACTTGCGAAAATTTTGATGGTTTCTCAAGCATTCCTTAACTTCAAACTCCCATATCTCGCGAACGGATTGACGAACTCGAGATGTTCCTGTTGCATCTGAAAGTAGAAACTCGCCTGATTACAATGGTGTGTGTACTTTTCCCCTAGGCCATTCCAGTTATTGGTTTCGAGTATCAGACTTGCGAAAATTTTTATGGTTTCTCAACCATTCCTTAACTTCAAACTCCCATATCTCGCGAACGAATTGACGAACTCGAGAAATTCCTGTTGCATATGAAAGCAGATACTCGCCCGATTACAACGGTATGTGTATTTTTCACGTAGGCCATTGTAGTTATTGGTTTCGAGTATCAGACTAGCGAAAATTTTCATGGTTTCTCAACCATTCCTTAAGTTCAAACTGCCATATCTCGCGAACGGATTGACGAACTCCAGAAAATCCTGTTGCATCTGAAAGTAGAAACTCGCCCGATTACAATGGTGTGTGTACTTTTCCCCTAGGCCGTTCCAGTTATTGGTTTCGAGTATCAGACTAGCGAAAATTTTGATAATTTCTGAACCATTCCTTAACTTCAAACTCCCCTATTTCGCGATCGGATTGACGAACTCGAGAAGTTCCTGTTGTATCTGAAAGCAGAAACTCGCCCGATTACAACGGTATGTGTATTTTTGCCCTAGGCCATCGTAGTTATTGGTTTCGAGTATCAGACTTGCGAAAATTTTGATGGTATCCCTGCCATTCCTTAACTTCAAACTCCCATATCTCGCGAACGGATTGACGAACTCGAGAAATTCCAGTTTTATCTGAAAGCAGAATCTCTCCCGATTACAATGGTGTGTGTACTTTTCCCCTAGGCCATTCCAGTTATAGGTTTCGTGTATCAGACTTGCGAAAATTTTGATGGTTTCTCAACCATTCCTTAACTTCAGACTCCCATATCTCGCGAACGGATTGACTAACTCGAGAAATTCCTGTTGCATCTGAAAGTAGAAACTCGCCCGATCACAATGGTGTGGGTACTTTCCCCCTAGGGCGTTCCAGTTATTGGTTTCGAGTATCAGACTTGCGAACATTTTTAAGGTTTCTCAACTATTCCTTAACTTCAAACTCCTATATCTCGCGAACGGATTGACGAACTCGAGAAATTCCTGTTGCATCTGAAAGCAGAAACACGCCCGATTACAACGGTATGTGTATTTTTGCCCTAGGCCATCGTAGTTATTGGTTTCGCGTATCAGACTTGCGAAAATTTTGATGGTTTCCCTGCCATTCCTTAACTTCAAACTCCCATATCTCTCGAACGGATTGACGAACTCGAGAAATCCCTATTGCATCTAAAAGCAGAAACTCGCACGATTTCAACGGTATGTGTATTTTTCCCCTAGGCCATTGTAGTTATTGGTTTCGAGTGCCAGACTTGCGAAAATTTTGATGGTTTCTCAACCATTCCTTAACTTCAAGCTCCCATATCTCGCGAACGGATTGACGAACTCGAGAAATTCCTGTTGCATCTGAAAGCAGAAACTCGCCCTACTACAACGGTATGTGTATTTTTCCCCCAGGGCGTTCCAGTTATTGGTTTCGAGTATCAGACTTGCGAAAATTTTGATGGTTTCTCAACCATTCCTTAACTTCATACTCCCATATCTCGCGAACGGATTGACTAACTCGAGGAGTTCCTGTTGCATCTGAAAGTAGAATCTCGCCCGATTACAACGGTGTGTGTACTTTTCGCCTAGGCCATTGTAGTTATTGGCTTCGAGTATCAGAATTGCGAAAATTTTGATGGATTCACAACCATTCCTTAACTTCAAACTTCCATATCTCGTGAACGGAATGACGAACTCGAGAAGTTCCTGTTGCATCTAAAAGTAGAAACTCGCCCGATTACAATGGTGTTTGTGCTTTGCCCCTAGGCCGTTCCAGTTATTGGTATCGTATATCAGCCTTGCGAAAATTTTGATGGTTTCTCAACCATTCCTTAAGTTCAAACTCCCATATCTCGCGAACGGATTGACGAACTCGAGTAATTCCTGTTGCATCTGAAAGTAGAAACTCGCCCGATTACAATGATGTGCGTACTTTTCCCCTAGGCCGTTCCAGTTATTGGTTTCGAGTATCAGACTTGCGAAAATTATGATGGTTTCTCAACCACTCCTTAAGTTCAAACTCCCATATCTCGTGAACGGATTGACGAACTCGAGAAATTCCTGGTGCATCTGAAAGCAGAAACCCGCCCGATTACAACGGTATGTGTATTTTTGCCCTAGGCCATCGTAGTTATTGGTTTCGCGTATCAGACTTGCGAAAATTTTGATGGTTTCTCAACCATTCGTTAAATTCAAACTCCCATATCTCGCGAACGGATTGACGAACTCGAGAAATTCCTCTTGCATCTGAAAGTAAAAATTTGCCCGATTACAATGGTGTGTTTACTTTTCCCCTAGGCCGTTCCAGTTATTGGTTTCGAGTATCAGACTTGCGAAAGTTTTGATGGTTTCCCTGCCATTCCTTAACTTCAAACTCCCATATCTCGCGAACGGATTGACGAACTCGAGAAATTCCTCTTGCATCTGAAAGTAAAAACTTGCCCGATTACAATGGTGTGTGTACTTTTCCCCTAGGCCGTTCCAGTTATTGGTTTCGAGTATCAGACTTGCGAAAATTTTGATGGTTTCCCTACCATTCCTTAACTTCAAACTCCCATATCTCGCGAACGGATTGACGAACTCGAGAAATTCCAGTTTTATCTGAAAGTAGAAACTCGCCCGATTACAATGGTGTGTGTACTTTTCCCCTAGGCCTCTCCAGTTATTGGTTTCGAGTATCAGACTTGCGAAAATTTTGATGGTTTCTCAACCATTCCTTAAATTCAAACTCCCATATCTCGCGAACGGATTGACGAACTCGACAAATTCCTGTTGCATCTGAAAGTAGAAACTCGCCCGATTACAATGGTGTGTGTACTTTTCTCCTAGGCCGTTCCAGTTATTGGTTTCGAGTATCAGAATTGCGAAAATTTTGATGGTTTCTCAACCATTCCTTAACTTCAAACTCCCATATCTCGCGAACGGATTGACTAACTCGAGAAATTCCTGTTGCATCTGAAAGTAGAAACTCGCCCGATCACAATGGTGTGGGTACTTTCCCCCTAGGGCGTTCCAGTTATTGGTTTCGAGTATCAGACTTGCGAAAATTTTTAAGGTTTCTCAACTATTCCTTAACTTCAAACTCCTATATCTCGCGAACGGATTGACGAACTCGAGAAATTCCTGTTGCATCTGAAAGCAGAAACTCGCCCGATTACAACGGTATGTGTATTTTTGCCCTAGGTATCGTAGTTATTGGTTTCGAGTATCAGACTTGCGAAAATTTTGATGGTTTATCAACCATTCCTTAACTTCAAGCTCCCATATCTCGCGAACGGATTGACGAACTCGAGAAGTTCCTGTTGCATCTGAAAGTAGACACCCTCCCGATTACAACGGTATGCGTATTTTTCCCCTATGCCATTGTAGTTATTGGTTTCGAGTGTCAGACTTGCGAAAATTTGGATGGTTTCTCAACCATTCCTTAACTTCAAACTCCCATATCTCGCGAACGGATTGACGAACTCGAGAAATTCCTGTTGCATCTGAAAGCAGAAACACGCCCGATTACAACGGTATGTGTATTTTTGCCCTGGGTATCGTAGTTATTGGTTTCGAGTATCAGACTTGCGAAAATTTTGATGGATTCTCAACCATTCCTTAACTTCAAACTCCCACATCTCGCGAACGGATTGACGAACTCGAGAAATTCCTCTTGCATCTGAAAGTAGAAACACGCCCGATTACAATGGTGTGCGTACTTTTCCCCTAGTCCGTTCCAGTTTTTGGTTTCGAGTATCAGACTTAAGAAAATTTTGAGGTTTCTCAACCATTCCTTATCTTCAGACTACCATATCTCGCGAACGGATTGACGAACTCGAGAAATTCCTGTTGCATCTGAAAGCAGAAACTCGCCCGATTACAACGGTATGTGTGTTTTTGCCGTAGGCCATCGTAGTTATTGGTCTCGAGTATCAGACTTGCGAAAATTTTGATAGTTTCTCAAACATTCCTTAACTTCAAACTCCCATATCTCGCGAACGGATTGACTAACTCGAGAAATTCCTGTTGCATCTGAAAGTAGAAACTCGCCCGATTACAATGGTGTGTGTGCTTTTTCCCCCAGGGCGTTCCAGTTATTTTTTTTCGAGTATCAGACTTGCGAAAATTTTGATGGTTTCTCAACCATTCCTTAAGTTCAAGCTCCCATATCTCGCGAACAGATTGACGAACTCGAGAAATTCCTGTTGCATCTGAAAGTAGAAACTCGCCCGGTTACAACGGTCTGTGTCCTTTTCCACTAGGCCATTCCAGTTATTCGTTTCGAGTATCAGACTTGCGAAAATTTTGATGGATTCACAACCATTCCTTAACTTCAAACTCCGATATCTCGCGAACGGATTGACGAACTCGAGAAATTCCTGTTGCATCTGAAAGTAGAAACTCGCCCGATTACAATGATATGCGTACTTTTCCCCTAGGCCGTTCCAGTTATTGGTTTCGAGTATCAGAATTGCGATAATTTTGATGGTTTCTCAACCATTCCTTAACTTAAAACTCCCATATCTCGCGAACGGATTGACGAACTCGAGAAATTCCTGTTGCATCTGATAGTAGAAACTCGCCCTATTACAATGGTGTGTGTATTTTTCCCCTAGCCCGTACAAGTTATTGGTTTCGAGCATCAGACTTGCGAAAATTTTGATGGTTTCTAAACCATTCCTTAAATTCAAACACCCATATCTCGCGAAAGGATTGACGAACTCGAGAAATTCCTGTTGCATCTGAAAGCAGAAACTCGCACGATTACAACGGTATGTGTATTTTTCTCCCGGGCCATTGTAGTTATTGGTTTCGAGTGTCAGACTTGCGAAAATTATGATGGTTTCTCAACCACTCCTTAAGTTCAAACTCCCATATCTCGCGAACGGATTGACGAACTCGAGAAATTCCTGTTGCATCTGAAAGTAGAAACTAGCCCTATTACAATGGTGTCTGCACTTTTCCCCTAGGCTGTTCCAGTTATTGGTTTCGAGTATCAGACTTGCGAAAATTTTGATGGTTTCTAAACCATTCCTTAACTTCAAACTCCCAAATCTCGCGAACGGATTGACTAACTCGAGAAATTCCTGTTGCATCTGAAAGCAGAAACTCACACGATGACAACGGTGTGTGTATTTTTCTCCTGGGCAATTGTAGTTATTGGTTTCGAGTGTCAGACTTGCGAAAATTTTGATGGTTTCTCAACCATTCCTTAACTTCAAGCTCCCATATCTCGCGAACGGATTGACGAACTCGAGAAATTCCTGTTGCATCTGAAAGCAGAAACACGCTCGATTACAAAGGTATGTGTATTTTTGCCCTAGGCCATCGTAGTTATTGGTTTCGAGTATCAGACTTGCGAAAATTTTGATGGTTTCTCAACCATTCCTAAACTTCAAACTCCCATATCTCGCGAACGGTTTGACGAACTCCAGAAATTCCTGTTGCATCTGAAAGTAGAAACTCGCCCGATTACAATGGAGTGTGTGCTTTTCCCCTAGGCCGTTCCAGTTATTGGTTTCGTGTATCAGACTTGCGAAAATTTTGATGGTGTCTCAACCATTTCTTAACTTCAAACTCCCAGATCTCGTGAACGGATTGACGAACTCGAGAAATTCCTATTGCATCTGAAAGCAGAAACTCGCCCGATTACAACGGTATGTGTAATTTTCCCCTAGGCCATTGTAGTTATTGGTTTCGAGTGTCAGACTTGCGAAAATTTGGATGGTTTCTCAACCATTCCTTAACTTCAAACTCCCATATTTCGCGAACGGATTGACTGACTCGAGAAATTCCTGTTGCATCTGAAAACAGAAACTCGCCCAATTACAACGGTATGTGTGTTTTTGCCGTAGGCCATCGTAGTTATTGCTTTCGAGTATCAGACTTGCGAAAATTTTGATAGTTTCTCAACCATTCCTTAACTTCAAACTCCCATATTTCGCGAACGGATTGACTGACTCGAGAAATTCCTGTTGCATCTGAAAACAGAAACTCGCCCAATTACAACGGTATGTGTGTTTTTGCCGTAGGCCATCGTAGTTATTGCTTTCGAGTATCAGACTTGCGAAAATTTTGATAGTTTCTCAACCATTCCTTAACTTCAAACTCCCATATCTCGCGAACGGATTGACGAACTCGAGAAACTCCTGTTGCGTCTGAAAGCAGAAACTAGCCCGATTACAACGGTATGTGTGTTTTTGCCGTAGGCCATCGTAGTTATTGGTTTCGAGTATCAGACTTGCGAAAATTTTGATAGTTTCTCAACCATTCCTTAACTTCAAACTCCCATATTTCGCGAACGGATTGACTGACTCGAGAAATTCCTGTTGCATCTGAAAACAGAAACTCGCCCAATTACAACGGTATGTGTATTTTTGCCCTAGGCCATCGTAGTTATTGGTTTCGAGTATCAGACTTGCGAAAATTTTGATGGTTTCTCAACCATTCCTAAACTTCAAACTCCCATATCTCGCGAACGGTTTGACGAACTCCAGAAATTCCTGTTGCATCTGACAGTTGAAACTCGCCCGATTACAATGGAGTGTGTGCTTTTCCCCTAGGCCGTTCCAGTTATTGGTTTCGTGTATCAGACTTGCGAAAATTTTGATGGTGTCTCAACCATTTCTTAACTTCAAACTCCCAGATCTCGTGAACGGATTGACGAACTCGAGAAATTCCTGTTGCATCTGAAAGCAGAAACTCGCCCGATTACAACGGTATGTGTAATTTTCCCCTAGGCCATTGTAGTTATTGGTTTTGAGTATCAGACTTGCGAAAATTTTGATGGTTAATCAACCGTTGCTTAATTTCAAACTCCCATTACTCGCGAACGGATTGACTAACTCGAGAAATTCCTGTTGCATCTGAAAGTAGAAACTCGCCCGATCACAATGGTGTGGGTACTTTCCCCCTAGGGCGTTCCAGTTATTGGTTTCGAGTATCAGACTTGCGAAAATTTTGATGGTGTCTCAACCATTTCTTAACTTCAAACTCCCATATCTCGTGAACGGATTGACGAACTCGAGAAATTCCTGTTGCATCTGAAAGCAGAAACACGCTCGATTACAAAGGTATGTGTATTTTTGCCCTAGGCCATCGTAGTTATTGGTTTCGAGTATCAGACTTGCGAAAATTTTGATGGTTTCCCTACCATTCCTTAACTTCAAACTCCCATATCTCGCGAACGGATTGACGAACTCGAGAAATTCCAGTTTTATCTGAAAGCAGAAACTCGCCCGATTACAATGGTGTGTGTACTTTTCCCCTAGGTCGTTCCAGTTATTGGTTTCGAGTGTCAGACTTGCGAAAATTTTGTAGTTTCGCAACCATTCCTTAACTTCAGACTACCATATCTCGCGAACGGATTGACCAACTCGAGAAATTCCTGGTGCATCTGAAAGCAGAAACTCGCCCGATTACAACGGTATGTGTATTTTTCCCCCAGGGCGTTCCAGTTATTGGTTTCGAGTATCAGACTTGCGAGAATTTTGAATGTTTCTCAACCATTCCTTAAATTCAAACTCCCATATCTCGCGAACGGATTGACTAACTCGAGAAGTTCCTGTTGCATCTGAAAGTAGACACTCTCCCGATTACAACGGTATGTGTATTTTTCCCCTATGCCATTGTAGTTATTGGTTTCGAGTGTCAGACTTGCGAAAATTTGGATGGTTTCTCAACCATTCCTTAACTTCAAACTCCCATATCTCGCGAACGGATTGACGAACTCGAGAAATTCCTGTTGCATCTGAAAGCAGAAACTCGCCCGATTACAACGGTATTTGTGTTTTTGCCGTAGGCCGTCGTAGTTATTGGTTTCGAGTATCAGACTTGCGAAAATTTTGATAGTTTCTCAACCCTTCCTTAACATCAAACTCCCATATCTCGCGAACGGATTGACTAACTCGAGAAATTACTGTTGCATCTGAAAGCAGAAACACGCCCGATTACAATGGTGTGTGTACTTCTCCCCTAGGCCGTTCCAGTTATTGGTTTCGAGTATCAGACTTGCGAAACTTTTGATGGTTTCTCAACCAATCCTTAACTTCAAACTCCCATATTTCGCGAACGGATTGACTAACTCGGGAAATTCCTGTTGCATCTGAAAGTAGAAACTCGCCCGATTACAATGGTGTGTACTTTTCCCCTAGGCCGTTCCAGTTATTGGTTTCGAGTATCAGACTTGCGAAAATTTTGATGGTTTCTCAACCAATCCTTAACTTCAAACTCCCATATTTCGCGAACGGATTGACTGACTCGAGAAATTCCTGTTGCATCTGAAAACAGAAACTCGCCCAATTACAACGGTATGTGTGTTTTTGCCGTAGGCCATCGTAGTTATTGCTTTCGAGTATCAGACTTGCGAAAATTTTGATAGTTTCTCAACCATTCCTTAACTTCAAACTCCCATATCTCGCGAACGGATTGACGAACTCGAGAAACTCCTGTTGCATCTGAAAGCAGAAACTCGCCCGATTACAACGGTATGTTTGTTTTTGCCGTAGGCCATCGTAGTTATTGGTTTCGAGTATCAGACTTGCGAAAATTTTGATAGTTTCTCAACCATTCCTTAACTTCAAACTCCCATATCTCGCGAACGGATGGACGAACTCGAGAAATTCCTGTTGCATCTGAAAGTAGAAACTCGCCCGATTACAATGATATGCGTACTTTTCCCCTAGGCCGTTCCAGTTATTGGTTTCGAGTATCAGAATTGCGAAAATTTTGATGGTTTCTCAACCATTCCTTAACTTCAAACTCCCATATCTCGCGAACGGATTGACGAACTCGAGAAATTTCTGTTGCATCTGAAAGTAGAAACTCGCCCTATTACAATGGTGTGTGTATTTTTCCCCTAGCCCGTACCAGTTATTGGTTTCGAGCATCAGACTTGCGAAAATTATGATGGTTTCTCAACCACTCCTTAAGTTCAAACTCCCTTATCTCGCGAACGGATTGACGAACTCGAGAAATTCCTGTTTCATCTGAAAGTAGAAACTAGCCCTATTACAATGGTGTCTGCACTTTTCCCGTAGGCTGTTCCAGTTATTGGTTTCGAGTATCAGATTTGCGAAAATTTTGATGGTTTCTAAACCATTCCTTAACTTCAAACTCCCATATCTCGCGAACGGATTGACGAACTCCAGAAATTCCTGTTGCATTTGAAAGTAGAAACTCGCCCGATTACAATGGAGTGTGTGCTTTCCCCCTAGGCCGTTCCAGTTATTGGTTTCGTGTATCAGACTTGCGAAAATTTTGATGGTGTCACAACCATTTCTTAACTTCAAACTCCCAGATCTCGTGAACGGATTGACGAACTCGAGAAATTCCTGTTGCATCTGAAAGCAGAAACTCGCCCGATTACAACGGTATGTCTAATTTTCCCCTAGGCCATTGTAGTTATTGGTTTTGAGTATCAGACTTGCGAAAATTTTGATGGTTAATCAACCGTTGCTTAATTTCAAACTCCCATTAGTCGCGAACGGATTGACTAACTCGAGAAATTCCTGTTGCATCTGAAAGTAGAAACTCGCCCGATCACAATGGTGTGGGTACTTTCCCCCTAGGGCGTTCCAGTTATTGGTTTCGAGTATCAGACTTGCGAAAATTTTGATGGTGTCTCATCCATTTCTTAACTTCAAACTCCCATATCTCGTGAACGGATTGACGAACTCGAGAAATTCCTGTTGCATCTGAAAGCAGAAACACGCTCGATTACAAAGGTATGTGTATTTTTGCCCTAGGCCATCGTAGTTATTGGTTTCGAGTATCAGACTTGCGAAAATTTTGATGGTTTCCCTACCATTCCTTAACTTCAAACTCCCATATCTCGCGAACGGATTGACGAACTCGAGAAATTCCAGTTTTATCTGAAAGCAGAAACTCGCCCGATTGCAATGGTGTCGGTACTTTTCCCCTAGGTCGTTCCAGTTATTGGTTTCGAGTGTCAGACTTGCGAAAATTTTGATGGTTTCTCAACCAATCCTTAACTTCAAACTCCCATATTTCGCGAACGGATTGACTGACTCAAGAAATTCCTGTTGCATCTGAAAACAGAAACTCGCCCAATTACAACGGTATGTGTGTTTTTGCCGTAGGCCATCGTAGTTATTGCTTTCGAGTATCAGACTTGCGAAAATTTTGATAGTTTCTCAACCATTCCTTAACTTCAAACTCCCATATCTCGCGAACGGATTGACGAACTCGAGAAACTCCTGTTGCATCTGAAAGCAGAAACTCGCCCGATTACAACGGTATGTGTGTTTTTGCCGTAGGCCATCGTAGTTATTGGTTTCGAGTATCAGACTTGCGAAAATTTTGATAGTTTCTCAACCATTCCTTAACTTCAAACTCCCATATCTCGCGAACGGATGGACGAACTCGAGAAATTCCTGTTGCATCTGAAAGTAGAAACTCGCCCGATTACAATGATATGCGTACTTTTCCCCTAGGCCGTTCCAGTTATTGGTTTCGAGTATCAGAATTGCGAAAATTTTGATGGTTTCTCAACCATTCCTTAACTTCAAACTCCCATATCTCGCGAACGGATTGACGAACTCGAGAAATTACTGTTGCATCTGAAAGTAGAAACTCGCCCTATTACAATGGTGTGTGTATTTTTCCCCTAGCCCGTACCAGTTATTGGTTTCGAGCATCAGATTTGCGAAAATTTTGATGGTTTCTAAACCATTCCTTAACTTCAAACTCCCATATCTCGCGAACGGATTGACTAACTCGAGAAATTCCTGTTGCATCTGAAAGCAGGAACTCGCACGATTACAACGGTATGTGTATTTTTCTCCTGCGCCATTGTAGTTATTGGTTTCGAGTGTCAGACTTGCGAAAATTTTGATGGTTTCTCAACCATTCCTTAACTTCAAACTCCCATATCTCGCGAACGGATTGACGAACTCCAGAAATTCCTGTTGCATCTGAAAGTAGAAACTCGCCCGATTACAATGGAGTGTGTGCTTTCCCCCTAGGCCGTTCCAGTTATTGGTTTCGTGTATCAGACTTGCGAAAATTTTGATAGTGTCACAACCATTTCTTAACTTCAAACTCCCAGATCTCGTGAACGGATTGACGAACTCGAGAAATTCCTGTTGCATCTGAAAGCAGAAACTCGCCCGATTACAACGGTATGTCTAATTTTCCCCTAGGCCATTGTAGTTATTGGTTTTGAGTATCAGACTTGCGAAAATTTTGATGGTTAATCAACCGTTGCTTAATTTCAAACTCCCATTAGTCGCGAACGGATTGACTAACTCGAGAAATTCCTGTTGCATCTGAAAGTAGAAACTCGCCCGATCACAATGGTGTGGGTACTTTCCCCCTAGGGCGTTCCAGTTATTGGTTTCGAGTATCAGACTTGCGAAAATTTTGATGGTGTCTCAACCATTTCTTAACTTCAAACTCCCATATCTCGTGAACGGATTGACGAACTCGAGAAATTCCTGTTGCATCTGAAAGCAGAAACACGCTCGATTACAAAGGTATGTGTATTTTTGCCCTAGGCCATCGTAGTTATTGGTTTCGAGTATCAGACTTGCGAAAATTTTGATGGTTTCCCTACCATTCCTTAACTTCAAACTCCCATATCTCGCGAACGGATTGACGAACTCGAGAAATTCCAGTTTTATCTGAAAGCAGAAACTCGCCCGATTGCAATGGTGTCTGTACTTTTCCCCTAGGTCGTTCCAGTTATTGGTTTCGAGTGTCAGACTTGCGAAAATTTTGCCGTTTCTCAACCATTCCTTAACTTCAGACTACCATATCTCGCGAACGGATTGACCAACTCGAGAAATTCCTGTTGCATCTGAAAGCAGAAACTCGCCCGATTACAACGGTATGTTTATTTTTGCCCTAGGTATCGTAGTTATTGGTTTCGAGTATCAGACTTGCGAAAATTTTGATGGTTTATCAACCATTCCTTAACTTCAAGCTCCCATATCTCGCGAACGGATTGACGAACTCGAGAATTTCCTGTTGCATCTGAAAGTAGACACTCTCCCGATTACAACGGTATGTTTATTTTTCCCCTATGCCATTGTAGTTATTGCTTTCGAGTGTCAGACTTGCGAAAATTTGGATGGTTTCTCAACCATTCCTTAACTTCAAACTCCCATATCTCGCGAACGGATTGACGAACTCGAGAAATTCCTGTTGCATCTGAAAGCAGAAACACGCCCTATTACAACGGTATGTGTATTTTTGCCCTAGGTATCGTAGTTATTGGTTTCGAGTATCAGACTTGCGAAAATTTTGATGGTTTCTCAACCATTCCTTAACTTCAAACTCCCATATCTCGCGAACGGATTGACGAACTCGAGAAATTCCTGTTGCATCTGAAAGCAGAAACTCGCCCGATTACAACGGTATGTTTGTTTTTGCCGTAGGCCATCGTAGTTATTGGTTTCCAGTATCAGACTTGCGAAAATTTTGATAGTTTCTCAACCATTCCTTAACTTCAAACTCCCATATCTCGCGAACGGATGGACGAACTCGAGAAATTCCTGTTGCATCTGAAAGTAGAAACTCGCCCGATTACAATGATATGCGTACTTTTCCCCTAGGCCGTTCCAGTTATTGGTTTCGAGTATCAGAATTGCGAAAATTTTGATGGTTTCTCAACCATTCCTTAACTTCAAACTCCCATATCTCGCGAACGGATTGACGAACTCGAGAAATTTCTGTTGCATCTGAAAGTAGAAACTCGCCCTATTACAATGGTGTGTGTATTTTTCCCCTAGCCCGTACCAGTTATTGGTTTCGAGCATCAGACTTGCGAAAATTATGATGGTTTCTCAACCACTCCTTAAGTTCAAACTCCCTTATCTCGCGAACGGATTGACGAACTCGAGAAATTCCTGTTTCATCTGAAAGTAGAAACTAGCCCTATTACAATGGTGTCTGCACTTTTCCCGTAGGCTGTTCCAGTTATTGGTTTCGAGTATCAGATTTGCGAAAATTTTGATGGTTTCTAAACCATTCCTTAACTTCAAACTCCCATATCTCGCGAACGGATTGACGAACTCCAGAAATTCCTGTTGCATTTGAAAGTAGAAACTCGCCCGATTACAATGGAGTGTGTGCTTTCCCCCTAGGCCGTTCCAGTTATTGGTTTCGTGTATCAGACTTGCGAAAATTTTGATGGTGTCACAACCATTTCTTAACTTCAAACTCCCAGATCTCGTGAACGGATTGACGAACTCGAGAAATTCCTGTTGCATCTGAAAGCAGAAACTCGCCCGATTACAACGGTATGTCTAATTTTCCCCTAGGCCATTGTAGTTATTGGTTTTGAGTATCAGACTTGCGAAAATTTTGATGGTTAATCAACCGTTGCTTAATTTCAAACTCCCATTAGTCGCGAACGGATTGACTAACTCGAGAAATTCCTGTTGCATCTGAAAGTAGAAACTCGCCCGATCACAATGGTGTGGGTACTTTCCCCCTAGGGCGTTCCAGTTATTGGTTTCGAGTATCAGACTTGCGAAAATTTTGATGGTGTCTCATCCATTTCTTAACTTCAAACTCCCATATCTCGTGAACGGATTGACGAACTCGAGAAATTCCTGTTGCATCTGAAAGCAGAAACACGCTCGATTACAAAGGTATGTGTATTTTTGCCCTAGGCCATCGTAGTTATTGGTTTCGAGTATCAGACTTGCGAAAATTTTGATGGTTTCCCTACCATTCCTTAACTTCAAACTCCCATATCTCGCGAACGGATTGACGAACTCGAGAAATTCCAGTTTTATCTGAAAGCAGAAACTCGCCCGATTGCAATGGTGTCGGTACTTTTCCCCTAGGTCGTTCCAGTTATTGGTTTCGAGTGTCAGACTTGCGAAAATTTTGATGGTTTCTCAACCAATCCTTAACTTCAAACTCCCATATTTCGCGAACGGATTGACTGACTCGAGAAATTCCTGTTGCATCTGAAAACAGAAACTCGCCCAATTACAACGGTATGTGTGTTTTTGCCGTAGGCCATCGTAGTTATTGCTTTCGAGTATCAGACTTGCGAAAATTTTGATAGTTTCTCAACCATTCCTTAACTTCAAACTCCCATATCTCGCGAACGGATTGACGAACTCGAGAAACTCCTGTTGCATCTGAAAGCAGAAACTCGCCCGATTACAACGGTATGTTTGTTTTTGCCGTAGGCCATCGTAGTTATTGGTTTCGAGTATCAGACTTGCGAAAATTTTGATAGTTTCTCAACCATTCCTTAACTTCAAACTCCCATATCTCGCGAACGGATGGACGAACTCGAGAAATTCCTGTTGCATCTGAAAGTAGAAACTCGCCCGATTACAATGATATGCGTACTTTTCCCCTAGGCCGTTCCAGTTATTGGTTTCGAGTATCAGAATTGCGAAAATTTTGATGGTTTCTCAACCATTCCTTAACTTCAAACTCCCATATCTCGCGAACGGATTGACGAACTCGAGAAATTTCTGTTGCATCTGAAAGTAGAAACTCGCCCTATTACAATGGTGTGTGTATTTTTCCCCTAGCCCGTACCAGTTATTGGTTTCGAGCATCAGACTTGCGAAAATTATGATGGTTTCTCAACCACTCCTTAAGTTCAAACTCCCTTATCTCGCGAACGGATTGACGAACTCGAGAAATTCCTGTTTCATCTGAAAGTAGAAACTAGCCCTATTACAATGGTGTCTGCACTTTTCCCGTAGGCTGTTCCAGTTATTGGTTTCGAGTATCAGATTTGCGAAAATTTTGATGGTTTCTAAACCATTCCTTAACTTCAAACTCCCATATCTCGCGAACGGATTGACGAACTCCAGAAATTCCTGTTGCATTTGAAAGTAGAAACTCGCCCGATTACAATGGAGTGTGTGCTTTCCCCCTAGGCCGTTCCAGTTATTGGTTTCGTGTATCAGACTTGCGAAAATTTTGATGGTGTCACAACCATTTCTTAACTTCAAACTCCCAGATCTCGTGAACGGATTGACGAACTCGAGAAATTCCTGTTGCATCTGAAAGCAGAAACTCGCCCGATTACAACGGTATGTCTAATTTTCCCCTAGGCCATTGTAGTTATTGGTTTTGAGTATCAGACTTGCGAAAATTTTGATGGTTAATCAACCGTTGCTTAATTTCAAACTCCCATTAGTCGCGAACGGATTGACTAACTCGAGAAATTCCTGTTGCATCTGAAAGTAGAAACTCGCCCGATCACAATGGTGTGGGTACTTTCCCCCTAGGGCGTTCCAGTTATTGGTTTCGAGTATCAGACTTGCGAAAATTTTGATGGTGTCTCATCCATTTCTTAACTTCAAACTCCCATATCTCGTGAACGGATTGACGAACTCGAGAAATTCCTGTTGCATCTGAAAGCAGAAACACGCTCGATTACAAAGGTATGTGTATTTTTGCCCTAGGCCATCGTAGTTATTGGTTTCGAGTATCAGACTTGCGAAAATTTTGATGGTTTCCCTACCATTCCTTAACTTCAAACTCCCATATCTCGCGAACGGATTGACGAACTCGAGAAATTCCAGTTTTATCTGAAAGCAGAAACTCGCCCGATTGCAATGGTGTCGGTACTTTTCCCCTAGGTCGTTCCAGTTATTGGTTTCGAGTGTCAGACTTGCGAAAATTTTGATGGTTTCTCAACCAATCCTTAACTTCAAACTCCCATATTTCGCGAACGGATTGACTGACTCAAGAAATTCCTGTTGCATCTGAAAACAGAAACTCGCCCAATTACAACGGTATGTGTGTTTTTGCCGTAGGCCATCGTAGTTATTGCTTTCGAGTATCAGACTTGCGAAAATTTTGATAGTTTCTCAACCATTCCTTAACTTCAAACTCCCATATCTCGCGAACGGATTGACGAACTCGAGAAACTCCTGTTGCATCTGAAAGCAGAAACTCGCCCGATTACAACGGTATGTGTGTTTTTGCCGTAGGCCATCGTAGTTATTGGTTTCGAGTATCAGACTTGCGAAAATTTTGATAGTTTCTCAACCATTCCTTAACTTCAAACTCCCATATCTCGCGAACGGATGGACGAACTCGAGAAATTCCTGTTGCATCTGAAAGTAGAAACTCGCCCGATTACAATGATATGCGTACTTTTCCCCTAGGCCGTTCCAGTTATTGGTTTCGAGTATCAGAATTGCGAAAATTTTGATGGTTTCTCAACCATTCCTTAACTTCAAACTCCCATATCTCGCGAACGGATTGACGAACTCGAGAAATTACTGTTGCATCTGAAAGTAGAAACTCGCCCTATTACAATGGTGTGTGTATTTTTCCCCTAGCCCGTACCAGTTATTGGTTTCGAGCATCAGATTTGCGAAAATTTTGATGGTTTCTAAACCATTCCTTAACTTCAAACTCCCATATCTCGCGAACGGATTGACTAACTCGAGAAATTCCTGTTGCATCTGAAAGCAGGAACTCGCACGATTACAACGGTATGTGTATTTTTCTCCTGCGCCATTGTAGTTATTGGTTTCGAGTGTCAGACTTGCGAAAATTTTGATGGTTTCTCAACCATTCCTTAACTTCAAACTCCCATATCTCGCGAACGGATTGACGAACTCCAGAAATTCCTGTTGCATCTGAAAGTAGAAACTCGCCCGATTACAATGGAGTGTGTGCTTTCCCCCTAGGCCGTTCCAGTTATTGGTTTCGTGTATCAGACTTGCGAAAATTTTGATAGTGTCACAACCATTTCTTAACTTCAAACTCCCAGATCTCGTGAACGGATTGACGAACTCGAGAAATTCCTGTTGCATCTGAAAGCAGAAACTCGCCCGATTACAACGGTATGTCTAATTTTCCCCTAGGCCATTGTAGTTATTGGTTTTGAGTATCAGACTTGCGAAAATTTTGATGGTTAATCAACCGTTGCTTAATTTCAAACTCCCATTAGTCGCGAACGGATTGACTAACTCGAGAAATTCCTGTTGCATCTGAAAGTAGAAACTCGCCCGATCACAATGGTGTGGGTACTTTCCCCCTAGGGCGTTCCAGTTATTGGTTTCGAGTATCAGACTTGCGAAAATTTTGATGGTGTCTCAACCATTTCTTAACTTCAAACTCCCATATCTCGTGAACGGATTGACGAACTCGAGAAATTCCTGTTGCATCTGAAAGCAGAAACACGCTCGATTACAAAGGTATGTGTATTTTTGCCCTAGGCCATCGTAGTTATTGGTTTCGAGTATCAGACTTGCGAAAATTTTGATGGTTTCCCTACCATTCCTTAACTTCAAACTCCCATATCTCGCGAACGGATTGACGAACTCGAGAAATTCCAGTTTTATCTGAAAGCAGAAACTCGCCCGATTGCAATGGTGTCTGTACTTTTCCCCTAGGTCGTTCCAGTTATTGGTTTCGAGTGTCAGACTTGCGAAAATTTTGCCGTTTCTCAACCATTCCTTAACTTCAGACTACCATATCTCGCGAACGGATTGACCAACTCGAGAAATTCCTGTTGCATCTGAAAGCAGAAACTCGCCCGATTACAACGGTATGTTTATTTTTGCCCTAGGTATCGTAGTTATTGGTTTCGAGTATCAGACTTGCGAAAATTTTGATGGTTTATCAACCATTCCTTAACTTCAAGCTCCCATATCTCGCGAACGGATTGACGAACTCGAGAATTTCCTGTTGCATCTGAAAGTAGACACTCTCCCGATTACAACGGTATGTTTATTTTTCCCCTATGCCATTGTAGTTATTGCTTTCGAGTGTCAGACTTGCGAAAATTTGGATGGTTTCTCAACCATTCCTTAACTTCAAACTCCCATATCTCGCGAACGGATTGACGAACTCGAGAAATTCCTGTTGCATCTGAAAGCAGAAACACGCCCTATTACAACGGTATGTGTATTTTTGCCCTAGGTATCGTAGTTATTGGTTTCGAGTATCAGACTTGCGAAAATTTTGATGGTTTCTCAACCATTCCTTAACTTCAAACTCCCATATCTCGCGAACGGATTGACGAACTCGAGAAATTCCTGTTGCATCTGAAAGCAGAAACTCGCCCGATTACAACGGTATGTTTGTTTTTGCCGTAGGCCATCGTAGTTATTGGTTTCCAGTATCAGACTTGCGAAAATTTTGATAGTTTCTCAACCATTCCTTAACTTCAAACTCCCATATCTCGCGAACGGATGGACGAACTCGAGAAATTCCTGTTGCATCTGAAAGTAGAAACTCGCCCGATTACAATGATATGCGTACTTTTCCCCTAGGCCGTTCCAGTTATTGGTTTCGAGTATCAGAATTGCGAAAATTTTGATGGTTTCTCAACCATTCCTTAACTTCAAACTCCCATATCTCGCGAACGGATTGACGAACTCGAGAAATTTCTGTTGCATCTGAAAGTAGAAACTCGCCCTATTACAATGGTGTGTGTATTTTTCCCCTAGCCCGTACCAGTTATTGGTTTCGAGCATCAGACTTGCGAAAATTATGATGGTTTCTCAACCACTCCTTAAGTTCAAACTCCCTTATCTCGCGAACGGATTGACGAACTCGAGAAATTCCTGTTTCATCTGAAAGTAGAAACTAGCCCTATTACAATGGTGTCTGCACTTTTCCCGTAGGCTGTTCCAGTTATTGGTTTCGAGTATCAGATTTGCGAAAATTTTGATGGTTTCTAAACCATTCCTTAACTTCAAACTCCCATATCTCGCGAACGGATTGACGAACTCCAGAAATTCCTGTTGCATTTGAAAGTAGAAACTCGCCCGATTACAATGGAGTGTGTGCTTTCCCCCTAGGCCGTTCCAGTTATTGGTTTCGTGTATCAGACTTGCGAAAATTTTGATGGTGTCACAACCATTTCTTAACTTCAAACTCCCAGATCTCGTGAACGGATTGACGAACTCGAGAAATTCCTGTTGCATCTGAAAGCAGAAACTCGCCCGATTACAACGGTATGTCTAATTTTCCCCTAGGCCATTGTAGTTATTGGTTTTGAGTATCAGACTTGCGAAAATTTTGATGGTTAATCAACCGTTGCTTAATTTCAAACTCCCATTAGTCGCGAACGGATTGACTAACTCGAGAAATTCCTGTTGCATCTGAAAGTAGAAACTCGCCCGATCACAATGGTGTGGGTACTTTCCCCCTAGGGCGTTCCAGTTATTGGTTTCGAGTATCAGACTTGCGAAAATTTTGATGGTGTCTCATCCATTTCTTAACTTCAAACTCCCATATCTCGTGAACGGATTGACGAACTCGAGAAATTCCTGTTGCATCTGAAAGCAGAAACACGCTCGATTACAAAGGTATGTGTATTTTTGCCCTAGGCCATCGTAGTTATTGGTTTCGAGTATCAGACTTGCGAAAATTTTGATGGTTTCCCTACCATTCCTTAACTTCAAACTCCCATATCTCGCGAACGGATTGACGAACTCGAGAAATTCCAGTTTTATCTGAAAGCAGAAACTCGCCCGATTGCAATGGTGTCGGTACTTTTCCCCTAGGTCGTTCCAGTTATTGGTTTCGAGTGTCAGACTTGCGAAAATTTTGATGGTTTCTCAACCAATCCTTAACTTCAAACTCCCATATTTCGCGAACGGATTGACTGACTCAAGAAATTCCTGTTGCATCTGAAAACAGAAACTCGCCCAATTACAACGGTATGTGTGTTTTTGCCGTAGGCCATCGTAGTTATTGCTTTCGAGTATCAGACTTGCGAAAATTTTGATAGTTTCTCAACCATTCCTTAACTTCAAACTCCCATATCTCGCGAACGGATTGACGAACTCGAGAAACTCCTGTTGCATCTGAAAGCAGAAACTCGCCCGATTACAACGGTATGTGTGTTTTTGCCGTAGGCCATCGTAGTTATTGGTTTCGAGTATCAGACTTGCGAAAATTTTGATAGTTTCTCAACCATTCCTTAACTTCAAACTCCCATATCTCGCGAACGGATGGACGAACTCGAGAAATTCCTGTTGCATCTGAAAGTAGAAACTCGCCCGATTACAATGATATGCGTACTTTTCCCCTAGGCCGTTCCAGTTATTGGTTTCGAGTATCAGAATTGCGAAAATTTTGATGGTTTCTCAACCATTCCTTAACTTCAAACTCCCATATCTCGCGAACGGATTGACGAACTCGAGAAATTACTGTTGCATCTGAAAGTAGAAACTCGCCCTATTACAATGGTGTGTGTATTTTTCCCCTAGCCCGTACCAGTTATTGGTTTCGAGCATCAGACTTGCGAAAATTATGATGGTTTCTCAACCACTCCTTAAGTTCAAACTCCCATATCTCGCGAACGGATTGACGAACTCGAGAAATTCCTGTTTCATCTGAAAGTAGAAACTAGCCCTATTACAATGGTGTCTGCACTTTTCCCGTAGGCTGTTCCAGTTATTGGTTTCGAGTATCAGATTTGCGAAAATTTTGATGGTTTCTAAACCATTCCTTAACTTCAAACTCCCATATCTCGCGAACGGATTGACTAACTCGAGAAATTCCTGTTGCATCTGAAAGCAGGAACTCGCACGATTACAACGGTATGTGTATTTTTCTCCTGCGCCATTGTAGTTATTGGTTTCGAGTGTCAGACTTGCGAAAATTTTGATGGTTTCTCAACCATTCCTTAACTTCAAACTCCCATATCTCGCGAACGGATTGACGAACTCCAGAAATTCCTGTTGCATCTGAAAGTAGAAACTCGCCCGATTACAATGGAGTGTGTGCTTTCCCCCTAGGCCGTTCCAGTTATTGGTTTCGTGTATCAGACTTGCGAAAATTTTGATAGTGTCACAACCATTTCTTAACTTCAAACTCCCATATCTCGCGAACGGATTGACTAACTCGAGAAATTCCTGTTGCATCTGAAAGCAGAAACTCGCACGATTACAACGGTATGTGTATTTTTCTCCTAGGCCATTGTAGTTATTGGTTTCGAGTATCAGACTTACGAAAATTTTGATGGTTTCTCAACCATTCCTTAACTTCAAACTCCCATATCTCGCGAACGGATTGACTAACTCGAGAAATTCCTGTTGCATCTGAAAGTAGAAACTCGCCCGATTACAATGATGTGTGTACTTTTCCCCTAGGCCTCTCCATTTATTGGTTTCGAGTATCAGACTTGCGAAAATTTTGATGGTTTCTCAACCAATCCTTAACTTCAAACTCCCATACTTCGCGAACGGATTGACTAACTCGAGAAATTCCTGTTGCATCTGAAAGTAGAAACTCGCCCGATTACAATGGTGTGTGTACTTTTCCCCTAGGCCGTTCCAGTTATTGGTTTCGAGTATCAGACTTGCCAAAATTTTGATGGTTTCTCAACCAATCCTTAACTTCAAACTCCCATATTTCGCGAACGGATGGACTGACTCGAGAAATTCCTGTTGCATCTGAAAGCAGAAACTCGCACGATTACAACGGTATGTGTATTTTTCTCCTAGGCCATTGTAGTTATTGGTTTCGAGTATCAGACCTACGAAAATTTTGATGGTTTCTCAACCATTCCTTAACTTCAAACTCCCATATCTCGCGAACGGATTGACTAACTCGAGAAATTCCTGTTGCATCTGAAAGTAGAAACTCGCCCGATTACAATGATGTGTGTACTTTTCCCCTAGGCCTCTCCAGTTATTGGTTTCGAGTATCAGACTTGCGAAAATTTTGATGGTTTCTCAACCAATCCTTAACTTCAAACTCCCATATCTCGCGAACGGATTGACTAACTCGAGAAATTCCTGTTGCATCTGAAAGCAGAAACTCGCACGATTACAACGGTATGTGTATTTTTCTCCTAGGCCATTGTAGTTATTGGTTTCGAGTATCAGACTTACGAAAATTTTGATGGTTTCTCAACCAATCCTTAACTTCAAACTCCCATATTTCGCGAACGGATTGACTAACTCGAGAAATTCCTGTTGCATCTGAAAGCAGAAACTCGCACGATTACAGCGGTATGTGTATTTTTCTCCCGGGCCATTGTAGTTATTGGTTTCGAGTGTCAGACTTGCGAAAATTATGATGGTTTCTCAACCATTTCTTATCTTCAAACTCCCATATCTCGTGAACGGATTGACGAACTCGAGAAATTCCTGTTGCATCTGAAAGCAGAAACACGCTCGATTACAAAGGTATGTGTATTTTTGCCCTAGGCCATCGTAGTTATTGGTTTCGAGTATCAGACTTGCGAAAATTTTGATGGTTTCCCTACCATTCCTTAACTTCAAACTCCCATATCTCGCGAACGGATTGACGAACTCGAGAAATTCCTGTTGCATCTGAAAGTAGAAACTCGCCCTATTACAATGGTGTGTGCATTTTTCCCCTAGCCCGTACCAGTTATTGGTTTCGAGCACCAGACTTGCGAAAATTATGATGGTTTCTCAACCACTACTTAAGTTCAAACTCCCATATCTCGCGAACGGATTGACGAACTCGAGAAATTCCTGTTGCATCTGAAAGTAGAAACTAGCCCTATTACAATGGTGTCTGCACTTTTCCCGTAGGCTGTTCCAGTTATTGGTTTCGAGTATCAGACTTGCGAAAATTTTGATGGTTTCTAAACCATTGCTTAACTTCAAACTCCCATATCTCGCGAACGGATTGACTAACTCGAGAAATTCCTGTTGCATCTGAAAGCAGAAACTCGCACGATTACAACGGTATGTGTATTTTTCTCCTAGGCCATTGTAGTTATTGGTTTCGAGTATCAGACTTACGAAAATTTTGATGGTTTCTCAACCATTCCTTAACTTCAAACTCCCATATCTCGCGAACGGATTGACTAACTCGAGAAATTCCTGTTGCATCTGAAAGTAGAAACTCGCCCGATTACAATGATGTGTGTACTTTTCCCCTAGGCCTCTCCAGTTATTGGTTTCGAGTATCAGACTTGCAAAAATTTTGATGGTTTCTCAACCATTCCTTAAATTCAAACTCCCATATCTCGCGAACGGATTGACGAACTCGAGAAATTCCTGTTGCATCTGAAAGCAGAAACTCGCAGGATTACAACGGTATGTGTATTTTTCTCCTAGGCCATTGTAGTTATTGGTTTCGAGTATCAGACTTACGAAAATTTTGATGGTTTCTCTACCATTCCTTAACTTCAAACACCCATATCTCGCGAACGGATTGACGAACTCGAGAAATTCCTGTTGCATCTGAAAGCAGAAACACGCCCTATTACAACGGTATGTGTATTTTTGCCCTAGGCCATCGTAGTTATTGGTTTCGAGTATCAGACTTGCGAAAATTTTGATGGTTTCTCAACCATTCCTTAAATTCAAACTCCCATACCTCGCGAACGGATTGACGATCTCGAGAAATACCTATTGCATCTGAAAGTAAATACTCGCCCGATTACAATGGTGTGTGTACTTTTCCCCTGGGCCGTTCCAGTTATAGGATTCGAGAATCAGACTTGCGAATATTTTGATGGTTTCTCAACCATTCCTTAACTTCAAACTCCCATATCTCGCGAACGGATTGACGAACTCGAGAAATTCCAGTTTTATCTGAAAGCAGAAACTCGCCCGATTACAATGGTGTGTGTACTTTTCCCCTAGGCCATTGTAGTTATTGGTCTGGAGTGTCAGACTTGCGAAAATTTTGATGGTTTCTCAACCATTCCTTAAGTTCAAACTCCCATATCTCGCGAACGGATTGACGAACTCGAGAAATTCCTGTTGCATCTGAAAGTAGAAACTAGCCCTATTACAATGGTGTCTGCACTTTTCCCCTAGGCTGTTCCAGTTATTGGTTTCGAGTACCAGACTTGCGAAAATTTTGATGGTTTCTCAACCATTCCTTAACTTCAACCTCCATATCTCGCGAACGGATTGACGAACTCCAGAAATTCCTGTTGCATCTGAAAGCAGAAACACGCCCGATTACAATGGTGTCTGCACTTTTCCCGTAGGCTGTTCCAGTTATTGGTTTCGAGTATCAGACTTGCGAAAATTTTGATGGTTTCTCAACCAATCCTTAACTTCAAACTCCCATATTTCGCGAACGGATTGACTAACTCGAGAAATTCCTGTTGCATCTGAAAGTAGAAACTCGCCCGATTACAATGGTGTGTGTACTTTTCCCCTAGGCCGTTCCAGTTATTGGTTTCGAGTATCAGACTTGCCAAAATTTTGATGGTTTCTCAACCAATCCTTAACTTCAAACTCCCATATTTCGCGAACGGATTGACTGACTCGAGAAATTCCTGTTGCATCTGAAAGCAGAAACTCGCACGATTACAACGGTATGTGTATTTTTCTCCTAGGCCATTGTAGTTATTGGTTTCGAGTATCAGACTTACGAAAATTTTGACGGTTTCTCAACCATTCCTTAACTTCAAACTCCCATATCTCGCGAACGGATTGACTAACTCGAGAAATTCCTGTTGCATCTGAAAGTAGAAACTCGCCCGATTACAATGATGTGTGTACTTTTCCCCTAGGCCTCTCCAGTTATTGGTTTCGAGTATCAGACTTGCGAAAATTTTGATGGTTTCTCAACCAATCCTTAACTTCAAACTCCCATATCTCGCGAACGGATTGACTAACTCGAGAAATTCCTGTTGCATCTGAAAGCAGAAACTCGCACGATTACAACGGTATGTGTATTTTTCTCCTAGGCCATTCCAGTTATTGGTTTCGAGTATCAGACTTGCCAAAATTTTGATGGTTTCTCAACCAATCCTTAACTTCAAACTCCCATATTTCGCGAACGGATTGACCGACTCGAGAAATTCCTGTTGCATCTGAAAGCAGAAACTCGCCCGATTACAACGGTATGTGTGTTTTTTCCGTAGGCCATCGTAGTTATTGGTTTCGAGTATCAGACTTGCGAAAATTTTGATAGTTTCTCAACCATTCCTTAACTTCAAACTCCCATATCTCGCGAACGGATTGACGAACTCGAGAAAGTCCTATTGTATCTGAAAGCAGAAACTGGCCCGGTTACAACGGTATGTGTATTTTTCCCCTAGGCCATTGTAGTTATTGGTCTGGAGTGTCAGACTTGCGAAAATTTTGATGGTTTCTCAACCATTCCTTAAGTTCAAACTCCCATATCTCGCGAACGGATTGACGAACTCGAGAAATTCCTGTTGCATCTGAAAGTAGAAACTAGCCCTATTACAATGGTGTCTGCACTTTTCCCCTAGGCTGTTCCAGTTATTGGTTTCGAGTATCAGACTTGCGAAAATTTTGATGGTTTCTCAACCATTCCTTAACTTCAAACTCCCATATCTCGCGAACGGATTGACGAACTCCAGAAATTCCTGTTGCATCTGAAAGCAGAAACACGCCCGATTACAATGGTGTGTGTACTTCTCCCCTAGGCCGTTCCAGTTATTGGTTTCGAGTATCAGACTTGCGAAAATTTTGATGGTTTCTCTACCATTCCTTAACTTCAAACTCCCATATCTCGCGAACGGATGGACGAACTCGAGAAATTCCTGTTGCATCTGAAAGTAGAAACTCGCCCTATTACAATGGTGTGTGCATTTTTCCCCTAGCCCGTACCAGTTATTGGTTTCGAGCATCAGACTTGCGAAAATTATGATGGTTTCTCAACCACTACTTAAGTTCAAACTCCCATATCTCGCGAACGGATTGACGAACTCGAGAAATTCCTGTTGCATCTGAAAGTAGAAACTAGCCCTATTACAATGGTGTCTGCACTTTTCCCGTAGGCTGTTCCAGTTATTGGTTTCGAGTATCAGACTTGCGAAAATTTTGATGGTTTCTCTTCCATTCCTTAACTTCAAACTCCCATATCTCGCGAACGGATTGACTAACTCGAGAAATTCCTGTTGCATCTGAAAACAGAAACTCGCACGATTACAACGGTATGTGTATTTTTCTCCCGGGCCATTGTAGTTATTGGTTTCGAGTGTCAGACTTGCGAAAATTATGATGGTTTCTCAACCATTTCTTATCTTCAAACTCCCATATCTCGTGAACGGATTGACGAACTCGAGAAATTCCTGTTGCATCTGAAAGCAGAAACACGCTCGATTACAAAGGTATGTGTATTTTTGCCCTAGGCCATCGTAGTTATTGGTTTCGAGTATCAGACTTGCGAAAATTTTGATGGTTTCCCTACCATTCCTTAACTTCAAACTCCCATATCTCGCGAACGGATTGACGAACTCGAGAAATTCCTGTTGCATCTGAAAGTAGAAACTCGCCCTATTACAATGGTGTGTGCATTTTTCCCCTAGCCCGTACCAGTTATTGGTTTCGAGCATCAGACTTGCGAAAATTATGATGGTTTCTCAACCACTACTTAAGTTCAAACTCCCATATCTCGCGAACGGATTAACGAACTCGAGAAATTCCTGTTGCATCTGAAAGCAGAAACACGCCCGATTACAACGGTATGTGTATTTTTGCCCTAGGCCATCGTAGTTATTGGTTTCGAGTATCAGACTTGCGAAAATTTTGATGGTTTCTCAACCATTCCTTAAATTCAAACTCCCATACCTCGCGAACGGATTGACGATCTCGAGAAATACCTATTGCATCTGAAAGTAAATACTCGCCCGATTACAATGGTGTGTGTACTTTTCCCCTGGGCCGTTCCAGTTATAGGATTCGAGAATCAGACTTGCGAAAATTTTGATGGTTTCTCAACCATTCCTTAACTTCAAACTCCCATATCTCGCGAACGGATTGACGAACTCGAGAAATTCCAGTTTTATCTGAAAGCAGAAACTCGCCCGATTACAATGGTGTGTGTACTTTCCCCCTAGGTCGTTCCAGTTATTGGTTTCGAGTGTCAGACTTGCGAAAATTTTGTGGTTTCTCAACCATTCCTTAACTTCAGACTACCATATCTCGCGAACGGATTGACGAACTCGAGAAATTCCTGTTGCATCTGAAAGCAGAAACTCGCCCGATTACAGCGGTATATGTATTTTTCCACCAGGGCGTTCCAGTTATTGGTTTCGAGTATCAGACTTGCGAAAATTTTGATGGTTTCTCAACAATTCCTTAAATTCAAACTCCCATACCTCGCGAACGGATTGACGAACTCGAGAAATTCCACTTGCATCTGAAAGTAAATACTCGCCCGATTACAATGGTGTGTGTACTTCTCCCCTAGGCCGTTCCAGTTATTGGTTTCGAGTATCAGACTTGCGAAAATTTTGATGGTTTCTCTACCATTCCTTAACTTCAAACTCCCATATCTCGCGAACGGATGGACGAACTCGAGAAATTCCTGTTGCATCTGAAAGTAGAAACTCGCCCTATTACAATGGTGTGTGCATTTTTCCCCTAGCCCGTACCAGTTATTGGTTTCGAGCATCAGACTTGCGAAAATTATGATGGTTTCTCAACCACTACTTAAGTTCAAACTCCCATATCTCGCGAACGGATTGACGAACTCGAGAAATTCCTGTTGCATCTGAAAGTAGAAACTAGCCCTATTACAATGGTGTCTGCACTTTTCCCGTAGGCTGTTCCAGTTATTGGTTTCGAGTATCAGACTTGCGAAAATTTTGATGGTTTCTCTACCATTCCTTAAATTCAAACTCCCATATCTCGCGAACGGATTGACTAACTCGAGAAATTCCTGTTGCATCTGAAAACAGAAACTCGCACGATTACAACGGTATGTGTATTTTTCTCCCGGGCCATTGTAGTTATTGGTTTCGAGTGTCAGACTTGCGAAAATTATGATGGTTTCTCAACCATTTCTTATTTTCAAACTCCCATATCTCGTGAACGGATTGACGAACTCGAGAAATTCCTGTTGCATCTGAAAGCAGAAACACGCTCGATTACAAAGGTATGTGTATTTTTGCCCTAGGCCATCGTAGTTATTGGTTTCGAGTATCAGACTTGCGAAAATTTTGATGGTTTCCCTACCATTCCTTAACTTCATAGGCCATCGTAGTTATTGGTTTCGAGTATCAGACTTGCGAAAATTTTGATGGTTTCCCTACCATTCCTTAACTTCAAACTCCCATATCTCGCGAACGGATTGACGAACTCGAGAAATTCCTGTTGCATCTGAAAGTAGAAACTCGCCCTATTACAATGGTGTGTGCATTTTTCCCCTAGCCCGTACCAGTTATTGGTTTCGAGCATCAGACTTGCGAAAATTATGATGGTTTCTCAACCACTACTTAAGTTCAAACTCCCATATCTCGCGAACGGATTAACGAACTCGAGAAATTCCTGTTGCATCTGAAAGCAGAAACACGCCCGATTACAACGGTATGTGTATTTTTGCCCTAGGCCATCGTAGTTATTGGTTTCGAGTATCAGACTTGCGAAAATTTTGATGGTTTCTCAACCATTCCTTAAATTCAAACTCCCATACCTCGCGAACGGATTGACGATCTCGAGAAATACCTATTGCATCTGAAAGTAAATACTCGCCCGATTACAATGGTGTGTGTACTTTTCCCCTGGGCCGTTCCAGTTATAGGATTCGAGAATCAGACTTGCGAAAATTTTGATGGTTTCTCAACCATTCCTTAACTTCAAACTCCCATATCTCGCGAACGGATTGACGAACTCGAGAAATTCCAGTTTTATCTGAAAGCAGAAACTCGCCCGATTACAATGGTGTGTGTACTTTTCCCCTAGGTCGTTCCAGTTATTGGTTTCGAGTGTCACACTTGCGAAAATTTTGTGGTTTCTCAACCATTCCTTAACTTCAGACTACCATATCTCGCGAACGGATTGACGAACTCGAGAAATTCCTGTTGCATCTGAAAGCAGAAACTCGCCCGATTACAGCGGTATATGTATTTTTCCACCAGGGCGTTCCAGTTATTGGTTTCGAGTATCAGACTTGCGAAAATTTTGATGGTTTCTCAACAATTCCTTAAATTCAAACTCCCATACCTCGCGAACGGATTGACGAACTCGAGAAATTCCACTTGCATCTGAAAGTAAATACTCGCCCGATTACAATGGTGTGTGTACTATTCCCCTGGGCCGTTCCAGTTATAGGTTTCGAGAATCAGACTTGCGAAAATTTTGATGGTTTCTCAACCATTCCTTAACTTCAGACTACCATATCTCGCGAACGGATTGACGAACTCGGGAAATTCCTGTTGCGTCTGAAAGCAGAAACTCTCCCGATTACAACGGTATGTTTATTTTTGCCCTAGGCAATCGTAGTCATTGGTTTCGAGTATCAGACTTCGGAAAAATTTGATGGTTTCTCAACCATTCCTTAAATTCAGACTACCATATCTCGCGAACGGATTGACTAACTCGAGAAATTCCTGTTGCATCTGAAAGCAGAAACTCGCCCGATTACAACGGTATGTGTGTTTTTGCCGTAGGCCATCGTAGTTATTGGTTTCGAGTATCAGACTTGCGAAAATTTTGATAGTTTCTCAACCATTCCTTAACATCAAACTCCCATATCTCGCGAACGGATTGACTAACTCGAGAAATTCCTGTTGCATCTGAAAGTAGAAACTCGCCCGATTACAATGGTGTGTGTACTTTTCCCCTAGGCCGTTCCAGTTATTGGTTTCGAGTATCAGACTTGCCAAAATTTTGATGGTTTCTCAACCAATCCTTAACTTCAAACTCCCATATTTCGCGAACGGATTGACTGACTCGAGAAATTCCTGTTGCATCTGAAAGCAGAAACTCGCCCGATTACAACGGTATGTGTGTTTTTGCCGTAGGCCATCGTAGTTATTGGTTTCGAGTATCAGACTTGCGAAAATTTTGATAGTTTCTCAACCATTCCTTAACTTCAAACTCCCATATCTCGCGAACGGATTGACGAACTCGAGAAATTCCTATTGTATCTGAAAGCAGAAACTGGCCCGGTTACAACGGTATGTGTATTTTTCCCCTAGGCCATTGTAGTTATTGGCCTGGAGTGTCAGAATTGCGAAAATTTTGATGGTTTCTCAACCATTCCTTAAGTTCAAACTCCCATATCTCGCGAACGGATTGACGAACTCGAGAAATTCCTGTTGCATCTGAAAGTAGAATCTATCCCTATTACAATGGTGTCTGCACTTTTCCCCTAGGCTGTTCCAGTTATTGGTTTCGAGTATCAGACTTGCGAAAATTTTGATGGTTTCTCAACCATTCCTTAACTTCAAACTCCCATATCTCGCGAACGGATTGACGAACTCCAGAAATTCCTGTTGCATCTGAAAGCAGAAACACGCCCGATTACAATGGTGTGTGTACTTCTCCCCTAGGCCGTTCCAGTTATTGGTTTCGAGTATCAGACTTGCGAAAATTTTGATGGTTTCTCTACCATTCCTTAACTTCAAACACCCATATCTCGCGAACGGATTGACGAACTCGAGAAATTCCTGTTGCATCTGAAAGCAGAAACACGCCCGATTACAACGGTATGTGTATTTTTGCCCTAGGCCATCGTAGTTATTGGTTTCGAGTATCAGATTTGCGAAAATTTTGATGGTTTCTCAACCATTCCTTAAATTCAAACTCCCATATCTCGCGAACGGATTGACGAACTCGAGAAATTCCTGTTGCATCTGAAAGCAGAAACTCGCAGGATTACAACGGTATGTGTATTTTTCTCCTAGGCCATTGTAGTTATTGGTTTCGAGTATCAGACTTGCGAAAACTTTGATGGTTTCTCAACCATTCCTTAACTTCAAACTCCCATATCTCGCGAACGGATTGACGAACTCGAGAAATTCCAGTTTTACCTGAAAGCAGAAACTCGCCCGATTACAATGGTGTGTGTACTTTTCCCCTAGGTCCTTCCAGTTATTGGTTTCGAGTGTCAGACTTGCGAAAATTTTGTGGTTTCTCAACCATTCCTTAACTTCAGACTACCATATCTCGCGAACGGATTGACGAACTCGAGAAATTCCTGTTGCATCTGAAAGCAGAAACTCGCCCGATTACAGCGGTATATGTATTTTTCCACCAGGGCGTTCCAGTTATTGGTTTCGAGTATCAGACTTGCGAAAATTTTGATGGTTTCTCAACAATTCCTTAAATTCAAACTCCCATACCTCGCGAACGGATTGACGAACTCGAGAAATTCCTCTTGCATCTGAAAGTAAATAGTCGCCCGATTACAATGGTGTGTGTACTATTCCCCTGGGCCGTTCCAGTTATAGGTTTCGAGAATCAGATTTGCGAAAATTTTGATGGTTTCTCAACCATTCCTTAACTTCAGACTACCATATCTCGCGAACGGATTGACGAACTCGGGAAATTCCTGTTGCGTCTGAAAGCAGAAACTCTCCCGATTACAACGGTATGTTTATTTTTGCCCTAGGCAATCGTAGTCATTGGTTCCGAGTATCAGACTTCGGAAAAATTTGATGGTTTCTCAACCATTCCTTAAATTCAGACTACCATATCTCGCGAACGGATTGACTAACTCGAGAAATTCCTGTTGCATCTGAAAGCAGAAACTCGCCCGATTACAACGGTATGTGTGTTTTTGCCGTAGGCCATCGTAGTTATTGGTTTCGAGTATCAGACTTGCGAAAATTTTGATAGTTTCTCAACCATTCCTTAACATCAAACTCCCATATCTCGCGAACGGATTGACTAACTCGAGAAATTCCTGTTGCATCTGAAAGCAGAAACACGCCCGATTACAATGTTGTGTGTACTTCTCCCCTAGGCCGTTCCAGTTATTGGTTTCGAGAATCAGACTTGCGAAACTTTTGATGGTTTCTCAACCAATCCTTAACTTCAAACTCCCATATTTCGCGAACGGATTGACTAACTCGAGAAATTCCTGTTGCATCTGAAAGTGGAAACTCGCCCGATTACAATGGAGTGTGTACTTTTCCCCTAGGCCTATCCAGTTATTGGTTTCGAGTATCAGACTTGCGAAAATTTTGATGGTTTCTCAACCATTCCTTAAATTTAAACTCCCATATCTCGCGAACGGATTGACGAACTCGAGAAATTCCTCTTGCATCTGAAAGCAGAAACTCGCACGATTACAAAGGTATGTGTATTTTTCTCCTAGGCCATTGTAGTTATTGGTTTCGTGTATCAGACTTGCGAAAATTTTGTGGTTTCTCAACCATTCCTTAACTTCAGACTACCATATCTCGCGAACGGATTGACGAACTCGAGAAATTCCCGTTGCATCTGAAAGCAGAAACTCGCCCGATTACAATGGTGTGCATACTTTTCCCCTAGGTCGTTCCAGTTATTGGTTTCGAGTGTCAGACTTGCGAAAATTTTGTGGTTTCTCAACCATTCCTTAACTTCAGACTACCATATCTCGCGAACGGAATGACGAACTCGGGAAATTCCTGTTGCGTCTGAAAGCAGAAACTCTCCCGATTACAACGGTATGTTTATTTTTGCCCTAGGCAATCGTAGTCATTGGTTTCGAGTATCAGACTTCGGAAAAATTTGATGGTTTCTCAACCATTCCTTAAATTCAGACTACCATATCTCGCGAACGGATTGACTAACTCGAGAAATTCCTGTTGCATCTGAAAGCAGAAACTCGCCCGATTACAACGGTATGTGTGTTTTTGCCGTAGGCCATCGTAGTTATTGGTTTCGAGTATCAGACTTGCGAAAATTTTGATAGTTTCTCAACCATTCCTTAACATCAAACTCCCATATCTCGCGAACGGATTGACTAACTCGAGAAATTCCTGTTGCATCTGAAAGCAGAAACACGCCCGATTACAATGGTGTGTGTACTTCTCCCCTAGGCCGTTCCAGTTATTGGTTTCGAGTATCAGACTTGCCAAAATTTTGATGGTTTCTCAACCAATCCTTAACTTCAAACTCCCATATTTCGCGAACGGATTGACTGACTCGAGAAATTCCTGTTGCATCTGAAAGCAGAAACTCGCCCGATTACAACGGTATGTGTGTTTTTGCCGTAGGCCATCGTAGTTATTGGTTTCGAGTATCAGACTTGCGAAAATTTTGATAGTTTCTCAACCATTCCTTAACTTCAAACTCCCATATCTCGCGAACGGATTGACGAACTCGAGAAATTCCTATTGTATCTGAAAGCAGAAACTGGCCCGGTTACAACGGTATGTGTATTTTTCCCCTAGGCCATTGTAGTTATTGGTCTGGAGTGTCAGACTTGCGAAAATTTTGATGGTTTCTCAACCATTCCTTAAGTTCAAACTCCCATATCTCGCGAACGGATTGACGAACTCGAGAAATTCCTGTTGCATCGGAAAGTAGAATCTAGCCCTATTACAATGGTGTCTGCACTTTTCCCCTAGGCTGTTCCAGTTATTGGTTTCGAGTATCAGACTTGCGAAAATTTTGATGGTTTCTCAACCATTCCTTAACTTCAAACTCCCATATCTCGCGAACGGATTGACGAACTCCAGAAATTCCTGTTGCATCTGAAAGCAGAAACACGCCCGATTACAATGGTGTGTGTACTTCTCCCCTAGGCCGTTCCAGTTATTGGTTTCGTGTATCAGACTTGCGAAAATTCTGATGGTTTCTCAACCATTCCTTAAATTCAAACTCCCATATCTCGCGAACGGATTGATGAACTCGAGAAATTCCTGTTGCATCTGAAAGCAGAAACTCGCAGGATTACAACGGTATGTGTATTTTTCTCCTAGGCCATTGTAGTTATTGGTTTCGAGTATCAGACTTGCGAAAATTTTGATGGTTTCTCAACCATTCCTTAACTTCAAACTCCCATATCTCGCGAACGGATTGACGAACTCGAGAAATTCCAGTTTTACCTGAAAGCAGAAACTCGCCCGATTACAATGGTGTGTGTACTTTTCCCCTAGGTCGTTCCAGTTATTGGTTTCGAGTGTCAGACTTGCGAAAATTTTGTGGTTTCTCAACCATTCCTTAACTTCAGACTACCATATCTCGCGAACGGATTGACGAACTCGAGAAATTCCTGTTGCATCTGAAAGCAGAAACTCGCCCGATTACAGCGGTATATGTATTTTTCCACCAGGGCGTTCCAGTTATTGGTTTCGAGTATCAGACTTGCGAAAATTTTGACGGTTTCTCAACAATTCCTTAAATTCAAACTCCCATACCTCGCGAACGGATTGACGAACTCGAGAAATTCCTCTTGCATCTGAAAGTAAATAGTCGCCCGATTACAATGGTGTGTGTACTATTCCCCTGGGCCGTTCCAGTTATAGGTTTCGAGAATCAGATTTGCGAAAATTTTGATGGTTTCTCAACCATTCCTTAACTTCAGACTACCATATCTCGCGAACGGATTGACGAACTCGGGAAATTCCTGTTGCGTCTGAAAGCAGAAACTCTCCTGATTACAACGGTATGTTTATTTTTGCCCTAGGCAATCGTAGTCATTGGTTCCGAGTATCAGACTTCGGAAAAATTTGATGGTTTCTCAACCATTCCTTAAATTCAGACTACCATATCTCGCGAACGGATTGACTAACTCGAGAAATTCCTGTTGCATCTGAAAGCAGAAACTCGCCCGATTACAACGGTATGTGTGTTTTTGCCGTAGGCCATCGTAGTTATTGGTTTCGAGTATCAGACTTGCGAAAATTTTGATAGTTTCTCAACCATTCCTTAACATCAAACTCCCATATCTCGCGAACGGATTGACTAACTCGAGAAATTCCTGTTGCATCTGAAAGCAGAAACACGCCCGATTACAATGTTGTGTGTACTTCTCCCCTAGGCCGTTCCAGTTATTGGTTTCGAGAATCAGACTTGCGAAACTTTTGATGGTTTCTCAACCAATCCTTAACTTCAAACTCCCATATTTCGCGAACGGATTGACTAACTCGAGAAATTCCTGTTGCATCTGAAAGTGGAAACTCGCCCGATTACAATGGTGTGTGTACTTTCCCCCTAGGTCGTTCCAGTTATTGGTTTCGAGTATCAGACTTGCGAAACTTTTGATGGTTTCTCAACCAATCCTTAACTTCAAACTCCCATATTTCGCGAACGGATTGACTAACTCGAGAAATTCCTGTTGCATCTGAAAGTAGAAACTCGCCCGATTACAATGGTGTGTGTACTTTTCCCCTAGGCCGTTCCAGTTATTGGTTTCGAGTATCAGACTTGCCAAAATTTTGATGGTTTCTCAACCAATCCTTAACTTCAAACTCCCATATTTCGCGAACGGATTGACTGACTCGAGAAATTCCTGTTGCATCTGAAAGCAGAAACAAGCCCGATTACAACGGTATGTGTGTTTTTGCCGTAAGCCATCGTAGTTATTGGTTTCGAGTATCAGACTTGCGAAAATTTTGATAGTTTCTCAACCATACCTTAACTTCAAACTCCCATATCTCGCGAACGGATTGACGAACTCGAGAAATTCCTATTGTATCTGAAAGCAGAAACTCGCCCGGTTACAACGGTATGTGTATTTTTCCCCTAGGCCATTGTAGTTATTGGTCTGGAGTGTCAGACTTGCGAAAATTTTGATGGTTTCTCAACCAATCCTTAACTTCAAACTCCCATACTTCGCGAACGGATTGACTGACTCGAGAAACTCCTGTTGCATCTGAAAGCAGAAACTCGCCCGATTACAACGGTATGTGTGTTTTTGCCGTAGGCCATCGTAGTTATTGGTTTCGAGTATCAGACTTGCGAAAATTTTGATAGTTTCTCAACCATTCCTTAACTTCAAACTCCCATATCTCGCGAACGGATTGACGAACTCGAGAAATTCCAGTTTTATCTGAAAGCAGAAACTCGCCCGATAACAATGCTGTGTGTACTTTTCCCCTAGGTCTTTCCAGTTATTGGTTTCGAGTGTCAGACTTGCGAAAATTTTGTGGTTTCTCAACCATTCCTTAACTTCAGACTACCATATCTCGCGAACGGATTGACGAACTCGAGAAATTCCCGTTGCATCTGAAAGCAGAAACACGCCCGATTACAATGGTGTGCATACTTTTCCCCTAGGTCGTTCCAGTTATTGGTTTCGAGTGTCAGACTTGCGAAAATTTTGTGGTTTCTCAACCATTCCTTAACTTCAGACTACCATATCTCGCGAACGGATTGACGAACTCGGGAAATTCCTGTTGCGTCTGAAAGCAGAAACTCTCCCGATTACAACGGTATGTTTATTTTTGCCCTAGGCAATCGTAGTCATTGGTTTCGAGTATCAGACTTCGGAAAAATTTGATGGTTTCTCAACCATTCCTTAAATTCAGACTACCATATCTCGCGAACGGATTGACTAACTCGAGAAATTCCTGTTGCATCTGAAAGCAGAAACTCGCCCGATTACAACGGTATGTGTGTTTTTGCCGTAGGCCATCGTAGTTATTGGTTTCGAGTATCAGACTTGCGAAAATTTTGATAGTTTCTCAACCATTCCTTAACATCAAATTCCCATATCTCGCGAACGGATTGACTAACTCGAGAAATTCCTGTTGCATCTGAAAGCAGAAACACGCCCGATTACAATGGTGTGTGTACTTCTCCCCTAGGCCGTTCCAGTTATTGGTTTCGAGTATCAGACTTGCGAAACTTTTGATGGTTTCTCAACCAATCCTTAACTTCAAACTCCCATATTTCGCGAACGGATTGACTAACTCGAGAAATTCCTGTTGCATCTGAAAGTAGAAACTCGCCCGATTACAATGGTGTGTGTACTTTTCCCCTAGGCCGTTCCAGTTATTGGTTTCGAGTATCAGACTTGCCAAAATTTTGATGGTTTCTCAACCAATCCTTAACTTCAAACTCCCATATTTCGCGAACGGATTGACTGACTCGAGAAATTCCTGTTGCATCTGAAAGCAGAAACACGCCCGATTACAATGGTGTGTGTACTTCTCCCCTAGGCCGTTCCAGTTATTGGTTTCGAGTATCAGACTTGCGAAAATTTTGATGGTTTCTCTACCATTCCTTAACTTCAAACACCCATATCTCGCGAACGGATTGACGAACTCGAGAAATTCCTGTTGCATCTGAAAGCAGAAACACGCCCGATTACAACGGTATGTGTATTTTTGCCCTAGGCCATCGTAGTTATTGGTTTCGAGTATCAGACTTGCGAAAATTTTGATGGTTTCTCAACCATTCCTTAAATTCAAACTCCCATACCTCGCGAACGGATTGTCGATCTCGAGAAATACCTCTTGCATCTGAAAGTAAATACTCGCCCGATTACAATGGTGTGTGTAATTTTCCCCTGGGCCGTTCCAGTTATAGGATTCGAGAATCAGACTTGCGAAAATTTTGATGGTTTCTCAACCATTCCTTAACTTCAAACTCCCATATCTCGCGAACGGATTGACGAACTCGAGAAATTCCAGTTTTATCTGAAAGCAGAAACTCGCCCGATTACAATGGTGTGTGTACTTTTCCCCTAGGTCGTTCCAGTTATTGGTTTCGAGTGTCAGACTTGCGAAAATTTTGTGGTTTCTCAACCATTCCTTAACTTCAGACTACCATATCTCGCGAACGGAATGACGAACTCGAGAAATTCCTGTTGCATCTGAAAGCAGAAACTCGCCCGATTACAGCGGTATATGTATTTTTCCACCAGGGCGTTCCAGTTATTGGTTTCGAGTATCAGACTTGCGAAAATTTTGATGGTTTCTCAACAATTCCTTAAATTCAAACTCCCATACCTCGCGAACGGATTGACGAACTCGAGAAATTCCTCTTGCATCTGAAAGTAAATACTCGCCCGATTACAATGGTGTGTGTACTATTCCGCTGGGCCGTTCCAGTTATAGGTTTCGAGAATCAGATTTGCGAAAATTTTGATGGTTTCTCAACCATTCCTTAACTTCAGACTACCATATCTCGCGAACGGATTGACGAACTCGGGAAATTCCTGTTGCGTCTGAAAGCAGAAACTCTCCCGATTACAACGGTATGTTTATTTTTGCCCTAGGCAATCGTAGTCATTGGTTCCGAGTATCAGACTTCGGAAAAATTTGATGGTTTCTCAACCATTCCTTAAATTCAGACTACCATATCTCGCGAACGGATTGACTAACTCGAGAAATTCCTGTTGCATCTGAAAGCAGAAACTCGCCCGATTACAACGGTATGTGTGTTTTTGCCGTAGGTCATCGTAGTTATTGGTTTCGAGTATCAGACTTGCGAAAATTTTGATAGTTTCTCAACCATTCCTTAACATCAAACTCCCATATCTCGCGAACGGATTGACTAACTCGAGAAATTCCTGTTGCATCTGAAAGCAGAAACACGCCCGATTACAATGTTGTGTGTACTTCTCCCCTAGGCCGTTCCAGTTATTGGTTTCGAGAATCAGACTTGCGAAACTTTTGATGGTTTCTCAACCAATCCTTAACTTCAAACTCCCATATTTCGCGAACGGATTGACTAACTCGAGAAATTCCTGTTGCATCTGAAAGTAGAAACTCGCCCGATTACAATGGTGTGTGTACTTTTCCCCTAGACCGTTCCAGTTATTGGTTTCGAGTATCAGACTTGCGAAAATTTTGATGGTTTCTCTACCATTCCTTAAATTCAAACTCCCATATCTCGCGAACGGATTGACGAACTCGAGAAATTCCTGTTGCATCTGAAAGCAGAAACTCGCAGGATTACAACGGTATGTGTATTTTTCTCCTAGGCCATTGTAGTTATTGGTTTCGAGTATCAGACTTGCGAAAATTTTGATGGTTTCTCAACCATTCCTTAAATTCAGACTACCATATCTCGCGAACGGATTGACTAACTCGAGAAATTCCTGTTGCATCTGAAAGCAGAAACTCGCACGATTACAACGGTATGTGTATTTTTCCCCTAGGCCGTACCAGTTATTGGTTTCGAGTATCAGACTTGCGAAAATTTTTATGGTTTCTCAACTATTCCTTAACTTCGAACTCCCATATCTCGCGAACGGATTGACGAACTCGAGAAATTCCTGTTGCATCTGAAAGCAGAAACTCGCACGATTACAACGGTATGTGTATTTTTCTCCTGGGCAAATGTAGTTATTGGTTTCGAGTGTCAGACTTGCGAAAATTTTGATGGTTTCTCAACCATTCCTTAACTTCAAGCTCCCGTATCTCGCGAACGGATTGACGAACTCGAGAAATTCCTGTTGCATCTGAAAGCAGAAACACGCCCGATTACAACGGTCAGTGTATTTTTGCGCTAGGCCATCGTAGTTATTGGTTTCGAGTATCAGACCTGCGAAAATTTTGATGGTTTCTCAAGCATTCCTTAAGTTCAGACTCCCATATCTCGCGAACGGATTGACGAACTCCAGAAAATCCTGTTTCATCTGAAAGTAGAAACTCCCACGATTACAACGGTATGTGTATTTTTCTCCTAGGCCATTGTAGTTATTGGTTTCGAGTATCAGACTTGCGAAAATTTTGATGGTTTCTCAACCATTCCTTAAATTCAAACTCCCATACCTCGAGAACGGATTGACGAACTCGAGAAATCCCTCTTGCATCTGAAAGTAAATACTCGCCCGATTACAATGGTGTGTGTACTTTTGCCCTAGGCCGTTCCAGTTTTTGGTTTCGAGTATCAGACTTGCGAAAATTTTGATAGTTTCTCAACCATTCCTTAACATCAAACTCCCATATCTCGCGAACGGATTGACTAACTCTAGAAACTCCTGTTGCATCTGAAAGCAGAAACACGCCCTATTACAATGGTGTGTGTACTTTTCCCCTAGGCCGTTCCAGTTTTTGGTTTCTGGTATCAGACTTGCGAAAATTTTGTGGTTTATCAACCATTCCTTAACTTCAGACTACCATATCTCGCGAACGGATTGACGAATTCGAGAAATTCCTGTTGCATCTGAAAGCAGAAACACGCCCTATTACAATGGTGAGTGTACTTTTCCCCTAGGTCGTTTCAGTTATTGGTTTCGAGTGTCAGACTTGCGAAAATTTTGTGGTTTCTCAACCATTCCTTAACTTCAGACTACCATATCTCGCGAACGGATTGACGAACTCGGGAAATTTCTGTTGCGTCTGAAAGCAGAAACTCTCCCGATTACAACGGTACGTTTATTTTTGCCCTAGGCAATCGTAGTCATTGGTTTCGAGTATCAGACTTCGGAAAAATTTGATGGTTTCCCAACCATTCCATACATTCAGACTACCATATCTCGCGAACGGATTGACGAACTCGAGAAATTCCTGTTGCATCTGAAAGCAGAAACTCGCCCGATTACAACGGTATGTGTATTTTTCCACCAGGGCGTTCCAGTTATTTGTTTCGAGTATCAGACTTGCGAAAATTTGGATGGTTTCTCAACCATTCCTTAACTTCAAACTCCCACATCTCGCGAACGGATTGACGAACTCGACAAATTCCTCTTGCATCTGAAAGTAGAAACTCGCCCGATTACAATGGTGTGTGTACTTTTGCCCTAGGCCGTTCCAGTTTTTGGTTTCGAGTATCAGACTTGCGAAAATTTTGATAGTTTCTCAACCATTCCTTAACATCAAACTCCCATATCTCAACGGATTGACTAACTCGAGAAACTCTTGTTGCATCTGAAAGCAGAAACACGCCCTATTACAATGGTGTGTGTACTTTTCCCCTAGGCCGTTCCAGTTTTTGGTTTCTGGTATCAGACTTGCGAAAATTTTGTGGTTTATCAACCATTCCTTAACTTCAGACTACCATATCTCGCGAACGGATTGACGAACTCGAGAAATTCCTGTTGCATCTGAAAGCAGAAACTCGCCCGATTACAGCGGTATATGTATTTTTCCACCAGGGCGTTCCAGTTATTGGTTTCGAGTATCAGACTTGCGAAAATTTTGATGGTTTCTCAGCAATTCCTTAAATTCAATCTCCCATACCTCGCGAACGGATTGACGAACTCGAGAAATTCCTCTTGCATCTGAAAGTAAATACTCGCCCGATTACAATGGTGTGCGTACTTTTCCCCTAGGTCGATCCAGTTATTGGTTTCGAGTGTCAGACTTGCGAAAATTTTGTGGTTTCTCAACCATTCCTTAACTTCAGACTACCATATCTCGCGAACGGATTGACGAACTCGAGAAATTCCTGTTGCATCTGAAAGCAGAAACTCGCCCGATTACAATGGTGTGCGTACTTTTCCCCTAGGTCGTTCCAGTTATTGGTTTCGAGTGTCAGACTTGCGAAAATTTTGTGGTTTCTCAACCATTCCTTAACTTCAGACTACCATATCTCGCGAACGGATTGACGAACTCGGGAAATTCCTGTTGCGTCTGAAAGCAGAAACTCTCCCGATTACAACGGCATGTTTATTTTTGCCCTAGGCAATCGTAGTCATTGGTTTCGAGTATCAGACTTCGGAAAAATTTGATGGTTTCTCAACCATTCTTTAACATCAAACTCCCATATCTCGCGCACGGATTGACTAACTCGAGAAATTCCTGTTGCATCTGAAAGCAGAAACTCGCACGATTACAACGGTATGTGTGTTTTTGCCGTAGGCCATCGTAGCTATTGGTTTCGAGTATCAGACTTGCGAAAATTTTGTGGTTTCTCAACCATTCCTTAACTTCAGACTACCATATCTCGCGAACGGATTGACGAACTCGGGAAATTCCTGTCGCGTCTGAAAGCAGAAACTCTCCCGATTACAACGGCATGTTTATTTTTGCCCTAGGCAATCGTAGTCATTGGTTTCGAGTATCAGACTTCGGAAAAATTTGATGGTTTCTCAACCATTCTTTAACATCAAACTCCCATATCTCGCGCACGGATTGACTAACTCGAGAAATTCCTGTTGCATCTGAAAGCAGAAACTCGCACGATTACAACGGTATGTGTATTTTTCCCCTAGGCCGTACCAGTTATTGGTTTCGTCTATCGGACTTGCGAAAATTATGATGGTTTCTCAACCACTCCTTAAGTCCAAACTCCCATATCTCGCGAACGGATTGACGAACTCGAGAAATTCCTGTTGCATCTGAAAGTAGAAACTCGCCCGATTACAATGGTGTGGGTACTTTTCGCGTAGGCCGTTCCAGTTTTTGGTTTCGAGTATCAGACTTAAGAAAATTTTGTGGTTCCTCAACCATTCCATAACTTCAAACTCCCATATCTCGCGAACGGGTTGACTAACTCGAGAAATTCCTGTTCCATCTGAAAGTGGAAACTCGTCCGATTTCAATGGTGTGGGTACTTTTCCCCTAGGGCGTTCCAGTTATTGGTTTCGAGTATCAGACTTGCGAAAATTTTTATGGTTTCTCAACTATTCCTTAACTTCAAGCTCCCATATCTCGCGAACGGAATGACGAACTCGAGAAATTCCTTTTGCATCTGAAAGCAGAAACACGCCCGATTAGAAAGGTATGTGTATTTTTGCCCTAGGCCATCGTAGCTATTGGTTTCGAGTATCAGACTTGCGAAAATTTTGATGGTTTCTCAACCATTCCTTAACTTCAAACTCCCATATCTCGCGAACGGATTGACGTACTCGAGAAATTCCTGTTGCATCTGAAAGCAGAAACACGCCCGATTACAACGGTCAGTGTATTTTTGCCCTAGGCCATTGTAGTTATTGGTTTCGAGTATCAGACCTGCGAAAATTTTGATGGTTTCTCAAGCATTCCTTAAGTTCAGACTCCCATATCTCGCGAACGGTTTGACGAACTCGAGAAATTCCTGTTGCATCTGAAAGTAGAAACTCGCCCGATTACAGTGGTGTGTGTACTTTTCCCCTAGGCCTCTCTAGTTATTGGTTTCGAGTATCAGACTTGCGAAAATTTTGATGGTTTCTCAACCATTCCCTAAATTTAAACTCCCATATCTCGCGAACGGATTGACGAACTCGAGAAATTCCTGTTGCATCTGAAAGCAGAAACTCGCACGATTACAACGGTATGTGTATTTTTCTCCTAGGCCATTGTAGTTATTGGTTTCGAGTATCAGACTTGCGAAAATTTTGATGGTTCCTCTATCATTCCTTAACTTCAAACACCCATATCTCGCGAACGGATTGACGAACTCGAGAAATTCCTGTTGCATCTGAAAGCAGAAACACGCCCGATTACAACGGTATGTGTATTTTTGCCCTAGGCCATCGAAGTTATTGGTTTCGAGTATCAGACTTGCGAAAATTTTGATGGTTTCTCAACCAATCCTTAAATTCAAACTCCCATACCTCGAGGACGGATTGACGAACTCGAGAAATTCCTCTTGCATCTGAAAGTAAATACTCGCCCGATTACAATGGTGTGTGTACTTTTCCCCTGGGCCGTTCCAGTTATAGGTTTCGAGAATCAGACTTGCGAAAATTTTGATGGTTTCTCAACCATTCCTTAACTTCAAACTCCCATATCTCGCGAACGGATTGACGAACTCGAGAAATTCCAGTTTTATCTGAAAGCAGAAACTCGCCCGATTACAATGGTGTGTGTACTTTTCCCCTAGGTCGTTCCAGTTATTGGTTTCGAGTGTCAGACTTGCGAAAATTTTGTGGTTTCTCAACCATTCCTTAACTTCAGACTACCATATCTCGCGAACGGATTGACGAACTCGAGAAATTCCTGTTGCATCTGAAAGCAGAAACTCGCCCGATTACAACGGTATGTGTATTTTTCCACCAGGGCGTTCCAGTTATTGGTTTCGAGTATCAGACTTGCGAAAATTTTGATGGTTTCTCAACCATTCCTTAACTTCAAACTCCCACATCTCGCGAACGGATTGACGAACTCGACAAATTCCTCTTGCATCTGAAAGTAGAAACTCGCCCGATTACAATGGTGTGTGTACTTTTCTCCTAGGCCGTTCCAGTTTTTGGTTTCGAGTATCAGACTTAAGAAAATTTTGAGATTTCTCAACCATTCCTTAACTTCAAACTCCCATATCTCGCGAACGGATTGACGAACTCCAGAAAATCCTCTTGCATCTGAAAGTAAAAACTTGCCCGATTACAACGGTATGTGTATTTTTCTCCTAGGCCGTTCCAGTTTTTGGTTTCGGGTATCAGACTTGCGAAAATTTTGTGGTTTATCAACCATTCCTTAACTTCAGACTACCATATCTCGCGAACGGAATGACGAATTCGAGAAATTCCTGTTGCATCTGAAAGCAGAAACACGCCCTATTACAATGGTGTGTGTACTTTTCCCCTAGGTCGTTCCAGTTATTGGTTTGGAGTGTCAGACTTGCGAAAATTTTGTGGTTTCTCAACCATTCCTTAACTTCAGACTACCATATCTCGCGAACGGATTGACGAACTCGGGAAATTCCTGTTGCGTCTGAAAGCAGAAACTCTCCCGATTGCAACGGTATGTTTATTTTTGCCCTAGGCAATCGTAGTCATGGGTTTCGAGTATCAGACTTCGGAAAAATTTGATGGTTTCCCAACCATTCCTTACATTCGGACTACCATATCTCGCGAACGGATTGACGAACTCGAGAAATTCCTGTTGCATCTGAAAGCAGAAACTCGCCCGGTTACAACGGTATGTGCGTTTTGGCCGTAGGCCATCGTAGTTATTGGTTTCGAGTATCAGACTTGCGAAAATTATGATGGTTTCTCAACCACTCCTTAAGTTCAAACTCCCATATCTCGCGAACGGATTGACGAACTCGAGAAATTCCTGTTGCATCTGAAAGCAGAAACACGCCCGATTACAATGGTGTGTGTATTTTTCCCCAGGCCGTTCCAGTTATTGGTTTCGGGTATCAGACTCGCGAAAATTTTGATGGTTTCTCAACCATTCCTTAACATCAAACACCCATATCTCGCGAACGGATTGACTAACTCGAGAAATTCCTGTTGCATCTGAAAGCAGAAACTCGCACGATTACAACGGTAAGTGTATTTTTCTCCCAAAGCGTTCCAGTTATTGGTTTCGAGTATCAGACTTGCGAAAATTTTGATGGTTTCTCAACCATTCCTTAACTTCAAACTCCCATATCTCGCGAACGGATTGACGAACTCGAGAAGTTCCTCTTTCATCTGAAAGTAGAAACTCGCCCGATTACAATGGTGTGTGTACTTTTCCCCTAGGCCGTTCCAGTTTTTGGTTTCGAGTATCAGACTTAAGAAAATTTTGTGATTCCTCAACCATTCCTTAACTTCAGACTACCATATCTCGCGAACGGATTGACGAACTCGAGAAATTCCTGTTGCATCTGAAAGCAGAAACTCGACCGATTACAACGGTATGTGTATTTTTGCCGTAGGCCATCGTAGTTATTGGTTTCGAGTATCAGACTTGCGAAAATTTTGATAGTTTCTCAACCATTCCTAAACATCAAACTCCCATATCTCGCGTACGGATTGACTAACTCGAGAGATTCCTGTTGCATCTGAAAGCAGAAACTCGCACGATTACAACGGTATGTGTATTTTTCTCCTAGGCCATTGTAGTTATTGGTTTCGAGTGTCAGACTTGCGAAAATTTTGATGGTTTCTCAACCATTCCTTAATTTCAAGCTCCCATATCTCGCGAACGGATTGACGAACTCGAGAAATTCCTGTTGCATCTGAAAGCAGAAACACGCCCGATTACAACGGTATGTGTATTTTTGCCCTAGGCCATCGTAGTTATTGGTTTCGAGTATCAGACTTGCGTAAATTTTGATAGTATCTCAACCATTCCTTAATATCAAACTCCCATATCTCGCGAACGGATTGACTATCTCGAGAAATTCCTGTTGCATCTGAAAGCAGAAACTCGCACGATTACAACGGCATGTGTATTGTTCTCCCAGGGCGTTCCAGTTATTCGTTTCGAGTATCAGACTTGCGTAAATTTTGATAGTTTCTCAACCATTCCTTAACATCAAACTCCCATATCTCGCGAACGGTTTGACTAACTCGAGAAATTTCTGTTGCATCTGAAAGCAGAAACTCGCACGATTACAATGGTGTGTGTACTTTTCCCCTAGGCCGTTCCAGTTTTTGGTTTCGAGTATCAGGGTTAAGAAAATTTTGAGGTTTCTCAACCATTCCTTAACTTGAGACTACCATATCTCGCCAACGGATTGACGAACTCGAGAAATTCCTGTTGCATCTGAAAGCAGAAACTCGCCCGATTACAACGGTATGTGTGTTTTTGCCGTAGGCCATCGTAGTTATTGGTTACGAGTATCAGACTTGGGACAATTTTGATAGTTTCTCAACCATTCCTTAATATCAAACTCACATATCTCGCGAACGGATTGACGAACTCGTGAAATTCCTGTTGCATCTGAAAGCAGAAACTCGCCCGATTACAACGGTGTGTGTGTTTTTGCCGTAGGCCATCGTAGTTATTGGTTTCGAGTATCAGACTTGCGAAAATTTTGATAGTTTCTCAAACATTCCTTAACATCAAACTCCCATATCTCGCGAACGCATTGACTAACTCGAGAAATTCCTGTTGCATCTGAATGCAGAAACTCGCACGATTACAACGGTATGTGTATTTTTCTCCCAGGGCGTTCCAGTTATTGGTTTCGAGTATCAGACTTGCGAAAATTTTGATGGTTTCTCAACCATTCCTTAACTTCAAACTCCCATATCTCGCGAACGGATTGACGAACTCGAGAAATTCCTGTTGCATCTGAAAGTAGAAACTCGCCCTATTACAATGGTGTGTGTATTTTTCCCCTAGGCCGTACCAGTTATTGGTTTCGAGTATCAGACTTGCGAAAATTATGATGGTTTCTCAACCACTCCTTAAGTTCAAACTCCCATATCTCGCGAACGGATTGACGAACTCGAGAAATTCCTGTTGCATCTGAAAGTAGAAACTCGCCCTATTACAATGGTGTCTGCACTTTTCCCCTAGGCCGTTCCAGTTACTGGTTTCGAGTATCAGACTTGCGAAAATTTGGATGGTTTCTCAACCATTCCTTAACTTCAAACTCCCATATCTCGCGAACGGATTGACGAACTCGAGAAGTTCCTGTTGTATCTGAAAGCAGAAACACGCCCGATTACAACGGTATGTGTATTTTTGCCCTAGGTATCGTAGTTATTGGTTTCGAGTATCAGACTTGCGAAAATTTTGATGGTTTCTCAACCATTCCTTAACTTCAAACTCCCACATCTCGCGAACGGATTGACGAACTCGAGAAATTCCTCTTGCATCTGAAAGTAGAAACTCGCCCGATTACAATGGTGTGTGTACTTTTCCCCTAGGCCGTTCCAGTTTTTGGTTTCGAGTATCACACTTAAGAAAATTTTGTGGTTTCTCAACCATTCCTTAACTTCAAACTCCCATATCTCGCGAACGGGTTGACTAACTCGAGAAATTCCTGTTCCATCAGAAAGTGGAAACTCGCCCGATTTCAATGGTGTGGGTACTTTTCCCCTAGGGCGTTCCAGTTATTGGTTTCGAGTATCAGACTTGCGAAAATTTTGATGGTTTCTCAACCATTCCTTAACTTCAAACTCCCACATCTCGCGAACGGATTAACGAACTCGAGAAATTCCTCTTGCATCTGAAAGTAGAAACTCGCCCGATTACAATGGTGTGTGTACTTTTCCCCTAGGCCGTTCCAGTTTTTGGTTTCGAGTATCACACTTAAGAAAATTTTGTGGTTTCTCAACCATTCCTTAACTTCAAACTCCCATATCTCGCGAACGGGTTGACTAACTCGAGAAATTCCTGTTGCATCTGAAAGCAGAAACACGCCCGATTATAACGGTATGTGTATTTTTGCCCTAGGCCATCGTAGTTATTGTATTCGAGTGTCAGACTTGCGAAAATTTTCATGGTTTCTCAACCATTCCTTAATTTCAAGCTCCCATATCTCGCGAACGGATTGACGAACTCGAGAAATTCCTGTTGCATCTGAAAGCAGAAACACGCCCGATTACAACGGTCAGTGAATTTTTGCCCTAGGCCATCGCAGTTATTGGTTTCGAGTATCAGACCTGCGAAAATTTTGATGGTTTCTCAACCATTCCTTAAATTCAAACTCCCATATCTCGCGAACGGATTGACGAACTCGGGAAATTCCTCTTGCATCTGAAAGTAAAAACTTGCCCGATTACAATGGTGTGTGTACTTTTCCCCTAGGCCGTTCCAGTTATTGGTTTCGAGTATCAGACTTGCGAAAATTTTGATGGTTTCTCAACCATTCCTTAACTTCAAACTCCCATATCTCGCGAACGGATTGACGAACTCGAGAAATTCCTGTTGCATCTGAAAGCAGAAACTCGCCCTATTACAATGGTGTCTGCACTTTTGCCCTAGGCCGTTCCAGTTACTGGTTTCGAGTAATAGACTTGCGAAAATTTGGATGGTTTCTCAACCATTCCTTAACTTCAAACTCCCATAACTCGCGAACGGATTGACGAACTCGAGAAGTTCCTGTTGCATCTGAAAGCAGAAACACGCCCGATTACAACGGTATGTGTATTTTTGCCCTAGGTATCGTAGTTATTGGTTTCGAGTATCAGACTTGCGAAAATTTTGATGGTTTCTCAACCATTCCTTAACTTCAAACTCCCACATCTCGCGAACGGATTGACGAACTCGAGAAATTCCTCTTGCATCTGAAAGTAGAAACTCGCCCGATTACAATGGTGTGTGCACTTTTCCCCTAGGCCGTTCCAGTTTTTGGTTTCGAGTATCACACTTAAGAAAATTTTGTGGTTTCTCAACCATTCCTCAACTTCAAACTCCCATATCTCGCGAACGGGTTGACTAACTCGAGAAATTCCTGTTCCATCTGAAAGTGGAAACTCGCCCGATTTCAATGGTGTGGGTACTTTTCCCCTAGGGCGTTCCAGTTATTGGTTTCGAGTATCAGACTTGCGAAAATTTTGATGGTTTCTCAACCATTCCTTAACTTCAAACTCCCACATCTCGCGAACGGATTGACGAACTCGAGAAATTCCTCTTGCATCTGAAAGTAGAAACTCGCCCGATTACAATGGTGTGTGTACTTTTCCCCTAGGCCGTTCCAGTTTTTGGTTTCGAGTTTCACACTTAAGAAAATTTTGTGGTTTCTCAACCATTCCTTAACTTCAAACTCCCATATCTCGCGAACGGGTTGACTAACTCGAGAAATTCCTGTTGCATCTGAAAGCAGAAACACGCCCAATTATAACGGTATGTGTATTTTTGCCCTAGGCCATCGTAGTTATTGGTTTCGAGTGTCAGACTTGCGAAAATTTTGATAGTTTCTCAACCATTCCTTAACATCAAACTCCCATATCTCGCGAACGGATTGACTAACTCGAGAAATTCCTGTTGCATCTGAAAGCAGAAACTCGCACGATTACAACGGTGTGTGTATTTTTCTCCCAGGGCGTTCCAGTTATTGGTTTCGAGTATCAGACTTGCGAATATTTTGATGGTTTCTCAACCATTCCTTAACTTCAAGCTCCCATATCTCATGAACGGATTGACGAACTCGAGAAATTCCTCTTGCATCTGAAAGTAGAAACTCGCCCGATTACAATGGTGTGTGTACTTTTCCCCTAGGCCGTTCCAGTTTTTGGTTTCGAGTATCAGACTTAAGAAAATTTTGTGGTTTCTCAACCATTCCTTAACTTCAGACTACCATATCTCGCGAACGGATTGACGAACTCGAGAAATTCCTGTTGCATCTGAAAGCAGAAACTCGCCCGATTACAACGGTATGTGTGTTTTTGCCGTAGGCCATCGTAGTTATTGGTTTCGAGTATCAGACTTGCGAAAATTTTGATGGTTTCTCAACCATTCCTTAAATTCAAACTACCATATCTCGCGAACGGATTGACGAACTCGAGAAATTCCTGTTGCATCTGAAAGTAGAAACTCGCCCGATTACAATGGTGTGTGTACTTTTCCCCTAGGCCTCTCCAGTTATTGGTTTCGAGTATCAGACTTGCGAAAATTTTGATGGTTTCTCAACCATTCCTTAAATTCAAACTCCCATATCTCGCGAACGGATTGACGAACTCGAGAAATTCCTGTTGCATCTGAAAGCAGAAACTCGCACGATTACATCGGTATGTGTACTTTCCTCCTAGGCCATTGTTGTTATTGGTTTCGAGTATCAGACTTGCGAAAATTTTGATGCTTTCTCTACCATTCCTTAACTTCAAACTCCCATATCTCGCGAACGGATTGACGAACTCGAGAAATTCCAGTTTCATCTGAAAGCAGAAACTCGCCCGAATACAATGGTGTGCGTACTTTTCCCCTAGGCCGTTCCAGTTTTTGGTTTCGAGTATCAGACTTAAGAAAATTTTGTGGTTTCTCAACCATTCCTTAACTCCAGACTCCCATATCTCGCGAACTGATTGACGAACTCGAGAAATTCCAGTTTTATCTGAAAGCAGAAACTCGCCCGATTACAATGGTGGGTGTACTTTTCCCCTAGGTCGTTCCAGTTATTGGTTTCGAGTGTCAGACTTGCGAAAATTGTGATAGTTTCTCAACCATTCCTTAACATCAAACTCCCATATCTCGCGAACGGATTGACTAACTCGAGAAATTCCTGTTGCATCTGAAAGCATAAACTCGCCCGAATACAATGGTGTGCGTACTTTTCCCCTAGGCCGTTCCAGTTTTTGGTTTCGAGTATCAGACTTAAGAAAATTTTGTGGTTTCTCAACCATTCCTTAACTCCAGACTACCATATCTCGCGAACGGATTGACGAACTCGGGAAATTCCCGTTGCATCTGAAAGAAGAAACTCGCACGATTACAACGGCATGTGTATTTTTCTCCTAGGCCATTGTAGTTATTGGTTTCGAGTGTCAGACTTGCGAAAATTTTGATAGTTTCTCAACCATTCCTTAACATCAAACTCCCATATCTCGCGAACGGATTGACTAACTCGAGAAATTCCTGTTGCATCTGAAAGCATAAACTCGTACGATTACAACGGTGTGTGTATTTTTCTCCCAGGGCGTTCCAGTTATTGGTTTCGAGTATCAGACTTGCGAATATTTTGATGGTTTCTCAACCATTCCTTAAATTCAAACTACCATATCTCGCGAACGGATTGACGAACTCGAGAAATTCCTCTTGCATCTGAAAGTAAAAACTTGCCCGATTACAACGGTATGTGTATTTTTCTCCTAGACGATTGTAGTTATTGGTTTCGAGTGTCAGACTTCCGAAAATTTTGATGGTTTCTCAACCATTCCTTAATTTCAAGCTCCCATATCTCGCGAACGGATTGACGAACTCGAGAAATTCCTGTTGCATCTGAAAGCAGAAACTCGCCCGATTACAACGGTATGTGTGTTTTTGCCGTAGGCCATCGTAGTTATTGGTTTCGAGTATCAGACTTGCGAAAATTTTGATAGTTTCTCAACCATTCCTTAACTTCAAGCTCCCATATCTCGCGAACGGATCGACGAACTCGAGAAATTCCTCTTGCATCTGAAAGTAAAAACTTACCCGATTACAACGGTATGTGTATTTTTCTCCTAGACGATTGTAGTTATTGGTTTCGAGTGTCAGACTTCCGATAATTTTGATGGTTTCTCAACCATTCCTTAACTTCAAGCTCCCATATCTCGCGAACGGATTGACGAACTCGAGAAATTCCTGTTGCATCTGAAACCAGAAACACGCCCGATTACAACGGTATGTGTATTTTTGCCCTAGGCCATCGTAGTTATTGGTTTCGAGTATCAGACTTGCGAAAATTTTGATAGTTTCTCAACCATTCCATAACTTCAAGCTCCCATATCTCGCGAACGGATTGACGAACTCGAGAAATTCCTGTTGCATCTGAAAGCAGAAACACGCCCGATTACAACGGTATGTGTATTTTAGCCCTAGGCCATCGTAGTTATTGGTTTCGAGTATCAGACTTGCGAAAATTTTGATGGTTTCTCAACCATTCCTTAAATTCAAACTCCCATATCTCGCGAACGGATTGACGAACTCGAGAAATTCCTGTTGCATCTGAAAGCAGAAACACGCCCGATTACAACGGTATGTGTATTTTAGCCCTAGGCCATCGTAGTTATTGGTTTCGAGTATCAGACTTGCGAAAATTTTGATGGTTTCTCAACCATTCCTTAAATTCAAACTCCCATATCTCGCGAACGGATTGACGAACTCGAGAAATTCCTCTTGCATCTGAAAGTAAAAACTTGCCCGATTACAATGGTGTGTGTACTTTTCCCCTAGGCCGTTCCAGTTATTGGTTTCGAGTGTCAGACTTGCGAAAATTTGGATCGTTTCTCAACCATTCCTTAACTTCAGGCTCCCATATCTCGCGAACGGATTGACGAACTCGAGAAATTCCTGTTGCATCTGAAAGCAGAAACTCGCACGATTACAACGGTGTGTGTATTTTTCTCCCAGGGCGTTCCAGTTATTGGTTTCGAGTATCAGACTTGCGAATATTTTGATGGTTTCTCAACCATTCCTTAAATTCAAACTACCATATCTCGCGAACGGATTGACGAACTCGAGAAATTCCTCTTGCATCTGAAAGTAAAAACTTGCCCGATTACAATGGTGTGTGTACTTTTCCCCTAGGCCGTTCCAGTTATTGGTTTCGAGTGTCAGACTTGCGAAAATTTGGATCGTTTCTCAACCATTCCTTAACTTCAGGCTCCCATATCTCGCGAACGGATTGACGAACTCGAGAAATTCCTGTTGCATCTGAAAGTAGAGACCCGCCCGATTACAAAGGTGTGGGTACTTTTCCCCTAGGCCATTCCAGTTATTCTTTTCTAGCATCAGAATTGCGAAAATATTGACGGTTTCTCAACCATCCCTTAAATCCAAACTCCGATATTTGGCGAACGCATTGACGAACCCGAAAAATTTCTGTTGCATCTGAAAGTAGAATCTCTCCCGATTCCAACGGTATGTGTATTTTTCCCCTAGGCCGTTCCAGTTATTGGTTTCGAGTATCAGACTTGCGAAAATTTTGATGGGTTCCCAACCATTCTTTAAATTAAAACTCCCATATCGCGCGAACGGATTGACGAACTCGGGAAATTCCGGTTGCATCTGAAGGCAGAAACTCACCCGATTACAACGGTATGTGTATTTTCCCCCTAGGCTATTGTAGTTGTTGGTTTCGAGTGTCAGACTTGCGAAAATTTTGATTGTTTCTCAACCATTCCTTAACTTCAGGCTCCCATATCTCATGAACGGATTGACGAACTCGAGAAATTCCTCTTGCATCTGAAAGTAGAAACTCGCCCGATTACAATGGTGTGTGTACTTTTCCCCTAGGCCGTTCCAGTTTTTGGTTTCGAGTATCAGACTTAAGAAAATTTTGTGGTTTCCCAACCATTCCTTAACTTCAGACTACCATATCTCGCGAACGGATTGACGAACTCGAGAAATTCCTGTTGCATCTGAAAGCAGAAACTCGCCCGATTACAATGGTGTGTGTACTTTTCCCCTAGGTCGTTCCAGTTATTGGTTTCGAGTGTCAGACTTGCGAAAATTTTGTGGTTTCTCAACCATTCCTTAACTTCAGACTACCATATCTCGCGAACGGATTGACGAACTCGGGAAATTCCCGTTGCATCTGAAAGCAGAAACTCGCACGATTACAACGGCATGTGTATTTTTCTCCTAGGCCATTGTAGTTATTGGTTTCGAGTGTCAGACTTGCGAAAATTTTGATAGTTTCTCAACCATTCCTTAACATCAAACTCCCATATCTCGCGAACGGATTGACTAACTCGAGAAATTCCTGTTGCATCTGAAAGCAGAAACTCGCACGATTACAACGGTGTGTGTATTTTTCTCCCAGGGCGTTCCAGTTATTGGTTTCGAGTATCAGACTTGCGAATATTTTGATGGTTTCTCAACCATTCCTTAAATTCAAACTACCATATCTCGCGAACGGATTGACGAACTCGAGAAATTCCTCTTGCATCTGAAAGTAAAAACTTGCCCGATTACAACGGTATGTGTATTTTTCTCCTAGACGATTGTAGTTATTGGTTTCGAGTGTCAGACTTCCGAAAATTTTGATGGTTTCTCAACCATTCCTTAATTTCAAGCTCCCATATCTCGCGAACGGATTGACGAACTCGAGAAATTCCTGTTGCATCTGAAAGCAGAAACTCGCCCGATTACAACGGTATGTGTGTTTTTGCCGTAGGCCATCGTAGTTATTGGTTTCGAGTATCAGACTTGCGAAAATTTTGATAGTTTCTCAACCATTCCTTAAGTTCAAGCTCCCATATCTCGCGAACGGATCGACGAACTCGAGAAATTCCTCTTGCATCAGAAAGTAAAAACTTACCCGATTACAACGGTATGTGTATTTTTCTCCTAGACGATTGTAGTTATTGGTTTCGAGTGACAGACTTCCGATAATTTTGATGGTTTCTCAACCATTCCTTAACTTCAAGCTCCCGTATCTCGCGAACGGATTGACGAACTCGAGAAATTCCTGTTGCATCTGAAACCAGAAACACGCCCGATTACAACGGTATGTGTATTTTTGCCCTAGGCCATCGTAGTTATTGGTTTCGAGTATCAGACTTGCGAAAATTTTGATAGTTTCTCAACCATTCCATAACTTCAAGCTCCCATATCTCGCGAACGGATTGACGAACTCGAGAAATTCCTGTTGCATCTGAAAGCAGAAACACGCCCGATTACAACGGTATGTGTATTTTAGCCCTAGGCCATCGTAGTTATTGGTTTCGAGTATCAGACTTGCGAAAATTTTGATGGTTTCTCAACCATTCCTTAAATTCAAACTCCCATATCTCGCGAACGGATTGACGAACTCGAGAAATTCCTGTTGCATCTGAAAGCAGAAACACGCCCGATTACAACGGTATGTGTATTTTAGCCCTAGGCCATCGTAGTTATTGGTTTCGAGTATCAGACTTGCGAAAATTTTGATGGTTTCTCAACCATTCCTTAAATTCAAACTCCCATATCTCGCGAACGGATTGACGAACTCGAGAAATTCCTCTTGCATCTGAAAGTAAAAACTTGCCCGATTACAATGGTGTGTGTACTTTTCCCCTAGGCCGTTCCAGTTATTGGTTTCGAGTGTCAGACTTGCGAAAATTTGGATCGTTTCTCAACCATTCCTTAACTTCAGGCTCCAATATCTCGCGAACGGATTGACGAACTCGAGAAATTCCTGTTGCATCTGAAAGTAGAGACTCGCCCGATTACAATGGTGTGGGTACTTTTCCCCTAGGCCATTCCAGTTATTCTTTTCTAGCATCAGAATTGCGAAAATATTGACGGTTTCTCAACCATCCCTTAAATCCAAACTCCGATATTTGGCGAACGCATTGACGAACCCGAAAAATTTCTGTTGCATCTGAAAGTAGAATCTCTCCCGATTCCAACGGTATGTGTATTCTTCCCCTAGGCCGTTCCAGTTATTGGTTTCGAGTATCAGACTTGCGAAAATTTTGATGGGTTCCCAACCATTCTTTAAATTAAAACTCCCATATCGCGCGAACGGATTGACGAACTCGGGAAATTCCGGTTGCATCTGAAAGCAGAAACTCACCCGATTACAACGGTATGTGTATTTTCCCCCTAGGCTATTGTAGTTGTTGGTTTCGAGTGTCAGACTTGCGAAAATTTTGATTGTTTCTAAACCATTCCTTAACTTCAGGCTCCCATATCTCGCGAACGGATTGACGAACTCGAGAAATTCCTGTTGCATCTGAAAGTAGAGACTCGCCCGCTTACAATGGTGTGGGTGCTTTTCCCCTAGAGCGTTCCAGTTATTGGTTTCGACTATCAGACTTGCGAAAATTTTGATGGGTTCTCAACCATTCTTTAAATTAAAACTCTCATATCTCGCGAACGGATTGACGAACTCGGGAAATTCCTGTTGCATCTGAGAGCAGAAACTCACCCGATTACAACGGTATGTGTATTTTCCCCCTAGGCCATTGTAGTTATTGTTTTCGAGTGTTAGACTTGCGAAAATTATGATGGTTTCTCAACCATTCCTTAACTTCAAACTCCCATATCTCGCGAACGGATTGACGAACTCGAGAAATTTCTGTTGCATCTGAAAACAGAAACACGCCCGATTACAACGGTATATGTATTCTTGCCCTAGGCCATCGTAGTTATTGGTTTCGTGTATCATACTTGCGAAAATATTGATGGTTTCTCAACCATTCCTAAATTTCAAAGTCCCATATCTCCCGAACGGATTGACGAACTCGAGAAATTCCTGTTGCATCTGAAAGTAGAAGCTCGCCCTATTACAATGGTGTGTGTACTTTTCCCCTAGGCCGTTCCAGTTATTGGTTTCGAGTATCAGACTTGCGAAAATTTTGATGGTTTCTCAACCATTCCTTATCTTCAAACTCCCATATCTCGCGAACGGATTGACTAATTCGAGAAATTCCTGTTGCATCTGAAAGCAGAAACTCGCCCGAATACAATGGTGTGGGTACTTTTCCCTTAGGCCGTCCCAGTTATTGGTTTCGAGTATCAGACTTGCGAAAATTTTCATGGTTTCTCAACCATTCCTTAACTTCAAACTCCCATATCTCGCGAACGGATTGACGAACTCGTGAAATTCCTGTTGCATCTGAAAGTAGATACTCGCCCGATTACAACGGTATGTGTATTTTTCCACTAGGCCATTGTAGTTATTGGTTTCGAGTGTCGGACTTGCGAAAATTTTGATTGCTTCTCAACCATTCCTTAACTTCAATCTCCCATATTTCGCAAACGGATTGACGAACTCGAGAAATTCCTATTGCATCTGAAAGCAGAAACTCGCCCGATTACAATAGTGTGTGTACTTTTCCCCTAGGCCATTCCAGTTGTTCGTTTCTAGCATCAGAAATGCGAAAATTTTGATGGTTTCTCAACCATCTCTTAAATCCAAACTGCGATATTTCTCGAACGGATTGACGATCTCGAGAAATTCCTGTTGCATCTGAAAGAAGAAACTCGCCCGATTACAACGCTATGTGTATTTTTCCCCTAGGCCATTGTAGTTATTGGTTTGGGGTGTTAGACTTGCGAAAATTATGATGGTTTCTCAACCATTCCTTAACTTCGAACTCCCATATCTCGCGAACGGGTTGACGAACTCGAGAAATTTCTGTTGCATCTGAAAGCAGAAACACGCCCGATTACAGCGGTATGTGTATTCTTGCCCTAGGCCATTGTAGTTATTGGTTTCGTGTATCATACTTGCGAAAATTTTGATGGTTCCTCAACCATTCCTTAACTTCAGGCTCCCATATCTCGCGAACGGATTGACGAACTCGAGAAATTCCTGTTGCATCCGAAAGTAGAAACTCGCCCGAATACAATGGTGTGGGTACTTTTCCCTTAGGCAGTTCCATTTATTGGTATCGAGTATCAGACTTGCGAAAATTTTCATGGTTTCTCAACCATTCCTTAACTTCAAACTCCCATATCTCGCGAACGGATTGACTAACTCGAGAAATTCCTATTTCATCTGAAAGTAAAAACTCGCCTGATTACAATGGTGTGTGTACTTTTCCCCTAGGCCGTTCCAGTTATTGGTTTCGAGTATCAGACTTGCGAAAATTTGGATGGTTTCTCAACCATTCCTTAAGTTCAAACTACCATATCTCGCGAACCGATTGACGAACTCGAGAAATTCATGTTGCATCTGAAAGTAGAAACTCGCCCGATTACAATGGTGTCTGTACTTTTCCCCTAGGCCATTCCAGTTATTCGTTTCTAGCATCAGAATTACGAAAATTTTGATGGTTTCTCAACCATCTCTTATATCCAAACTCCGATATTTAGCGTACGGATTGACGAACTCGAGAAATTGCTGTTTTATCTGAAAGCAGAAACTCGCCTGATTACAATGGTGTGTGTACTTTTCCCCTAGGCCGTTCCAGTTATTGGTTTCGAGTATCAGACTTGCGAAAATGTTGGTGGTTTCTTAACCATTCCTTAACTTCAAACTCCCATATCTCGCGAACGGATTGACGATCTCGAGAAATTCCAGTTTTATCTGAAAGAAGAAACTCGCCCGATTACAAAGCTATGTGTATTTTTCCTCTAGGCCATTCTAGTTATTGGTTTGGGGTGTCAGACTTGCGAAAATTTTGATCGTTTCTCAACCATTCCTTAAGCTCAAACTCCCGTATCTCGCGAACGGATTGATGAACTCGAGAAATTCCTGCTGCATCTGAAAGTAGAAACTCACGCAATTACAATGGTGTGCGTACTTTTCCCATAGGCCAATCCAGTTATTCGTTTCTAGCATCAGAATTGCGAAAATATTGACGGTTTCTCAACCATCTCTTAAATCCAAACTCGGATATTTGGCGAACGGATTGACGAACCCGAAAAATTTCTGTTACATCTGAAAGTAGAATCTCTCCCGATTCCAACGGTATGTGTATTTTTACCCTTGGCCGTTCCAGTTATTGGTTTCGAGTATCAGACTTGCGTAAATTTTGATGGGTTCTCAACCATTCTTTAAATTAAAACTCTCATATCTCGCGAACGGATTGACGAACTCGGGAAATTCCTGTTGCATCTGAAAGCAGAAACTCACCCGATTACAACGGTATGTGTATTTTCCCCCTAGGCCATTGTAGTTATTGGTTTCGAGTGTTAGACTTGCGAAAATTATGATGGTTTCTCAACCATTCCTTAACTTCAAACTCCCATATCTCGCGAACGGATTGACGAACTCGAGAAATTTCTGTTGCATCTGAAAGCAGAAACACGCCCGATTACAACGGTATATGTATTCTTGCCCTAGGCCATCGTAGTTATTGGTTTCGTGTATCATACTTGCGAAAATTTTGATGGTTTCTCAACCATTCCTAAATTTCAAAGTCCCATATCTCCCGAACGGATTGACGAACTCGAGAAATTCCTGTTGCATCTGAAAGTAGAAGCTCGCCCTATTACAATGGTGTGTGTACTTTTCCCCTAGGCCGTTCCAGTTATTGGTTTCGAGTATCAGACTTGCGAAAATTTTGATGGCTTCTCAACCATTCCTTATCTTCAAACTCCCATATCTCGCGAACGGATTGACTAATTCGAGAAATTCCTGTTGCATCTGAAAGCAGATACTCGCCCGATTACAACGGTATGTGTATTCTTCCCCTAGGCTATTGTAGTTATTGGTTTCGAGTATCAGACTTGCGAAAATTTTTATGGTTTCTCAACTATTCCTTAACTTCAAACTCCCATATCTCGCGAACGGATTGACGAACTCGAGAAATTCCTGTTGCATCTAAAAGCAGTGACTCGCACGATTACAACGGTATGTGCATTTTTCCCCTAGGCCAGTGCAGTTATTGGTTTGGAGTGTCAGACTTGCGAAAATTTTGATGGTTTCTCAACCATTCCTTAAGCTCAAACTCCCGTATCTCGCGAACGGATTGATGAACTCGAGAAATTCCTGTTGCATCTGAAAGTAGAGACTCGCCCGATTACAATGGTGTGGGTACTTTTCCCCTAGGGAGTTCCAGTTATTGGTTTCGAGTGTCAGACTTGCGAAAATTTTGATTGTTTCTCAGCCATTCCTTAACTCCAAACTCCCATATTTCGCGAACGGATTGACGAACTCGAGAAATTCCTGTTGCATCTGAAAGTAGAGACTCGCCCGATTACAATGGTGTGGGTACTTTTCCCCTAGGGAGTTCCAGTTATTGGTTTCGAGTGTCAGACTTGCGAAAATTTTGATTGTTTCTCAGCCATTCCTTAACTCCAAACTCCCATATTTCGCGAACGGATTGACGATCTCGAGAAATTCCTGTTGCATCTGAAAGAAGAAACTCACCCGATTACAACGGTATGTGTATTTTTCCCCTAGGCCAGTGCAGTTATTGGTTTGGAGTGTCAGACTTGCGAAAATTTTGATGGTTTCTCAACCATTCCTTAAGCTCAAACTCCCGTATCTCGCGAACGGATTGATGAACTCGAGAAATTCCTGTTGCATCTGAAAGTAGAAACCCGCCCAATTACAATGGTGTGTGTACTTTTCCCCTAGGCCATTCCAGTTATTCTTTTCTAGCATCAGAATTGCGAAAATATTGACGGTTTCTCAACCATCCCTTAAATCCAAACTCCGATATTTGGCGAACGCATTGACGAACCCGAAAAATTTCTGTTGCATCTGAAAGTAGAATCTCTCCCGATTCCAACGGTATGTGTATTTTTCCCCTAGGCCGTTCCAGTTATTGGTTTCGAGTATCAGACTTGCGAAAATTTTGATGGTTTCTCAACCATTCCTTAACTTCAAACTCCCATATCTCGCGAACGGATTGACGCATCCGAAAAATTCCGGTTGCATCTGAAAATAGAAACTCGCCCGATTACAAGGGTATGTGTATTTATGCTCTAGGACATAGTAGTTACTCGTTTCGTGTATCAGACTTGCAAAAATTTTGATGGTTCCTCAACCATTCCTTCACTTCAAACGCCTATATCTCGCGAACGGATTGAGGAAATCGAGAAATTCCTGTTGCATCTGAATGTAGAAACTCGCCCGATTACAACGGTATCTGTATTTTCCCCCTAGGCCATTGTAGTTATTGGTTTCGAGTGTTAGACTTGCGAAAATTATGATGGTTTCTCAACCATTCCTTAACTTCAAACTCCCATATCTCGCGAACGGATTGACGAACTCGAGAAATTTCTGTTGCATCTGAAAACAGAAACACGCCCGATTACAACGGTATATGTATTCTTGCCCTAGGCCATCGTAGTTATTGGTTTCGTGTATCATACTTGCGAAAATATTGATGGTTTCTCAACCATTCCTAAATTTCAAAGTCCCATATCTCCCGAACGGATTGACGAACTCGAGAAATTCCTGTTGCATCTGAAAGTAGAAGCTCGCCCTATTACAATGGTGTGTGTACTTTTCCCCTAGGCCGTTCCAGTTATTGGTTTCGAGTATCAGACTTGCGAAAATTTTGATGGTTTCTCAACCATTCCTTATCTTCAAACTCCCATATCTCGCGAACGGATTGACTAATTCGAGAAATTCCTGTTGCATCTGAAAGCAGAAACTCGCCCGAATACAATGGTGTGGGTACTTTTCCCTTAGGCCGTTCCAGTTATTGGTTTCGAGTATCAGACTTGCGAAAACTTTCATGGTTTCTCAACCATTCCTTAACTTCAAACTCCCATATCTCGCGAACGGATTGACGAACTCGTGAAATTCCTGTTGCATCTGAAAGCAGATACTCGCCCGATTACAACGGTATGTGTATTTTTCCCCTAGGCTATTGTAGTTTTTGGTTTCGAGTGTCAGACTTGCGAAAATTTTGATTGTTTCTCAACCATTCCTTAACTTCAGGCTCCCATATCTCGCGAACGGATTGACGAACTCGAGAAATTCCTGTTGCATCCGAAAGTAGAAACTCGCCCGAATACAATGGTGTGGGTACTTTTCCCCTAGGCCGTTCCAGTTATTCGTTTCTAGCATCAGAATTACGAAAATTTTGATGGTTTCTCAACCATCTCTTATATCCAAACTCCGATATTTAGCGTACGGATTGACGAACTCGAGAAATTGCTGTTTTATCTGAAAGCAGAAACTCGCCTGATTACAATGGTGCGTGTACTTTTCCCCTAGGCCGTTCCAGTTATTGGTTTCGAGTATCAGACTTGCGAAAATGTTGGTGGTTTCTTAACCATTCCTTAACTTCAAACTCCCATATCTCGCGAACGGATTGACGATCTCGAGAAATTCCAGTTTTATCTGAAAGAAGAAACTCGCCCGATTACAAAGCTATGTGTATTTTTCCTCTAGGCCATTGTAGTTATTGGTTTGGGGTGTCAGACTTGCGAAAATTTTGATCGTTTCTCAACCATTCCTTAAGCTCAAACTCCCATATCTCGCGAACGGATTGACTAACTCGAGAAATTCCTGTTGCATCTGATAGCAGAAACACGCCCGACTACAGCGGTATGTGTATTTTTCCTCTAGGCCATAGTAGTTATTCGTTTCGAGTATCAGACTTGCGAAAAATTTGATGGTTTCTCAGCCATTCCTTAACTTCAAACAACCATATCTCGCGAACGGAATGCCGAAATCGAGAAATCCCTGTTGCATCTGAAAGCAGAAGCTCGGCCGATTACAACGGTATGTCTATTTTTCCCCTAGGCCACTGTAGTTATTGGTTTCGTGTGTCAGACTTGCGAAAATTTTGATGGTTTCTCAACCATTCCTTAACATCAAACTCCCATATCTCGAGAACGGATTGAGGAAATCGAGAAATTCCTGTTGCATCTGAAAGTAGAAACTCGCCCGATTACAACGGTATGTGTATTTATGTTCTAGGACATAGTAGTTATTCGATTCGAGTATCAGACTTGCAAAAATTTTGATGGTTTCTCAACCATTCCTTAACTTCAATCTCCTATATCTCGTGAACGGAATGAGGAAATCGAGAAACTCCTGTTGCATCTGAAAGTAGAAACTCGACCGACTAGAACGGTATGTGTATTTTTGCTCTAGGACATAGTAGTTATTCGTTTCGAGTATCAGACTTGCGAAAATTTTGATGGTTTCTCGACCATTAATTAACACCAAACAACCATATCTCGCGAACGGATTGACTAAGTCGGGAAATTCCTGTTGCATCTGAAAGCAGAAACTCGCCCGATTACAGCGGTATGTGTATTTTTGCCCAAGGTAATAGTAGTTATTGGTTTCGTGTATCAGACTTGCGAAAATTTTGATGGTTTCTCAACCATTCCTTAACTTCAAACTCCCATATCTCGCGAACGGATTGACAAACTCGAGAAATTCCGGTTGCATCTGAAAGAAGAAACTCGCCCGATTACAACGATATGTGTATTTTTCCCCTAGTCCATTCCAGTTATTCGTTTCTAGCATCAGAATTGCGAAAATTATGATGGTTCCTCAACCATTCCCTAACTTCAAACTCCCATATCTCGCGAACTGATGGACGAATCCGAAGAATTTCTGTTGCAACTGAAAGAAGAAACTCTCCTGATTACAAAGGTATGTGTATTTATGCTCTAGGACATAGTAGTTATTCGTTTCGAGTATCAGACTTGCAAAAATTTTGATGGTTTCTCAACCATTCCTTAACTTCAATCTCCTATATCTCGTGAACGGAATGAGGAAATCGAGAAACTCCTGTTGCATCTGAAAGTACAAACTCGCCCGATTGCAACGGTATGTGTATTTTTCCCCTAGGCCATTGTAGTTATTGGTTTCGCGTATCAGACTTGCGAATATGTTGATGGTTTCTCAACCATTCCTTCCCTTCAAACTCCTATATCTCGCGAACGGATTGAGGAAATCGAGAAATTCCTGTTGCATCTGAAAGCAGAAGCTCGCCCGATTAGAACGGTATGTGTATTTTTGCTCTAGGACATAGTAGTTATTCGTTTCGAGTATCAGACTTGCGAAAATTTTGATGGTTTCTCGACCATTCCTTAACACCAAACAACCATATCTCGCGAACGGATTGACTATTTCGGGAAATTCCTGTTGCATCTGATAGCAGAAACTCGCCCGATTACAGCGGTATGTGTATTTTTGCCCAAGGTCATAGTAGTTATTGGTTTCGTGTATCAGACTTGCGAATATTTTGATGGTTTCTCAACCATTCCTTCACTTCAAACTCCTATATCTCGCGAACGGATTGAGGAAATCGAGAAATTCCTGTAGCATCTGAAAGTAGAAACTCGCCCGATTACAACGGTATGTGTATTTTTCCCCTAGGCCACTGTAGTTATTCGTTTCGTGTATCAGACTTGCGAAAATTTTGATGGTTTCTCGACCATTAATTAACACCAAACAACCATATCTCGCGAACGGATTGACTAATTCGGGAAATTCCTGTTGCATCTGAAAGCAGAAACTCGCCCGATTACAGCGTTATGTGTATTTTTGCCCAAGGTCATATTAGTTATTGGTTTCGTGTATCAGACTTGCGAAAATTTTGATGGTTTCTCAACCATTCCTTAACTTCAAACTCCCATATCTCGCGAACGGATTGACAAACTCAAGAAATTCCGGTTGCATCTGAAAGAAGAAACTCGCCCGATTACAACGATATGTGTATTTTTCCCCTAGGCCATTCCAGTTATTCGTTTCTAGCATCAGAATTGCGAAAATTTTGATGGTTTCTCAACCATTCCTTAACTTCAAACTCCCATATCTCGCGAACGGATGGACGAATCCGAAAAATTTCTGTTGCAACTGAAAGAAGAAACTCTCCCGATTACAACGGTATGTGTATTTATGCTCTAGGACAAAGTAGATATTCGTTTCGAGTATCAGACTTGCAAAAATTTTGATGGTTTCTCAACCATTCCTAAACTTCAATCTCCTATATCTCGTGAACGGAATGAGGAAATCGAGAAATTCCTATTGCATCTGAAAGTAGAAACTAGCCCGATTACAACGGTATGTGTATTTTTCCCCTAGGCCATTGTAGTTATTGGTTTCGAGTATCCGACTTGCGAATATTTTGATGGTTTCTCAACCATTCCTTAAATTCAAACTCCTATATCTCGCGAACGGATTGAGGAAATCGAGAAATTCCTGTTGCATCTGAATGTAGAAACTCGCCCGATTACAATGGTATGTGTGTCTTTCCCCTAGGCCATTGTAGTTATTCGTTTCGAGTATCAGACTTGCGAAAATTTTGATGGTTTCTCAACCATTCCTTAACTTCAAACTCCCATATCTCGCGAACGGATTGACTAACTCGAGAAATTCCTGTTGGATCTGATAGCAGAAACACGCCCGACTACAGCGTTATGTGTATTTTTCCCCTAGGCCATAGTAGTTATTGGTTTCAAGTATCAGACTTGCGAAAATTTTGATGGTTTCTCAACCATTCCATCACCTCAAACTCCTATATCTCGCGAACGGTTTGTGGAAATCGAGGAATTCCTGTGGCATCTGAAAGTAGAAACTCGCCCGATTACAACGGTATGTGTATTTTTCCCCTAGGCCATTGTAGTTATTGGTTTCGAGTATCAGACTTGCGAATATTTTGATGGTTTCTCAACCATTCCTTAACTTCAAACAACCATATCTCGCGAACGGATGGACTAATTCGGGAAATTCCTGTTGCATCTGAAAGCAGAAACTCGCCCGATTACAGCGGATGTGTATTTTTCCCCAAGGCCATAGTAGTTATTGGTTTCGTGTATCAGACGTTCGAAAATTTGGATGGTTTCTCAACCATTCCTTAACTTCAAACTCCCATATCTCGCGAACGGATAGAGGAAATCGAGGAATTCCTGTGGCATCTGAAAGTAGAAACTCGCCCGATTACAACGGTATGTGTATTTTTCCCCTAGGCCATTGTAGTTATTGGTTTCGTGTATCAGACTTGCGAAAATTTTGATGGTTTCTCAACCATTCCTTAACTTCAAACTCCCGTATCTCGCGAACGGATTGACTAACTCGAGAAATTCCTGTTGGATCTGATAGCAGAAACACGCCCGACTACAGCGGTATGTGTATTTTTCCTCTAGGCCATAGTAGTTATTCGTTTCGAGTATCAGACTTGCGAAAATTTTGATGGTTTCTCAGCCATTCCTTAATTTCAAACAACCATATCTCGCGAACGGAATGCCGAAATCGAGAAATCCCTGTTGTATCTGAAAGCAGAAGCTCGGCCGATTACAACGGTATGTCTATTTTTCCCCTAGGCCATTGTAGTTATTGGTTTCGTGTATCAGACTTGCGAAAATTTTGATGGTTTCTCAACCATTCCTTAACTTCAAACTCCCATATCTCGAGAACGGATTGAGGAAATCGAGAAATTCCTGTTGCATCTGAAAGTAGAAACTCGCCCGATTACAACGGTATGTGTATTTATGTTCTAGGACATAGTAGTTATTCGTTTCGAGTATCAGACTTGCAAAAATTTTGATGGTTTCTCAACCATTCCTTAACTTCAATCTCCTATATCTCGTGAACGGAATGAGGAAATCGAGAAACTCCTGTTGCATCTGAAAGTAGAAACTCGACCGATTAAAACGGTATGTGTATTTTTCCCCTAGGCCATTGTAGTTATTGGTTTCGAGTATCAGACTTGCGAAAATTTTGATGGTTTCTCGACCATTCCTTAACACCAAACAACCATATCTCGCGAACGGATTGACTAATTCGGGAAATTCCTGTTGCATCTGATAGCAGAAACTCGCCCGATTACAGCGTTATGTGTATTTTTGCCCACGGTCATAGTAGTTGTTGGTTTCGTGTATCAGACTTGCAAAAATTTTGATGGTTTCTCAACCATTCCTTAACTTCAAACTCCCATATCTCGCGAACGGATTGACAAACTCGAGAAATTCCGGTTGCATCTGAAAGAAGAAACTCGCCCGATTACAACGATATGTGTATTTTTCCCCTAGGCCATTCCAGTTATTCGTTTCTAGCATCAGAATTGCGAAAATTTTGATGGTTTCTCAACCATTCCTTAACTTCAAACTCCCATATCTCGCGAACGGATGGACGAATCCGAAAAATTTCTGTTGCAACTGAAAGAAGAAACTCTCCCGTTTACAACGGTATGTGTATTTATGCTCTAGGACATAGTAGATATTCGTTTCGAGTATCAGACTTGCAAAAATTTTGATGGTTTCTCAACCATTCCTTAACTTCAATCTCCTATATCTCGTGAACGGAATGAGGAAATCGAGAAACTCCTGTTGCATCTGAAAGTAGAATCTCGCCCGATTACAACGGTATGTGTAATTTTCCCCTAGGCCATTGTAGTTATTGGTTTCGAGTATCAGACTTGCGAATATTTTGATGGTTTCTCAACCATTCCTTCCCTTCAAACTCCTATATCTCGCGAACGGATTGAGGAAATCGAGAAATTCCTGTTGCATCTGAATGTAGAAACTCGCGCGATTTCAACGGTATGTGTATTTTTCCCCTAGGCCATTGTAGTTATTGGTTTCGAGTATCAGACTTGCGAATATTTTGATGGTTTCTCAACCATTCCTTAACTTCAAACTCCCATATCTAGCGAACGGATTGACGAACTCGAGAAATTCCTGTTGCATCTGAAAGTAGAAACTCGCCCGATTACAACGGTATGTGTATTTTTCCCCTAGGCCATTGTAGTTATTCGTTTCGAGTATCAGACTTGCGAAAATTTTGATGGTTTCTCGACCATTCCTTAACACCAAACAACCATATCTCGCGAACGGATTGACTATTTCGGGAAATTCCTGTTGCATCTGATAGCAGAAACTCGCCCGATTACAGCGGTATGTGTATTTTTGCCCAAGGTCATAGTAGTTATTGGTTTCGTGTATCAGACTTGCGAATATTTTGATGGTTTCTCAACCATTCCTTCACTTCAAACTCCTATATCTCGCGAACGGATTGAGGAAATCGAGAAATTCCTGTTGCATCTGAAAGTAGAAACTCGCCCGATTACAACGGTATGTGTATTTTTCCCCTAGGCCACTGTAGTTATTCGTTTCGTGTATCCGACTTGCGAAAATTTTGATGGTTTCTCGACCATTAATTAACACCAAACAACCATATCTCGCGAACGGATTGACTAATTCGGGAAATTCCTGTTGCATCTGATAGCAGAAACTCGCCCGATTACAGCGGTATGTGTATTTTTGCCCAAGGTCATAGTAGTTATTGGTTTCGTGTATCAGACTTGCGAATATTTTGATGGTTTCTCAACCATTCCTTCACTTCAAACTCCTATATCTCGCGAACGGATTGAGGAAATCGAGAAATTCCTGTTGCATCTGAATGTAGAAACTCGCGCGATTTCAACGGTATGTGTATTTTTCCCCTAGGCCATTGTAGTTATTGGTTTCGAGTATCAGACTTGCGAATATTTTGATGGTTTCTCAACCATTCCTTAACTTCAAACTCCCATATCTAGCGAACGGATTGACGAACTCGAGAAATTCCTGTTGCATCTGAAAGTAGAAACTCGCCCGATTACAGCGGTATGTGTATTTTTGCCCAAGGTCATAGTAGTTATTGGTTTCGTGTATCAGACTTGCGAATATTTTGATGGTTTCTCAACCATTCCTTAACTTCAAACTCCCATATCTCGCGAACGGATTGACAAACTCGAGAAATTCCGGTTGCATCTGAAAGAAGAAACTCGCCCGATTACAACGGTATGTGTATTTATGCTCTAGGACATAGTAGATGTTCGTTTCGAGTATCAGACTTGCAAAAATTTTGTTGGTTTCTCAACCATTCCTTAACTTCAATCTCCTATATCTCGTGAACGGAATGAGGAAATCGAGAAACTCCTATTGCATCTGAAAGTAGAAACTAGCCCGATTACAACGGTATGTGTATTTTTCCCCTAGGCCATTGTAGTTATTGGTTTCGAGTATCCGACTTGCGAATATTTTGATGGTTTCTCAACCATTCCTTCCCTTCAAACTCCTATATCTCGCGAACGGATTGAGGAAATCGAGAAATTCCTGTTGCATCTGAATGTAGAAACTCGCCCGATTACAATGGTATGTGTGTCTTTCCCCTAGGCCATTGTAGTTATTCGTTTCGAGTATCAGACTTGCGAAAATTTTGATGGTTTCTCAACCATTCCTTAACTTCCAGCAACCATATCTCGCGAACGGATTGACTAATTCGGGAAACTCCTGTTGCACCTGAAAGCAGAAACTCGCCCGATTACAGCGGTATGTGTATTTTTCCCCAAGGCCATAGTAGTTATTGGTTTCGTGTATGAGACTTGCGAAAATTTTGATGGTTTCCCAACCATTCCTTCACTTCAAACTGCTATATCTCGCGAACGGATTGAGGAAATCGAGAAATTCCTGTTGCATATGAAAGTAGAAACTCGCCCGATTACAACGGTATGTGTATTTTTCCCCTAGGCCATTGTAGTTATTGGTTTCGTGTATCAGACTTGCGAAAATTTTGGTGGTTTCTCAACCATTCCTTAACTTCAAACTCCCATATCTCGCGAACGGATTGACTAACTCGAGAAATTCCTGTTGGATCTGATAGCAGAAACACGCCCGACTACAGCGTTATGTGTATTTTTCCCCTAGGCCATAGTAGTTATTGGTTTCAAGTATCAGACTTGCGAAAATTTTGATGGTTTCTCAACCATTCCATCACCTCAAACTCCTATATCTCGCGAACGGTTTGTGGAAATCGAGGAATTCCTGTGGCATTTGAAAGTAGAAACTCGCCCGATTACAACGGTATGTGTATTTTTCCCCTAGGCCATTGTAGTTATTGGTTTCGAGTATCAGACTTGCGAATATTTTGATGGTTTCTCAACCATTCCTTAACTTCAAACAACCATATCTCGCGAACGGATGGACTAATTCGGGAAATTCCTGTTGCATCTGAAAGCAGAAACTCGCCCGATTACAGCGGTATGTGTATTTTTCCCCAAGGCCATAGTAGTTATTGGTTTCGTGTATCAGACTTTCGAAAATATGGATGGTTTCTCAACCATTCCTTAACTTCAAACTCCCATATCTCGCGAACGGATAGAGGAAATCGAGGAATTCCTGTGGCATCTGAAAGTAGAAACTCGCCCGATTACAACGGTATGTGTATTTTTCCCCTAGGCCATTGTAGTTATTGGTTTCGTGTATCAGACTTGCGAAAATTTTAATGGTTTCTCAACCATTCCTTAACTTCAAACTCCCGTATCTCGCGAACGGATTGACTAACTCGAGAAATTCCTGTTGGATCTGATAGCAGAAACAGGCCCGACTACAGCGGTATGTGTATTTTTCCCCTAGGCCATTGTAGTTATTGGTTTCGAGTATCAGACTTGCGAATATTTTGATGGTTTCTCAACCATTCCTTAACTTCAAACTCCCATATCTAGCGAACGGATTGACGAACTCGAGAAATTCCTGTTGCATCTGAAAGAAGCAACTCGCCCGATTACAACGGTATGTGTATTTTTCCCCTAGGCCATAGTAGTTATTGGTTTCGAGTATCAGACGTGCGAAAATTTTGATGGTTTCTCAACCCTCCCTTAACTCCAAACTCCGATATTTTGCGAACGGATTGACGAATCCGAAAAATTTCTGTTGCATCTGAAAGTAGAAACTCTCCCGATTACAACGGTATGTGTATTTTTCCCCTAGGCCATTGTAGTTATTGATTTCGTGTATCAGACTTGCGAAAATTTTGATGGTTTCTCAACCATTCCTTAACTTCAAACTCCCATATCTCGCGAACGGATTGACTAACTCGAGAAATTCCTGTTGCATCTGATAGCAGAAACACGCCCGACTACAGCGGTATGTGTATTTTTCCTCTAGGCCATAGTACTTATTGGTTTCGAGTATCAGACTTGCGAAAATTTTGATGGTTCCTCAACCATTCCTTCACTTCAAACTTCTATATCTCGCGAACGGATTGAGGAAATCGAGGAATTCCTGTTGCATCTGAAAGTAGAAACTCGCCCGATTACAGCGGTATGTGTATTTTTCCCCTAGGCCATTGTAGTTATTGGTTTCGAGTATCAGACTTGCGAATATTTTGATGGTTTCTCAACAATTTGTTAACTTAAAACTCCCATATCTCGCGAACGGATTGACTAACTCGAGAAATTCCTGTTGCATCTGATAGCAGAAACACGACCGACTACAGCGGTATGTGTATTTTTCCCCTAGGCCATAGTAGTTATTGGTTTTGAGTATCAGACTTGCGAAAATTTTGATGGTTTCTCAACCATTCCTTCACCTCAAACTCCTATATCTCGCGAACGGTTTGTGGAAATCGAGAAATTCCTGTTGCATCTGAATGTAGAAACTCGCCCGATTACAACGGTATGTGTTATTTTCCCCTAGGCCATTGTAGTTATTCGTTTCTAGCTTCAGAATTGCGAAAATTTTGATGGTCTCTCAACCATCCCTTAACACCAAACTCCGATATTTCGCGAACGGATTGACGAATCCGAAATATTTCTGTTGCATCTGGAAGTAGTAACTCTCCCGATTACAAGGGTACGTGTATTTTTCCCCTAGGCCATTGTAGTTATTGGTTTCGTGTATCAGACCTGCGAAAATTTTGATGGTTTCTCAACCATTCCTTCACCTCAAACTCCTATATCTCGCGAACGGTTTGTGGAAATCGAGAAATTCCTGTTGCATCTGAAAGTAGAAACTCGCCCGATTACAACGGTATGTGCATTTTTCCCCTAGGCCATTCCAGTTATTCGTTTCTAGAATCAGAATTGCGGAAATTTTGATGGTTTCTCAACCATTCCTTAACTTCAAACTTCTATATTTCGCGACCGGATTGACGAATCCGAAAAGTTTCTGTTGCATCTGAAAGTAGAAACACGACCGACTACAGCGGTATGTGTATTTTTCCCCTAGGCCATAGTAGTTATTGGTTTCGAGTATCAGACTTGCGAAAATTTTGATGGTTTCTCAACCATTCCTTCACCTCAAACTCCTATATCTCGCGAACGGTTTGTGGAAATCGAGAAATTCCTGTTGCATCTGAAAGTAGAAACTCGCCCGATTACAACGGTATGGTCATTTTTCCCCTAGGCCATTCCAGTTATTCGTTTCTAGAATCAGAATTGCGGAAATTTTGATGGTTTCTCAACCATTCCTTAACTTCAAACTTTTATATTTCGCGACCGGATTGACGAATCCGAAAAGTTTCTGTTGCATCTGAAAGTAGAAACTCTCCCGATTAGAACGGTATGTGTATTTTTGCCCTAGGCCATAGTAGTTATTCGTTTCGAGTATCAGACTTGCGAAAATTTTGATGGTTTCGCAACCATTCCTTCACTTCGAACTCCTATATCTCGCGAACGGATTAAGGAAATCGAGAAATTCCTGTTGCATCTGAATGTAGAAGCTCGCCTGATTACATCGGTACCTGTCTTTTTCCCCTATGCCATTGTAGTTATTGGTTTCGAGTATCAGACTTGCGAATATTTTGATGGTTTCTCTACCATTCTTCAACTTCAAACTCCCATATCTCGCGAACGGATTGACTAACTCGAGAAATTCCTGTTGCATCTGATAGCAGAAACACGCCCGACTACAGCGGTATGTGTATTTTTCCTCTAGGCCATAGTAGTTATTCGTTCCGAGTATCAGACCTGCGAAAATCTTGATGGTTTCTCAGCCATTCCTTAACTTCAAACAACCATATCTCGCGAACGGAATGCCGAAATCGAGAAATCCCTGTTGCATCTGAAAGCAGAAGCTCGGCCGATTACAACGGTATGTCTATTTTTCTCCTATGCCATTGTAGTTATTGGTTTCGTGTATCAGACTTGCGAAAATTTGGTGGCTTCTCAAACATTCCTTAACTTCAAACTCCCATATCTCGAGAACTGATTGAGGAAATCGAGAAATTCCTGTTGCATCTGAAAGTAGAAACTCGCCCGATTACAACGGTATGTGTATTTATGCTCTAGGACATAGTAGTTATTCGTTTCGAGTATCAGACTTGCAAAAATTTTGATGGTTTCTCAACCATTCCTTAACTTCAATCTCCTATATCTCGTGAACGGAATGAGGAAATCGAGAAACTCCAGTTGCATCTGAAAGTACAAACTCGACCGATTAAAACGGTATGTGTATTTTTCCCCTAGGCCATTGTAGTTATTGGTTTCGAGTATCAGACTTGCGAAAATTTTGATGGTTTCTCGACCATTCCTTAACACCAAACAACCATATCTCGCGAACGGATTGACTAATTCGGGAAATTCCTGTTGCATCTGATAGCAGAAACTCGCCCGATTACAGCGTTATGTGTATTTTTGCCCACGGTCATAGTAGTTGTTGGTTTCGTGTATCAGACTTGCGAAAATTTTGATGGTTTCTCAACCATTCCTTAACTTCAAACTCCCATATCTCGCGAACGGATTGACAAACTCGAGAAATTCCGGTTGCATCTGAAAGAAGAAACTCGCCCGATTACAACGATATGTGTATTTTTCCCCTAGGCCATTCCAGTTATTCGTTTCTAGCATCAGAATTGCGAAAATTTTGATGGTTTCTCAACCATTCCTTAACTTCAAACTCCCATATCTCGCAAACGGATGGACGAATCCGAAAAATTTCTGTTGCAACTGAAAGAAGAAACTCTCCCGTTTACAACGGTATGTGTATTTATGCTCTAGGACATAGTAGATATTCGTTTCGAGTATCAGACTTGCAAAAATTTTGATGGTTTCTCAACCATTCCTTAACTTCAATCTCCTATATCTCGTGAACGGAATGAGGAAATCGAGAAACTCCTGTTGCATCTGAAAGTAGAATCTCGCCCGATTACAACGGTATGTGTAATTTTCCCCTAGGCCATTGTAGTTATTGGTTTCGAGTATCAGACTTGCGAATATTTTGATGGTTTCTCAACCATTCCTTCCCTTCAAACTCCTATATCTCGCGAACGGATTGAGGAAATCGAGAAATTCCTGTTGCATCTGAATGTAGAAACTAGCGCGATTTCAACGGTATGTGTATTTTTCCCCTAGGCCATTGTAGTTATTGGTTTCGAGTATCAGACTTGCGAATATTTTGATGGTTTCTCAACCATTCCTTAACTTCAAACTCCCATATCTAGCGAACGGATTGACGAACTCGAGAAATTCCTGTTGCATCTGAAAGTAGAAACTCGCCCGATTACAACGGTATGTGTATTTTTCCCCTAGGCCATTGTAGTTATTCGTTTCGAGTATCAGACTTGCGAAAATTTTGATGGTTTCTCGACCATTCCTTAACACCAAACAACCATATCTCGCGAATGGATTGACTATTTCGGGAAATTCCTGTTGCATCTGATAGCAGAAACTCGCCCGATTACAGCGGTATGTGTATTTTTGCCCAAGGTCATAGTAGTTATTGGTTTCGTGTATCAGACTTGCGAATATTTTGATGGTTTCTCAACCATTCCTTCACTTCAAACTCCTATATCTCGCGAACGGATTGAGGAAATCGAGAAATTCCTGTTGCATCTGAAAGTAGAAACTCGCCCGATTACAACGATATGTGTATTTTTCCCCTAGGCCATTCAGTTATTCGTTTCTAGCATCAGAATTGCGAAAATTTTAATGGTTTCTCAACCATTCCTTAACATCAAACTCCCATATCTCGCGAACGGATGGACGAATCCGAAAAATTTCTGTTGCAACTGAAAGAAGAAACTCTCCCGATTACAACGGTATGTGTATTTATGCTCTAGGACATAGTAGATATTCGTTTCGAGTATCAGACTTGCAAAAATTTTGATGGTTTCTCAACCATTCCTTAACTTCAATCTCCTATATCTCGTGAACGGAATGAGGAAATCGAGAAACTCCTATTGCATCTGAAAGTAGAAACTAGCCCGATTACAACGGTATGTGTATTTTTCCCCTAGGCCATTGTAGTTATTGGTTTCGAGTATCCGACTTGCGAATATTTTGATGGTTTCTCAACCATTCCTTCCCTTCAAACTCCTATATCTCGCGAACGGATTGAGGAAATCGAGAAATTCCTGTTGCATCTGAATGTAGAAACTCGCCCGATTACAATGGTATGTGTGTCTTTCCCCTAGGCCATTGTAGTTATTCGTTTCGAGTATCAGACTTGCGAAAATTTTGATGGTTTCTCAACCATTCCTTAACTTCCAGCAACCATATCTCGCGAACGGATTGACTAATTCGGGAAACTCCTGTTGCACCTGAAAGCAGAAACTCGCCCGATTACAGCGGTATGTGTATTTTTCCCCAAGGCCATAGTAGTTATTGGTTTCGTGTATGAGACTTGCGAAAATTTTGATGGTTTCCCAACCATTCCTTCACTTCAAACTGCTATATCTCGCGAACGGATTGAGGAAATCGAGAAATTCCTGTTGCATATGAAAGTAGAGACTCGCCCGATTACAACGGTATGTGTATTTTTCCCCTAGGCCATTCCAGTTATTCGTTTCTAGCTTCAGAATTGCGAAAATTTTGATGGTCTCTCAACCATCCCTTAACTCCAAACTCCGATATTTCGCGAACGGATTGATGAATCCAAAATATTTCTGTTGCATCTGAAAGTAGAAACTCTCCCGATTACAACGGTTTGTGTATTTTTCCCCTATGCCATTGTAGTTATTGGTTTCGTGTATCAGACTTGCGAAAATTTTGGTGGTTTCTCAACCATTCCTTAACTTCAAACTCCCATATCTCGCGAACGGATTGACTAACTCGAGAAATTCCTGTTGGATCTGATAGCAGAAACACGCCCGACTACAGCGTTATGTGTATTTTTCCCCTAGGCCATAGTAGTTATTGGTTTCAAGTATCAGACTTGCGAAAATTTTGATGGTTTCTCAACCATTCCATCACCTCAAACTCCTATATCTCGCGAACGGTTTGTGGAAATCGAGGAATTCCTGTGGCATCTGAAAGTAGAAACTCGCCCGATTACAACGGTATGTGTATTTTTCCCCTAGGCCATTGTAGTTATTGGTTTCGAGTATCAGACTTGCGAATATTTTGATGGTTTCTCAACCATTCCTTAAATTCAAACAACCATATCTCGCGAACGGATGGACTAATTCGGGAAATTCCTGTTGCATCTGAAAGCAGAAACTCGCCCGATTACAGCGGTATGTGTATTTTTCCCCAAGGCCATAGTAGTTATTGGTTTCGTGTATCAGACTTTCGAAAATATGGATGGTTTCTCAACCATTCCTTAACTTCAAACTCCCATATCTCGCGAACGGATAGAGGAAATCGAGGAATTCCTGTGGCATTAGAAAGTAGAAACTCGCCCGATTACAACGGTATGTGTATTTTTCCCCTAGGCCATTGTAGTTATTGGTTTCGTGTATCAGACTTGCGAAAATTTTGATGGTTTCTCAACCATTCCTTAACTTCAAACTCCCGTATCTCGCGAACGGATTGACTAACTCGAGAAATTCCTGTTGGATCTGATAGCAGAAACAGGCCCGACTACAGCGGTATGTGTATTTTTCCTCTAGGCCGCAGTAGTTATCGGTTTCGAGTATCAGACTTGCGAATATTTTGATGGTTTCTCAACCATTCCTTAAATTCAAACAACCATATCTCGCGAACGGATGGACTAATTCGGGAAATTCCTGTTGCATCTGAAAGCAGAAACTCGCCCGATTACAGCGGTATGTGTATTTTTCCCCAAGGCCATAGTAGTTATTGGTTTCGTGTATCAGACTTTCGAAAATATGGATGGTTTCTCAACCATTCCTTAACTTCAAACTCCCATATCTCGCGAACGGATAGAGGAAATCGAGGAATTCCTGTGGCATCTGAAAGTAGAAACTCGCCCGATTACAACGGTATGTGTATTTTTCCCCTAGGCCATTGTAGTTATTGGTTTCGTGTATCAGACTTGCGAAAATTTTGATGGTTTCTCAACCATTCCTTAACTTCAAACTCCCGTATCTCGCGAACGGATTGACTAACTCGAGAAATTCCTGTTGGATCTGATAGCAGAAACAGGCCCGACTACAGCGGTATGTGTATTTTTCCTCTAGGCCGCAGTAGTTATCGGTTTCGAGTATCAGACTTGCGAAAATTTTGATTGTTTCTCAACCATTCCTTCACTTCAAACTCCTATATCTCGCGAACGGTGTGTGGAAATCGAGAAATTCCGGTTGCATCTGAAAGTAGAAACTCGCCCGATTACAAGGGTATGTGTATTTATGCTCTAGGACATAGTAGTTACTCGTTTCGTGTATCAGACTTGCAAAAATTTTGATGGTTCCTCAACCATTCCTTCACTTCAAACTCCTATATCTCGCGAACGGATTGAGGAAATCGAGAAATTCCTGTTGCATCTGAATGTAGAAACTCGCCCGATTGCAACGGTATCTGTATTTTTCCCCTATGCCATTGTAGTTATTGGTTTCGAGTATCAGACTTGCGAATATTTTGATGGTTTCTCTACCATTCTTCAACTTCAAACTCCCATATCTCGCGAACGGATTGACTAACTCGAGAAATTCCTGTTGCATCTGATAGCAGAAACACGCCCGACTACAGCGGTATGTGTATTTTTCCTCTAGGCCGCAGTAGTTATCGGTTTCGAGTATCAGACTTGCGAAAATTTTGATTGTTTCTCAACCATTCCTTCACTTCAAACTCCTATATCTCGCGAACGGTGTGTGGAAATCGAGAAATTCCGGTTGCATCTGAAAGTAGAAACTCGCCCGATTACAAGGGTATGTGTATTTATGCTCTAGGCCATAGTAGTTACTCGTTTCGAGTATCAGACTTGCGAAAATTTTGATGGTTTCTCAGCCATTCCTTAATTTCAAACAACCATATCTCGCGAACGGAATGCCGAAATCGAGAAATTCCTGATGCATCTGAAAGCAGAAGCTCGCCCGATTAGAACGGTATGTGTATTTTTGCTCTAGGACATAGTAGTTATTCGTTTCGAGTATCAGACTTGCGAAAATTTTGATGGTTTCTCGACCATTCCTTAACACCAAACAACCATATCTCGCGAACGGATTGACTAATTCGGGAAATTCCTGTTGCATCTGATAGCAGAAACTCGCCCGATTACAGCGGTATGTGTATTTTTGCCCAAGGTCATAGTAGTTATTGGTTTCGTGTATCAGGCTTGCGAATATGTTGATGGTTTCTCAACCATTCCTTCACTTCAAACTCCTATATCTCGCGAACGGATTGAGGAAATCGAGAAATTCCTGTTGCATCTGAAAGTAGAAACTCGCCCGATTACAACGGTATGTGTATTTTTCCCCTAGGCCATTGTAGTTATTCGTTTCGAGTATCAGACTTGCGAAAATTTTGATGGTTTCTCGACCATTAATTAACACCAAACAACCATATCTCGCGAACGGATTGACTAATTCGCGAAATTCCTGTTGCATCTGAAAGCAGAAACTCGCCCGATTACAGCGTTATGTGTATTTTTGCCCACGGTCATAGTAGTTGTTGGTTTCGTGTATCAGACTTGCGAAAATTTTGATGGTTTCTCAACCATTCCTTAACTTCAAACTCCCATATCTCGCGAACGGATTGACAAACTCGAGAAATTCCGGTTGCATCTGAAAGAAGAAACTCGCCCGATTACAACGATATGTGTATTTTTCCCCTAGGCCATTCCAGTTATTCGTTTCTAGCATCAGAATTGCGAAAATTTTGATGGTTTTTCAACCATTCCTTAACTTCAAACTCCCATATCTCGCGAACGGATGGACGAATCCGAAAAATTTCTGTTGCAACTGAAAGAAGAAACTCTCCCGTTTACAACGGTATGTGTATTTATGCTCTAGGACATAGTAGATATTCGTTTCGAGTATCAGACTTGCAAAAATTTTGATGGTTTCTAAACCATTCCTTAAATTCAATCTCCTATATCTCGTGAACGGAATGAGGAAATCGAGAAACTCCTGTTGCAACTGAAAGTAGAATCTCGCCCGATTACAACGGTATGTGTATTTTTCCCCTAGGCCATTGTAGTTATTGGTTTCGAGTATCAGACTTGCGAATATTTTGATGGTTTCTCAACCATTCCTTCCCTTCAAACTCCTATATCTCGCGAACGGATTGAGGAAATCGAGAAATTCCTGGTGCATCTGAATGTAGAAACTCGCGCGATTTCAACGGTATGTGTATTTTTCCCCTAGGCCATTGTAGTTATTGGTTTCGAGTATCAGACTTGCGAATATTTTGATGGTTTCTCAACAATTCCTTAACTTCAAACTCCCATATCTAGCGAACGGATTGACGAACTCGAGAAATTCCTGTTGCATCTGAAAGAAGCAACTCGCCCGATTACAACGGTATGTGTATTTTTCCCCTAGGCCATAGTAGTTATTGGTTTCGAGTATCAGACTTGCGAAAATTTTGATGGTTCCTCAACCATTCCTTCACTTCAAACTTCTATATCTCGCGAACGGATTGAGGAAATCGAGGAATTCCTGTTGCATCTGAAAGTAGAAACTCGCCCGATTACAGCGGTATGTGTATTTTTCCCCTAGGCCATTGTAGTTATTGGTTTCGAGTATCAGACTTGCGAATATTTTGATGGTTTCTCAACAATTTGTTAACTTAAAACTCCCATATCTCGCGAACGGATTGACTAACTCGAGAAATTCCTGTTGCATCTGATAGCAGAAACACGACCGACTACAGCGGTATGTGTATTTTTCCCCTAGGCCATAGTAGTTATTGGTTTCGAGTATCAGACTTGCGAAAATTTTGATGGTTTCTCAACCATTCCTTCACCTCAAACTCCTATATCTCGCGTACGGTTTGTGGAAATCGAGAAATTCCTGTTGCATCTGAATGTAGAAACTTGCCCGATTACAACGGTATGTGTTATTTTCCCCTAGGCCATTGTAGATATTCGTTTCTAGCTTCAGAATTGCGAAAATTTTGATGGTCTCTCAACCATCCCTTAACACCAAACTCCGATATTTCGCGAACGGATTGACGAATCCGAAATATTTCTGTTGCATCTGGAAGTAGTAACTCTCCCGATTACAAGGGTACGTGTATTTTTCCCCTAGGCCATTGTAGTTATTCGTTTCGAGTATCAGACTTGCGAAAATTTTGATGGTTTCTCAACCATTCCTTCAATTCAAACTCCTATATCTCGCGAACGGATTGAGGAAATCGAGAAATTCCTGTTGCATCTGAATGTAGAAGCTCGCCTGATTACAACGGTACCTGTATTTTTCCCCTATGCCATTGTAGTTATTGGTTTCGAGTATCAGACTTGCGAATATTTTGATGGTTTCTCTACCATTCTTCAACTTCAAACTCCCATATCTCGCGAACGGATTGACTAATCGAAGAAATTCCTGTTGCATCTGATAGCAGAAACACGCCCGACTACAGCGGTATGTGTATTTTTCCTCTAGGCCATAGTAGTTATTCGTTCCGAGTATCAGACTTGCGAAAATCTTGATGGTTTCTCAGCCATTCCTTAACTTCAAACAACCATATCTCGCGAACGGAATGCCGAAATCGAGAAATCCCTGTTGCATCTGAAAGCAGAAGCTCGGCCGATTACAACAGTATGTCTATTTTTCCCCTATGCCATTGTAGTTATTGGTTTCGTGTATCGGACTTGCGAAAATTTTGATGGCTTCTCAAGCATTCCTTAACTTCAAACTCCCATATCTCGAGAACTGATTGAGGAAATCGAGAAATTCCTGTGGCATCTGAAAGTAGAAACTCGCCCGATTACAACGGTATGTGTATTTATGCTCTAGGACATAGTAGTTATTCGTTTCGAGAATCACACTTGCAAAAATTTTGATGGTTTCTCAACCATTCCTTAACTTCAATCTCCTATATCTCGCGAACGGATTGACCAAATCGGGAAATTCCTGTTACATCTGAAAGCAGAAACTCTCCCGATTACAACGGTATGTGTATTTTTCCCCTAGGCCATTGTAGTTATTGGTTTCGTGTATCAGACTTGCGAAAATTTTGATGGTTTCTCAACCATTCCTTAACTTCAAACTCCCATATCTCGCGAACGGGTTGACTAACTCGAGAAATTCCTGTTGCATCTGAAAGCAGAAACACGCCCGATTATAACGGTATGTGTATTTTTGCCCAAGGTCATAGTAGTTATTGGTTTCGAGTATCAGACGTGCGAAAATTTTGATCGTTTCTCAACCATCCCTTAACTCCAAACTCCGATATTTCGCGAACGGATTGACGAATCCGAAAAATTTCTGTTGCATCTGAAAGTAGAAACTCGCCCGATTACAATGGTGTGTGTACTTTTCCCCTAGGCCATTCCAGTTATTGGTTTCGAGTACCAAATCAGCGAAAATTTTGGTGGTTTCTCAACCATTAATTAACTTCAAACTCCCATATCTCGCAAACGGATTGACGGACTCGAGAAATTCCTGTTGAATCTGAAAGTAGAAACTCGCGCGATTACAATGGTGTGTGTACTTTTCCCCTAGGCCATAGTAGTTATTGATTTCGAGTATCAGACTTGCGAAAATTTTGATGGTTGCTCAAGCGCTCCTTAACTTCAAACTCCCATATCTCGCGAACGGATTGACGAACTCGAGAAATTCCTGTTGCATCTGAAAGTAGAAACTCGCCCGATTTCAATGGTGTGTGTACTTTTCCCCTAGGCCAATCCAGTTATTGGTTTCGAGTATCAAATCAGCGAAAATTTTGGTGGTTTCTCAACCATTCCTTAACTTCAAACTCCCATATCTCGCGAACGGATTGACGAACTCGATAAATTCCTGTTGAATCTGAAAGGAGAAACTCGCCCGATTACAATGGTGTGTGTACTTTTCCCCTAGGCCATAGTAGTTATTCGTTTCGAGTATCAGACTTGCGAAAATTTTTATTGTTGTTCAAGCGTTCCTTAACTTCAAACTCCCATATCTCGCGAACGGATTGACGATCTCGAGACATTCCTATTGCATCTGAAAGGAGAAACTCGCCCGATTTCAACGGTATGTGTACTTTTTCCCTAGAACATTCCAGTCATTGGTTTCGTGTATCAGACTTGCGAAAATTTTGATGGTTTCTCAACCATTCCTTAACTTCAAACTCCCATATCTCGCGAACGGATTGACGAACTCGAGAAATTCCTCTTGAATCTGAAAGTAGTAACTCGCCCGATTACAATGGTGTGTGTACTTTTCCCCTAGGCCATAGTAGTTATTGGTTTCGGGTATCAGACTTGCGAAAATTTTGATGGTTGCTCAAGCGTTCCTTAACTTCAAACTCCCATATCTCGCGAACGGATTGACGAACTCGAGAAATTCCTGTTGCATCTAAAAGTAGAAACTCGCCCGATTACAATGGTGTGTGCACTGTTCCCCTAGACCTTAGTAGTTATTGGTTTCGAGTATCAGACTTGCGAAAATTTTGATGGTTGCTCAAGCGTTCCTTAACTTCAAACTCCCATATCTCGCGAACGGATTGACGAACTCGAGAAATTCCTGTTGCATCGGAAAGTAGAAACTCGCCGGATTACAATGGTGTGTGTACTTTTCCCCTAGGCCATTCCAGTTATTGGTTTCGAGTATCAAATCAGCGAAAATTTTGATGGTTGCTCAAGCGTTCCTTAACTTCAAACTCCCATATCTCGCGAACGGATTGACGAACTCGAGAAATTCCTGTTGCATCTGAAAGTAGAAACCCACCCGATAACAATGGTGTGTGTACTTTTCCCCTAGGCCATAGTAGTTATTGGTTTCGAGTATCCGACTTGCGAAAATTTTGATGGTTGCTCAAGCGTTCCTTAACTTCAAACTCCCATATCTCGCGAACGGATTGACGAACTCGAGAAATTCCTGTTGCATCTGAAAGGAGAATCTCGCCCGATTACAGTGGTGTGTGTACTTTTCCCCTAGGCCATAGTAGTTATTGATTTCGAGTATCAGACTTGCGAAAATTTTGATGGTTGCTCAAGCGTTCCTTAACTTCAAACTCCCATATCTCGCGAACGGATTGACGAACTCGAGAAATTCCTGTTGCATCTGAAAGGAGAAACTCGCCCGATTACAATGATGTGTGTACTTTTCCCCTAGACCATAGCAGTTATTGGTTTCGAGTATCAGACTTGCGAAAATTTTGATGGTTTCTCAACCATTCCTTAACTTCAAACTCCCATATCTCGCGAACGATTTGACGAACTCGAGAAATTCCTGTTCCATCTGAAAGCAGGAACTCGCTCGAATACAATGGTGTGTGTACTTTTCCCCTAGGCCATTCCAGTTATTGGTTTCGAGTATCAGACCAGCGAAAATTTTGATGGTTGCTCAAGCGTTCCTTAACTTCAAACTCCCATATCTCGCGAACGGATTGACGAACTCGAGAAATTCCTGTTGCATCGGAAAGTAGAAACTCGCCGGATTACAATGGTGTGTGTACTTTTCCCCTAGGCCATTCCAGTTATTGGTTTCGAGTATCAAATCAGCGAAAATTTTGATGGTTGCTCAAGCGTTCCTTAACTTCAAACTCCCATATCTCGCGAACGGATTGACGAACTCGAGAAATTCCTGTTGCATCTGAAAGTAGAAACTCGCCCGATTACAATGGTGTGTGTACTTTTCCCCTAGGCCATAGTAGTTATTGATTTCGAGTATCAGACTTGCGAAAATTTTGATGGTTGCTCAAGCGTTCCTTAACTTCAAACTCCCATATCTCGCGAACGGATTGACGAACTCGAGAAATTCCTGTTGCATCTGAAAGTAGAAACTCGCCCGATTTCAACGGTATGTGTACTTTTTCCCTAGAACATTCCAGTTATTGGTTTCGTGTATCAGACTTGCGAAAATTTTGATGGTTTCTCAACCATTCCTAAACTTCAAATTCCCATATGTCGCGAACGGATTGACGAACTCGAGAAATTCCTGTTGCATCTGAAAGTAGAAACTCGCCCGATTACAATGGTGTGTGTACTTTTCCCCTAGGCCATTCCAGTTATTGGTTTCGAGTACCAAATCAGCGAAAATTTTGGTGGTTTCTCAACCATTAATTAACTTCAAACTCCCATATCTCGCAAACGGATTGACGGACTCGAGAAATTCCTGTTGAATCTGAAAGTAGAAACTCGCGCGATTACAATGGTGTGTGTACTTTTCCCCTAGGCCATAGTAGTTATTGATTTCGAGTATCAGACTTGCGAAAATTTTGATGGTTGCTCAAGCGCTCCTTAACTTCAAACTCCCATATCTCGCGAACGGATTGACGAACTCGAGAAATTCCTGTTGCATCTGAAAGTAGAAACTCGCCCGATTTCAATGGTGTGTGTACTTTTCCCCTAGGCCAATCCAGTTATTGGTTTCGAGTATCAAATACGCGAAAATTTTGGTGGTTTCTCAACCATTCCTTAACTTCAAACTCCCATATCTCGCGAACGGATTGACGAACTCGAGAAATTCCTGTTGAATCTGAAAGTAGAAACTCGCCCGATTACAATGGTGTGTGTACTTTTCCCCTAGGCCATAGTAGTTATTCGTTTCGAGTATCAGACTTGCGAAAATTTTTATGGTTGTTCAAGCGTTCCTTAACTTCAAACTCCCATATCTCGCGAACGGATTGACGATCTCGAGACATTCCTATTGCATCTGAAAGGAGAAACTCGCCCGATTTCAACGGTATGTGTACTTTTTCCCTAGAACATTCCAGTCATTGGTTTCGTGTATCAGACTTGCGAAAATTTTGATGGTTTCTCAACCATTCCTAAACTTCAAATTCCCATATGTCGCGAACGGATTGACGAACTCGAGAAATTCCTGTTGCATCTGAAAGTAGAAACTCGCCCGATTACAATGGTGTGTGTACTTTTCCCCTAGGCCATTCCAGTTATTGGTTTCGAGTACCAAATCAGCGAAAATTTTGGTGGTTTCTCAACCATTAATTAACTTCAAACTCCCATATCTCGCAAACGGATTGACGGACTCGAGAAATTCCTGTTGAACCTGAAAGTAGAAACACGCTCGATTACAATGGTGTGTGTACTTTTCCCCTAGGCCATTCCAGTTATTGGTTTCGAGTATCAGACCAGCGTAAATTTTGATGATTCCTCAACCATTCCTTAATTTCAAACTCCCATATCTCGCGAACGGATTGACGAACTCGAGTAATTCCTATTGCATCTGAAAGGAGAAACTCGCCCGATTTCAACGGTATGTGTACTTTTTCCCTAGGCCATTCCAGTTATTGGTTTCGTGTATCAGACTTGCGAAAATTTTGGTGGTTTCTCAACCATTCCTTAACTTCAAACTCCCATATCTCGCGAACGGATTGACGAACTCGAGAAATTCCTGTTCAATCTGAAAGTAGAAACTCGCCCGATTACAATGGTGTGTGTACTTTTCCCCTAGGCCATAGTAGTTATTCGTTTCGAGTATCAGACTTGCGAATATTTTTATGGTTGTTCAAGCGTTCCTTAACTTCAAACTCCCATATCTCGCGAACGGATTGACGATCTCGAGACATTCCTATTGCATCTGAAAGGAGAAACTCGCCCGATTTCAACGGTATGTGTACTTTTTCCCTAGAACATTCCAGTTATTGGTTTCGTGTATCAGACTTGCGAAAATTTTGATGGTTTCTCAACCATTCCTAAACTTCAAATTCCCATATGTCGCGAACGGATTGACGAACTCGAGAAATTCCTGTTGCATCTGAAAGTAGAAACTCGCGCGATTACAATGGTGTGTGTACTTTTCCCCTAGGCCATAGTAGTTATTGATTTCGAGTATCAGACTTGCGAAAATTTTGGTGGTTTCTCAACCATTAATTAACTTCAAACTCCCATATCTCGCAAACGGATTGACGGACTCGAGAAATTCCTGTTGAATCTGAAAGTAGAAACTCGCTCGATTACAATGGTGTGTGTACTTTTCCCCTAGGCCATTCCAGTTATTGGTTTCGAGTACCAAATCAGCGAAAATTTTGGTGGTTTCTCAACCATTAATTAACCTCAAACTCCCATATCTCGCAAACGGATTGACGGACTCGAGAAATTCCTGTTGAATCTGAAAGTAGAAACTCGCGCGATTACAATGGTGTGTGTACTTTTCCCCTAGGCCATAGTAGTTATTGATTTCGAGTATCAGACTTGCGAAAATTTTGATGGTTGCTCAAGCGTTCCTTAACTTCAAACTCCCATATCTCGCGAACGGATTGACGAACTCGAGAAATTCCTGTTGCATCTGAAAGTAGAAACTCGCCCGATTTCAATGGTGTGTGTACTTTTCCCCTAGGCCAATCCAGTTATTGGTTTCGAGTATCAAATCAGCGAAAATTTTGGTGGTTTCTCAACCATTCCTTAACTTCAAACTCCCATATCTCGCGAACGGATTGACGAACTCGAGAAATTCCTGTTGCATCTGAAAGGAGAAACTCGCCCGATTACAGTGGTGTGTGTACTTTTCCCCTAGGCCATAGTAGTTATTGATTTCGAGTATCAGACTTGCGAAAATTTTGATGGTTGCTCAAGCGTTCCTTAACTTCAAACTCCCATATCTCGCGAACGGATTGACGAACTCGAGAAATTCCTGTTGCATCTGAAAGGAGAAACTCGCCCGATTACAATGATGTGTGTACTTTTCCCCTAGACCATAGCAGTTATTGGTTTCGAGTATCAGACTTGCGAAAATTTTGATGGTTTCTCAACCATTCCTTAACTTCAAACTCCCATATCTCGCGAACGATTTGACGAACTCGAGAAATTCCTGTTCCATCTGAAAGCAGGAACTCGCTCGAATACAATGGTGTGTGTACTTTTCCCCTAGGCCATTCCAGTTATTGGTTTCGAGTATCAGACCAGCGAAAATTTTGATGGTTGCTCAAGCGTTCCTTAACTTCAAACTCCCATATGTCGCGAACGGATTGACGAACTCGAGAAATTCCTGTTGCATCTGAAAGTAGAAACTCGCCCGATTACAATGGTGTGTGTACTTTTCCCCTAGGCCATTCCAGTTATTGGTTTCGAGTACCAAATCAGCGAAAATTTTGGTGGTTTCTCAACCATTAATTAACTTCAAACTCCCATATCTCGCAAACGGATTGACGGACTCGAGAAATTCCTGTTGAATCTGAAAGTAGAAACTCGCGCGATTACAATGGTGTGTGTGCTTTTCCCCTAGGCCATAGTAGTTATTGATTTCGAGTATCAGACTTGCGAAAATTTTGATGGTTGCTCAAGCGCTCCTTAACTTCAAACTCCCATATCTCGCGAACGGATTGACGAACTCGAGAAATTCCTGTTGCATCTCAAAGTAGAAACTCGCCCGATTTCAATGGTGTGTGTACTTTTCCCCTAGGCCAATCCAGTTATTGGTTTCGAGTATCAAATCAGCGAAAATTTTGGTGGTTTCTCAACCATTCCTTAACTTCAAACTCCCATATCTCGCGAACGGATTGACGAACTCGAGAAATTCCTGTTGAATCTGAAAGTAGAAACTCGCCCGATTACAATGGTGTGTGTACTTTTCCCCTAGGCCATAGTAGTTATTCGTTTCGAGTATCAGACTTGCGAAAATTTTTATGGTTGTTCAAGCGTTCCTTAACTTCAAACTCCCATATCTCGCGAACGGATTGACGATCTCGAGACATTCCTATTGCATCTGAAAGGAGAAACTCGCCCGATTTCAACGGTATGTGTACTTTTTCCCTAGAACATTCCAGTTATTGGTTTCGTGTATCAGACTTGCGAAAATTTTGATGGTTTCTCAACCATTCCTAAACTTCAAATTCCCATATGTCGCGAACGGATTGACGAACTCGAGAAATTCCTGTTGCATCTGAAAGTAGAAACTCGCCCGATTACAATGGTGTGTGTACTTTTCCCCTAGGCCATTCCAGTTATTGGTTTCGAGTACGAAATCAGCGAAAATTTTGGTGGTTTCTCAACCATTAATTAACTTCAAAATCCCATATCTCGCAAACGGATTGACGGACTCGAGAAATTCCTGTTGAATCTGAAAGTAGAAACTCGCTCGATTACAATGGTGTGTGTACTTTTCCCCTAGGCCATTCCAGTTATTGGTTTCGAGTATCAGACCAGCGAAAATTTTGATGATTCCTCAACCATTCCTTAATTTCAAACTCCCATATCTCGCGAACGGATTGACGAACTCGAGTAATTCCTATTGCATCTGGAAGGGGAAACTCGCCCGATTTCAACGGTATGTGTACTTTTTCCCTAGGCCATTCCAGTTATTGGTTTCGTGTATCAGACTTGCGAAAATTTTGGTGGTTTCTCAACCATTCCTTAACTTCAAACTCCCATATCTCGCGAACGGATTGACGAACTCGAGAAATTCCTGTTGAATCTGAAAGTAGAAACTCGCCCGATTACAATGGTGTGTGTACTTTTCCCCTAGGCCATAGTAGTTATTCGTTTCGAGTATCAGACTTGCGAATATTTTTATGGTTGTTCAAGCGTTCCTTAACTTCAAACTCCCATATCTCGCGAACGATTTGACGAACTCGAGAAATTCCTGTTCCATCTGAAAGCAGGAACTCGCTCGATTACAATGGTGTGTGTACTTTTCCCCTAGGCCATTCCAGTTATTGGTTTCGAGTATCAGACCGGCGAAAATTTTGATGATTCCTCAACCATTCCTTAATTTCAAACTCCCATATCTCGCGAACGGATTGACGAACTCGAGTAATTCCTATTGCATCTGAAAGGAGAAACTCGCCCGATTTCAACGGTATGTGTACTTTTTCCCTAGGCCATTCCAGTTATTGGTTTCGTGTATCAGACTTGCGAAAATTTTGGTGGTTTCTCAACCATTCCTTAACTTCAAACTCCCATATCTCGCGAACGGATTGACGAACTCGAGAAATTCCTGTTGAATCTGAAAGTAGAAACTCGCCCGATTACAATGGTGTGTGTACTTTTCCCCTAGGCCATTCCAGTTATTGGTTTCGAGTACCAAATCAGCGAAAATTTTGGTGGTTTCTCAACCATTAATTAACTTCAAACTCCCATATCTCGCAAACGGATTGACGGACTCGAGAAATTCCTGTTGAATCTGAAAGTAGAAACTCGCTCGATTACAATGGTGTGTGCACTTTTCCCCTAGGCCATTCCAGTTATTGGTTTCGAGTATCAGACCAGCGAAAATTTTGATGATTCCTCAACCATTCCTTAATTTCAAACTCCCATATCTCGCGAACGGATTGACGAACTCGAGTAATTCCTATTGCATCTGAAAGGAGAAACTCGCCCGATTTCAACGGTATGTGTACTTTTTCCCTAGGCCATTCCAGTTATTGGTTTCGTGTATCAGACTTGCGAAAATTTTGGTGGTTTCTCAACCATTCCTTAACTTCAAACTCCCATATCTCGCGAACGGATTGACGAACTCGAGAAATTCCTGTTGAATCTGAAAGTAGAAACTCGCCCGATTACAATGGTGTGTGTACTTTTCCCCTAGGCCATAGTAGTTATTCGTTTCGAGTATCAGACTTGCGAATATTTTTATGGTTGTTCAAGCGTTCCTTAACTTCAAACTCCCATATCTCGCGAACGATTTGACGAACTCGAGAAATTCCTGTTCCATCTGAAAGCAGGAACTCGCTCGATTACAATGGTGTGTGTACTTTTCCCCTAGGCCGTTCCAGTTATTGGTTTCGAGTATCAGACCAGCGAAAATTTTGATGATTCCTCAACCATTCCTTAATTTCAAACTCCCATATCTCGCGAACGGATTGACGATCTCGAGACATTCCTATTGCATCTGAAAGGAGAAACTCGCCCGATTTCAACGGTATGTGTACTTTTTCCCTAGGCCATTCCAGTTATTGGTTTCGTGTATCAGACTTGCGAAAATTTTGATGGTTTCTCAACCATTCCTAAACTTCAAATTCCCATGTGTCGCGAACGGATTGACGAACTCGAGAAATTCCTGTTGCATCTGAAAGTAGAAACTCGCCCGATTACAATGGTGTGTGTACTTTTCCCCTAGGCCATTCCAGTTATTGGTTTCGAGTACCAAATCAGCGAAAATTTTGGTGGTTTCTCAACCATTAATTAACTTCAAACTCCCATATCTCGCAAACGGATTGACGGACTCGAGAAATTCCTGTTGAATCTGAAAGTAGAAACTCGCCCGATTACAATGGTGTGTGTACTTTTCCCCTAGGCCATAGTAGTTATTGGTTTCGAGTATCAGACTTGCGAAAATTTTGATGGTTTCTCAACCATTCCTTAACTTCAAACTCCCATATCTCGCGAACGGATTGACGAACTCGAGAAATTCCTGTTGAATCTGAAAGTAGAAACTCGCCTAATTACAATGGTGTGTGTACTTTCCCCCTAGGCCATTCCAGTTATTGGTTTCGAGTATCAAATCAGCGAAAATTTTGATGGTTGCTCAAGCGTTCCTTAACTTCAAACTCCCATATCTCGCGAACGGATTGACGAACTCGAGAAATTCCTGTTGCATCTGAAAGTAGAAACCCACCCGATAACAATGGTGTGTGTACTTTTCCCCTAGACCTTAGTAGTTTTTGGTTTCGAGTATCAGACTTGCGAAAATTTTGATGGTTGCTCAAGCGTTCCTTAACTTCAAACTCCCATATCTCGCGAACGGATTGACGAACTCGAGAAATTCCTGTTGCATCGGAAAGTAGGAACTCGCCGTATTAGAATGGTGTGCGTACTTTTCCCCTAGGCCATTCCAGTTATTGGTTTCGAGTATCAAATCGGCGAAAATTTTGATGGTTTCTCAACCATTCCTTAACTTCAAACTCCCATATCTCGCGAACGGATTGACGAACTCGAGAAGTTCCTGTTGAATATGAAAGTAGAAACTCGCCGGATTACAATGGTGTGTGTACTTGACCCCTAGGCCATTCCAATTATTGGTTTCGGGTATCAAATCTGCGAAAATTTTGATGGTTCCTCAAACATTCCTTAATTTCAAACTCCCATATCTCGCAAACGGATTGACGAACTCGAGTAATTCCAATTGCATCTGAAAGGAGAAACTCGCCCGATTTCAACGGTATGGGTACTTTTTCCCTAGGCCATTCCAGTTATTGGTTTCGGGTATCAGAATTGCGAAAATTTTGATGGTTGCTCAAGCGTTCCTTAACTTCAAACTCCCATATCTTGCGAACGGATACACGAACTCGAGTAATTCCTATTGCATCTGAAAGGAGAAACTCGCCGGATTACAATGGTGTGTGTACTTTTCCCCTAGGCCATTCCAATTATTGGTTTCGGGTATCAAATCAGCGAAAATTTTGATGCCTTCTCAACCATTCCTTAACTTCAAACTCCCATATCTCGCGAACGGATTGACGAACTCGAGAAATTCCTTTTGCATCTGAAAGTAGAAACTCGCCCGATTACAATGGTGTGTGTACTTTTCCCCTAGACCATAGTAGTTATTGGTTTCGAGTATCAGACTTGCGAAAATTTTGATGGTTTCTCAACCATTCCTTAACTTCGAACTCCCATATCTCGCGAACGGATTGACGAACTCGAGAAATTCCTGTTGCATCTGAAAGTAGAAACTCGCCCGATTACAACGGTATGGGTACTTTTCCCTAGGCCATTCCAGTTATTGGTTTCGGGTATCAAATCAGCGAAAATTTTGATGGTTGCTCAAGCGTTCCTTAACTTCAAACTCCCATATCTCGCGAACGGATTGACGAACTCGAGAAATTCCTGTTCCATCTGAAAGTAGAAACTCTCCCGATTACAATGGTGTGTGTACTTTTCCCCTAGGCCATTGTAGTTATTGGTTTCGAGTATCAGACTTGCGAAAATTTTGATGGTTGCTCAAGCGTTCCTTAACATCAAACTCCCATATCTTGCGAACGGATTGTCGAACTCGAGAAATTCCTGTTGCATCTGAAAGTAGAAACTCGCCCGATTACAACGCTATGTGTATTTTTCCCCTAGGCCTTTGTAGTTATTTGTTTCTGGAATCAGACTTGCGAAAATTTTGATTGATTCAGAACCATTCCTTAACATCAAACTCCCATATCTCGCGAACGGATTGACGGACTCGAGAAGTTCCTGTTGCATCTGAAAGCAGAAACTCGCCCGATTTCAACGGTAAGTGTACTTTTCCCCTAGGCCGTTCCAGTTATTGGTTTCGAGAATCAAATCAGCGAAAATTTTGGTGGTTTCTCAACCATTCCTTAACTTCAAACTCCCATATCTCGCGAACGGATAGACGAACTCGAGTAATTCCTATTGCATCTGAAAGGAGAAACTCGCCCGATTACAATGGTGTGTGTACTTTTCCCCTAGGCCATAGTAGTTATTGGTTTCGAGTATCAGACTTGCGAAAATTTTGATGGTTGCTCAAGCGTTCCTTAAATTCAAACTCCCATATCTCGCGAACGGATTGACGAACTCGAGAAATTCCTGTTGCATCTGAAAGTAGAAACTCGCCGGATTACAATGGTGTGTGTACTTTTCCCCTAGGCCATTGCAGTTATTGGTTTCGAGTATCAGACTTGTGAAAATTTTGATGGTTTCTCAACCATTCCTTAACTTCAAACTCCCATATCTCGCGAACGGATTGACGAACTCGAGAAATTCCTGTTGAATCTGAAAGTAGAAACTCGCCCGATTACAATGGTGTGTGTACTTTTCCCCTAGGCCATAGTAGTTATTGGTTTCGGGTATCAGACTTGCAAAAATTTTGATGGTTGCTCAAGCGTTCCTTAACTTCGAACTCCCATATCTCGCGAACGGATTGACGAACTCGAGAAGTTCCTGTTGCATCTGAAAGTAGAAACCCACCCGATAACAATGGTGTGTGTACTTTTCCCCTAGGCCATAGTAGTTATTGCTTTCGAGTATCAGACTTGCGAAAATTTTGATGGTTGCTCAAGCGTTCCTTAACTTCAAACTCCCATATCTCGCGAACGGATTCACGAACTCGAGAAATTCCTGTTGCACCTGAAAGTAGAAACTCGCACGATTACAATGGTGTGTGCACTTTTCCCCTAGACCTTTGTTGTTATTGGTTTCGAGTATCAGACTTGCGAAAAATTTGATGGTTGCTCAAGCGTTCCTTAGCTTCAAACTCCCATATCTCGCGAACGGATTGACGAACTCGAGAAATTCCTGTTGAATCTGAAAGTAGAAACTCGCCCGATTACAATGGTGTGTTTACTTTTCCCCTAGGCCATAGTAGTTATTGGTTTCTGGTATCAGACTTGCAAAAATTTTGATGGTTGCTCAAGCGTTCCTTAACTTCGAACTCCCATATCTCGCGAACGGATTGACGAACTCGAGAAATTCCTGTTGCATCTGAAAGTAGAAACCCACCCGATAACAATGGTGTGTGTACTTTTCCCCTAGGCCATAGTAGTTATTGGTTTCGAGTATCAGACTTGCGAAAATTTTGATGGTTGCTCAAGCGTTCCTTAACTTCAAACTCCCATACCTCGCGAACGGATTGACGAACTCGAGAAATTCCTGTTGCATCTGAATGTAGAAACTCGCCCGATTACAATGGTGTGTGTACTTTTCCCCTAGGCCACAGTAGTTATTTGTTTCGAGTATCAGACTTGCGAAAATTTTGATGGCTGCTGAAGCGTTCCTTAATTTCAAACTCCCATATCTCGCGAACGGATTGACGAACTCGAAAAGTTCCTGTTGAATATGAAAGTAGAAACTCGCCGGATTACAATGGTGTGTGTACTTTTCCCCTAGGCCATTCCCATTATTGGTTTCGGGTATCAAATCTGCGAAAATTTTGATGGTTCCTCAACCATTCCTTAATTTCAAACTCCCATATCTCGCAAACGGATTGACGAACTCGAGTAATTCCAATTGCATCTGAAAGGAGAAACTCGCCCGATTTCAACGGTATGGGTACTTTTTCCCTAGGCCATTCCAGTTATTGGTTTCGGGTATCAGACTTGCGAAAATTTTGATGGTTTCTCAACCATTCCGAAACTTCAAACTCCCATATCTCGCGAACGGATTGACGAACACGAGAAATTCCTGTTGCATCTGAAAGTAGAAACTCGCCCGATTACAATGGTGTGTGTACTTTTCCCCTAGGCCATTCCGGTTATTGGTGTCGAGTATCAAATCGGCGAAAATTTTGGTGGTTTCTCAACCATTCCTTAACTTCAAACTCCCATATCTCGCGAACGGATTGACGAACTCGAGAAATTCCTGTTGCATCTGAAAGTAGAAACTCGCCCGATTACAACGGTTTTTGTAATTTTGCCCTAGGCCATAGTAGTTATTGGTTTCGAGTATCAGACTTGCGAAAATTTTGATGGTTTCTCAAGCGTTCCTTAACTTCAAACTCCCATATCTCGCGAACGGATTGACGAACTCGAGAAATTCCTGTTGCATCTGAAAGTAGAAACTCGCCGGATTACAACGGTGTGTGTACTTTTACCCTAGGCCATTCCAATTATTGGTTTCGAGTATCAAATCAGCGAAAATTTTGATGGTTTCTCAACCATTCCTTAACTTCATACTCCCATATCTCGCGAACGGATTGACGAACTCGAGAAATTCCTGTCGAAGCTGAAAGTAGAACCTCGTCCGATTACAATGGTGTGTGAACTTTTCCCCTAGGCCATAGTAGTTATTGGTTTCGGTTATAAGACTTGCGAAAATTTTGATGGTTGCTCAAGCGTTCCTTAACTTAAAACTCCCATATCTCGCGAACGGATTGTCGAACTCGAGAAATTCCTGTTGCATCTGAAAGTAGAAACCCACCCGATAACAATGGTGTGTGTACCTTTCCCCTAGGCCATAGTAGTTATTGCTTTCGAGTATCAGACTTGCGAAAATTTTGATGGTTGCTCAAGCGTTCCTTATCTTCAAACTCCCATATCTCGCGAACGGATTGACGAACTCGAAAAATTCCTGTTGCATCGGCAAGTAGAAACTCGCCGGATTACAATGGTGTATGTACTTTTCCCCTAGGCCATTCCAGTTATTGGTTTCGAGTATCAAATCAGCGAAAATTTTGATGGTTTCTCAACCATTCCTTAACTTCAAACTCCCATATCTCGCGAACGGATTGACGAACTCGAGAAATTCCTGTTGAATCTGAAAGTAGAAACTCGCCGGATTACAATGGTGTGTGTACTTTTCCTCTAGGCCATTCCAATTATTGGTTTCGGGTATCAAATCTGCGAAAATTTTGATGGTTTCTCAACCATTCCTTAACTTCAAACTCCCATATCTCGCGAACGGATTGACGAACTCGAGAAGTTCCTGTTGAATATGAAAGTAAAAACTCGCCGGATTACAATGGTGTGTGTACTTTTCCCCTAGGCCATAGTAGTTATTGGTTTCGAGTATCAGACTTGCGAAAATTTTGATGGCTGCTGAAGCGTTCCTTAATTTCAAACTCCCATATCTCGCGAACGGATACACGAACTCGAGTAATTCCTATTGCATCTGAAAGGAGAAACTCGCCCGATTACAATGGTGTGTGTACTTTTCCCCTAGACCATAGTAGTTATTGGTTTCGAGTATCAGACTTGCGAAAATTTTGATGGTTTCTCAAGCATTCCTTAACTTCGAACTCCCATATCTCGCGAACGGATTGACGAACTCGAGAAATTCCTGTTGCATCTGAAAGCAGAAACTCGCCCGATTACAACGGTATGAGTACTTTTTCCCTAGGCCATTCCAGTTATTGGTTTCGGGTATCAGACTTGCGAAAATTTTAATGGTTTCTCAACCATTCCTTAACTTCAAACTCCCATATCTCGCGAACGATTTGACGAACTCGAGAAATTCCTGTTGCATCTGAAAGTAGAAACTCGCCCGATTACAACGGTATGGGTACTTTTTCCCTAGGCCATTCCAGTTATTGGTTTCGGGTATCAGACTTGCGAAAATTTTAATGGTTTCTCAACCATTCCTTAACTTCAAACTCCCATATCTCGCGAACGATTTGACGAACTCGAGAAATTCCTATTGCATCTGAAAGTAGAAACTCGCCCGATTACAACGGTTTGGGTAATTTTGCCCTAGGCCATAGTAGTTATTGGTTTCGAGTATCAGACTTGCGAAAATTTTGATGGTTTCTCAAGCGTTCCTTAACTTCAAACTCCCATATCTCGCGAACGGATTGACGAACTCGAGAAATTCCTGTTGCATCTGAAAGTAGAAACTCGCCGGATTACAACTGTGTGTGTACTTTTCCACTAGGCCATTCCAATTATTGGTTTCGAGTATCAAATCAGCGAAAATTTTGATGGTTTCTCAACCATTCCTTAACTTCAAACTCCCATATCTTGCGAACGGATTGACGAACTCGAGAAATTCCTGTCGAAGCTGAAAGTAGAAACTCGTCCGATTACAATGGTGTGTGAACTTTTCCCCTAGGCCATAGTAGTTATTGGTTTCGGGTATCAGACTTGCGAAAATTTTGATGGTTGCTCAAGCGTTCCTTAACTTAAAACTCCCATATCTCGCGAACGGATTGTCGAACTCGAGAAATTCCTGTTGCATCTGAAAGTAGAAACCCACCCGATAACAATGGTGTGTGTACTTTTCCCCTAGGCCATAGTAGTTATTGGTTTCGAGTATCAGACTTGCGAAAATTTTGATGGTTGCTCAAGCGTTCCTTAACTTCAAACTCCCATACCTTGCGAACGGATTGACGAACTCGAGAAATTCCTGTTGCATTTGAAAGCAGAAACTCGCCCGATTACAATGGTGTGTGTACTTTTCCCCTAGGCCATAGTAGTTATTGGTTTCGAGTATCAGACTTGCGAAAATTTTGATGGCTGCTGAAGCGTTCCTTAATTTCAAACTCCCATATCTCGCGAACGGATACACGAACTCGAGTAATTCCTATTGCATCTGAAAGGAGGAACTCGCCCGATTACAATGGTGTGTGTACTTTTCCCCTAGACCATAGTAGTTATTGGTTTCGAGTATCAGACTTGCGAAAATTTTGATGGTTTCTCAAGCGTTCCTTAACTTCGAACTCCCATATCTCGCGAACGGATTGACGAACTCGAGAAATTCCTGTTGCATCTGAAAGTAGAAACTCGCCCGATTACAACGGTATGAGTACTTTTTCCCTAGGCCATTCCAGTTATTGGTTTCGAGTATCAGACCAGCGAAAATTTTGATGATTCCTCAACCATTCCTTAATTTCAAACTCCCATATCTCGCGAACGGATTGACGAACTCGAGTAATTCCTATTGCATCTGAAAGGGGAAACTCGCCCGATTTCAACGGTATGTGTACTTTTTCCCTAGGCCATTCCAGTTATTGGTTTCGTGTATCAGACTTGCGAAAATTTTGGTGGTTTCTCAACCATTCCTTAACTTCAAACTCCCATATCTCGCGAACGGATTGACGAACTCGAGAAATTCCTGTTGAATCTGAAAGTAGAAACTCGCCCGATTACAATGGTGTGTGTACTTTTCCCCTAGGCCATAGTAGTTATTCGTTTCGAGTATCAGACTTGCGAATATTTTTATGGTTGTTCAAGCGTTCCTTAACTTCAAACTCCCATATCTCGCGAACGATTTGACGAACTCGAGAAATTCCTGTTCCATCTGAAAGCAGGAACTCGCTCGATTACAATGGTGTGTGTACTTTTCCCCTAGGCCATTCCAGTTATTGGTTTCGAGTATCAGACCGGCGAAAATTTTGATGATTCCTCAACCATTCCTTAATTTCAAACTCCCATATCTCGCGAACGGATTGACGAACTCGAGTAATTCCTATTGCATCTGAAAGGAGAAACTCGCCCGATTTCAACGGTATGTGTACTTTTTCCCTAGGCCATTCCAGTTATTGGTTTCGTGTATCAGACTTGCGAAAATTTTGGTGGTTTCTCAACCATTCCTTAACTTCAAACTCCCATATCTCGCGAACGGATTGACGAACTCGAGAAATTCCTGTTGAATCTGAAAGTAGAAACTCGCCCGATTACAATGGTGTGTGTACTTTTCCCCTAGGCCATTCCAGTTATTGGTTTCGAGTACCAAATCAGCGAAAATTTTGGTGGTTTCTCAACCATTAATTAACTTCAAACTCCCATATCTCGCAAACGGATTGACGGACTCGAGAAATTACTGTTGAATCTGAAAGTAGAAACTCGCTCGATTACAATGGTGTGTGCACTTTTCCCCTAGGCCATTCCAGTTATTGGTTTCGAGTATCAGACCAGCGAAAATTTTGATGATTCCTCAACCATTCCTTAATTTCAAACTCCCATATCTCGCGAACGGATTGACGAACTCGAGTAATTCCTATTGCATCTGAAAGGAGAAACTCGCCCGATTTCAACGGTATGTGTACTTTTTCCCTAGGCCATTCCAGTTATTGGTTTCGTGTATCAGACTTGCGAAAATTTTGGTGGTTTCTCAACCATTCCTTAACTTCAAACTCCCATATCTCGCGAACGGATTGACGAACTCGAGAAATTCCTGTTGAATCTGAAAGTAGAAACTCGCCCGATTACAATGGTGTGTGTACTTTTCCCCTAGGCCATAGTAGTTATTCGTTTCGAGTATCAGACTTGCGAATATTTTTATGGTTGTTCAAGCGTTCCTTAACTTCAAACTCCCATATCTCGCGAACGATTTGACGAACTCGAGAAATTCCTGTTCCATCTGAAAGCAGGAACTCGCTCGATTACAATGGTGTGTGTACTTTTCCCCTAGGCCGTTCCAGTTATTGGTTTCGAGTATCAGACCAGCGAAAATTTTGATGATTCCTCAACCATTCCTTAATTTCAAACTCCCATATCTCGCGAACGGATTGACGATCTCGAGACATTCCTATTGCATCTGAAAGGAGAAACTCGCCCGATTTCAACGGTATGTGTACTTTTTCCCTAGGCCATTCCAGTTATTGGTTTCGTGTATCAGACTTGCGAAAATTTTGATGGTTTCTCAACCATTCCTAAACTTCAAATTCCCATGTGTCGCGAACGGATTGACGAACTCGAGAAATTCCTGTTGCATCTGAAAGTAGAAACTCGCCCGATTACAATGGTGTGTGTACTTTTCCCCTAGGCCATTCCAGTTATTGGTTTCGAGTACCAAATCAGCGAAAATTTTGGTGGTTTCTCAACCATTAATTAACTTCAAACTCCCATATCTCGCAAACGGATTGACGGACTCGAGAAATTCCTGTTGAATCTGAAAGTAGAAACTCGCCCGATTACAATGGTGTGTGTACTTTTCCCCTAGGCCATAGTAGTTATTGGTTTCGAGTATCAGACTTGCGAAAATTTTGATGGTTTCTCAACCATTCCTTAACTTCAAACTCCCATATCTCGCGAACGGATTGACGAACTCGAGAAATTCCTGTTGAATCTGAAAGTAGAAACTCTCCTAATTACAATGGTGTGTGTACTTTCCCCCTAGGCCATTCCAGTTATTGGTTTCGAGTATCAAATCAGCGAAAATTTTGATGGTTTCGCAACCATTCCTTAACTTCAAACTCCCATATCTCGCGAACGGATTGACGAACTCGAGAAATTCCTGTTGAATCTGAAAGTAGAAACTCGCCCGATTACAATGGAGTGTGTACTTTTCCCCTAGGCCATACTAGTTATTGGTTTCGGGTATCAGACTTGCGAAAATTTTGATGGTTGCTCAAGCGTTCCTTAACTTCAAACTCCCATATCTCGCGAACGGATTGACGAACTCGAGAAATTCCTGTTGCATCTGAAAGTAGAAACCCACCCGATAACAATGGTGTGTGTACTTTTCCCCTAGACCTTAGTAGTTTTTGGTTTCGAGTATCAGACTTGCGAAAATTTTGATGGTTGCTCAAGCGTTCCTTAACTTCAAACTCTCATATCTCGCGAACGGATTGACGAACTCGAGAAATTCCTGTTGCATCGGAAAGTAGGAACTCGCCGTATTAGAATGGTGTGCGTACTTTTCCCCTAGGCCATTCCAGTTATTGGTTTCGAGTATCAAATCGGCGAAAATTTTGATGGTTTCTCAACCATTCCTTAACTTCAAACTCCCATATCTCGCGAACGGATTGACGAACTCGAGAAGTTCCTGTTGAATATGAAAGTAGAAACTCGCCGGATTACAATGGTGTGTGTACTTGACCCCTAGGCCATTCCAATTATTGGTTTCGGGTATCAAATCTGCGAAAATTTTGATGGTTCCTCAAACATTCCTTAATTTCAAACTCCCATATCTCGCAAACGGATTGACGAACTCGAGTAATTCCAATTGCATCTGAAAGGAGAAACTCGCCCGATTTCAACGGTATGGGTACTTTTTCCCTAGGCCATTCCAGTTATTGGTTTCGGGTATCAGAATTGCGAAAATTTTGATGGTTGCTCAAGCGTTCCTTAACTTCAAACTCCCATATCTTGCGAACGGATACACGAACTCGAGTAATTCCTATTGCATCTGAAAGGAGAAACTCGCCGGATTACAATGGTGTGTGTACTTTTCCCCTAGGCCATTCCAATTATTGGTTTCGGGTATCAAATCAGCGAAAATTTTGATGCCTTCTCAACCATTCCTTAACTTCAAACTCCCATATCTCGCGAACGGATTGACGAACTCGAGAAATTCCTTTTGCATCTGAAAGTAGAAACTCGCCCGATTACAATGGTGTGTGTACTTTTCCCCTAGACCATAGTAGTTATTGGTTTCGAGTATCAGACTTGCGAAAATTTTGATGGTTTCTCAACCATTCCTTAACTTCGAACTCCCATATCTCGCGAACGGATTGACGAACTCGAGAAATTCCTGTTGCATCTGAAAGTAGAAACTCGCCCGATTACAACGGTATGGGTACTTTTCCCTAGGCCATTCCAGTTATTGGTTTCGGGTATCAAATCAGCGAAAATTTTGATGGTTGCTCAAGCGTTCCTTAACTTCAAACTCCCATATCTCGCGAACGGATTGACGAACTCGAGAAATTCCTGTTCCATCTGAAAGTAGAAACTCTCCCGATTACAATGGTGTGTGTACTTTTCCCCTAGGCCATTGTAGTTATTGGTTTCGAGTATCAGACTTGCGAAAATTTTGATGGTTGCTCAAGCGTTCCTTAACATCAAACTCCCATATCTTGCGAACGGATTGTCGAACTCGAGAAATTCCTGTTGCATCTGAAAGTAGAAACTCGCCCGATTACAACGCTATGTGTATTTTTCCCCTAGGCATTTGTAGTTATTTGTTTCTGGAATCAGACTTGCGAAAATTTTGATTGATTCAGAACCATTCCTTAACATCAAACTCCCATATCTCGCGAACGGATTGACGGACTCGAGAAGTTCCTGTTGCATCTGAAAGCAGAAACTCGCCCGATTTCAACGGTAAGTGTACTTTTCCCCTAGGCCGTTCCAGTTATTGGTTTCGAGAATCAAATCAGCGAAAATTTTGGTGGTTTCTCAACCATTCCTTAACTTCAAACTCCCATATCTCGCGAACGGATAGACGAACTCGAGTAATTCCTATTGCATCTGAAAGGAGAAACTCGCCCGATTACAATGGTGTGTGTACTTTTCCCCTAGGCCATAGTAGTTATTGGTTTCGAGTATCAGACTTGCGAAAATTTTGATGGTTGCTCAAGCGTTCCTTAAATTCAAACTCCCATATCTCGCGAACGGATTGACGAACTCGAGAAATTCCTGTTGCATCTGAAAGTAGAAACTCGCCGGATTACAATGGTGTGTGTACTTTTCCCCTAGGCCATTGCAGTTATTGGTTTCGAGTATCAGACTTGTGAAAATTTTGATGGTTTCTCAACCATTCCTTAACTTCAAACTCCCATATCTCGCGAACGGATTGACGAACTCGAGAAATTCCTGTTGAATCTGAAAGTAGAAACTCGCCCGATTACAATGGTGTGTGTACTTTTCCCCTAGGCCATAGTAGTTATTGGTTTCGGGTATCAGACTTGCAAAAATTTTGATGGTTGCTCAAGCGTTCCTTAACTTCGAACTCCCATATCTCGCGAACGGATTGACGAACTCGAGAAGTTCCTGTTGCATCTGAAAGTAGAAACCCACCCGATAACAATGGTGTGTGTACTTTTCCCCTAGGCCATAGTAGTTATTGCTTTCGAGTATCAGACTTGCGAAAATTTTGATGGTTGCTCAAGCGTTCCTTAACTTCAAACTCCCATATCTCGCGAACGGATTCACGAACTCGAGAAATTCCTGTTGCACCTGAAAGTAGAAACTCGCACGATTACAATGGTGTGTGCACTTTTCCCCTAGACCTTTGTAGTTATTGGTTTCGAGTATCAGACTTGCGAAAAATTTGATGGTTGCTCAAGCGTTCCTTAGCTTCAAACTCCCATATCTCGCGAACGGATTGACGAACTCGAGAAATTCCTGTTGAATCTGAAAGTAGAAACTCGCCCGATTACAATGGTGTGTTTACTTTTCCCCTAGGCCATAGTAGTTATTGGTTTCTGGTATCAGACTTGCAAAAATTTTGATGGTTGCTCAAGCGTTCCTTAACTTCGAACTCCCATATCTCGCGAACGGATTGACGAACTCGAGAAATTCCTGTTGCATCTGAAAGTAGAAACCCACCCGATAACAATGGTGTGTGTACTTTTCCCCTAGGCCATAGTAGTTATTGGTTTCGAGTATCAGACTTGCGAAAATTTTGATGGTTGCTCAAGCGTTCCTTAACTTCAAACTCCCATACCTCGCGAACGGATTGACGAACTCGAGAAATTCCTGTTGCATCTGAATGTAGAAACTCGCCCGATTACAATGGTGTGTGTACTTTTCCCCTAGGCCACAGTAGTTATTTGTTTCGAGTATCAGACTTGCGAAAATTTTGATGGCTGCTGAAGCGTTCCTTAATTTCAAACTCCCATATCTCGCGAACGGATTGACGAACTCGAAAAGTTCCTGTTGAATATGAAAGTAGAAACTCGCCGGATTACAATGGTGTGTGTACTTTTCCCCTAGGCCATTCCCATTATTGGTTTCGGGTATCAAATCTGCGAAAATTTTGATGGTTCCTCAACCATTCCTTAATTTCAAACTCCCATATCTCGCAAACGGATTGACGAACTCGAGTAATTCCAATTGCATCTGAAAGGAGAAACTCGCCCGATTTCAACGGTATGGGTACTTTTTCCCTAGGCCATTCCAGTTATTGGTTTCGGGTATCAGACTTGCGAAAATTTTGATGGTTTCTCAACCATTCCTAAACTTCAAACTCCCATATCTCGCGAACGGATTGACGAACACGAGAAATTCCTGTTGCATCTGAAAGTAGAAACTCGCCCGATTACAATGGTGTGTGTACTTTTCCCCTAGGCCATTCCGGTTATTGGTGTCGAGTATCAAATCGGCGAAAATTTTGGTGGTTTCTCAACCATTCCTTAACTTCAAACTCCCATATCTCGCGAACGGATTGACGAACTCGAGAAATTCCTGTTGCATCTGAAAGTAGAAACTCGCCCGATTACAACGGTTTTTGTAATTTTGCCCTAGGCCATAGTAGTTATTGGTTTCGAGTATCAGACTTGCGAAAATTTTGATGGTTTCTCAAGCGTTCCTTAACTTCAAACTCCCATATCTCGCGAACGGATTGACGAACTCGAGAAATTCCTGTTGCATCTGAAAGTAGAAACTCGCCGGATTACAACGGTGTGTGTACTTTTCCCCTAGGCCATTCCAATTATTGGTTTCGAGTATCAAATCAGCGAAAATTTTGATGGTTTCTCAACCATTCCTTAACTTCATACTCCCATATCTCGCGAACGGATTGACGAACTCGAGAAATTCCTGTCGAAGCTGAAAGTAGAACCTCGTCCGATTACAATGGTGTGGGAACTTTTCCCCTAGGCCATAGTAGTTATTGGTTTCGGTTATAAGACTTGCGAAAATTTTGATGGTTGCTCAAGCGTTCCTTAACTTAAAACTCCCATATCTCGCGAACGGATTGTCGAACTCGAGAAATTCCTGTTGCATCTGAAAGTAGAAACCCACCCGATAACAATGGTGTGTGTACCTTTCCCCTAGGCCATAGTAGTTATTGCTTTCGAGTATCAGACTTGTGAAAATTTTGATGGTTGCTCAAGCGTTCCTTATCTTCAAACTCCCATATCTCGCGAACGGATTGACGAACTCGAAAAATTCCTGTTGCATCGGCAAGTAGAAACTCGCCGGATTACAATGGTGTATGTACTTTTCCCCTAGGCCATTCCAGTTATTGGTTTCGAGTATCAAATCAGCGAAAATTTTGATGGTTTCTCAACCATTCCTTAACTTCAAACTCCCATATCTCGCGAACGGATTGACGAACTCGAGAAATTCCTGTTGAATCTGAAAGTAGAAACTCGCCGGATTACAATGGTGTGTGTACTTTTCCTCTAGGCCATTCCAATTATTGGTTTCGGGTATCAAATCTGCGAAAATTTTGATGGTTTCTCAACCATTCCTTAACTTCAAACTCCCATATCTCGCGAACGGATTGACGAACTCGAGAAGTTCCTGTTGAATATGAAAGTAAAAACTCGCCGGATTACAATGGTGTGTGTACTTTTCCCCTAGGCCATAGTAGTTATTGGTTTCGAGTATCAGACTTGCGAAAATTTTGATGGCTGCTGAAGCGTTCCTTAATTTCAAACTCCCATATCTCGCGAACGGATACACGAACTCGAGTAATTCCTATTGCATCTGAAAGGAGAAACTCGCCCGATTACAATGGTGTGTGTACTTTTCCCCTAGACCATAGTAGTTATTGGTTTCGAGTATCAGACTTGCGAAAATTTTGATGGTTTCTCAAGCATTCCTTAACTTCGAACTCCCATATCTCGCGAACGGATTGACGAACTCGAGAAATTCCTGTTGCATCTGAAAGCAGAAACTCGCCCGATTACAACGGTATGAGTACTTTTTCCCTAGGCCATTCCAGTTATTGGTTTCGGGTATCAGACTTGCGAAAATTTTAATGGTTTCTCAACCATTCCTTAACTTCAAACTCCCATATCTCGCGAACGATTTGACGAACTCGAGAAATTCCTGTTGCATCTGAAAGTAGAAACTCGCCCGATTACAACGGTATGGGTACTTTTTCCCTAGGCCATTCCAGTTATTGGTTTCGGGTATCAGACTTGCGAAAATTTTAATGGTTTCTCAACCATTCCTTAACTTCAAACTCCCATATCTCGCGAACGATTTGACGAACTCGAGAAATTCCTATTGCATCTGAAAGTAGAAACTCGCCCGATTACAACGGTTTGGGTAATTTTGCCCTAGGCCATAGTAGTTATTGGTTTCGAGTATCAGACTTGCGAAAATTTTGATGGTTTCCCAAGCGTTCCTTAACTTCAAACTCCCATATCTCGCGAACGGATTGACGAACTCGAGAAATTCCTGTTGCATCTGAAAGTAGAAACTCGCCGGATTACAACTGTGTGTGTACTTTTCCACTAGGCCATTCCAATTATTGGTTTCGAGTATCAAATCAGCGAAAATTTTGATGGTTTCTCAACCATTCCTTAACTTCAAACTCCCATATCTTGCGAACGGATTGACGAACTCGAGAAATTCCTGTCGAAGCTGAAAGTAGAAACTCGTCCGATTACAATGGTGTGTGAACTTTTCCCCTAGGCCATAGTAGTTATTGGTTTCGGGTATCAGACTTGCGAAAATTTTGATGGTTGCTCAAGCGTTCCTTAACTTAAAACTCCCATATCTCGCGAACGGATTGTCGAACTCGAGAAATTCCTGTTGCATCTGAAAGTAGAAACCCACCCGATAACAATGGTGTGTGTACTTTTCCCCTAGGCCATAGTAGTTATTGGTTTCGAGTATCAGACTTGCGAAAATTTTGATGGTTGCTCAAGCGTTCCTTAACTTCAAACTCCCATACCTTGCGAACGGATTGACGAACTCGAGAAATTCCTGTTGCATTTGAAAGCAGAAACTCGCCCGATTACAATGGTGTGTGTACTTTTCCCCTAGGCCATAGTAGTTATTGGTTTCGAGTATCAGACTTGCGAAAATTTTGATGGCTGCTGAAGCGTTCCTTAATTTCAAACTCCCATATCTCGCGAACGGATACACGAACTCGAGTAATTCCTATTGCATCTGAAAGGAGGAACTCGCCCGATTACAATGGTGTGTGTACTTTTCCCCTAGACCATAGTAGTTATTGGTTTCGAGTATCAGACTTGCGAAAATTTTGATGGTTTCTCAAGCGTTCCTTAACTTCGAACTCCCATATCTCGCGAACGGATTGACGAACTCGAGAAATTCCTGTTGCATCTGAAAGTAGAAACTCGCCCGATTACAACGGTATGAGTACTTTTTCCCTAGGCCATTCCAGTTATTGGTTTCGGGTATCAGACTTGCGAAAATTTTAATGGTTTCTCAACCATTCCTTAACTTCAAACTCCCATATCTCGCGAACGATTTGACGAACTCGAGAAATTCCTATTGCATCTGAAAGTAGAAACTCGCCCGATTACAACGGTTTGTGTAATTTTGCCCTAGGCCATAGTAGTTATTGGTTTCGAGTATCAGGCTTGCGAAAATTTTGATGGTTTCTCAAGCGTTCCTTAACATCAAACTCCCATATCTCGCGAACGGATTGACGAACTCGAGAAATTCCTGTTGCATCTGAAAGTAGAAACTCGCCGGATTAAAACGGTGTGTGTACTTTTCCCCTAGGCCATTCCAATTATTGGTTTCGAGTATCAAATCAGCGAAAATTTTGATGGTTTCTCAACCATTCCTTAACTTCAAACTCCCATATCTCGCGAACGGATTGACGAACTCGAGAAATTCCTGTCGAAGCTGAAAGTAGAAACTCGTCCGATTACAATGGTGTGTGAACTTTTCCCCTAGGCCATAGTAGTTATTGGTTTCGGGTATCAGACTTGCGAAAATTTTGATGGTTGCTCAAGCGTTCCTTAACTTAAAACTCCCATATCTCGCGAACGGATTGTCGAACTCGAGAAATTCCTGTTGCATCTGAAAGTAGAAACCCACCCGATAACAATGGTGCGTGTACTTTTCCCCTAGGCCATAGTAGTTATTGGTTTCGAGTATCAGACTTGCGAAAATTTTGATGGTTGCTCAAGCGTTCCTTAACTTCAAACTCCCATACCTTGCGAACGGATTGACGAACTCGAGAAATTCCTGTTGCATTTGAAAGTAGAAACTCGCCCGATTACAATGGTGTGTGTACTTTTCCCCTAGGCCATAGTAGTTATTGGTTTCGAGTATCAGACTTGCGAAAATTTTGATGGTTGCTCAAGCGTTCCTTAACTTCAAACTCCCATACCTTGCGAACGGATTGACGAACTCGAGAAATTCCTGTTGCATTTGAAAGTAGAAACTCGCCCGATTACAATGGTGTGTGTACTTTTCCCCTAGGCCATAGTAGTTATTGGTTTCGAGAATCAGACTTGCGAAAATTTTGATGGCTGCTGAAGCGTTCCTTAATTTCAAACTCCCATATCTCGCGAACGGATACACGAACTCGAGTAACTCCTATTGCATCTGAAAGTAGAAACTCGCCCGATTACAACGGTTTGTGTAATTTTGCCCTAGGCCATAGTAGTTATTGGTTTCGAGTATCAGACTTGCGAAAATTTTGATGGTTTCTCAAGCGTTCCTTAACTTCAAACTCCCATATCTCGCGAACGGATTGACGAACTCGAGAAATTCCTGTTGCATCTGAAAGTAGAAACTCGCCGGATTAAAACGGTGTGTGTACTTTTCCCGTAGGCCATTCCAATTATTGGTTTCGAGTATCAAATCAGCGAAAATTTTGATGGTTTCCCAACCATTCCTTAACTTCAAACTCCCATATCTCGCGAACGGATTGACGAACTCGAGAAATTCCTGTCGAAGCTGAAAGTAGAAACTCGTCCGATTACAATGGTGTGTGAACTTTTCCCCTAGGCCATAGTAGTTATTGGTTTCGGGTATCAGACTTGCGAAAATTTTGATGGTTACTCAAGCGTTCCTTAACTTAAAACTCCCATATCTCGCGAACGGATTGTCGAACTCGAGAAATTCCTGTTGCATCTGAAAGTAGAAACCCACCCGATAACAATGGTGTGTGTACTTTTCCCCTAGGCCATAGTAGTTATTGGTTTCAAGTATCAGACTTGCGAAAATTTTGATGGTTGCTCAAGCGTTCCTTAACTTCAAACTCCCATACCTCGCGAACGGATTGACGAACTCGAGAAATTCCTGTTGCATTTGAAAGTAGAAACTCGCCCGATTACAACGGTGTGTGTACTTTTCCCCTAGGCCATAGTAGTTATTGGTTTCGAGTATCAGACTTGCGAAAATTTTGATGGCTGCTGAAGCGTTCCTTAATTTCAAACTCCCATATCTCGCGAACGGATACACGAACTCGAGTAATTCCTATTGCATCTGAAAGGAGAAACTCGCCCGATTACAATGGTGTGTGTACTTTTACCCTAGGCCATTCCAATTATTGGTTTCGGGTATCAAATCAGCGAAAATTTTGATGGTTTCTCAACCATTCCTTAACTTCAAACTCCCATATCTCGCGAACGGATTGACCAACTCGAGAAGTTCCTGTTGAATATGAAAGTAGAAACTCGCCGGATTACAGTGGTGTGTGTACTTTTCCCCTAGGCCATTCCAATTATTGGTTTCGGGTATCAAATCTGCGAAAATTTTGATGGTTCCTCAAACATTCCTTAATTTCAAACTCCCATATCTCGCAAACGGATTGACGAACTCGAGTAATTCCAATTGCATCTGAAAGTTGAAACTCGCCCGATTTCAACGGTATGGGTACTTTTTCCCTAGGCCATTCCAGTTATTGGTTTCGGGTATCAGGCTTGCGAAAATTTTGATGGTTGCTCAAGCGTTCCTTAACTTCAAACTCCCATACCTCGCGAACGGATACACGAACTCGAGTACTTCCTATAGCATCTGAAAGGAGAAATTCGCCCGATTACAATGGTGTGTGTACTTTTCCCCTAGGCCATTCCAATTATTGCTTTCGGGTATCAAATCAGCGAAAATTTTGATGGTTTCTCAACCATTCCTTAACTTCAAACTCCCATATCTCGCGAACGGATTGACGAACTCGAGAAATTCCTTTTGCATCTGAAAGTAGAAACTCGCCCGATTACAATGGTGTGTGTACTTTTCCCCTAGACCATAGTAGTTATTGGTTTCGAGTATCAGACTTGCGAAAATTTTGATGGTTTCTCAACCATTCCTTAACTTCGAACTCCCATATCTCGCGAACGGATTGACGAACTCGAGAAATTCCTGTTGCATCTGAAAGTAGAAACTCGCCCGATTACAACGGTATGGGTACTTTTTCCCTAGGCCATTCCAGTTATTGGTTTCGGGTATCAGACTTGCGAAAATTTTGATTGTTTCTCAACCATTCCTTAACTTCAAACTCCCATATCTCGCGAACGATTTGACGAACTCGAGAAATTCCTATTGCATCTGAAAGCAGGAACTCGCCCGATTACAACGGTTTGTGTAATTTTGCCCTAGGCCATAGTAGTTATTGGTTTCGAGTATCAGACTTGCGAAAATTTTGATGGTTTATCAAGCGTTCCATAACTTCTAACTCCCATATCTCGCAAACGGATTGACGAACTCGAGAAATTCCTGTTGCATCTGAAAGTAGAAACTCGCCCGATTACAACGGTGTGTGTACTTTTCCCCTAGGCCATTATAGTTATTGGTTTCGGGTATCAGACCAGCGAAAATTTTGATGGTTCCTCATCCATTCCTTAACTTCAAACTCCCATATCTCGCGAACGATTTGACGAACTCGAGAAATTCCTATTGCATCTGAAAGCAGGGACTCGCCCGATTACAACGGTTTGTGTAATTTTGCCCTAGGCCATATTAGTTATTGGTTTCGAGTATCAGACTTGCGAAAATTTTGATGGTTTATCAAGCGTTCCTTAACTTCTAACTCCCATATCTCGCAAACGGATTGACGAACTCGAGAAATTCCTGTTGCATCTGAAAGTAGAAACTCGCCCGATTACAATGGTGTGTGTACTTTTCCCCTAGGCCATTATAGTTATTGGTTTCGGGTATCAGACCAGCAAAAATTTTGATGGTTCCTCAACCATTCCTTAATTTCAAACTCCCATATCTCGCAAACGGATTGACGAACTCGAGTAATTCCAATTGCATCTGAAAGGAGAAACTCGCCCGATTTCAACGGCATGGGTACTTTTTCCCTAGGCCATTCCAGTTATTGGTTTCGGGTATCAGACTTGCGAAAATTTTGATGGTTGCTCAAGCGTTCCTTAACTTCTAACTCCCATATCTCGCAAACGGATTGACGAACTCGAGAAATTCCTGTTGCATCGGAAAGTAGGAACTCGCCGGATTACAATGGTGTGTGTACTTTTCCCCTAGGCCATTCCAGTTATTGGTTTCAAGTATCAAATCGGCGAAAATTTTCATGGTTTCTCAACCATTCCTTAACTTCAAACTCCCATATCTCGCGAACGGATTGACGAACTCGAGAGATTCCTCTTGAATCTGAAAGTAGTAACTCGCCCGATTACAATGGTGTGTGTACTTTTCCCCTAGGCCATAGTAGTTATTGGTTTCGGGTATCAGACTTGCGAAAATTTTAATGGTTGCTCAAGCGTTCCTTAACTTCAAACTCCCATATCTCGCGAACGGATTGACGAACTCGAGAAATTCCTGTTGCATCTAAAAGTAGAAACTCGCCCGATTACAATGGTGTGTGCACTGTTCCCCTAGACCTTAGTAGTTATTGGTTTCGAGTATCAGACTTGCGAATATTTTGATGGTTGCTCAAGCGTTCCTTAACTTCAAACTCCCATATCTCGCGAACGGATTGACGAACTCGAGAAATTCCTGTTGCATCGGAAAGTAGAAACTCGCCGGATTACAATGGTGTGTGTACTTTTCCCCTAGGCCATTCCAGTTATTGGTTTCGAGTATCAAATCAGCGAAAATTTTGATGGTTGCTCAAGCGTTCCTTAACTTCAAACTCCCATATCTCGCGAACGGATTGACGAACTCGAGAAATTCCTGTTGCATCTGAAAGTAGAAACTCGCCCGGTTACAATGGTGTGTGTACTTTTTCCCTAGGCCATAGTAGTTACTGGTTTCGGGTAACAGACTTGCGAAAATTTTGATGGTTGCTCAAGCGTTCCTTAACTTCAAACTCCCATATCTTGCGAACGGATTGACGAACTCGAGAAATTCCTGTTGCATCTGAAAGTAGAGACCCACCCGATAACAATGGTGTGTGTACTTTTCCCCTAGGCCATAGTAGTTATTGGTTTCGAGTATCAGACTTGCGAAAATTTTGATGCTTGCTCAAGCGTTCCTTAACTTCAAACTCCCATATCTCGCGAACGGATTGACGAACTCGAGAAATTCCTGTTGCATCTGAAAGGAGAAACTCGCCCGATTACAGTGGTGTGTGTACTTTTCCCCTAGGCCATAGTAGTTATTGATTTCGAGTATCAGACTTGCGAAAATTTTGATGGTTGCTCAAGCGTTCCTTAACTTCAAACTCCCATATCTCGCGAACGGATTGACGAACTCGAGAAATTCCTGTTGCATCTGAAAGGAGAAACTCGCCCGATTACAATGGTGTGTGTACTTTTCCCCTAGACCATAGCAGTTATTGGTTTCGAGTATCAGACTTGCGAAAATTTTGATGGTTTCCCAACCATTCCTCAACTTCAAACTCCCATATCTCGCGAACGATTTGACGAACTCGAGAAATTCCTGTTCCATCTGAAAGCAGGAACTCGCTCGATTACAATGGTGTGTGTACTTTTCCCCTAGGCCATTCCAGTTATTGGTTTCGAGTATCAGACCAGCGAAAATTTTGATGATTCCTCAACCATTCCTTAATTTCAAACTCCCATATCTCGCGAACGGATTGACGAACTCGAGTAATTCCTATTGCATCTGAAAGGAGAAACTCGCCCGATTTCAACGGTATGTGTACTTTTTCCCTAGGCCATTCCAGTTATTGGTTTCGTGTATCAGACTTGCGAAAATTTTGATGGTTTCTCAACCATTCCTAAACTTCAAATTCCCATATGTCGCGAACGGATTGACGAACTCGAGAAATTCCTGTTGCATCTGAAAGTAGAAACTCGCCCGATTACAATGGTGTGTGTACTTTTCCCCTAGGCCATTCCAGTTATTGATTTCGAGTACCAAATCAGCGAAAATTTTTGTGGTTTCTCAACCATTAATTAACTTCAAACTCCCATATCTCGCAAACGGATTGTCGGACTCGAGAAATTCCTGTTGAATCTGAAAGTAGAAACTCGCCCGATTACAATGGTGTGTGTACTTTTCCCCTAGGCCATAGTAGTTATTCGTTTCGAGTATCAGACTAGCGAAAATTTTTATGGTTGTTCAAGCGTTCCTTAACTTCAAACTCCCAGATCTCGCGAACGGATTGACGATCTCGAGACATTCCTATTGCATCTGAAAGGAGAAACTCGCCCGATTTCAACGGTATGTGTACTTTTTCCCTAGAACATTCCAATTATTGGTTTCGTGTATCAGACTTGCGAAAATTTTGATGGTTTCTCAACCATTCCTAAACTTCAAATTCCCATATGTCGCGAACGGATTGACGAACTCGAGAAATTCCTGTTGCATCTGAAAGTAGAAACTCGCCCGATTACAATGGTGTGTGTACTTTTCCCCTAGGCCATTCCAGTTATTGGTTTCGAGTACCAAATCAGCGAAAATTTTGGTGGTTTCTCAACCATTAATTAACTTCAAACTCCCATATCTCGCAAACGGATTGACGGACTCGAGAAATTCCTGTTGAATCTGAAAGTAGAAACTCGCGCGATTACAATGGTGTGTGTACTTTTCCCCTAGGCCATAGTAGTTATTGGTTTCGAGTATCAGACTTGCGAAAATTTTGATGCTTGCTCAAGCGTTCCTTAACTTCAAACTCCCATATCTCGCGAACGGATTGACGAACTCGAGAAATTCCTGTTGCATCTGAAAGGAGAAACTCGCCCGATTACAGTGGTGTGTGTACTTTTCCCCTAGGCCATAGTAGTTATTGATTTCGAGTATCAGACTTGCGAAAATTTTGATGGTTGCTCAAGCGTTCCTTAACTTCAAACTCCCATATCTCGCGAACGGATTGACGAACTCGAGAAATTCCTGTTGCATCTGAAAGGAGAAACTCGCCCGATTACAATGGTGTGTGTACTTTTCCCCTAGACCATAGCAGTTATTGGTTTCGAGTATCAGACTTGCGAAAATTTTGATGGTTTCCCAACCATTCCTTAACCTCAAACTCCCATATCTCGCGAACGATTTGACGAACTCGAGAAATTCCTGTTCCATCTGAAAGCAGGAACTCGCTCGATTACAATGGTGTGTGTACTTTTCCCCTAGGCCATCCCAGTTATTGGTTTCGAGTATCAGACCAGCGAAAATTTTGATGATTCCTCAACCATTCCTTAATTTCAAACTCCCATATCTCGCGAACGGATTGACGAACTCGAGTAATTCCTATTGCATCTGAAAGGAGAAACTCGCCCGATTTCAACGGTATGTGTACTTTTTCCCTAGGCCATTCCAGTTATTGGTTTCGTGTATCAGACTTGCGAAAATTTTGATGGTTTCTCAACCATTCCTAAACTTCAAATTCCCATATGTCGCGAACGGATTGACGAACTCGAGAAATTCCTGTTGCATCTGAAAGTAGAAACTCGCCCGATTACAATGGTGTGTGTACTTTTCCCCTAGGCCATTCCAGTTATTGATTTCGAGTACCAAATCAGCGAAAATTTTGGTGGTTTCTCAACCATTAATTAACTTCAAACTCCCATATCTCGCAAACGGATTGTCGGACTCGAGAAATTCCTGTTGAATCTGAAAGTAGAAACTCGCCCGATTACAATGGTGTGTGTACTTTTCCCCTAGGCCATAGTAGTTATTCGTTTCGAGTATCAGACTTGCGAAAATTTTTATGGTTGTTCAAGCGTTCCTTAACTTCAAACTCCCATATCTCGCGAACGGATTGACGATCTCGAGACATTCCTATTGCATCTGAAAGGAGAAACTCGCCCGATTTCAACGGTATGTGTACTTTTTCCCTAGGCCATTCCAGTTATTGGTTTCGTGTATCAGACTTGCGAAAATTTTGATGGTTTCTCAACCATTCCTAAACTTCAAATTCCCATATGTCGCGAACGGATTAACGAACTCGAGAAATTCCTGTTGCATCTGAAAGTAGAAACTCGCCCGATTACAATGGTGTGTGTACTTTTCCCCTAGGCCATTCCAGTTATTGATTTCGAGTACCAAATCAGCGAAAATTTTGGTGGTTTCTCAACCATTAATTAACTTCAAACTCCCATATCTCGCAAACGGATTGTCGGACTCGAGAAATTCCTGTTGAATCTGAAAGTAGAAACTCGCCCGATTACAATGGTGTGTGTACTTTTCCCCTAGGCCATAGTAGTTATTCGTTTCGAGTATCAGACTTGCGAAAATTTTTATGGTTGTTCAAGCGTTCCTTAACTTCAAACTCCCATATCTCGCGAACGGATTGACGATCTCGAGACATTCCTATTGCATCTGAAAGGAGAAACTCGCCCGATTTCAACGGTATGTGTACTTTTTCCCTAGAACATTCCAGTTATTGGTTTCGTGTATCAGACTTGCGAAAATTTTGATGGTTTCTCAACCATTCCTAAACTTCAAATTCCCATATGTCGCGAACGGATTGACGAACTCGAGAAATTCCTGTTGCATCTGAAAGCAGGAACTCGCCCGATTACAACGGTTTGTGTAATTTTGCCCTAGGCCATAGTAGTTATTGGTTTCGAGTATCAGACTTGCGAAAATTTTGATGGTTTATCAAGCGTTCCATAACTTCTAACTCCCATATCTCGCAAACGGATTGACGAACTCGAGAAATTCCTGTTGCATCTGAAAGTAGAAACTCGCCCGATTACAACGGTGTGTGTACTTTTCCCCTAGGCCATTATAGTTATTGGTTTCGGGTATCAGACCAGCGAAAATTTTGATGGTTCCTCATCCATTCCTTAACTTCAAACTCCCATATCTCGCGAACGATTTGACGAACTCGAGAAATTCCTATTGCATCTGAAAGCAGGGACTCGCCCGATTACAACGGTTTGTGTAATTTTGCCCTAGGCCATATTAGTTATTGGTTTCGAGTATCAGACTTGCGAAAATTTTGATGGTTTATCAAGCGTTCCTTAACTTCTAACTCCCATATCTCGCAAACGGATTGACGAACTCGAGAAATTCCTGTTGCATCTGAAAGTAGAAACTCGCCCGATTACAATGGTGTGTGTACTTTTCCCCTAGGCCATTATAGTTATTGGTTTCGGGTATCAGACCAGCAAAAATTTTGATGGTTCCTCAACCATTCCTTAATTTCAAACTCCCATATCTCGCAAACGGATTGACGAACTCGAGTAATTCCAATTGCATCTGAAAGGAGAAACTCGCCCGATTTCAACGGCATGGGTACTTTTTCCCTAGGCCATTCCAGTTATTGGTTTCGGGTATCAGACTTGCGAAAATTTTGATGGTTGCTCAAGCGTTCCTTAACTTCTAACTCCCATATCTCGCAAACGGATTGACGAACTCGAGAAATTCCTGTTGCATCGGAAAGTAGGAACTCGCCGGATTACAATGGTGTGTGTACTTTTCCCCTAGGCCATTCCAGTTATTGGTTTCAAGTATCAAATCGGCGAAAATTTTCATGGTTTCTCAACCATTCCTTAACTTCAAACTCCCATATCTCGCGAACGGATTGACGAACTCGAGAGATTCCTCTTGAATCTGAAAGTAGTAACTCGCCCGATTACAATGGTGTGTGTACTTTTCCCCTAGGCCATAGTAGTTATTGGTTTCGGGTATCAGACTTGCGAAAATTTTAATGGTTGCTCAAGCGTTCCTTAACTTCAAACTCCCATATCTCGCGAACGGATTGACGAACTCGAGAAATTCCTGTTGCATCTAAAAGTAGAAACTCGCCCGATTACAATGGTGTGTGCACTGTTCCCCTAGACCTTAGTAGTTATTGGTTTCGAGTATCAGACTTGCGAATATTTTGATGGTTGCTCAAGCGTTCCTTAACTTCAAACTCCCATATCTCGCGAACGGATTGACGAACTCGAGAAATTCCTGTTGCATCGGAAACTAGAAACTCGCCGGATTACAATGGTGTGTGTACTTTTCCCCTAGGCCATTCCAGTTATTGGTTTCGAGTATCAAATCAGCGAAAATTTTGATGGTTGCTCAAGCGTTCCTTAACTTCAAACTCCCATATCTCGCGAACGGATTGACGAACTCGAGAAATTCCTGTTGCATCTGAAAGTAGAAACTCGCCCGGTTACAATGGTGTGTGTACTTTTTCCCTAGGCCATAGTAGTTACTGGTTTCGGGTAACAGACTTGCGAAAATTTTGATGGTTGCTCAAGCGTTCCTTAACTTCAAACTCCCATATCTTGCGAACGGATTGACGAACTCGAGAAATTCCTGTTGCATCTGAAAGTAGAGACCCACCCGATAACAATGGTGTGTGTACTTTTCCCCTAGGCCATAGTAGTTATTGGTTTCGAGTATCAGACTTGCGAAAATTTTGATGCTTGCTCAAGCGTTCCTTAACTTCAAACTCCCATATCTCGCGAACGGATTGACGAACTCGAGAAATTCCTGTTGCATCTGAAAGGAGAAACTCGCCCGATTACAGTGGTGTGTGTACTTTTCCCCTAGGCCATAGTAGTTATTGATTTCGAGTATCAGACTTGCGAAAATTTTGATGGTTGCTCAAGCGTTCCTTAACTTCAAACTCCCATATCTCGCGAACGGATTGACGAACTCGAGAAATTCCTGTTGCATCTGAAAGGAGAAACTCGCCCGATTACAATGGTGTGTGTACTTTTCCCCTAGACCATAGCAGTTATTGGTTTCGAGTATCAGACTTGCGAAAATTTTGATGGTTTCCCAACCATTCCTTAACTTCAAACTCCCATATCTCGCGAACGATTTGACGAACTCGAGAAATTCCTGTTCCATCTGAAAGCAGGAACTCGCTCGATTACAATGGTGTGTGTACTTTTCCCCTAGGCCATTCCAGTTATTGGTTTCGAGTATCAGACCAGCGAAAATTTTGATGATTCCTCAACCATTCCTTAATTTCAAACTCCCATATCTCGCGAACGGATTGACGAACTCGAGTAATTCCTATTGCATCTGAAAGGAGAAACTCGCCCGATTTCAACGGTATGTGTACTTTTTCCCTAGGCCATTCCAGTTATTGGTTTCGTGTATCAGACTTGCGAAAATTTTGATGGTTTCTCAACCATTCCTAAACTTCAAATTCCCATATGTCGCGAACGGATTGACGAACTCGAGAAATTCCTGTTGCATCTGAAAGTAGAAACTCGCCCGATTACAATGGTGTGTGTACTTTTCCCCTAGGCCATTCCAGTTATTGATTTCGAGTACCAAATCAGCGAAAATTTTTGTGGTTTCTCAACCATTAATTAACTTCAAACTCCCATATCTCGCAAACGGATTGTCGGACTCGAGAAATTCCTGTTGAATCTGAAAGTAGAAACTCGCCCGATTACAATGGTGTGTGTACTTTTCCCCTAGGCCATAGTAGTTATTCGTTTCGAGTATCAGACTAGCGAAAATTTTTATGGTTGTTCAAGCGTTCCTTAACTTCAAACTCCCAGATCTCGCGAACGGATTGACGATCTCGAGACATTCCTATTGCATCTGAAAGGAGAAACTCGCCCGATTTCAACGGTATGTGTACTTTTTCCCTAGAACATTCCAATTATTGGTTTCGTGTATCAGACTTGCGAAAATTTTGATGGTTTCTCAACCATTCCTAAACTTCAAATTCCCATATGTCGCGAACGGATTGACGAACTCGAGAAATTCCTGTTGCATCTGAAAGTAGAAACTCGCCCGATTACAATGGTGTGTGTACTTTTCCCCTAGGCCATTCCAGTTATTGGTTTCGAGTACCAAATCAGCGAAAATTTTGGTGGTTTCTCAACCATTAATTAACTTCAAACTCCCATATCTCGCAAACGGATTGACGGACTCGAGAAATTCCTGTTGAATCTGAAAGTAGAAACTCGCGCGATTACAATGGTGTGTGTACTTTTCCCCTAGGCCATAGTAGTTATTGGTTTCGAGTATCAGACTTGCGAAAATTTTGATGCTTGCTCAAGCGTTCCTTAACTTCAAACTCCCATATCTCGCGAACGGATTGACGAACTCGAGAAATTCCTGTTGCATCTGAAAGGAGAAACTCGCCCGATTACAGTGGTGTGTGTACTTTTCCCCTAGGCCATAGTAGTTATTGATTTCGAGTATCAGACTTGCGAAAATTTTGATGGTTGCTCAAGCGTTCCTTAACTTCAAACTCCCATATCTCGCGAACGGATTGACGAACTCGAGAAATTCCTGTTGCATCTGAAAGGAGAAACTCGCCCGATTACAATGGTGTGTGTACTTTTCCCCTAGACCATAGCAGTTATTGGTTTCGAGTATCAGACTTGCGAAAATTTTGATGGTTTCCCAACCATTCCTTAACTTCAAACTCCCATATCTCGCGAACGATTTGACGAACTCGAGAAATTCCTGTTCCATCTGAAAGCAGGAACTCGCTCGATTACAATGGTGTGTGTACTTTTCCCCTAGGCCATCCCAGTTATTGGTTTCGAGTATCAGACCAGCGAAAATTTTGATGATTCCTCAACCATTCCTTAATTTCAAACTCCCATATCTCGCGAACGGATTGACGAACTCGAGTAATTCCTATTGCATCTGAAAGGAGAAACTCGCCCGATTTCAACGGTATGTGTACTTTTTCCCTAGGCCATTCCAGTTATTGGTTTCGTGTATCAGACTTGCGAAAATTTTGATGGTTTCTCAACCATTCCTAAACTTCAAATTCCCATATGTCGCGAACGGATTGACGAACTCGAGAAATTCCTGTTGCATCTGAAAGTAGAAACTCGCCCGATTACAATGGTGTGTGTACTTTTCCCCTAGGCCATTCCAGTTATTGATTTCGAGTACCAAATCAGCGAAAATTTTGGTGGTTTCTCAACCATTAATTAACTTCAAACTCCCATATCTCGCAAACGGATTGTCGGACTCGAGAAATTCCTGTTGAATCTGAAAGTAGAAACTCGCCCGATTACAATGGTGTGTGTACTTTTCCCCTAGGCCATAGTAGTTATTCGTTTCGAGTATCAGACTTGCGAAAATTTTTATGGTTGTTCAAGCGTTCCTTAACTTCAAACTCCCATATCTCGCGAACGGATTGACGATCTCGAGACATTCCTATTGCATCTGAAAGGAGAAACTCGCCCGATTTCAACGGTATGTGTACTTTTTCCCTAGGCCATTCCAGTTATTGGTTTCGTGTATCAGACTTGCGAAAATTTTGATGGTTTCTCAACCATTCCTAAACTTCAAATTCCCATATGTCGCGAACGGATTGACGAACTCGAGAAATTCCTGTTGCATCTGAAAGTAGAAACTCGCCCGATTACATTGGTGTGTGTACTTTTCCCCTAGGCCATTCCAGTTATTGATTTCGAGTACCAAATCAGCGAAAATTTTGGTGGTTTCTCAACCATTAATTAACTTCAAACTCCCATATCTCGCAAACGGATTGTCGGACTCGAGAAATTCCTGTTGAATCTGAAAGTAGAAACTCGCCCGATTACAATGGTGTGTGTACTTTTCCCCTAGGCCATAGTAGTTATTCGTTTCGAGTATCAGACTTGCGAAAATTTTTATGGTTGTTCAAGCGTTCCTTAACTTCAAACTCCCATATCTCGCGAACGGATTGACGATCTCGAGACATTCCTATTGCATCTGAAAGGAGAAACTCGCCCGATTTCAACGGTATGTGTACTTTTTCCCTAGAACATTCCAGTTATTGGTTTCGTGTATCAGACTTGCGAAAATTTTGATGGTTTCTCAACCATTCCTAACTTCAAATTCCCATATGTCGCGAACGGATTGACGAACTCGAGAAATTCCTGTTGCATCTGAAAGTAGAAACTCGCCCGATTACAATGGTGTGTGTACTTTTCCCCTAGGCCATTCCAGTTATTGGTTTCGAGTACCAAATCAGCGAAAATTTTGGTGGTTTCTCAACCATTAATTAACTTCAAACTCCCATATCTCGCAAACGGATTGACGGACTCGAGAAATTCCTGTTGAATCTGAAAGTAGAAACTCGCGCGATTACAATGGTGTGTGTACTTTTCCCCTAGGCCATAGTAGTTATTGACTTCGAGTATCAGACTTGCGAAAATTTTGATGGTTGCTCAAGCGTTCCTTAACTTCAAACTCCCATATCTCGCGAACGGATTGACGAACTCGAGAAATTGCTGTTGCATCTGAAAGTAGAAACTCGCCCGATTACAATGGTGTGTGTACTTTTCCCCTAGGCCAATCCAGTTATTGGTTTCGAGTATCAAATCAGCGAAAATTTTGGTGGTTTCTCAACCATTCCTTAACTTCAAACTCCCATATCTCGCGAACGGATTGACGAACTCGAGAAATTCCTGTTGAATCTGAAAGTAGAAACTCGCCCGATTACAATGGTGTGTGTACTTTTCCCCTAGGCCATAGTAGTTATTCGTTTCGAGTATCAGACTTGCGAAAATTTTTATGGTTGTTCAAGCGTTCCTTAACTTCAAACTCCCATATCTCGCGAACGATTTGACGAACTCGAGAAACTCCTGTTCCATCTGAAAGCAGGAACTCGCTCGATTACAATGGTGTGTGTACTTTTCCCCTAGGCCATTCCAGTTATTGGTTTCGAGTATCAGACCAGCGAAAATTTTGATGATTCCTCAACCATTCCTTAATTTCAAACTCCCATATCTCGCGAACGGATTGACGAACTCGAGTAATTCCTATTGCATCTGAAAGGAGAAACTCGCCCGATTTCAACGGTATGTGTACTTTTTCCCTAGGCCATTCCAGTTATTGGTTTCGTGTATCAGACTTGCGAAAATTTTGATGGTTTCTCAACCATTCCTAAACTTCAAATTCCCATATGTCGCGAACGGATTGACGAACTCGAGAAATTCCTGTTGCATCTGAAAGTAGAAACTCGCCCGATTACAATGGTGTGTGTCCTTTTCCCCTAGGCCATTCCAGTTATTGGTTTCGAGTACCAAATCTGCGAAAATTTTGGTGGTTTCTCAACCATTAATTAACTTCAAACTCCCATATCTCGCAAACGGATTGACGGACTCGAGAAATTCCTGTTGAATCTGAAAGTAGAAACTCGCCCGATTACAATGGTGTGTGTACTTTTCCCCTAGGCCATTCCAGTTATTGGTTTCGAGTATCAGACCAGCGAAAATTTTGATGATTCCTCAACCATTCCTTAGTTTCAAACTCCCATATCTCACGAACGGATTGACGAACTCGAGTAATTCCTATTGCATCTGAAAGGAGAAACTCGCCCGATTTCAACGGTATGTGTACTTTTTCCCTAGGCCATTCCAGTAATTGGTTTCGTGTATCAGACTTGCGAAAATTTTGATGGTTTCTCAACCATTCCTAAACTTCAAATTCCCATATGTCGCGAACGGATTGACGAACTCGAGAAATTCCTGTTGCATCTGAAAGTAGAAACTCGCCCGATTACAATGGTGTGTGTACTTTTCCCCTAGGCCATTGCAGTTATTGGTTTCGAGTACCAAATCAGCGAAAATTTTGGTGGTTTCTCAACCATTAATTAACTTCAAACTCCCATATCTCGCAAACGGATTGACGGACTCGAGAAATTCCTGTTGAATCTGAAAGTAGAAACTCGCCCGATTACAATGGTGTGTGTACTTTTCCCCTAGGCCATAGTAGTTATTGATTTCGAGTATCAGACTTGCGAAAATTTTGATGGTTGCTCAAGCGTTCCTTAACTTCAAACTCCCATATCTCGCGAACGCATTGACGAACTCGAGAAATTCCTGTTGCATCTGAAAGTAGAAACTCGCCCGATTACAATGGTGTGTGTACTTTTCCCCTAGGCCAATCCAGTTATTGGTTTCGAGTATCAAATCAGCGAAAATTTTGGTGGTTTCTCAACCATTCCTTAACTTCAAACTCCCATATCTCGCGAACGGATTGACGAACTCGAGAAATTCCTGTTGAATCTGAAAGTAGAAACTCGCCCGATTACAATGGTGTGTGTACTTTTCCCCTAGGCCATAGTAGTTATTCGTTTCGAGTATCAGACTTGCGAAAATTTTTATGGTTGTTCAAGCGTTCCTTAACTTCAAACTCCCATATCTCGCGAACGTATTGACGATCTCGAGACATTCCTATTGCATCTGAAAGGAGAATCTCGCCCGATTTCAACGGTATGTGTACTTTTTCCCTAGAACATTCCAGTTATTGGTTTCGTGTATCAGACTTGCGAAAATTTTGATGGTTTCTCAACCATTCCTAAACTTCAAATTCCCATATGTCGCGAACGGATTGACGAACTCGAGAAATTCCTGTTGCATCTGAAAGTAGAAACTCGCCCGATTACAATGGTGTGTGTACTTTTCCCCTAGGCCATTCCAGTTATTGGTTTCGAGTACCAAATCAGCGAAAATTTTGGTGGTTCCTCAACCATTAATTAACTTCAAACTCCCATATCTCGCAAACGGATTGACGGACTCGAGAAATTCCTGTTGCATCTGAAAGTAGAAACTCGCCCGATTACAATGGTGTGTGTACTTTTCCCCTAGGCCATAGTAGTTATTCGTTTCGAGTATCAGACTTGCGAAAATTTTTATGGTTGCTCAAGCGTTCCTTAACTTCAAACTCCCATATCTCGCGAACGGATTGACGATCTCGAGACATTCTTGTTGCATCTGAAAGAAGAAACTCCCACGATTACAATGGTGTGTGTACTTTTCCCCTAGACCATAGTAGTTATTGGTTTCGAGTATCAGACTTGCGAAAATTTTGATGGATTCTCAACCATTCCTTAATTTCAAACTCCCATTTCTCGCGAATGGATTGACGAACTCGAGAAATTCCTGTTGCATCTGAAAGTAGAAACTCGCCCGATTGCAGTGTTGTGTGTACTTTTCCCCTAGGCCATTCCAGTTATTGGTTTCGAGTATCAGACCAGAGAAAATTTCGATGGTTTCTCAAACATTCCTTAACTTCAAACTCCCATATCTCGCGAACGGATTGACGAACTCGAGAAATTCCTGTTGCATCTGAAAGTAGAAACTCGTCCGGTTACAATGGTGTGTGTACTTTTCCCCCAAGCCATAGTAGTTATTGGTTTCGAGCATCAGACTTGCGAAAATTTTGATGGATTCTCAATCATTCCTTAACTTCAAACTCCCATATCTCGCGAATGGATTGATGAACACGAGAAACTCCTGTTGCATCTGAAAGCACAGACTCGCCCGATTACAATGGTATGTGTATTTTTGCCCTAGGCCATTGTAGTTATTGGTTTCGAGTATCAGACCAGCGAAAATTTTGATGGTTTCTCAACCATTCCTTAACTTCAATCTCCCATATCTCGCGAACGGATTGACGAACTCGAGAAATTCCTGTTGCATCTGAAAGTAGAAACTCGCCCGATTGCAACGGTATCTGTGTTTTCCCCCTAGGCCTTGTAGTTATTGGTTTCGAGTATCAGACTTGCGAAAATTTTTATGGTTGCTCAAGCGTTCCTTAACTTCAAACTCCCATATCTCGCGAACGGATTGACGATCTCGAGACATTCTTGTTGCATCTGAAAGAAGAAACTCCCCCGATTACAATGGTGTGTGTACTTTTCCCCTAGACCATAGTAGTTATTGGTTTCGAGTATCAGACTTGCGAAAATTTTGATGGATTCTCAACCATTCCTTAATTTCAAACTCCCATTTCTCGCGAATGGATTGACGAACTCGAGAAATTCCTGTTGCATCTGAAAGTAGAAACTCGCCCGATTGCAGTGTTGTGTGTACTTTTCCCCTAGGCCATTCCAGTTATTGGTTTCGAGTATCAGACCAGAGAAAATTTCGATGGTTTCTCAAACATTCCTTAACTTCAAACTCCCATATCTCGCGAACGGATTGACGAACTCGAGAAATTCCTGTTGCATCTGAAAGTAGAAACTCGTCCGGTTACAATGGTGTGTGTACTTTTCCCCCAAGCCATAGTAGTTATTGGTTTCGAGCATCAGACTTGCGAAAATTTTGATGGATTCTCAATCATTCCTTAACTTCAAACTCCCATATCTCGCGAATGGATTGATGAACACGAGAAACTCCTGTTGCATCTGAAAGCACAGACTCGCCCGATTACAATGGTATGTGTATTTTTGCCCTAGGCCATTGTAGTTATTGGTTTCGAGTATCAGACCAGCGAAAATTTTGATGGTTTCTCAACCATTCCTTAACTTCAATCTCCCATATCTCGCGAACGGATTGACGAACTCGAGAAATTCCTGTTGCATCTGAAAGTAGAAACTCGCCCGATTGCAACGGTATCTGTGTTTTCCCCCTAGGCCTTGTAGTTATTGGTTTCGGGAATCCGACTTGCGGAAATTTTGATGGTTTCTCAACCATTCCTTAACTTCCAACTCCCATATCTCGCGAATGGATTGATGAACACGAGAAACTCCTGTTGCATCTGAAACACAGACTCGCCCGATTACAAAGGTGTGTGGACTTTTCCCTCAAGCCATAGTAGTTATTGGTTACGAGTATCAGACTTGCGAAAATTTTGATGGATTCTCAACCATTCCTTAACTTCAAACTCCCATATCTCGCGAACGGATTGACGAACTCGAGAAATTCCTATTGCATCTGAAAGTAGAAACTCGCCCGATTACAAGGGTGTGTGTACTTTTCCCCTAGGCCATAGTAGCTATTGGCTTCTAGTATCAGCCTTGCGAAAATTTTGATGGTTGCTCAATCGTTCCTTAACTTCGAACTTCCATATCTCGCGAACGGATTGACGAACTCGAGAAATTCCTGTTGCATCTGAAAGCAGAAACTCGCCCGATTACAACGGTATGTGTATTTTTCCCCTAGGCCTTTGTAGTTATTGGTTTCGGGAATCAGATTTGCGAAAATTTTGATGGTATCTCAACCATTCCTTAACATCAAACTCCCATATCTCGCGAATGGATTGACGAACACGAGAAACTCCTGTTGCATCTGAAAGCACAGACTCGCCCGATTACAATGGTATGTGTATTTTTGCCCTAGGCCACTGTAGTTATTGGTTTCAAGTATCAGACAAACGAAAATTTTGATGGTTTCTCAACCATTCCATAACTTCAAACTCCCATATCTCGCGAACGGATTGACGAACTCGAGAAATTACTGTTGCTTCTGAAAGTAGAAACTCGCCCGATTACAATGGTGTGTGTACTTTTCCCCTAGGCCATAGTAGCTATTGGTTTCGAGTATCACCCTTGCGAAAATTTTGATAGTTTCTCAAGCGTTCCATAATTTCAAACTCCCATACCTCGCTAACGGATTGTCGAACTCGAGAAATTCCTGTTGCATCTGAAAGCAGAGGCTCGCCCGATTACAAAGGTGTGTGGAGTTTTCCCTCAAGCTATAGTAGTTATTGGTTTCGAGTATCAGACTTACGAAAATTTTGATGGATTCTCAACCATTCCTTAACTTCAAACTCCCATATCTCGCGAATGGATTGACGAACTCGAGAAATTCCTGTTGCATCTGAAAGTAGAAACTCGCCCGATTGCAGTGTTGTGTGTACTTTTCCCCTAGGCCATTCCAGTTATTGGTTTCGAGTATCAGACCAGAGAAAATTTCGATGGTTTCTCTACCATTTCTTAACTTCAAACTCACATATCTCGCGAACGGATTGACGAACTCGAGAAATTCCTGTTGCATCTGAAAGCAGAAACTCGCCCGATTACAACGGTATGAGTATTTTCCCCTAGGCCTTTGTAGTTATTGGTTTCGGGAATCAGACTTGCGAAAATTTTGATGGTTTCTCAACCATTCCCTAATATCAAACTCCCATATCTCGCGAACGGATTGACGAACTCGAGAAATTCCTGTTGCATCTGAAAGCAGAAACTCGTCCGGTTACAATGGTGTATGTACTTTTCCCCCAAGCCATAGTAGTTATTGGTTTCGAGCATCAGACTTGCGAAAATTTTGATGGATTCTCAATCATTCCTTAACTTCAAACTCCCATATCTCGCGAATGGATTGATGAACACGAGAAATTCCTGTTGCATCTGGAAGTAGAAACTCGCCCGATTGCAGTGTTGTGTGTACTTTTCCCCTAGGCCATTCCAGTTATTGGTTTCGAGGATCAGACCAGAGAAAATTTCGATGGTTTCTCAACCATTCCTTAACTTCAAACTCCCATATCTCGCGAACGGATTGACGAACTCGAGAAATTCCTGTTGCATCTGAAAGTAGAAACACGCCCGATTACAACGGTATGTGTATTTTTCCCCTAGGCCTTTGTAGATATTGGTTTCGGGAATCAGACTTGCGAAAATTTTGATGGTTTCTCAACCATTCCTTAACTTCTAACTCCCATATCTCGCGAACGGATTGACGAACTCGAGAAATTCCTGTTGCATCTGAAAGTAGAAACTCGCCCGATTACAATGGTGTGTGTACTTTTCCCCTAGGCCATTCCAGTTATTGGTTTCGAGTATCAGACCAGAGAATAAATTTTGATGGTTTCTCAACCATTCCTTAACTTCCAACTCCCATATCTCGCGACCGGATTGACGAATTCGAGAAATTCCTATTGCATCTGAAAGCAGAAACTCGCCCGATTTCAACGGTATGTGTACTTTTCCCCTAGGCCATTCCAGTTATTGGTTTCGAGTATCAAATCAGCGAAAATTTTGGTGGTTTCTCAACCATTCCTTAACTTCAAACTCCCATTTCTCGCGAACGGATTGACGAACTTGAGAAATTCCTGTTGCATCTGAAAGTAGAAAGTGGCCCGATTACAATGGTGTGTGTACTTTTCCGCTAGGCCATTCCAGTTATTGGTTTCGAGAATCAGACCAGAGAAAATTTTGATGGTTTCTCAACCATTCCTTAACTTCGAACTCCCATATCTCGCGAACGGATTGATGAACTCGAGAAATTCCTGTTGCATCTGAAAGTAGAAACTCGCACGATTACAACGGTATGTGTATTTTTCCCCTAGGCCTTTGTAGTTATTGGTTTCGGGAATCAGACTTGCGAAAATTTTGACGGTTGCTCAAGCGGTCCTTAACTTCTAACTCCCATATCTCGCGAACGGATTGACGAACTCGAGAAATTCCTGTTGCATCTGAAAGTAGAAACTCGCCCGATTACAATGGTGTGTGTACTTTTCCCCTAGGCCATTCCAGTTATTGGTTTCGAGTATCAGACCAGAGAAAATTTCGATGGTTTCTCAAACATTCCTTAACTTCAAACTCCCATATCTCGCGAACGGATTGACGAACTCGAGAAATTCCTGTTGCATCTGAAAGTAGAAACTCGTCCGGTTACAATGGTGTGTGTACTTTTCCCCCAAGCCATAGTAGTTATTGGTTTCGAGCATCAGACTTGCGAAAATTTTGATGGATTCTCAATCATTCCTTAACTTCAAACTCCCATATCTCGCGAATGGATTGATGAACACGAGAAACTCCTGTTGCATCTGAAAGCACAGACTCGCCCGATTACAATGGTATGTGTATTTTTGCCCTAGGCCATTGTAGTTATTGGTTTCGAGTATCAGACCAGCGAAAATTTTGATGGTTTCTCAACCATTCCTTAACTTCAATCTCCCATATCTCGCGAACGGATTGACGAACTCGAGAAATTCCTGTTGCATCTGAAAGTAGAAACTCGCCCGATTGCAACGGTATCTGTGTTTTCCCCCTAGGCCTTGTAGTTATTGGTTTCGGGAATCCGACTTGCGGAAATTTTGATGGTTTCTCAACCATTCCTTAACTTCCAACTCCCATATCTCGCGAATGGATTGATGAACACGAGAAACTCCTGTTGCATCTGAAACACAGACTCGCCCGATTACAAAGGTGTGTGGACTTTTCCCTCAAGCCATAGTAGTTATTGGTTACGAGTATCAGACTTGCGAAAATTTTGATGGATTCTCAACCATTCCTTAACTTCAAACTCCCATATCTCGCGAACGGATTGACGAACTCGAGAAATTCCTGTTGCATCTGAAAGTAGAAACTCGCCCGATTACAAGGGTGTGTGTACTTTTCCCCTAGGCCATAGTAGCTATTGGCTTCTAGTATCAGCCTTGCGAAAATTTTGATGGTTGCTCAATCGTTCCTTAACTTCGAACTTCCATATCTCGCGAACGGATTGACGAACTCGAGAAATTCCTGTTGCATCTGAAAGCAGAAACTCGCCCGATTACAACGGTATGTGTATTTTTCCCCTAGGCCTTTGTAGTTATTGGTTTCGGGAATCAGATTTGCGAAAATTTTGATGGTATCTCAACCATTCCTTAACATCAAACTCCCATATCTCGCGAATGGATTGACGAACACGAGAAACTCCTGTTGCATCTGAAAGCACAGACTCGCCCGATTACAATGGTATGTGTATTTTTGCCCTAGGCCACTGTAGTTATTGGTTTCAAGTATCAGACAAACGAAAATTTTGATGGTTTCTCAACCATTCCATAACTTCAAACTCCCATATCTCGCGAACGGATTGACGAACTCGAGAAATTACTGTTGCTTCTGAAAGTAGAAACTCGCCCGATTACAATGGTGTGTGTACTTTTCCCCTAGGCCATAGTAGCTATTGGTTTCGAGTATCACCCTTGCGAAAATTTTGATAGTTTCTCAAGCGTTCCATAATTTCAAACTCCCATACCTCGCTAACGGATTGTCGAACTCGAGAAATTCCTGTTGCATCTGAAAGCAGAGGCTCGCCCGATTACAAAGGTGTGTGGAGTTTTCCCTCAAGCTATAGTAGTTATTGGTTTCGAGTATCAGACTTACGAAAATTTTGATGGATTCTCAACCATTCCTTAACTTCAAACTCCCATATCTCGCGAATGGATTGACGAACTCGAGAAATTCCTGTTGCATCTGAAAGTAGAAACTCGCCCGATTGCAGTGTTGTGTGTACTTTTCCCCTAGGCCATTCCAGTTATTGGTTTCGAGTATCAGACCAGAGAAAATTTCGATGGTTTCTCTACCATTTCTTAACTTCAAACTCACATATCTCGCGAACGGATTGACGAACTCGAGAAATTCCTGTTGCATCTGAAAGCAGAAACTCGCCCGATTACAACGGTATGAGTATTTTCCCCTAGGCCTTTGTAGTTATTGGTTTCGGGAATCAGACTTGCGAAAATTTTGATGGTTTCTCAACCATTCCCTAATATCAAACTCCCATATCTCGCGAACGGATTGACGAACTCGAGAAATTCCTGTTGCATCTGAAAGCAGAAACTCGTCCGGTTACAATGGTGTATGTACTTTTCCCCCAAGCCATAGTAGTTATTGGTTTCGAGCATCAGACTTGCGAAAATTTTGATGGATTCTCAATCATTCCTTAACTTCAAACTCCCATATCTCGCGAATGGATTGATGAACACGAGAAATTCCTGTTGCATCTGGAAGTAGAAACTCGCCCGATTGCAGTGTTGTGTGTACTTTTCCCCTAGGCCATTCCAGTTATTGGTTTCGAGGATCAGACCAGAGAAAATTTCGATGGTTTCTCAACCATTCCTTAACTTCAAACTCCCATATCTCGCGAACGGATTGACGAACTCGAGAAATTCCTGTTGCATCTGAAAGTAGAAACACGCCCGATTACAACGGTATGTGTATTTTTCCCCTAGGCCTTTGTAGATATTGGTTTCGGGAATCAGACTTGCGAAAATTTTGATGGTTTCTCAACCATTCCTTAACTTCTAACTCCCATATCTCGCGAACGGATTGACGAACTCGAGAAATTCCTGTTGCATCTGAAAGTAGAAACTCGCCCGATTACAATGGTGTGTGTACTTTTCCCCTAGGCCATTCCAGTTATTGGTTTCGAGTATCAGACCAGAGAATAAATTTTGATGGTTTCTCAACCATTCCTTAACTTCCAACTCCCATATCTCGCGACCGGATTGACGAATTCGAGAAATTCCTATTGCATCTGAAAGCAGAAACTCGCCCGATTTCAACGGTATGTGTACTTTTCCCCTAGGCCATTCCAGTTATTGGTTTCGAGTATCAAATCAGCGAAAATTTTGGTGGTTTCTCAACCATTCCTTAACTTCAAACTCCCATATCTCGCGAACGGATTGACGAACTTGAGAAATTCCTGTTGCATCTGAAAGTAGAAAGTGGCCCGATTACAATGGTGTGTGTACTTTTCCGCTAGGCCATTCCAGTTATTGGTTTCGAGAATCAGACCAGAGAAAATTTTGATGGTTTCTCAACCATTCCTTAACTTCGAACTCCCATATCTCGCGAACGGATTGATGAACTCGAGAAATTCCTGTTGCATCTGAAAGTAGAAACTCGCACGATTACAACGGTATGTGTATTTTTCCCCTAGGCCTTTGTAGTTATTGGTTTCGGGAATCAGACTTGCGAAAATTTTGACGGTTGCTCAAGCGGTCCTTAACTTCAAACTCCCATATCTCGCGAACGGATTGACGAACTCGAGAAATTCCTGTTGCATCTGAAAGTAGAAACTCGCCCGATTACAATGGTATGTGTATTTTTGCCCTAGGCCATAGTAGTTATTGGTTTCGAGTATCAGACTTGCGAAAATTTTGAGGGTTTCTCAAGCGTTCCTTAATTTCAAACTCCCATACCTCGCTAACGGATTGTCGAACTCGAGAAATTCCTGTTGCATCTGAAAGCAGAGACTCGCCCGATGTCAATGGTGTGTGTACTTTTCCCCTAGGCCATTCCAGTTATTGGTTTCGGGTATCAGACTTGCGAAAATTTTGATGGTTTCTCAAGCGTTCCTTAACTTCTAACTCCCATATCTCGCAAACGGATTGACGAACTCGAGAAATTCCTGTTGCATCTGAAAGCAGAGACTCGCCCGATTACAATGGTGTGTGTACTTTTCACCCAAGCCATAGTAGTTATTGGTTTCGAGTATCAGACTTGCGAAAATTTTGATGGTTTCTCAACCATTCCTTAACTTCTAACTCCCATATCTCGCGTACGGATCGACGAACTTGAGAAATTCCTGTTGCATCTGAAAGTAGAAAGTGGCCCGATTACAACGGTATGTGTATTTTTCCCCTAGGCCTTTGTAGTTATTGGTTTCGAGTATCAAATCAGCGAAAATTTTGGTGGTTTCTCAACCATTCCTTAACTTCAAACTCCCATATCTCGCGAACGGATTGACGAACTCGAGAAATTCCTGTTGCATCTGAAAGTAGAAACTCGTCCGATTACAACGGTATGTGTATTTTTCCCCTAGGCCTTTGTAGATATTGGTTTCGGGAATCAGACTTGCGACAATTTTGATGGTTTCTCAACCATTCCTTAACTTCTAACTCCCATATCTCGCGAACGGATTGACGAATTCGAGAAATTCCTGTTGCATCTGAAAGTAGAAACTCGCCCGATTACAATGGTGTGTGTACTTTTCCCCTAGGCCATTCCAGTTATTGGTTTCGAGTATCAGACCAGAGAATAAATTTTGATGGTTTCTCAACCATTCCTTAACTTCCAACTCCCATATCTCGCGACCGGATTGACGAATTCGAGAAATTCCAATTGCATCTGAAAGCAGAAACTCGCCCGATTTCAACGGTATGTGTACTTTTCCCCTAGGCCATTCCAGTTATTGGTTTCGAGTATCAAATCAGCGAAAATTTTGGTGGTTTCTCAACCATTCCTTAACTTCGAACTCCCATATTTCGCGAACGGATTGATGAACTCGAGAAATTCCTGTTGCATCTGAAAGTAGAAACTCGCACGATTACAACGGTATGTGTATTTTTCCCCTAGGCCTTTGTAGTTATTGGTTTCGGGAATCAGACTTGCGAAAATTTTGACGGTTGCTCAAGTGTTCCTTAACTTCAAACTCCCATATCTCGCGAACGGATTGACGAACTCGAGAAATTCCTGTTGCATCTGAAAGTAGAAACTCGCCCGATTACAATGGTATGTGTATTTTTGCCCTAGGCCATAGTAGTTATTGGTTTCGAGTATCAGACTTGCGAAAATTTTGATGGTTTCTCAAGCGTTCCTTAATTTCAAACTCCCATACCTCGCTAACGGATTGTCGAACTCGAGAAATTCCTGTTGCATCTGAAAGCAAAGACTCGCCCGATTACAAAGGTATGTGTATTTTTGCCCTAGGCCATAGTAGTTATTGGTTTCGAGTATCAGACTTGCGAAAATTTTGATGGTTTCTCAAACGTTCCTTAACTTCCAACTCCCATACCTCGCTAACGGATTGTCGAACTCGAGAAATTCCTGTTGCATCTGAAAGCAGACACTCGCCCGATTACAATGGTGTGTGTACTTTTCACCCAAGCCATAGTAGTTATTGGTTTCGAGTATCAGACTTGCGAAAATTTTGATGGTTTCTCAACCATTCCTTAACTTCTAACTCCCATATCTCGCGAACTGATTGACGAACTCGAGAAATTCCTGTTGCGTCTGAAAGTAGAAACTCGCCCGATTTCAACGGTAAGTGTACTTTTCCCCTAGGCCATTCCAGTTATTGGTTTCGAGTATCAAATCAGAGAAAATTTTGGTGGTTTCTCAACCATTCCTTAACTTCAAACTCCCATATCTCGAGTACGGATTGACGAACTTGAGAAATTCCTGTTGCATCTGAAGGTAGAAAGTGGCCCGATTACAACGGTATGTGTACTTTTCCCATAGGCCATTCCAGTTATTGGTTTCGAGTATCAGACCAGAGAATAAATTTTGATGGTTTCTCAACCATTCCTTAACTTCCAACTCCCATATCTCGCAACCGGATTGACGAATTCGAGAAATTCCTATTGCATCTGAAAGCAGAAACTCGCCCGATTTCAACGGTAAGTGTACTTTTCCCCTAGGCCATTCCAGTTATTGGTTTCGAGTATCAAATCAGCGAAAATTTTGGTGGTTTCTCAACCATTCCTTAACTTCAAACTCCCATATCTCGCGTACGGATTGACGAACTTGAGAAATTCCTGTTGCATCTGAAGGTAGAAAGTGGCCCGATTACAACGGTATGTGTATTTTTCCCCTTGGCCTTTGTAGTTATTGGTTTCGAGTATCAAATCAGCGAAAATTTTGGTGGTTTCTCACCCATTCCTTAACTTCAAACTCCCATATCTCGCGAACGGATTGACGAACTCGAGAAATTCCTGTTGCATCTGAAAGCAGAAACTCGCCCGATTACAACGGTATGTGTATTTTTGCCCTAGGCCATAGTAGTTATTGGTTTCGAGTATTAGACTTGCGAAAATTTTGATGGTTTCTCAAACGTTCCTTAACTTCCAACTCCCATACCTCGCTAACGGATTGTCGAACTCGAGAAATTCCTGTTGCATCTGAAAGCAGAGACTCGCCCGATTACAAAGGTATGTGTACTTTTCCCCTAGGTCATTCCAGTTATTGGTTTCGACTATCAGACCAGCGAAAATTTTGATGGTTTCTCAACCATTCCTTAACTTCAAACTCCCATATCTCGCGAACGGATTGACGAACTCGAGAAATTCCTGTCGCATCTGAAAGTAGAAACTCGCCCGATTACAACGGTATGTGTATTTTTCCCCTAGGCCTTTGTAGTTATTGGTTTCGAGTATCAGACCAGCGAAAATTTTGATGGTTTCTCAACCATTCCTTAACTTCAAACTCCCATATCTCGCGAACGGATTGACGAACTCGAGAAATTCCTGTTGCATCTGAAAGTAGAAACTCGCCCGATTACAACAGTATGTGTATTTTTCCCCTATGCCTTTGTAGTTATTGGTTTCGGGAATCAGACTTGCGAAAATTTTGATAGTTGCTCAAGCGTTTCTTAACTTCAAACCTCCATATCTCGCGAACAGATTGACGAACACGAGAAATTCCTGTTGCATCTGAAAGTAGAAACTCGACCGATTACAACGGTATGTGTATTTTTCCCCTAGGCCTTTGTAGATATTGGTTTCGGGAATCAGACTTGCGAAAATTTTGATGGTTTCTCAACCATTCCTTAACTTCTAACTCCCATACCTCGCGAACGGATTGACGAACTCGAGAAATTCCTGTTGCATCTGAAAGTAGAAACTCGTCCGATTACAACGGTATGTGTATTTTTCCCCTAGGCCTTTGTAGATATTGGTTTCGGGAATCAGACTTGCGACAATTTTGATGGTTTCTCAACCATTCCTTAACTTCTAACTCCCATATCTCGCGAACGGATTGACGAATTCGAGAAATTCCTGTTGCATCTGAAAGTAGAAACTCGCCCGATTACAATGGTGTGTGTACTTTTCCCCTAGGCCATTCCAGTTATTGGTTTCGAGTATCAGACCAGAGAATAAATTTTGATGGTTTCTCAACCATTCCTTAACTTCCAACTCCCATATCTCGCGACCGGATTGACGAATTCGAGAAATTCCAATTGCATCTGAAAGCAGAAACTCGCCCGATTTCAACGGTATGTGTACTTTTCCCCTAGGCCATTCCAGTTATTGGTTTCGAGTATCAAATCAGCGAAAATTTTGGTGGTTTCTCAACCATTCCTTAACTTCGAACTCCCATATTTCGCGAACGGATTGATGAACTCGAGAAATTCCTGTTGCATCTGAAAGTAGAAACTCGCACGATTACAACGGTATGTGTATTTTTCCCCTAGGCCTTTGTAGTTATTGGTTTCGGGAATCAGACTTGCGAAAATTTTGACGGTTGCTCAAGTGTTCCTTAACTTCAAACTCCCATATCTCGCGAACGGATTGACGAACTCGAGAAATTCCTGTTGCATCTGAAAGTAGAAACTCGCCCGATTACAATGGTATGTGTATTTTTGCCCTAGGCCATAGTAGTTATTGGTTTCGAGTATCAGACTTGCGAAAATTTTGATGGTTTCTCAAGCGTTCCTTAATTTCAAACTCCCATACCTCGCTAACGGATTGTCGAACTCGAGAAATTCCTGTTGCATCTGAAAGCAAAGACTCGCCCGATTACAAAGGTATGTGTATTTTTGCCCTAGGCCATAGTAGTTATTGGTTTCGAGTATCAGACTTGCGAAAATTTTGATGGTTTCTCAAACGTTCCTTAACTTCCAACTCCCATACCTCGCTAACGGATTGTCGAACTCGAGAAATTCCTGTTGCATCTGAAAGCAGACACTCGCCCGATTACAATGGTGTGTGTACTTTTCACCCAAGCCATAGTAGTTATTGGTTTCGAGTATCAGACTTGCGAAAATTTTGATGGTTTCTCAACCATTCCTTAACTTCTAACTCCCATATCTCGCGAACTGATTGACGAACTCGAGAAATTCCTGTTGCGTCTGAAAGTAGAAACTCGCCCGATTTCAACGGTAAGTGTACTTTTCCCCTAGGCCATTCCAGTTATTGGTTTCGAGTATCAAATCAGAGAAAATTTTGGTGGTTTCTCAACCATTCCTTAACTTCAAACTCCCATATCTCGAGTACGGATTGACGAACTTGAGAAATTCCTGTTGCATCTGAAGGTAGAAAGTGGCCCGATTACAACGGTATGTGTACTTTTCCCATAGGCCATTCCAGTTATTGGTTTCGAGTATCAGACCAGAGAATAAATTTTGATGGTTTCTCAACCATTCCTTAACTTCCAACTCCCATATCTCGCAACCGGATTGACGAATTCGAGAAATTCCTATTGCATCTGAAAGCAGAAACTCGCCCGATTTCAACGGTAAGTGTACTTTTCCCCTAGGCCATTCCAGTTATTGGTTTCGAGTATCAAATCAGCGAAAATTTTGGTGGTTTCTCAACCATTCCTTAACTTCAAACTCCCATATCTCGCGTACGGATTGACGAACTTGAGAAATTCCTGTTGCATCTGAAGGTAGAAAGTGGCCCGATTACAACGGTATGTGTATTTTTCCCCTTGGCCTTTGTAGTTATTGGTTTCGAGTATCAAATCAGCGAAAATTTTGGTGGTTTCTCACCCATTCCTTAACTTCAAACTCCCATATCTCGCGAACGGATTGACGAACTCGAGAAATTCCTGTTGCATCTGAAAGCAGAAACTCGCCCGATTACAACGGTATGTGTATTTTTGCCCTAGGCCATAGTAGTTATTGGTTTCGAGTATTAGACTTGCGAAAATTTTGATGGTTTCTCAAACGTTCCTTAACTTCCAACTCCCATACCTCGCTAACGGATTGTCGAACTCGAGAAATTCCTGTTGCATCTGAAAGCAGAGACTCGCCCGATTACAAAGGTATGTGTACTTTTCCCCTAGGCCATTCCAGTTATTGGTTTCGACTATCAGACCAGCGAAAATTTTGATGGTTTCTCAACCATTCCTTAACTTCAAACTCCCATATCTCGCGAACGGATTGACGAACTCGAGAAATTCCTGTCGCATCTGAAAGTAGAAACTCGCCCGATTACAACGGTATGTGTATTTTTCCCCTAGGCCTTTGTAGTTATTGGTTTCGAGTATCAGACCAGCGAAAATTTTGATGGTTTCTCAACCATTCCTTAACTTCAAACTCCCATATCTCGCGAACGGATTGACGAACTCGAGAAATTCCTGTTGCATCTGAAAGTAGAAACTCGCCCGATTACAACAGTATGTGTATTTTTCCCCTATGCCTTTGTAGTTATTGGTTTCGGGAATCAGACTTGCGAAAATTTTGATAGTTGCTCAAGCGTTTCTTAACTTCAAACCTCCATATCTCGCGAACAGATTGACGAACACGAGAAATTCCTGTTGCATCTGAAAGTAGAAACTCGACCGATTACAACGGTATGTGTATTTTTCCCCTAGGCCTTTGTAGATATTGGTTTCGGGAATCAGACTTGCGAAAATTTTGATGGTTTCTCAACCATTCCTTAACTTCTAACTCCCATACCTCGCGAACGGATTGACGAACTCGAGAAATTCCTGTTGCATCTGAAAGTAGAAACTCGCCCGATTACAATGGCGTGTGTACTTTTCCCCTAGGCCATTCCAGTTATTGGTTTCGAGTATCAGACCAGAGAATAAATTTTGATGGTTTCTCAACCATTCCTTAACTTCCAACTCCCATATCTCGCGACCGGATTGACGAATTCGAGAAATTCCTATTGCATCTGAAAGCAGAAACTCGCCCGATTTCAACGGTATGTGTACTTTTCCCCTAGGCCATTCCAGTTATTGGTTTCGAGTATCAAATCAGCGAAAATTTTGGTGGTTTCTCAATCATTCCTTAACTTCAAACTCCCATATCTCGCGAACGGATTGACGAACTTGAGAAATTCCTGTTGCATCTGAAAGTAGAAAGTGGCCCGATTACAATGGTGTGTGTACTTTTCCGCTAGGCCATTCCAGTTATTGGTTTCGAGAATCAGACCAGAGAAAATTGTGATGGTTTCTCAACCATTCCTTAACTTCGAACTCCCATATCTCGCGAACGGATTGATGAACTCGAGAAATTCCTGTTGCATCTGAAAGTAGAAACTCGCACGATTACAACGGTATGTGTATTTTTCCCCTAGGCCTTTGTAGTTATTGGTTTCGGGAATCAGACTTGCGAAAATTTTGACGGTTGCTCAAGCGTTCCATAACTTCAAACTCCCATAACTCGCTAACGGATTGTCGAACTCGAGAAATTCCTGTTGCATCTGAAAGCAGAGACTCGCCCGATTACAAAGGTATGTGTATTTTTGCCCTAGGCCATAGTAGTTATTGGTTTCGAGTATCAGACTTGCGAAAATTTTGATGGTCTCTCAAACGTTCCTTAACTTCCAACTCCCATATCTCGCGAACGGATTGACGAACTCGAGAAATTCCTGTTGCATCTGAAAGTAGACACTCGCCCGATTACAATGGTGTGTGTACTTTTCCCCCAAGCCATAGTAGTTATTGGTTTCGAGTATCAGACTTGCGAAAATTTTGATGGATTCTCAATCATACCTTAACTTCAAACTCCCATATCTCGCGAATGGATTGACGAACTCGAGAAATTCCTGTTGCACCTGAAAGTAGAAACTCGCCCGATTGCAATGGTGTGTGTACTTTTCCCCTAGGCCATTCCAGTTATTGGTTTCGAGTATCAGACCAGCGAAAATTTTGATGGTTTCTCAACCATTCCTTAACTTCAAACTCCCATATCTCGCGAACGGATTGATGAACTCGAGGAATTCCTGTTGCATCTGAAAGTAGAAACTCGCACGATTACAACGGTATGTGTATTTTTCCCCTAGGCCTTTGTAGTTATTGGTTTCGGGAATCAGACTTGCGAAAATTTTGACGGTTGCTCAAGCGTTCCTTAACTTCAAACTCCCATATCTCGCGAACGGATTGACGAACTCGAGAAATTCCTGTTGCATCTGAAAGTAGAAACTCGCCAGATTACAATGGTATGTGTATTTTTCCCCTAGGCCTTTGTAGTTATTGGTTTCGAGTATCAAATCAGCGAAAATTTTGGTGGTTTCTCAACCATTCCTTAACTTCAAACTCCCATATCTCGCGAACGGATTGACGAACTCGAGAAATTCCTGTTGCATCTGAAAGCAGAAACTCGCACGATTACGACGGTATGTGTATTTTTGCCCTAGGCCATAGTAGTTATTGGTTTCGAGTATCAGACTTGCGAAAATTTTGATGGTTTCTCAACCATTCCTTAAGTTCAAACTCCCATATCTCGCGAACGGATTGACGAACTCGAGAAACTCCTATTGCATCTGAAAGCAGAAACTCGCCCGATTTCAACGGTATGTGTACTTTTCCCCTAGGCCATTCCAGTTATTGGTTTCGAGTATCAAATCAGAGAAAATTTTGATGGTTTCTCAACCATTCCTTAACTTCGAACTCCCATATCTCGCGAACGGATTGATGAACTCGAGAAATTCCTGTTGCATCTGAAAGTAGAAACTCGCACGATTACAACGGTATGTGTATTTTTCCCCTAGGCCTTTGTAGTTATTGGTTTCGGGAATCAGACTTGCGAAAATTTTGACGGTTGCTCAAGCGTTCCTTAACTTCAAACTCCCATATCTCGCGAACGGATTGACGAACTCGAGAAATTCCTGTTGCATCTGAAAGTAGAAACTCGCCCGATTACAATGGTATGTGTATTTTTCCCCTAGGCCTTTGTAGTTATTGGTTTCGAGTATCAAATCAGCGAAAATTTTGGTGGTTTCTCAACCATTCCTTAACTTCAAACTCCCATATCTCGCGAACGGATTGACGAACTCGAGAAATTCCTGTTGCATCTGAAAGCAGAAACTCGCCCGATTACGACGGTATGTGTATTTTTGCCCTAGGCCATAGTAGTTATTGGTTTCGAGTATCAGACTTGCGAAAATTTTGATGGTTTCTCAAGCGTTCCTTAATTTCAAACTCCCATACCTCGCTAACGGATTGTCGAACTCGAGAAATTCCTGTTGCAACTGAAAGCAGAGACTCGCCCGATTACAAAGGTATGTGTATTTTTGCCCTAGGCCATAGTAGTTATTGGTTTCGAGTATCAGACTTGCGAAAATTTTGATGGTCTCTCAAACGTTCCTTAACTTCCAACTCCCATATCTCGCGAACGGATTGACGAACTCGAGAAATTCCTGTTGTATCTGAAAGTAGACACTCGCCCGATTACAATGGTGTGTGTACTTTTCCCCCAAGCCATAGTAGTTATTGGTTTCGAGTATCAGACTTGCGAAAATTTTGATGGATTCTCAACCATTCCTTAACTTCAAACTCCCATATCTCGCGAATGGATTGACGAACTCGAGAAATTCCTGTTGTATCTGAAAGTAGAAACTCGCCCGATTGCAATGGTGTGTGTACTTTTCCCCTAGGCCATTCCAGTTATTGGTTTCGAGTATCAGACCAGCGAAAATTTTGATGGTTTCTCAACCATTCCTTAACTTCAAACTCCCATATCTCGCGAACGGATTGATGAACTCGAGAAATTCATGTTGCATCTGAAAGTAGAAACTCGCACGATTACAACGGTATGTGTATTTTTCCCCTAGGCCTTTGTAGTTATTGGTTTCGGGAATCAGACTTGCGAAAATTTTGACGGTTGCTCAAGCGTTCCTTAACTTCAAACTCCCATATCTCGCGAACGGATTGACGAACTCGAGAAATTCCTGTTGCATCTGAAAGTAGAAACTCGCCCGATTACAATGGTATGTGTATTTTTCCCCTAGGCCTTTGTAGTTATTGGTTTCGAGTATCAAATCAGCGAAAATTTTGGTGGTTTCTCAACCATTCCTTAACTTCAAACTCCCATATCTCGCGAACGGATTGACGAACTCGAGAAATTCCTGTTGCATCTGAAAGCAGAAACTCGCCCGATTACGACGGTATGTGTATTTTTGCCCTAGGCCATAGTAGTTATTGGTTTCGAGTATCAGACTTGCGAAAATTTTGATGGTTTCTCAAGCGTTCCTTAATTTCAAACTCCCATACCTCGCTAACGGATTGTCGAACTCGAGAAATTCCTGTTGCAACTGAAAGCAGAGACTCGCCCGATTACAAAGGTATGTGTATTTTTGCCCTAGGCCATAGTAGTTATTGGTTTCGAGTATCAGACTTGCGAAAATTTTGATGGTCTCTCAAACGTTCCTTAACTTCCAACTCCCATATCTCGCGAACGGATTGACGAACTCGAGAAATTCCTGTTGTATCTGAAAGTAGACACTCGCCCGATTACAATGGTGTGTGTACTTTTCCCCCAAGCCATAGTAGTTATTGGTTTCGAGTATCAGACTTGCGAAAATTTTGATGGATTCTCAACCATTCCTTAACTTCAAACTCCCATATCTCGCGAATGGATTGACGAACTCGAGAAATTCCTGTTGTATCTGAAAGTAGAAACTCGCCCGATTGCAATGGTGTGTGTACTTTTCCCCTAGGCCATTCCAGTTATTGGTTTCGAGTATCAGACCAGCGAAAATTTTGATGGTTTCTCAACCATTCCTTAACTTCAAACTCCCATATCTCGCGAACGGATTGATGAACTCGAGAAATTCATGTTGCATCTGAAAGTAGAAACTCGCACGATTACAACGGTATGTGTATTTTTCCCCTAGGCCTTTGTAGTTATTGGTTTCGGGAATCAGACTTGCGAAAATTTTGACGGTTGCTCAAGCGTTCCTTAACTTCAAACTCCCATATCTCGCGAACGGATTGACGAACTCGAGAAATTCCTGTTGTATCTGAAAGTAGAAACTCGCCCGATTACAATGGTATGTGTATTTTTCCCCTAGGCCTTTGTAGTTATTGGTTTCGAGTATCAAATCAGCGAAAATTTTGGTGGTTTCTCAACCATTCCTTAACTTCAAACTCCCATATCTCGCGAACGGATTGACGAACTCGAGAAATTCCTGTTGCATCTGAAAGCAGAAACTCGCCCGATTACGACGGTATGTGTATTTTTGCCCTAGGCCATAGTAGTTATTGGTTTCGAGTATCAGACCAGCGAAAATTTTGATGGTTTCTCAACCATTCCTTAACTTCAAACTCCCATATCTCGCGTACGGATTGACGAACTTGAGAAATTCCTGTTGCATCTGAAAGTAGAAAGTGGCCCGATTACAACGGTATGTGTATTTTTCCCCTAGGCCTTTGTAGTTATTGGTTTCGGGAATCAGACTTGCGAAAATTTTGATGGATTCTCAACCATTCCTTAACTTCAAACTCCCATATCTCGCGAACGGATTGACGAACTCGAGACATTCCTGTTGCATCTGAAAGTAGAAACTCGCTCGATTACAACGGTATGTGTATTTTTCCCCTAGGCCTTTGTAGTTATTGGTTTCGGGAATCAGACTTGCGAAAATTTTGATGGTTGCTCAAGCGTTTCTTAACTTCAAACTCCCATATCTCGCGAACAGATTGACGAACACGAGAAATTGCTGTTGCATCTGAAAGTAGAAACTCGACCAATTACAACGGTATGTGTATTTTTCCCCTAGGCCTTTGTAGATATTGGTTTCGGGAATCAGTCTTGCGAAAATTTTGATGGTTTCACAACCATTCCTTAACTTCTAACTCCCACATCTCGCGAACGGATTGACGAACTCGAGAAATTCCTGTTGCATCTGAAAGTAGAAACACGCCCGATTACAATGGAGTGTGTACTTTTCCCCTAGGCCATTCCAGTTATTGGTTTCGAGTATCAGACCAGAGAATAAATTTTGATGGTTTCTCAACCATTCCTTAACTTCCAACTCCCATATCTCGCGACCGGATTGACGAATTCGAGAAATTCCTATTGCATCTGAAAGCAGAAACTCGCCCGATTTCAACGGTAAGTGTACTTTTCCCCTAGGCCATTCCAGTTATTGGTTTCGAGTATCAAATCAGCGAAAATTTTAGTGGTTTCTCAACCATTCCTTAACTTCAAACTCCCATATCTCGCGTACGGATTGACGAACTTGAGAAATTCCTGTTGCATCTGAAAGTAGAAACTCGCCCGATTACAACGGTAAGTGTACTTTTCCCCTAGGCCATTCCAGTTATTGGTTTCGAGTATCAAATCAGCGAAAATTTTGGTGGTTTCTCAACCATTCCTTAACTTCAAACTCCCATATCTCGCGTACGGATTAACGAACTTGAGAAGTTCCTGTTGCATCTGAAAGTAGAAAGTGGCCCGATTACAACGGTATGTGTATTTTTCCCCTAGGCCTTTGTAGTTATTGGTTTCGGGAATCACACTTGCGAAAATATTGATGGTTTCTCAACCATTCCTTAACTTCTAACTCCCATATCTCGCGAATGGATTGACGAACTCGAGAAATTCCTGTTGCATCTGAAAGTAGAAACTCGCCCGATTACAACGGTAAGTGTACTTTTCCCCTAGGCCATTCCAGTTATTGGTTTCGAGTATCAAATCAGCGAAAATTTTGGTGGTTTCTCAACCATTCCTTAACTTCAAACTCCCATATCTCGCGTACGGATTGACGAACTTGAGAAATTCCTGTTGCATCTGAAAGTAGAAAGTGGCCCGATTACAACGGTATTTGTATTTTTCCCCTAGGCCTTTGTAGTTATTGGTTTCGGGAATCAGACTTGCGAAAATATTGATGGTTTCTCAACCATTCCTTAACTTCTAACTCCCATATCTCGCGAACGGATTGACGAACTCGAGAAATTCCTGTTGCATCTGAAAGTAGAAACTCGCCCGATTACAATGGTGTATGTACTTTTCCCCTAGGCCATGCCAGTTATTGGTTTCGAGTATCAGACCAGAGAATAAATTTTGATGGTTTCTCAACCATTCCTTAACTTCCAACTCCCATATCTCGCGACCGGATTGACCAATTCGAGAAATTCCTATTGCATCTGAAAGCAGAAACACGCCCGATTTCAACGTTAAGTGAACTTTTCCCCTAGGCCATTCCAGTTATTGGTTTCGAGTATCAAATCAGCGAAAATTTTGGTGGTTTCTCAACCATTCCTTAACTTCAAACTCCCATATCTCGCGTACGGATTGACGAACTTGAGAAATTCCTGTTGCATCTGAAAGTAGAAAGTGGCCCGATTACAACGGTATGTGTATTTTCCCCGTAGGCCTTTGTAGTTATTGGTTTCGGGAATCAGACTTGCGAAAATTTTGATGGTTTCTCAACCATTCCTTAACTTCTAACTCCCATATCTCGCGAATGGATTGACGAACTCGAGAAATTCCTGTTGCATCTGAAAGTAGAAACTCGCCCGATTACAACGGTATGTGTATTTTTCCCCTAGGCCTTTGTAGTTATTAATTTCGAGTATCAAATCAGCGAAAATTTTGGTGGTTTCTCAACCATTCCTTAACTTCAAACTCCCATATCTCGCGAACGGATTGACGAACTCGAGAAATTCCTGTTGCATCTGAAAGCAGAAACTCGCCCGATTACAACGGTATGTGTATTTTTGCCCTAGGCCATAGTAGTTATTGGTTTCGAGTATTAGACTTGCGAAAATTTTGATGGTTTCTCAAGCGTTCCTTAATTTCAAACTCCCATACCTCGCTAACGGATTGTCGAACTCGAGAAATTCCTGTTGCATCTGAAAGCAGAGACTCGCCCGAATACAAAGGTATGTCTATTTTTGCCCTAGGCCATAGTAGTTATTGGTTTCGGGAATCAGACTTGCGAAAATTTTGATGGTTGCTCAAGCGTTCCTTAACTTCAAACTCCCATATCTCGCGAACGGATTGACGAACTCGAGAAATTCCTGTTGCATCTGAAAGTAGAAACTCGCCCGATTACAATGGTGTGTGTACATTTCCCCTAGGCCATTCCAGATATTGGTTTCGATTATCAGACCAGCGAAAATTTTGATGGTTTCTCAACCATTCCTTAATTTCAAACTACCATATCTCGCGAACGGATTGACGAACTCGAGTAATTCCTATTGCATCTGAAAGCAGAAACTAGCCCGATTTCAACGGTATGTGTACTTTTTCCATGGGCCATTCCAGTTATTGGTGTCGGGTATCAGACTTGCGAAAATTTTGATGGTTTCTCAACCATTCCTTAATTTCAAACTCCCATATCTCGCGAACGGATTGACGAACTCGAGAAATTCCTGTTGCATCTGAAAGTAGAAACTCGCCCGATTTCAACGGTATGTGTATTTTTCCCCTAGGCCTTTGTAGATATTGGTTTCCGGAATCAGACTTGCGAAAATTTTGATGGTTTCTCAACCATTCCTTAACTTCTAACTCCCATATCTCGCGAACGGATTGACGAACTCGAGAAATTCCAGTTGCATCTGAAAGTAGAAACTCGCCCGATTTCAATGCTGTGTGTACTTTTCCCCTAGGCCATTCCAGTTATTGGTTTCGAGTATCAGACGAGAGAATAAATTTTGATGGTTTCTCAACCATTCCTTAACTTCCAACTCCCATATCTCGCGACCGGATTGACGAATTCGAGAAATTCCTATTGCACCTGAAAGCAGAAACTCGCCCGATTTCAACGGTAAGTGTACTTTTCCCCTAGGCCATTCCAGTTATTGGTTTCGAGTATCAAATCAGCGAAAATTTTGGTGGTTTCTCAACCATTCCTTAACTTCAAACTCCCATATCTCGCGTACGGATTGACGAACTTGAGAAATTCCTGTTGCATCTGAAAGTAGAAACTCGCCCGATTACAATTGTGTGTGTACTTTTCCCCTAGGCCATTCCAGTTATTGGTTTCGAGTATCAGACCAGCGAAAATTTTGATGGTTTCTCAACCATTCCTTAACTTCAGACTCCCATATCTCGCGAACGGATTGACGAACTCGAGACATTCCTGTTGCATCTGAAAGTAGAAACTCGCTCGATTACAACGGTATGTGTATTTTTCCCATAGGCATTTGTAGTTATTGGTTTCGGGAATCAGACTTGCGAAAATTTTGATGGTTTCTCAACCATTCCTTAATTTCAAACTACCATATCTCGCGAACGGATTGACGAACTCGAGTAATTCCTATTGCATCTGAAAGCAGAAACTAGCCCGATTTCAACGGTATGTGTACTTTTTCCATGGGCCATTCCAGTTATTGGTTTCGGGTATCAGACTTGCGAAAATTTTGATGGTTTCTCAACCATTCCTTAATTTCAAACTCCCATATCTCGCGAACGGATTGACGAACTCGAGAAATTCCTGTTGCATCTGAAAGTAGAAACTCGCCCGATTGCAATGGTGTGTGTACTTTTCCCGTAGGCCATGCCTATTATTGGCTTCGAGTATCAAATCAGCGAAAATTTTGGTGGTTTCTCAACCATTCCTTAACATCAAACTCCCATATCTCGCGAACGGATTGACGAACTCGAGAAATTCCTGTTGCATCTGAAAGCAGAAACTCGCACGATTACAACGGTATGTGTATTTTTCCCCTAGGCCTTTGTAGTTATTGGTTTCGGGAATCAGACTTGCGAAAATTTTGATGGTTGCTCAAGCGTTCCTTAACTTCGAACTCCCATATCTCGCGAATGGATTGACGAACTCGAGAAATTCCTGTTGCATCTGAAAGTAGAAACTCGCCCGATTACAATTGTGTGTGTACTTTTCCCCTAGGCCATTCCAGTTATTGGTTTCGAGTATCAAATCAGCGAAAATTTTGGTGGTTTCTCAACCATTCCTTAACATCAAACTCCCATATCTCGCGAACGGATTGACGAACTCGAGAAATTCCTGTTGCATCTGAAAGCAGAAACTCGTCCGATTACAACGGTATGGGTATTTTTGCCCTAGGCCATAGTAGTTATTGGTTTCGAATATCAGACTTGCGAAAATTTTGATGGTTTCTCAAGCGTTCCTTAATTTCAAACTCCCATACCTCGCTAACGGATTGTCGAACTCGAGAAATTCCTGTTGCATCTGAAAGCAGAGACTCGCCCGATTACAAAGGTATGTGTACTTTTCCCCCAAGCCATAGTAGTTATTGGTTTCGAGTATCAGACTTGCGAAAATTTTGATGGATTCACAACCATTCCTTAACTTCAAACTCCCATATCTCGCGAATGGATTGACGAACTCGAGAAATTCCTGTTGCATCTGAAAGTAGAAACTCGCCCGATTGCCATGGTGTGTGTACTTTTCGCCTAGGCCATTCCAGTTATTGGTTTCGAGTATCAGACCAGAGAATAAATTTTGATGGTTTCTCAACCATTCCTTAACTTCCAACTCCCATATCTCGCGACCGGAATGACGAATTCGAGAAATTCCTATTGCATCTGAAAGCAGAAACTCGCCCGATTTCAACGTTAAGTGTACTTTTCCCCTAGGCCATTCCAGTTATTGGTTTCGAGTATCAAATCAGCGAAAATTTTGGTGGTTTCTCAACCATTCGAAAGCAGAAACTCGCCCGATTACAACGGTGTGTGTATTTTTGCCCTAGGCCATAGTAGTTATTGGTTTCGAGTATCAGACTTGCGAAAATTTTGATGGTTTCTCAAGCGTTCCTTAATTTCAAACTCCCATACCTCGCTAACGGATTGTCGAACTCGAGAAATTCCTGTTGCATCTGAAAGCAGAGACTCGCCCGTTTACAAAGGTATGTGTACTTTTCCCCTAGGCCATTCCAGTTATTGGTTTCGAGTATCAGACCAGCGAAAATTTTGATGGTTTCTCAACCATTCCTTAACTTCAAACTCCCATATCTCGCGAACGGATTGACGAACTCGAGACATTCCTGTTGCATCTGAAAGTAGAAACTCGCCCGATTGCAATGGTGTGTGTACTTTTCCCCTAGGCCATGCCTGTTATTGGTTTCGAGTATCAAATCAGCGAAAATTTTGGTGGTTTCTCAACCATTTCTTAACTTCAAACTCCCATATCTCGCGAACGGATTGACGAACTCGAGAAATTCCTGTTGCATCTGAAAGTAGGAACTCGCCCGATTACAACGGTATGTGTATTTTTCCCCTAGGCCTTTGTAGTTATTGGTTTCGAGTATCAAATCAGCGAAAATTTTGTTGGTTTCTCAACCATTCCTTTACTTCAAACTCCCATATCTCGCGAACGGATTGACGAATTCGAGAAATTCCTGTTGCATCTGAAAGCAGAAACTCGCCCGATTACAACGGTATGTGTATTTCTGCCCTAGGCCATAGTAGTTATTGGTTTCGAATATCAGACTTGCGAAAATTTTGATGGTTTCTCAAGCGTTCCTTAATTTCAAACTCCCATACCTCGCTAACGGATTGTCGAACTCGAGAAATTCCTGTTGCATCTGAAAGCAGAAACACGCCCGATTACAACGGTATGTGTATTTTTGCCCTAGGCCATAGTAGTTATTGGTTTCGAGTATCAGACTTGCGAAAATTTTGATGGTTTCTCAAGCGTTCCTTAATTTCAAACTCCCATACCTCGCTAACGGATTGTCGAACTCGAGAAATTCCTGTTGCATCTGAAAGCAGAAACTCGCCCGATTACAACGGTATGTGTATTTTTGCCCTAGGCCATAGTAGTTATTGGTTTCGAGTAGCAGATTTGCGAAAATTTTGATGGTTTCTCAAACGTTCCTTAACTTCCAACTCCCATATCTCGCGAACGGATTGACGAACTCGAGAAATTCCTGCTGCATCTGAAAGTAGATTCTCGCCCGATTACAATGGTGTGTGTTCATTTCCCCCAAGCCATAGTAGTTATTGGTTTCGAGTATCAGACTTGCGAAAATTTTGACGGATTCTCAACCATTCCTTAACTTCAAACTCCCATATCTCGCGAATGGATTGACGAACTCGAGAAATTCCCGTTGCATCTGAAAGTAGAAACTCGCCCGATTGCAATGGTGTGTGTACTTTTCCGCTAGGCCATTCCAGTTATTGGTTTCGAGTATCAGACCAGCGAAAATTTTGATGGTTTCTCAACCATTCCTTAACTTCAAACTCCCATATCTCGCGAACGGATTGACGAACTCGAGACTTTCCTGTTGCATCTGAAAGTAGAAACTCGCCCGATTGCAATGGTGTGTCTACTTTTCCCCTAGGCCATGCCTGTTATTGGTTTCGAGTATCAAATCAGCGAAAATTTTGGTGGTTTCTCAACCATTCCTTAACTTCAAACTCCCATATCTCGCGAACGGATTGACGAACTCGAGAAATTCCTGTTGCATCTGAAAGTAGAAACTCGCCCGATTACAACGGTATGTGTATTTTTGCCCTAGGCCATAGTAGTTATTGGTTTCGAGTATCAGACTTGCGAAAATTTTAATGGTTCCTCAAGCGTTCCTTAATTTCAAACACCCATACCTCGCGAACGGATTGTCGAACTCGAGAAATTCCTGTTGCACCTGAAAGCAGAGACTCGCCCGATTACAATGGGGTGTGTACTTTTCCCCCAAGCCATAGTAGTTACTGGTTTCGAGTATCAGACTTGCGAAAATTTTGATGGTTTCTCAAACGTTCCTTAACTTCAAACTCCCATATCTCGCGAACGGATTGACGAACTCGAGAAATTCCTGTTGCATCTGAAAGTAGAAACTCGCCCGATTGCAATGGTGTGTGTACTTTTCCCCTAGGCCATTCCAGTTATTGGTTTCGAGTATCAGACCAGCGAAAATTTTGATGGTTTCTCAACCATTCCTTAACTTCAAACTCCCATATCTCGCGAACGGATTGTCGAACTCGAGAAATTCCTGTTGCACCTGAAAGCAGAGACTCGCCCGATTACAATGGTGTGTGTACTTTTCCCCCAAGCCATAGTAGTTACTGGTTTCGAGTATCAGACTTGCGAAAATTTTGATGGTTTCTCAAACGTTCCTTAACTTCCAAATCCCATATCTCGCGAACGGATTGTCGAGCTCGAGAAATTCCTGTTGCACCTGAAAGCAGAGACTCGCCCGATTACAATGGTGTGTGTACTTTTCCCCCAAGCCATAGTAGTTATTGGTTTCGAGTATCAGACTTGCGAAAATTTTGATGGATTCTCAACCATTCCTTAACTTCAAACTCCCATATCTCGCGAATGGATTGACGAACTCGAGAAATTCCTGTTGCATCTGAAAGTAGAAACTCGCCCGATTACAATTGTGTGTGTACTTTTGCCCTAGGCCATTCCAGTTATTGGTTTCGAGTATCAGACCAGCGAAAATTTTGATGATTTCTCAACCATTCCTTAACTTCAAACTCCCATATCTCGCGAACGGATTGACGAACTCGAAAAATTCCTGCTGCATCTGAAAGTAGAAACTCGCCCGATTACAACGGTATGTGTATTTTTCCCCTAGGCGTTTGTAGTTATTGGTTTCGAGTATCAAATCAGCGAAAATTTTGGTGGTTTCTCAACCATTCCTTAACTTCAAACTCCCATATCTCGCGAACGGATTGACGAACTCCAGAAATTCCTGTTGCATCTGAAAGCAGAAACTCGCCCGATTACAACGGTATGTGTATTTTTGCCCTAGGCCATAGTAGTTATTGGTTTCGAATATCAGACTTGCGAAAATTTTGATGGTTTCTCAAGCGTTCCTTAATTTCAAACTTCCATACCTCGCTAACGGATTGTCGAACTCGAGAAATTCCTGTTGCATCTGAAAGCAGAGACTCGCCCGATTACAATGGTGTGTGTACTTTTCCTCCAAGCCATAGTAGTTACTGGTTTCGAGTATCAGACTTGCGAAAATTTTGATGGTTTCTCAAACGTTCCTTAACTTCCAAATCCCATATCTCGCGAACGGATTGACGAACTCGAGAAATTCCTGTTGCATCTGAAAGTAGATTCTCGCCCGATTGCAATGGTGTGTGTACTTTTCCCCTAGGCCAATCTAGTTATTGGTTTCGAGTATCAGACTTGCGAAAATTTTGATGGATGCTCAACCATTCCTTAACTTCAAACTCCCATATCTCGCGAATGGATTGACGAACTCGAGAAATTCCTGTTGCATCTGAAAGTAGAAACTCGCCCGATTGCAATGATGTGTGTACTTTTCCCCTAGGCCATTCCAGTTATTGGTTTCGAGTATCAGACCAGCGAAAATTTTGATGGTTCCTCAACCATTCCTTAACTTCAAACTCCCATATCTCGCGAACGGATTGACGAACTCGAGAAATTCCTGTTGCATCTGAAAGTAGAAACTCGCCAGATTACAACGGTATGTGTATTTTTGCCCTAGGCCATAGTAGTGATTGGTTTCGAGTATCAGACTTGCGAAAATTTTAATGGTTCCTCAAGCGTTCCTTAATTTCAAACTCCCATATCTCGCGAACGGATTGTCGAGCTCGAGAAATTCCTGTTGCACCTGAAAGCAGAGACTCGCCCGATTACAATGGTGTGTGTACTTTTCCCCCAAGCCATAGTAGTTATTGGTTTCGAGTATCAGACTTGCGAAAATTTTGATGGATTCTCAACCATTTCTTAACTTCAAACTCCCATATCTCGCGAATGGATTGACGAACTCGAGAAATTCCTGTTGCATCTGAAAGTAGAAACTCGCCCGATTACAATTGTGTGTGTACTTTTCCCCTAGGCCATTCCAGTTATTGGTTTCGAGTATCAGACCAGCGAAAATTTTGATGATTTCTCAACCATTCCTTAACTTCAAACTCCCATATCTCGCGAACGGATTGACGAACTCGAGAAATTCCTGTTGCATCTGAAAGTAGAAACTCGCCCGATTACAACGGTATGTGTATTTTTCCCCTAGGCGATTGTAGTTATTGGTTTCGAGTATCAAATCAGCGAAAATTTTGGTGGTTTCTCAACCATTCCTTAACGTCAAACTCCCATATCTCGCGAACGGATTGACGAACTGGAGAAATTCCTGTTGCATCTGAAACAGAAACTCGCCCGATTACAACGGTATGTGTATTTTTGCCCTAGGCCATAGTAGTTATTGGTTTCGAATATCAGACTTGCGAAAATTTTGATGGTTTCTCAAGCGTTCCTTAATTTCAAACTCCCATACCTCGCTAACGGATTGTCGAACTCGAGAAATTCCTGTTGCATCTGAAAGTAGAAACTCGCCCTATTGCAATGGTGTGTGTACTTTTCGCCTAGGCCATTCCAGTTATTGGTTTCGAGTATCAGACCAGAGAATAAATTTTGATGGTTTCTCAACCATTCCTTAATTTCCAACTCCCATATCTCGCGACCGGATTGACGAATTCGAGAAATTCCTATTGCATCTGAAAGCAGAAACTCGCCCGATTTCAACGGTAAGTGTACTTTTCCCCTAGGCCATTCCAGTTATTGGTTTCGAGTATCAAATCAGCGAAAATTTTGTTGGTTTCTCAACCATTCCTTAACTTCAAACTCTCATATCTCGCGAACGGATTGACGAACTTGAGAAATTCCTGTTGCATCTGAAAGTAGAAAGTGGCCCGATTACAATGGTGTGTGTACTTTTCCGCTAGGCCATTCCAGTTATTGGTTTCGAGAATCAGACCAGAGAAAATTTTGATGGTTTCTCAACCATTCCTTAACTTCGACCTCCCATATCTCGCGAACGGATTGACGAACTCGAGAAATTCCTGTTGCATCTGAAAGTAGAAACTCGCACGATTACAACGGTATGTGTATTTTTCCCCTAGGCCTTTGTAGTTATTGGTTTCGGGAATCAGACTTGCGAAAATTTTGATGGTTGCTCAAGCGTTCCTTAACTTCAAACTCCCATATCTCGCGAACGGATTGACGAACTCGAGAAATTCCTGTTGCATCTGAAAGTAGAGACTCGCCCGTTTACAAAGGTATGTGTATTTTTGCCCTAGGCCATAGTAGTTATTGGTTTCGAGTATCAGACTTGCGAAAATTTTGATGGATTCTCAACCATTCCTTAACTTCAAACTCCCATATCTCGCGAATGGATTGACGAACTCGAGAAATTCCTGTTGCATCTGAAAGTAGAAACTCGCCCGATTGCAATGGTGTGTGTACTTTTCCCCTAGGCCATTCCAGTTATTGGTTTCGAGTATCAGACCAGCGAAAATTTTGATGGTTTCTCAACCATTCCTTAACTTCAAACTCCCATATCTCGCGACCGGATTGACGAATTCGAGAAATTCCTATTGCATCTGAAAGCAGAAACTCGCCCGATTTCAACGGTAAGTGTACTTTTCCCCTAGGCCATTCCAGTTATTGGTTTCGAGTATCAAATAAGCGAAAATTTTGTTGGTTTCTCAACCATTCCTTAACTTCAAACTCTCATATCTCGCGAACGGATTGACGAACTTGAGAAATTCCTGTTGCATCTGAAAGTAGAAAGTGGCCCGATTACAATGGTGTGTGTACTTTCCCGCTAGGCCATTCCAGTTATTGGTTTCGAGAATCAGACCAGAGAAAATTTTGATGGTTTCTCAACCATTCCTTAACTTCGAACTCCCATATCTCGCGATCGGATTGACGAACTCGAGAAATTCCTGTTGCATCTGAAAGTAGAAACTCGCACGATTACAACGGTATGTGTATTTTTCCCCTAGGCCTTTGTAGTTATTGGTTTCGGGAATCAGACTTGCGAAAATTTTGATGGTTGCTCAAGCGTTCCTTAACTTCAAACTCCCATATCTAGCGAACGGATTGACGAACTCGAGAAATTCCTGTTACATCTGAAAGTAGAAACTCGCCCGATTACAACGGTATGCGTATTTTTCCCCTGGGTCTTTGTAGTTATTGGTTTCGGGAATCAGACTTGCGAAAATTTGGATGGTTGCTCAAGCGTTCCTTAACTTCAAACTCCCATATCTCGCGAACGGATTGACGAACTCGAGAAATTCCTGTTGCATCTGTAAGTAGAGACTCGCCCGTTTACAAAGGTATGTGTATTTTTGCCCTAGGCCATAGTAGTTATTGGTTTCGAGTATCAGACTTGCGAAAATTTTGATGGTTTCTCAAACGTTCCTTAACTTCCAACTCCCATATCTCGCGAACGGATTGACGAACTCGAGAAATTCCTGTTGCATCTGAAAGTAGATTCTCGCCCGATTACAATGGTGTGTGTTCTTTTCCCCCAAGCCATAGTAGTTATTGGTTTCGAGTATCAGACTTGCGAAAATTTTGATGGATTCTCAACCATTCCTTAACTTCAAACTCCCATATCTCGCGAATGGATTGACGAACTCGAGAAATTCCTGTTGCATCTGAAAGTAGAAACTCGCCCGATTACAATGGTGTGTGTACTTTTCCCCCAAGCCATAGTAGTTATTGGTTTCGAGTATCAGACTTGCGAAAATTTTGATGGCTTCTCAACCATTCCTTAACTTCAAACTCCCATATCTCGCGAACGGATTGACGAACTCGAGAAATTCCTGTTGCATCTGAAAGTAGAAACTCGCCCGATTACAACGGTATGTGTATTTTTCCCCTAGGCCATAGTAGTTATTGGTTTCGAGTATCAGACTTGCGAAAATTTTGATGGTTTCTCAACCATTCCTTAACTTCGAACTCCCATATCTCGCGAACAGATTGACGAACTCGAGAAATTCCTGTTGCATCTGAAAGTAGAAACTCGCCCGATTACAATGGTGTGTGTACTTTTCCCCCAAGCCATAGTAGTTATTGGTTTCGAGAATCAGACTTGCGAAAATTTTGATGTATTCTCAACCATTCCTTAACTTCAAACTCCCATATCTCGCGAACAGATTGACGAACTGGAGAAATTCCTGTTGCATCTGAAAGTAGAAACTCGCCCGATTACAATGGTGTGTGTACTTTTCCCCCAAGCCATAGTAGTTATTGGTTTCGAGTATCAGACTTGCGAAAATTTTGATGTATTCTCAACCATTCCTTAACTTCAAACTACCATATCTCGCGAACGGATTGACGAACTCGAGTAATTCCTATTGCATCTGAAAGCAGAAACTAGCCCGATTTCAACGGTATGTGTACTTTTTCCATGGGCCATTCCAGTTATTGGTTTCGGGTATCAGACTTGCGAAAATTTTGATGGTTTCTCAACCATTCCTTAATTTCAAACTCCCATATCTCGCGAACGGATTGACGAACTCGAGAAATTCCTGTTGCATCTGAAAGTAGAAACTCGCCCGATTGCAATGGTGTGTGTACTTTTCCCCTAGGCCATGCCTGTTATTGGTTTCGAGTATCAAATCAGCGAAAATTTTGGTGGTTTCTCAACCATTCCTTAACTTCAAACTCCCATATCTCGCGAACGGATTGACGAACTCGAGAAATTCCTGTTGCATCTGAAAGTAGAAACTCGCCCGATTACAACGGTATGTGTATTTTTGCCCTAGGCCATAGTAGTTATTGGTTTCGAGTATCAGACTTGCGAAAATTTTGATGGTTCCTCAAGCGTTCCTTAATTTCAAACTCCCATATCTCGCGAACGGATTGTCGAACTCGAGAAATTCCTGTTGCACCTGAAAGCAGAGACTCGCCCGATTACAATGGTGTGTGTACTTTTCCCCCAAGCCTTAGTAGTTATTGGTTTCGAGTATCAGACTTGCGAAAATTTTGATGGATTTTCAACCATTCCTTAACTTCAAACTCCCATATCTCGCGAATGGATTGACGAACTCGAGAAATTCCTGTTGCATCTGAAAGTAGAAACTCGCCCGATTACAACGATGTGTGTACTTTTCCCCTAGGCCATTCCAGTTATTGGTTTCGGGTATCAGACTTGCGAAATTTTGATGGTTTCTCAACCATTCCTTAATTTCAAACTACCATATCTCGCGAACGGATTGACGAACTCGAGTAATTCCTATTGCATCTGAAAGCAGAAACTAGCCCGATTTCAACGGTATGTGTACTTTTTCCATGGGCCATTCCAGTTATTGGTTTCGGGTATCAGACTTGCGAATATTTTGATGGTACCTCAAGCGTTCCTTAACTTCAAACTCCCATATCTCGCGAACGGATTGACGAACTCGAGAAATTCCTGTTGCATCTGGAAGTAGAAACTCGCCCGATTACAACGGTATGTGTATTTTTCCCATAGGCCTTTGTAGTTATTGGTTTCGGGAATCAGACTTGCGAAAATTTTGATGGTTGCTCAAGCGTTCCTTAACTTCAAACTCCCATATCTCGCGAACGGATTGACGAACTCGAGAAATTCCTGTTGCATCTGAAAGTAGAAACTCGCCGGATTACAATGGTGTGTGTACTTTTCCCCTAGGCCATTCCAGTTTTTCGTTTCTAGCATCAGAATTGCGAAAATTTTGATCGTTTCTCAACCATCCCTTAACTCCAAACTCCGATATTTCGCGAACAGATTGACGAATCCGAAAAATTTCTGTTGCATCTGAAAGTAGAAACGCCCCCGATTACAAAGGTATGTGTATTTTTCCCCTAGGCCTCTGTTGTTATTGGTTTCGAGTATCAGAATTTCGAAAATTTTGATGGTTTCTCAACCATTCTTTAACTTCAAACTCCCATATCTCGCGAAAGGATTGACGAACTCGAGAAATTCCTGTTGCATCTGAAAGTAGAAACTCGCCTGATTAAAATGGTATGTGTACTTTTCCCCTAGGCCATTCCAGTTATTGGTTTCGGGTATCAGACTTGAGAAATTTTGATGGTTTCTCAACCATTCCTTAAGTTCAAACTCCCATATCTCGCGAACGCATGGACGAACTCGTGAAATTTCTGTTGTATCTGAAAGTAGAAGCTCGCCCGATTACATTGGTGTGTGTACTTTTCCCCTAGGCCATTCCAGTTATTGGTTTCGGGTATCAGACTTGCGAAATTTTGATGGTTTCTCAACCATTCCTTAAGTTCAAACTCCCATATCTCGCGAACGGATGGACGAACTCGTGAAATTTCTGTTGTATCTGAAAGTAGAAACTCGCCCGATTACAACGGTATGTGTATTTTTCCCCCAGGCCATAGTAGTTATTGGTTTCGAGTATCAGACTTGCGAAAATTTTGATGGATTCTCAACCATTCCTTAACATCAAACTCCCATATCTCGCGAATGGATTGACGAACTCGAGAAATTCCTGTTGCATCTGAAAGTAGAAACTCGCCTGATTAAAATGGTGCGTGTACTTTTCCCCTAGGCCGTTCCAGTTATTGGTTTCGAGAATCAAATCAGCGAAAATTTTGGTGGTTTCTCAACCATTCCTTAAATTCAAACTCCCATATCTCGCGAGCAGATTGACGATCTCGAGAAATTCCTGTTGAATCTGAAAGTAGAAACTCGCCGGATTACAATGGTGTGTGTACTTTTACCCTAGGCCATAGTAGTTACTGGTTTCAAGTATCAGACTTGCGAAAATTTTGATGGTCTCTCAACCATTCCTTAACTTCAAACTCCCATATCTCGCGAACGAATTGACGGACTCGAGAAATTCCTTTTGCGTCTGAAAGCAGAAACTCGCCCGATTACAACGGTATGTGTAATTTTGCCCTAGGCCATAGTAGTTATTGGTTTCGAGTATCAGACAAGCGAAAATTTTGATGGTTCCTCAACCATCTCTTAACTCCAAACTCCGATATTTCGCGAACGGACTGACGAATCCGAAAAATTGCGGCTGCATCTGAAAGTAGAAGCTCTCCCGATTACAACGGTATGTGTATTTTTGGCCTAGGCAATAGTAGTTCTTGGTTTCGGGTATCAGACGTGCGAAAATTTTGATGGTTTCTCAACCATTCCTTAAATTCAAACTCCCATATCTCGCGAACGGATTTACGAACGCGAGAAATTCCTGTTGCATCTGAAAGTAGAAACTCGCCCGATTACTATGGTGATTGTACTTTTCCCCTAGGCCTTTCCAGTTATTGGTTTCGAGTATCAGACCAGCGAAAATTTTGATGGTTTCTCAACCATTCCTTAACTTCCAACTCCCATATCTCGCGAACGGATTGACGATCTCGAGAAATTCCTATTGCATCTGAAAGCAGAGACTCGCCCGATTACAACGGTATGTGTAATTTTGCCCTAGGCCATAGTAGTTATTGGTTTCGAGTATCAGACTTGCGAAAATTTTGATTGATTCAGAACCATTCCTTAACTTCAAGCTCCCATATCTCGCGAACGAATTGACGAACTCGAGAAATTCCTTTGGCATCTGAAAGCAGAAACTCGCCCGATTACAACGGTATGTGTAATTTTGCCCTAGGCCATAGTAGTTATTGGTTTCGAGTATCAGACTTGCGAAAATTTTGATGGTTTCTCAACCATTCCTTAACTTCAAACTCCCATATCTCGCGAACGGATTGACGAACTCGAGAAGTTCCTGTTGCATCTGAAAGTAGAAACTCGCCCGATTACAACGGTATGTGTATTTTTCCCCTAGGCCTTTGTAGTTATTTGTTTCTGGAATCAGACTTGCGCAAATTTTGATGGTTTTTCAACCATTCCTTAACATCAAACTCCCATATCTCGCGAACGGATTGACGGACTCGAGAAGTTCCTATTGCATCTGAAAGCAGAAACTCGCCCGATTTTAACGGTAAGTGTACTTTTCCCCTAGGCCGTTCCAGTTATTGGTTTCGAGAATCAAATCAGCGAAAATTTTGGTGGTTTCTCAACCATTCCTTAAATTCAATTCCCATATCTCGCGAACGGATTGACGAAGTCGAGAAATTCCTGTTGCATCTGAAAGTAGAAACTCGCCCGATTACAATGGTGTGTGTACTTTTACCCTAGGCCATAGTAGTTACTGGTTTCAAGTATCAGACTTGCGAAAATTTTGATGGTCTCTCAACCATTCCTTAACTTCAAACTCCCATATCTCGCGAACGAATTGACGAACTCGAGAAATTCCTTTTGCGTCTGAAAGCAGAAACTCGCCCGATTACAACGGTATGTGTAATTTTGCCCTAGGCCATAGTAGTTATTGGTTTCGAGTATCAGATTTGCGAAAATTTTGATTGATTCAGAACCATTCCTTAACTTCAAGCTCCCATATCTCGCGAACGAATTGACGAACTCGAGAAATTCCTATTGCATCTGAAAGCAGAGACTCGCCCGATTACAACGGTATGTGTAATTTTGCCCTAGGCCATAGTAGTTATTGGTTTCGAGTATCAGACTTGCGAAAATTTTGATTGATTCAGAACCATTCCTTAACTTCAAGCTCCCATATCTCGCGAACGAATTGACGAACTCGAGAAATTCCTATTGCATCTGAAAGCAGAGACTCGCCCGATTACAACGGTATGTGTAATTTTGCCCTAGGCCATAGTAGTTATTGGTTTCGAGTATCAGACTTGCGAAAATTTTGATGGTTTCTCAATCATTCCTTAACTTCAAACTCCCATATCTCGCGAACGGATTTACGAACCCGAGAAATTCCTGTTGCATCTGAAAGTAGATACTCGCCCGATTACAATGGTGCGTGTACTTTGCCCCTAGGCCATTCCAGTTATTGGTTTCGAGTATCAGACCAGCGAAAATTTTGATGGTTTCTCAACCATTCCTTAACTTCAAACTCCCATATCTTGCGAACGGATTGACGAACTCGAGAAATTTCTATTGCATCTGAAAGTAGAAACTCGCCCGATTACAACGGTGTGTGTATTTTTCCCCTCGGCCTTTGTAGTTATTGGTTTCGTGTATCAGACTTGCGAAAATTTTGATGGTTTCTCAAGCGTTCTTTAACTTCAAACCCCCATATCTCGCGCACGGCTTGACGAACTCGAGAAGTTCCTGTTGCATCTGAAAGTAGAAACTCGCCCGATTACAATGGTGCGTGTACTTTTCCCCTAGGCCATAGTAGTTATTGCTTTCGAGTATCAGACATGCGAAAATTTTGATGGTTTCTCAACCATTCCTTAACTTCAAACTCCCATATCTCGCGAACGGATTGACGAACTCGAGAAATTCCTGTTGCATCTGAAAGTAGAAACTCGCCCGATTACAATGGTGTGTGTACTTTTACCCTAGGCCATAGTAGTTACTGGTTTCAAGTATCAGACTTGCGAAAATTTTGATGGTCTCTCAACCATTCCTTAACTTCAAACTCCCATATCTCGCGAACGAATAGACGAACTCGAGAAATTCCTTTTGCGTCTGAAAGCAGAAACTCGCCCGATTACAACGGTATGTGTAATTTTGACCTAGGCCATAGTAGTTATTGGTTTCGAGTATCAGACTTGCGAAAATTTTGATTGTTTCTCAAGCATTCCTTAACTTCAAACTCCCATATCTCGCGAACGGATTGACGAACTCGAGAAATTCCTGTTGCATCTGAAAGTAGAAACACGCCTGATTACAATGGTGTGTGTACTTTTCCCCTAGGCCATTCCAGTTATTGGTTTCGAGTATCAGACCAGCGAAAATTTTGATGGTTTCTCAACCATTCCTTAACTTCCAACTCCCATATCTCGCGAACGGTTTGACGAACTCGAGAGATTCCTGTTGCATCTGAAAGTAGAAACTCGCCCGATTACAATGGTGTGTGTACTTTTCAACTAGGCCATTGCAGCTATTGATTTCGAGTATCAGACTTGCGAAGATTTTGATGGTTTCCCAAGCGTTCCTTAACTTCAAAATCCCATATCTCGCGAACGGATTGACGAACTCGAGAAATTCCTATTGCATCTGAAAGTAGAAACTCGCCCGATTACAACGGTATGTGTATTTCTGCCCTAGGCAATAGTAGTTATTGATTTCCAGTATCAGACTTGCGAAAATTTTGATTGCTTCTCCACCATTCCTTAACTTCAAACACTCATATCTCGCGAACGGATTGACGAACTCGAGAAATTCCTGTTGCATCTGAAAGTAGAAACTCGCCCGATTACAACGGTGTGTGTACTTTTCCCCTAGGCCATTCCAGTTATTGGTTTCGAGTATCAGACCAGCGAAAATTTTGATGGTTTCTCAACCATTCCTTAATTTCAAACTACCATATCTCGCGAACGGATTGACGAACTCGAGTAATTCCTATTGCATCTGAAAGCAGAAACTCGCCCGATTACAATGGTGTGTGTACTTTTCCCCTAGGCCATTGTAGTTATTGATTTCGAGTATCAGACCAGCGAAAATTTTGATGGTTGCTCAACCATCTCTTAAATCCAAACTCCGATATTTTGGGAACGCATTGACGAATCCGAAAAATTTCGGTTGCATCTGAAAGTAGAAACTAGTCCGATTACAATGGTGTGCGAACTTTTCCACTAGGCCATTCCAGTTATTGTTTTGGAGTATCAGACCAGCGAAAATTTTGATGGTCTCTCCACCTTCCTTGACTGCAAACTCCCATATCTCGCGAACGGATTGACGAACTCGAGAAATTCCTGTTGCATCTGAAAGTAGAAACTCGCCCGATTGCAATGGTGTGTGTACTTTTCCCCTAGGCCATGCCTGTTATTGGTTTCGAGTATCAAATCAGCGAAAATTTTGGTGGTTTCTCAACCATTCCTTAACTTCAAACTCCCATATCTCGCGAACGGATTGACGAACTCGAGAAATTCCTGTTGCATCTGAAAGTAGAAACTCGCCCGATTACAACGGTATGTGTATTTTTGCCCTAGGCCATAGTAGTTATTGGTTTCGAGTATCAGACTTGCGAAAATTTTGATGGTTCCTCAAGCGTTCCTTAATTTCAAACTCCCATATCTCGCGAACGGATTGTCGAACTCGAGAAATTCCTGTTGCACCTGAAAGCAGAGACTCGCCCGATTACAATGGTGTGTGTACTTTTCCCCCAAGCCTTAGTAGTTATTGGTTTCGAGTATCAGACTTGCGAAAATTTTGATGGATTTTCAACCATTCCTTAACTTCAAACTCCCATATCTCGCGAATGGATTGACGAACTCGAGAAATTCCTGTTGCATCTGAAAGTAGAAACTCGCCCGATTACAACGGTGTGTGTACTTTTCCCCTAGGCCATTCCAGTTATTGGTTTCGGGTATCAGACTTGCGAAATTTTGATGGTTTCTCAACCATTCCTTAATTTCAAACTACCATATCTCGCGAACGGATTGACGAACTCGAGTAATTCCTATTGCATCTGAAAGCAGAAACTAGCCCGATTTCAACGGTATGTGTACTTTTTCCATGGGCCATTCCAGTTATTGGTTTCGGGTATCAGACTTGCGAATATTTTGATGGTACCCCAAGCGTTCCTTAACTTCAAACTCCCATATCTCGCGAACGGATTGACGAACTCGAGAAATTCCTGTTGCATCTGGAAGTAGAAACTCGTCCGATTACAACGGTATGTGTATTTTTCCCATAGGCCTTTGTAGTTATTGGTTTCGGGAATCAGACTTGCGAAAATTTTGATGGTTGCTCAAGCGTTCCTTAACTTCAAACTCCCATATCTCGCGAACGGATTGACGAACTCGAGAAATTCCTGTTGCATCTGAAAGTAGAAACTCGCCGGATTACAATGGTGTGTGTACTTTTCCCCTAGGCCATTCCAGTTTTTCGTTTCTAGCATCAGAATTGCGAAAATTTTGATAGTTTCTCAACCATCCCTTAAATTCAAACTCCCATATCTCGCGAGCAGATTGACGATCTCGAGAAATTCCTGTTGAATCTGAAAGTAGAAACTCGCCGGATTACAATGGTGTGTGTACTTTTACCCTAGGCCATAGTAGTTACTGGTTTCAAGTATCAGACTTGCGAAAATTTTGATGGTCTCTCAACCATTCCTTAACTTCAAACTCCCATATCTCGCGAACGAATTGACGGACTCGAGAAATTCCTTTTGCGTCTGAAAGCAGAAACTCGCCCGATTACAACGGTATGTGTAATTTTGCCCTAGGCCATAGTAGTTATTGGTTTCGAGTATCAGACAAGCGAAAATTTTGATGGTTTCTCAACCATCCCTTAACTCCAAACTCCGATATTTCGCGAACGGACTGACGAATCCGAAAAATTGCGGCTGCATCTGAAAGTAGAAACTCTCCCGATTACAACGGTATGTGTATTTTTGGCCTAGGCAATAGTAGTTCTTGGTTTCGGGTATCAGACGTGCGAAAATTTTGATGGTTTCTCAACCATTCCTTAACTTCAAACTCCCATATCTCGCGAACGGATTTACGAACGCGAGAAATTCCTGTTGCATCTGAAAGTAGAAACTCGCCTGATTACTATGGTGATTGTACTTTTCCCCTAGGCCTTTCCAGTTATTGGTTTCGAGTATCAGACCAGCGAAAATTTTGATGGTTTCTCAACCATTCCTTAACTTCCAACTCCCATATCTCGCGAACGGATTGACGATCTCGAGAAATTCCTATTGCATCTGAAAGCAGAGACTCGCCCGATTACAACGGTATGTGTAATTTTGCCCTAGGCCATAGTAGTTATTGGTTTCGAGTATCAGACTTGCGAAAATTTTGATTGATTCAGAACCATTCCTTAACTTCAAGCTCCCATATCTCGCGAACGAATTGACGAACTCGAGAAATTCCTTTGGCATCTGAAAGCAGAAACTCGCCCGATTACAACGGTATGTGTAATTTTGCCCTAGGCCATAGTAGTTATTGGTTTCGAGTATCAGACTTGCGAAAATTTTGATGGTTTCTCAAACATTCCTTAACTTCAAACTCCCATATCTCGCGAACGGATTGACGAACTCGAGAAGTTCCTGTTGCATCTGAAAGTAGAAACTCGCCCGATTACAACGGTATGTGTATTTTTCCCCTAGGCCTTTGTAGTTATTTGTTTCTGGAATCAGACTTGCGCAAATTTTGATGGTTTTTCAACCATTCCTTAACATCAAACTCCCATATCTCGCGAACGGATTGACGGACTCGAGAAGTTCCTATTGCATCTGAAAGCAGAAACTCGCCCGATTTTAACGGTAAGTGTACTTTTCCCCTAGGCCGTTCCAGTTATTGGTTTCGAGAATCAAATCAGCGAAAATTTTGGTGGTTTCTCAACCATTCCTTAAATTCAATTCCCATATCTCGCGAACGGATTGACGAAGTCGAGAAATTCCTGTTGCATCTGAAAGTAGAAACTCGCCCGATTACAATGGTGTGTGTACTTTTACCCTAGGCCATAGTAGTTACTGGTTTCAAGTATCAGACTTGCGAAAATTTTGATGGTCTCTCAACCATTCCTTAACTTCAAACTCCCATATCTCGCGAACGAATTGACGAACTCGAGAAATTCCTTTTGCGTCTGAAAGCAGAAACTCGCCCGATTACAACGGTATGTGTAATTTTGCCCTAGGCCATAGTAGTTATTGGTTTCGAGTATCAGATTTGCGAAAATTTTGATTGATTCAGAACCATTCCTTAACTTCAAGCTCCCATATCTCGCGAACGAATTGACGAACTCGAGAAATTCCTATTGCATCTGAAAGCAGAAACTCGCCCGATTACAACGGTATGTGTAATTTTGCCATAGGCCATAGTAGTTATTGGTTTCGAGTATCAGATTTGCGAAAATTTTGATTGATTCAGAACCATTCCTTAACTTCAAGCTCCCATATCTCGCGAACGAATTGACGAACTCGAGAAATTCCTTTGGCATCTGAAAACAGAAACTCGCCCGATTACAACGGTATGTGTAATTTTGCCCTAGGCCATAGTAGTTATTGGTTTCGAGTATCAGACTTGCGAAAATTTTGATGGTTTCTCAAGCGTTCTTTAACTTCAAACCCCCATATCTCGCGCACGGCTTGACGAACTCGAGAAGTTCCTGTTGCATCTGAAAGTAGAAACTCGCCCGATTACAATGGTGCGTGTACTTTTCCCCTAGGCCATAGTAGTTATTGCTTTCGAGTATCAGACATGCGAAAATTTTGATGGTTTCTCAACCATTCCTTAACTTCAAACTCCCATATCTCGCGAACGGATTGACGAACTCGAGAAATTCCTGTTGCATCTGAAAGTAGAAACTGGCCCGATTACAATGGTGTGTGTACTTTTACCCTAGGCCATAGTAGTTACTGGTTTCAAGTATCAGACTTGCGAAAATTTTGATGGTCTCTCAACCATTCCTTAACTTCAAACTCCCATATCTCGCGAACGAATAGACGAACTCGAGAAATTCCTTTTGCGTCTGAAAGCAGAAACTCGCCCGATTACAACGGTATGTGTAATTTTGACCTAGGCCATAGTAGTTATTGGTTTCGAGTATCAGACTTGCGAAAATTTTGATTGTTTCTCAAGCATTCCTTAACTTCAAACTCCCATATCTCGCGAACGGATTGACGAACTCGAGAAATTCCTGTTGCATCTGAAAGTAGAAACACGCCTGATTACAATGGTGTGTGTACTTTTCCCCTAGGCCATTCCAGTTATTGGTTTCGAGTATCAGACCAGCGAAAATTTTGATGGTTTCTCAACCATTCCTTAACTTCCAACTCCCATATCTCGCGAACGGTTTGACGAACTCGAGAGATTCCTGTTGCATCTGAAAGTAGAAACTCGCCCGATTACAATGGTGTGTGTACTTTTCAACTAGGCCATTGCAGCTATTGATTTCGAGTATCAGACTTGCGAAGATTTTGATGGTTTCCCAAGCGTTCCTTAACTTCAAAATCCCATATCTCGCGAACGGATTGACGAACTCGAGAAATTCCTATTGCATATGAAAGTAGAAACTCGCCCGATTACAACGGTATGTGTATTTCTGCCCTAGGCATTAGTAGTTATTGATTTCCAGTATCAGACTTGCGAAAATTTTGATTGCTTCTCCACCATTCCTTAACTTCAAACACTCATATCTCGCGAACGGATTGACGAACTCGAGAAATTCCTGTTGCATCTGAAAGTAGAAACTCGCCCGATTACAACGGTGTGTGTACTTTTCCCCTAGGCCATTCCAGTTATTGGTTTCGAGTATCAGACCAGCGAAAATTTTGATGGTTTCTCAACCATTCCTTAATTTCAAACTACCATATCTCGCGAACGGATTGACGAACTCGAGTAATTCCTATTGCATCTGAAAGCAGAAACTCGCCCGATTACAATGGTGTGTGTACTTTTCCCCTAGGCCATTGTAGTTATTGATTTCGAGTATCAGACCAGCGAAAATTTTGATGGTTGCTCAACCATCTCTTAAATCCAAACTCCGATATTTTGCGAACGCATTGACGAATCCGAAAAATTTCGGTTGCATCTGAAAGTAGAAACTAGTCCGATTACAATGGTGTGCGAACTTTTCCACTAGGCCATTCCAGTTATTGTTTTGGAGTATCAGACCAGCGAAAATTTTGATGGTCTCTCCACCTTCCTTGACTGCAAACTCCCATATCTCGCGAACGGGTTTACGAACGCGAGAAATTCCTGTTGCACCAGAAAGTAGAAACTCACCCGATTACAATGGTGTGTGTACTTTTTCCCTACGCCATTCCACTTATTGGCTTCGAGTATCAGACCAGCGAAAATTTTGATGGTTTCTCAACAATTCCTTAACTTCAAACTCCCATATTTCGCGAACGGATTGCCGAATCTGAAAAATTTCTGTTGCATCTGAAACTAGAAACGCGCCCGATTACAAAGTTGTGTGTATTTTTCGCCTAGGCCTTTGTTGTTATTGGTTTCGCGTATCAGACTTGCGAAAATTTTGATGGTTTCTCAACCATTCCTTAACTTCAAACTCCATATTTCGCGAACGGGTTGGCGAACTCGAGAAATTCCTGTTGCATCTGAAAGTAGAAACTCGCCGGATTACAATGGTGTGTGTACTTTTCCCCTAGGCCATTCCAGTTTTTCGTTTCTAGCATCAGAATTGCGAAAATTTTGATAGTTTCTCAACAATCCCTTAACTCCAAACTCCGATATTTCGCGAACAGATTGACGAATCCGAAAAATTTCTGTTGCATCTGAAAGTAGAAACGCGCCCGATTACAAAGGTATGTGTATTTTTCCCCTAGGCCTTTGTTGTTATTGGTTTCGAGTATCAGAATTTCGAAAATTTTGATGGTTTCTCAACCATTCTTTAACTTCAAACTCCCATATCTCGCGAAAGGATTGACGAACTCGAGAAATTCCTGTTGCATCTGAAAGTAGAAACTCGCCTGATTAAAATGGTGTGTGTACTTTTCCCCTAGGCCATTCCAGTTATTGGTTTCGGGTATCAGACTTGAGAAATTTTGATGGTTTCTCAACCATTCCTTAAGTTCAAACTCCCATATCTCGCGAACGGATGTACGAACTCGTGAAATTTCTGTTGTATCTGAAAGTAGAAGCTCGCCCGATTACATTGGTGTGTGTACTTTTCCCCTAGGCCATTCCAGTTATTGGTTTCGGGTATCAGACTTGCGAAATTTTGATGGTTTCTCAACCATTCCTTAACATCAAGCTCCCATATCTCGCGAATGGATTGACGAACTCGAGAAATTCCTGTTGCATCTGAAAGTAGAAACTCGCCTGATTAAAAAGGTGCGTGTACTTTTCCCCTAGGCCGTTCCAGTTATTGGTTTCGAGAATCAAATCAGCGAAAATTTTGGTGGTTTCTCAACCATTCCTTAAATTCAAACTCCCATATCTCGCGAACAGATTGACGATCTCGAGAAATTCCTGTTGAATCTGAAAGTAGAAACTCGCCGGATTACAAAGGTATGTGTATTTTTCCCCTAGGCCTTTGTTGTTATTGGTTTCGAGTATCAGAATTTCGAAAATTTTGATGGTCTCTCAACCATTCCTTAACTTCAAACTCCCATATCTCGCGAAAGGATTGACGAACTCGAGAAATTCCTGTTGCATCTGAAAGTAGAAACGCGCCCGATTACAAAGGTATGTGTATTTTTCCCCTAGGCCTTTGTTGTTATTGGTTTCGAGTATCAGAATTTCGAAAATTTTGATGGTCTCTCAACCATTCCTTAACTTCAAACTCCCATATCTCGCGAACGAATTGACGGACTCGAGAAATTCCTTTTGCGTCTGAAAGCAGAAACTCGCCCGATTACAAAGGTATGTGTATTTTTCCCCTAGGCCTCTGTTGTTATTGGTTTCGAGTATCAGAATTTCGAAAATTTTGATGGTTTCTCAACCATTCTTTAACTTCAAACTCCCATATCTCGCGAAAGGATTGACGAACTCGAGAAATTCCTGTTGCATCTGAAAGTAGAAACTCGCCTGATTAAAATGGTATGTGTACTTTTCCCCTAGGCCATTCCAGTTATTGGTTTCGGGTATCAGACTTGCGAAATTTTGATGGTTTCTCAACCATTCCTTAAGTTCAAACTCCCATATCTCGCGAACGGATGGACGAACTCGTGAAATTTCTGTTGTATCTGAAAGTAGAAACTCGCCCGATTACAACGGTATGTGTATTTTTCCCCCAGGCCATAGTAGTTATTGGTTTCGAGTATCAGACTTGCGAAAATTTTGATGGATTCTCAACCATTCCTTAACATCAAACTCCCATATCTCGCGAATGGATTGACGAACTCGAGAAATTCCTGTTGCATCTGAAAGTAGAAACTCGCCTGATTAATAAGGTGCGTGTACTTTTCCCCTAGGCCGTTCCAGTTACTGGTTTCGAGAATCAAATCAGCGAAAATTTTGGTGGTTTCTCAACCATTCCTTAAATTCAAACTCCCATATCTCGCGAACAGATTGACGATCTCGAGAAATTCCTGTTGAATCTGAAAGTAGAAACTCGCCGGATTACAATGGTGTGTGTACTTTTACCCTAGGCTATAGTAGTTACTGGTTTCAAGTATCAGACTTGCGAAAATTTTGATGGTCTCTCAACCATTCCTTAACTTCAAACTCCCATATCTCGCGAACGAATTGACGGACTCGAGAAATTCCTTTTGCGTCTGAAAGCAGAAACTCGCCCGATTACAACGGTATGTGTAATTTTGCCCTAGGCCATAGTAGTTATTGGTTTCGAGTATCAGACAAGCGAAAATTTTGATGGTTTCTCAACCATCTGTTAACTCCAAACTCCGATATTTCGCGAACGGACTGACGAATCCGAAAAATTGCGGCTGCATCTGAAAGTAGAAACTCTCCCGATTACAACGGTATGTGTATTTTTGGCCTAGGCAATAGTTGTTCTTGGTTTCGGGTATCAGACGTGCGAAAATTTTGATGGTTTCTCAACCATTCCTTAACTTCAAACTCCCATATCTCGCGAACGGATTTACGAACGCGAGAAATTCCTGTTGCATCTGAAAGTAGAAACTCGCCCGATTACTATGGTGATTGTACTTTTCCCCTAGGCCTTTCCAGTTATTGGTTTCGAGTATCAGACCAGCGAAAATTTTGATGGTTTCTCAACCATTCCTTAACTTCCAACTCCCATATCTCGCGAACGGATTGACGATCTCGAGAAATTCCTATTGCATCTGAAAGCAGAGACTCGCCCGATTACAACGGTATGTGTAATTTTGCCCTAGGCCATAGTAGTTATTGGTTTCGAGTATCAGACTTGCGAAAATTTTGATTGATTCAGAACCATTCCTTAACTTCAAGCTCCCATATCTCGCGAACGAATTGACGAACTCGAGAAATTCCTTTGGCATCTGAAAGCAGAAACTCGCCCGATTACAACGGTATGTGTAATTTTGCCCTAGGCCATAGTAGTTATTGGTTTCGAGTATCAGACTTGCGAAAATTTTGATGGTTTCTCAACCATTCCTTAACTTCAAACTCCCATATCTCGCGAACGGATTGACGAACTCGAGAAGTTCCTGTTGCATCTGAAAGTAGAAACTCGCCCGATTACAACGGTATGTGTATTTTTCCCCTAGGCCTTTGTAGTTATTTGTTTCTGGAATCAGACTTGCGCAAATTTTGATGGTTTTTCAACCATTCCTTAACATCAAACTCCCATATCTCGCGAACGGATTGACGGACTCGAGAAGTTCCTATTGCATCTGAAAGCAGAAACTCGCCCGATTTTAACGGTAAGTGTACTTTTCCCCTAGGCCGTTCCAGTTATTGGTTTCGAGAATCAAATCAGCGAAAATTTTGGTGGTTTCTCAACCATTCCTTAAATTCAATTCCCATATCTCGCGAACGGATTGACGAAGTCGAGAAATTCCTGTTGCATCTGAAAGTAGAAACTCGCCCGATTACAATGGTGTGTGTACTTTTACCCTAGGCCATAGTAGTTACTGGTTTCAAGTATCAGACTTGCGAAAATTTTGATGGTCTCTCAACCATTCCTTAACTTCAAACTCCCATATCTCGCGAACGAATTGACGAACTCGAGAAATTCCTTTTGCGTCTGAAAGCAGAAACTCGCCCGATTACAACGGTATGTGTAATTTTGCCCTAGGCCATAGTAGTTATTGGTTTCGAGTATCAGATTTGCGAAAATTTTGATTGATTCAGAACCATTCCTTAACTTCAAGCTCCCATATCTCGCGAACGAATTGACGAACTCGAGAAATTCCTATTGCATCTGAAAGCAGAGACTCGCCCGATTACAACGGTATGTGTAATTTTGCCCTAGGCCATAGTAGTTATTGGTTTCGAGTATCAGACTTGCGAAAATTTTGATTGATTCAGAACCATTCCTTAACTTCAAGCTCCCATATCTCGCGAACGAATTGACGAACTCGAGAAATTCCTATTGCATCTGAAAGCAGAGACTCGCCCGATTACAACGGTATGTGTAATTTTGCCCTAGGCCATAGTAGTTATTGGTTTCGAGTATCAGACTTGCGAAAATTTTGATGGTTTCTCAACCATTCCTTAACTTCAAACTCCCATATCTCGCGAACGGATTTACGAACCCGAGAAATTCCTGTTGCATCTGAAAGTAGATACTCGCCCGATTACAATGGTGCTTGTACTTTGCCCCTAGGCCATTCCAGTTATTGGTTTCGAGTATCAGACCAGCGAAAATTTTGATGGTTTCTCAACCATTCCTTAACTTCCAACTCCCATATCTCGCGAACGGATAGACGAACTCGAGAAATTCCTATTGCATCTGAAAGCCGAAACTCGCCCGATTACAACGGTATGTGTAATTTTGCCATAGGCCATAGTAGTTATTGGTTTCGAGTATCAGACTTGCGAAAATTTTGATTGATTCAGAACCATTCCTTAACTTCAAGCTCCCATATCTCGCGAACGAATTGACGAACTCGAGAAATTCCTTTGGCATCTGAAAACAGAAACTCGCCCGATTACAACGGTATGTGTAATTTTGCCCTAGGCCATAGTAGTTATTGGTTTCGAGTATCAGACTTGCGAAAATTTTGATGGTTTCTCAACCATTCCTTAACTTCAAACTCCCATATCTCGCGAACGGATTGACGAACTCGAGAAGTTCCTGTTTCATCTGAAAGTATAAACTCGCCCGATTACAATGGTGTGTGTACTTTTCCCCTAGGCCATAGTAGTTATTGCTTTCGAGTATCAGACATGCGAAAATTTTGATGGTTTCTCAACCATTCCTTAACTTCAAACTCCCATATCTTGCGAACGGATTGACGAACTCGAGAAATTCCTATTGCATCTGAAAGTAGAAACTCGCCCGATTACAACGGTGTGTGTATTTTTCCCCTCGGCCTTTGTAGTTATTGGTTTCGTGTATCAGACTTGCGAAAATTTTGATGGTTTCTCAACCATTCCTTAACTTCAAACTCCCATATCTCGCGAACGAATAGACGAACTCGAGAAATTCCTTTTGCGTCTGAAAGCAGAAACTCGCCCGATTACAACGGTATGTGTAATTTTGACCTAGGCCATAGTAGTTATTGGTTTCGAGTATCAGACTTGCGAAAATTTTGATTGTTTCTCAAGCATTCCTTAACTTCAAACTCCCATATCTCGCGAACGGATTGACGAACTCGAGAAATTCTTGTTGCATCTGAAAGTAGAAACACGCCTGATTACAATGGTGTGTGTACTTTTCCCCTAGGCCATTCCAGTTATTGGTTTCGAGTATCAGACCAGCGAAAATTTTGATGGTTTCTCAACCATTCCTTAACTTCCAACTCCCATATCTCGCGAACGGTTTGACGAACTCGAGAGATTCCTGTTGCATCTGAAAGTAGAAACTCGCCCGAATACAATGGTGTGTGTACTTTTCAACTAGGCCATTGCAGCTATTGATTTCGAGTATCAGACTTGCGAAGATTTTGATGGTTTCCCAAGCGTTCCTTAACTTCAAAATCCCATATCTCGCGAACGGATTGACGAACTCGAGAAATTCCTATTGCATCTGAAAGTAGAAACTCGCCCGATTACAACGGTATGTGTATTTCTGCCCTAGGCAATAGTAGTTATTGATTTCCAGTATCAGACTTGCGAAAATTTTGATTGCTTCTCCACCATTCCTTAACTTCAAACACTCATATCTCGCGAACGGATTGACGAACTCGAGAAATTCCTGTTGCATCTGAAAGTAGAAACTCGCCCGATTACAACGGTGTGTGTACTTTTCCCCTAGGCCATTCCGGTTATTGGTTTCGAGTATCAGACCAGCGAAAATTTTGATGGTTTCTCAACCATTCCTTAATTTCAAACTACCATATCTCGCGAACGGATTGACGAACTCGAGTAATTCCTATTGCATCTGAAAGCAGAAACTCGCCCGATTACAATGGTGTGTGTACTTTTCCCCTAGGCCATTGTAGTTATTGATTTCGAGTATCAGACCAGCGAAAATTTTGATGGTTGCTCAACCATCTCTTAAATCCAAACTCCGATATTTTGCGAACGCATTGACGAATCCGAAAAATTTCGGTTGCATCTGAAAGTAGAAACTAGTCCGATTACAATGGTGTGCGAACTTTTCCACTAGGCCATTCCAGTTATTGTTTTGGAGTATCAGACCAGCGAAAATTTTGATGGTCTCTCCACCTTCCTTGACTGCAAACTCCCATATCTCGCGAACGGGTTTACGAACGCGAGAAATTCCTGTTGCACCAGAAAGTAGAAACTCACCCGATTACAATTGTGTGTGTACTTTTTCCCTACGCCATTCCACTTATTGGCTTCGAGTATCAGACCAGCGAAAATTTTGATGGTTTCTCAACAATTCCTTAACTTCAAACTCCCATATTTCGCGAACGGATTGCCGAATCTGAAAAATTTCTGTTGCATCTGAAACTAGAAACGCGCCCGATTACAAAGGTGTGTGTATTTTTCGCCTAGGCCTTTGTTGTTATTGGTTTCGCGTATCAGACTTGCGAAAATTTTGATGGTTTCTCAACCATTCCTTAACTTCAAACTCCATATTTCGCGAACGGGTTGGCGAACTCGAGAAATTCCTGTTGCATCTGAAAGTAGAAACTCGCCGGATTACAATGGTGTGTGTACTTTTCCCCTAGGCCATTCCAGTTTTTCGTTTCTAGCATCAGAATTGCGAAAATTTTGATAGTTTCTCAACAATCCCTTAACTCCAAACTCCGATATTTCGCGAACAGATTGACGAATCCGAAAAATTTCTGTTGCATCTGAAAGTAGAAACGCGCCCGATTACAAAGGTATGTGTATTTTTCCCCTAGGCGTTTGTTGTTATTGGTTTCGAGTATCAGAATTTCGAAAATTTTGATGGTTTCTCAACCATTCTTTAACTTCAAACTCCCATATCTCGCGAAAGGATTGACGAACTCGAGAAATTCCTGTTGCATCTGAAAGTAGAAACTCGCCTGATTAAAATGGTGTGTGTACTTTTCCCCTAGGCCATTCCAGTTATTGGTTTCGGGTATCAGACTTGAGAAATTTTGATGGTTTCTCAACCATTCCTTAAGTTCAAACTCCCATATCTCGCGAACGGATGTACGAACTCGTGAAATTTCTGTTGTATCTGAAAGTAGAAGCTCGCCCGATTACATTGGCGTGTGTACTTTTCCCCTAGGCCATTCCAGTTATTGGTTTCGGGTATCAGACTTGCGAAATTTTGATGGTTTCTCAACCATTCCTTAACATCAAACTCCCATATCTCGCGAATGGATTGACGAACTCGAGAAATTCCTGTTGCATCTGAAAGTAGAAACTCGCCTGATTAAAAAGGTGCGTGTACTTTTCCCCTAGGCCGTTCCAGTTATTGGTTTCGAGAATCAAATCAGCGAAAATTTTGGTGGTTTCTCAACCATTCCTTAAATTCAAACTCCCATATCTCGCGAACGGATTGACGATCTCGAGAAATTCCTGTTGAATCTGAAAGTAGAAACTCGCCCGATTACAATGGTGTGTGTACTTTTACCCTAGGCCATAGTAGTTACTGGTTTCAAGTATCAGACTTGCGAAAATTTTGATGGTCTCTCAACCATTCCTTAACTTCAAACTCCCATATCTCGCGAACGAATTGACGGACTCGAGAAATTCCTTTTGCGTCTGAAAGCAGAAACTCGCCCGATTACAAAGGTATGTGTATTTTTCCCCTAGGCCTCTGTGGTTATTGGTTTCGAGTATCAGAATTTCGAAAATTTTGATGGTTTCTCAACCATTCTTTAACTTCAAACTCCCATATCTCGCGAAAGGATTGACGAACTCGAGAAATTCCTGTTGCATCTGAAAGTAGAAACTCGCCTGATTAAAATGGTATGTGTACTTTTCCCCTAGGCCATTCCAGTTATTGGTTTCGGGTATCAGACTTGCGAAATTTTGATGGTTTCTCAACCATTCCTTAAGTTCAAACTCCCATATCTCGCGAACGGATGGACGAACTCGTGAAATTTCTGTTGTATCTGAAAGTAGAAACTCGCCCGATTACAACGGTATGTGTATTTTTCCCCCAGGCCATAGTAGTTATTGGTTTCGAGTATCAGACTTGCGAAAATTTTGATGGATTCTCAACCATTCCTTAACATCAAACTCCCATATCTCGCGAATGGATTGACGAACTCGAGAAATTCCTGTTGCATCTGAAAGTAGAAACTCGCCTGATTAAAATGGTGCGTGTACTTTTCCCCTAGGCCGTTCCAGTTATTGGTTTCGAGAATCAAATCAGCGAAAATTTTGGTGGTTTCTCAACCATTCCTTAAATTCAAACTCCCATATCTCGCGAACAGATTGACGATCTCGAGAAATTCCTGTTGAATCTGAAAGTAGAAACTCGCCGGATTACAATGGTGTGTGTACTTTTACCCTAGGCCATAGTAGTTACTGGTTTCAAGTATCAGACTTGCGAAAATTTTGATGGTCTCTCAACCATTCCTTAACTTCAAACTCCCATATCTCGCGAACGAATTGACGGACTCGAGAAATTCCATTTGCGTCTGAAAGCAGAAACTCGCCCGATTACAACGGTATGTGTAATTTTGCCCTAGGCCATAGTAGTTAGTGGTTTCGAGTATCAGACCAGCGAAAATTTTGATGGTTTCTCAACCATCTCTTAACTCCAAACTCCGATATTTCGCGAACGGACTGACGAATCCGAAAAATTGCGGCTGCATCTGAAAGTAGAAACTCTCCCGATTACAACGGTATGTGTATTTTTGGCCTAGGCAATAGTAGTTCTTGGTTTCGGGTATCAGACGTGCGAAAATTTTGATGGTTTCTCAACCATTCCTTAACTTCAAACTCCCATATCTCGCGAACGGATTTACGAACGCGAGAAATTCCTGTTGCATCTGAAAGTAGAAACTCGCCCGATTACTATGGTGATTGTACTTTTCCCCTAGGCCATTCCAGTTATTGGTTTCGAGTATCAGACCAGCGAAAATTTTGATGGTTTCTCAACCATTCCTTAACTTCCAACTCCCATATCTCGCGAACGGATTGACGATCTCGAGAAATTCCTATTGCATCTGAAAGCAGAGACTCGCCCGATTCCAACGGTATGTGTAATTTTGCCCTAGGCCATAGTAGTTATTGGTTTCGAGTATCAGACTTGCGAAAATTTTGATTGATTCAGAACCATTCCTTAACTTCAAGCTCCCATATCTCGCGAACGAATTGACGAACTCGAGAAATTCCTTTGGCATCTGAAAGCAGAAACTCGCCCGATTACAACGGTATGTGTAATTTTGCCCTAGGCCATAGTAGTTATTGGTTTCGAGTATCAGACTTGCGAAAATTTTGATGGTTTCTCAACCATTCCTTAACTTCAAACTCCCATATCTCGCGAACGGATTGACGAACTCGAGAAGTTCCTGTTGCATCTGAAAGTAGAAACTCGCCCGATTACAACGGTATGTGTATTTTTCCCCTAGGCCTTTGTAGTTATTTGTTTCTGGAATCAGACTTGCGCAAATTTTGATGGTTTTTCAACCATTCCTTAACATCAAACTCCCATATCTCGCGAACGGATTGACGGACTCGGAAGTTCCTATTGCATCTGAAAGCAGAAACTCGCCCGATTTCAACGGTAAGTGTACTTTTCCCCTAGGCCGTTCCAGTTATTGGTTTCGAGAATCAAATCAGCGAAAATTTTGGTGGTTTCTCAACCATTCCTTAAATTCAATTCCCATATCTCGCGAACGGATTGACGAAGTCGAGAAATTCCTGTTGCATCTGAAAGTAGAAACTCGCCCGATTACAATGGTGTGTGTACTTTTACCCTAGGCCATAGTAGTTACTGGTTTCAAGTATCAGACTTGCGAAAATTTTGATGGTCTCTCAACCATTCCTTAACTTCAAACTCCCATATCTCGCGAACGAATTGACGAACTCGAGAAATTCCTTTTGCGTCTGAAAGCAGAAACTCGCCCGATTACAACGGTATGTGTAATTTTGCCCTAGGCCATAGTAGTTATTGGTTTCGAGTATCAGATTTGCGAAAATTTTGATTGATTCAGAACCATTCCTTAACTTCAAGCTCCCATATCTCGCGAACGAATTGACGAACTCGAGAAATTCCTATTGCATCTGAAAGCAGAGACTCGCCCGATTACAACGGTATGTGTAATTTTGCCCTAGGCCATAGTAGTTATTGGTTTCGAGTATCAGACTTGCGAAAATTTTGATTGATTCAGAACCATTCCTTAACTTCAAGCTCCCATATCTCGCGAACGAATTGACGAACTCGAGAAATTCCTATTGCATCTGAAAGCAGAGACTCGCCCGATTACAACGGTATGTGTAATTTTGCCCTAGGCCATAGTAGTTATTGGTTTCGAGTATCAGACTTGCGAAAATTTTGATGGTTTCTCAACCATTCCTTATCTTCAAACTCCCATATCTCGCGAACGGATTTACGAACCCGAGAAATTCCTGTTGCATCTGAAAGTAGATACTCGCCCGATTACAATGGTGCGTGTACTTTGCCCCTAGGCCATTCCAGTTATTGGTTTCGAGTATCAGACCAGCGAAAATTTTGATGGTTTCTCAACCATTCCTTAACTTCCAACTCCCATATCTCGCGAACGGATTGACGAACTCGAGAAATTCCTATTGCATCTGAAAGCAGAAACTCGCCCGATTACAACGGTATGTGTAATTTTGCCATAGGCCATAGTAGTTATTGGTTTCGAGTATCAGACTTGCGAAAATTATGATTGATTCAGAACCATTCCTTAACTTCAAGCTCCCATATCTCGCGAACGAATTGACGAACTCGAGAAATTCCTTTGGCATCTGAAAACAGAAACTTGCCCGATTACAACGGTATGTGTAATTTTGCCCTAGGCCATAGTAGTTATTGGTTTCGAGTATCAGACTTGCGAAAATTTTGATGGTTTCTCAACCATTCCTTAACTTCAAACTCCCATATCTCGCGAACGGATTGACGAACTCGAGAAGTTCCTGTTGCGTCTGAAAGTAGAAACTCGTCCGATTACAATGGTGCGTGTACTTTTCCCCTAGGCCATAGTAGTTATTGCTTTCGAGTATCAGACATGCGAAAATTTTGATGGTTTCTCAACCATTCCTTAACTTCAAACTCCCATATCTCGCGAACGGATTGACGAACTCGAGAAATTCCTGTTGCATCTGAAAGTAGAAACTCGCCCGATTACAATGGTGTGTGTACTTTTACCCTAGGCCATAGTAGTTACTGGTTTCAAGTATCAGACTTGCGAAAATTTTGATGGTCTCTCAACCATTCCTTAACTTCAAACTCCCATATCTCGCGAACGAATAGACGAACTCGAGAAATTCCTTTTGCGTCTGAAAGCAGAAACTCGCCCGATTACAACGGTATGTGTAATTTTGACCTAGGTCATAGTAGTTATTGGTTTCGAGTATCAGACTTGCGAAAATTTTGATTGTTTCTCAAGCATTCCTTAACTTCAAACTCCCATATCTCGCGAACGGATTGACGAACTCGAGAAATTCCTGTTGCATCTGAAAGTAGAAACACGCCTGATTACAATGGTGTGTGTACTTTTCCCCTAGGCCATTCCAGTTATTGGTTTCGAGTATCAGACCAGCGAAAATTTTGATGGTTTCTCAACCATTCCTTAACTTCCAACTCCCATATCTCGCGAACGGTTTGACGAACTCGAGAGATTCCTGTTGCATCTGAAAGTAGAAACTCGCCCGATTACAATGGGGTGTGTACTTTTCAACTAGGCCATTGCAGCTATTGATTTCGAGTATCAGACTTGCGAAGATTTTGATGGTTTCCCAAGCGTTCCTTAACTTCAAAATCCCATATCTCGCGAACGGATTGACGAACTCGAGAAATTCCTATTGCATCTGAAAGTAGAAACTCGCCCGATTACAACGGTATGTGTATTTCTGCCCTAGGCAATAGTAGTTATTGATTTCCAGTATCAGACTTGCGAAAATTTTGATTGCTTCTCCACCATTCCTTAACTTCAAACACTCATATCTCGCGAACGGATTGACGAACTCGAGAAATTCCTGTTGCATCTGAAAGTAGAAACTCGCCCGATTACAACGGTGTGTGCACTTTTCAACTAGGCCATTGCAGCTATTGGTTTCGAGTATCAGACCAGCGAAAATTTTGATGGTTTCTCAACCATTTCTTAACTTCAAACTCCCATATCTCTCGAACGGATTGACAAAATCGAGAAATTCCTGTTGCATCTGAAAGTAGAAACTCCCCCGATTACAATGGTGTGTGTACTTTTCCCCTAGGCCATAGTAGTTATTGGTTTCGAGTATCAGACTTGCGAATATTTTGATGGTACCTCAAGCGTTCCTTAACTTCAAACTCCCATATCTCGCGAACGGATTGACGAACTCGAGAAATTCCTGTTGCATCTGAAAGTAGAAACTGGCCCGATTACAACGGTATGTGTATTTTTGCCCTAGGCAATTGTAGTTATTGGTTTCGAGTATCAGACTTGCGAATATTTTGATGGTACCTCAAGCGTTCCTTAACTTCAAACTCCCATATCTCGCGAACGGATTGACGAACTCGAGAAATTCCTGTTGCATCTGAAAGTAGAAACTCGCCCGATTACAACGGTGTGTGTACGTTTCCCCTCGGCCTTTGTAGTTATTGGTTTCGTGTATCAGACTTGCGAAAATTTTGATGGTTTCTCAAGCGTTCTTTAACTTCAAACCCCATATCTCGCGCACGGCTTGACGAACTCGAGAAGTTCCTGTTGCATCTGAAAGTAGAAACTCGCCAGATTACAATGGTGTGTGTACTTTTCCCCTAGGCCATAGTAGTTATTGCTTTCGAGTATCAGACATGCGAAAATTTTGATGGTTTCTCAACCATTCCTTAACTTCAAACTCCCATATCTCGCGAACGGATTGACGAACTCGAGAAATTCCTGTTGCATCTGAAAGTAGAAACTCGCCCGATTACAATGGTGTGTGTACTTTTACCCTAGGCCATAGTAGTTACTGGTTTCAAGTATCAGACTTGCGAAAATTTTGATGGTCTCTCAACCATTCCTTAACTTCAAACTCCCATATCTCGCGAACGAATAGACGAACTCGAGAAATTCCTTTTGCGTCTGAAAGCAGAAACTCGCCCGATTACAACGGTATGTGTAATTTTGCCATAGGCCATAGTAGTTATTGGTTTCGAGTATCAGACTTGCGAAAATTTGATTGATTCAGAACCATTCTTTAACTTCAAGCTCCCATATCTCGCGAACGAATTGACGAACTCGAGAAATTCCTTTGGCATCTGAAAACAGAAACTCGCCCGATTACAACGGTATGTGTAATTTTGCCCTAGGCCATAGTAGTTATTGGTTTCGAGTATCAGACTTGCGAAAATTTTGATGGTTTCTCAACCATTCCTTAACTTCAAACTCCCATATCTCGCGAACGGATTGACGAACTCGAGAAGTTCCTGTTGCATCTGAAAGTATAAACTCGCCCGATTACAATGGTGTGTGTACTTTTCCCCTAGGCCATAGTAGTTATTGCTTTCGAGTATCAGACATGCGAAAATTTTGATGGTTTCTCAACCATTCCTTAACTTCAAACTCCCATATCTTGCGAACGGATTGACGAACTCGAGAAATTCCTATTGCATCTGAAAGTAGAAACTCGCCCGATTACAACGGTGTGTGTATTTTTCCCCTCGGCCTTTGTAGTTATTGGTTTCGTGTATCAGACTTGCGAAAATTTTGATGGTTTCTCAAGCGTTCTTTAACTTCAAACCCCCATATCTCGCGCAAGGCTTGACGAACTCGAGAAGTTCCTGTTGCACCTGAAAGTAGAAACTCGCCCGATTACAATGGTGCGTGTACTTTTCCCCTAGGCCATAGTAGTTATTGCTTTCGAGTATCAGACATGCGAAAATTTTGATGGTTTCTCAACCATACCTTAACTTCAAACTCCCATATCTCGCGAACGGATTGACGAACTCGAGAAATTCTTGTTGCATCTGAAAGTAGAAACTCGCCCGATTACAATGGTGTGTGTACTTTTACCCTAGGCCATAGTAGTTACTGGTTTCAAGTATCAGACTTGCGAAAATTTTGATGGTCTCTCAACCATTCCTTAACTTCAAACTCCCATATCTCGCGAACGAATAGACGAACTCGAGAAATTCCTTTTGCGTCTGAAAGCAGAAACTCGCCCGATTACAACGGTATGTGTAATTTTGACCTAGGCCATAGTAGTTATTGGTTTCGAGTATCAGACTTGCGAAAATTTTGATTGTTTCTCAAGCATTCCTTAACTTCAAACTCCCATATCTCGCGAACGGATTGACGAACTCGAGAAATTCCTGTTGCATCTGAAAGTAGAAACACGCCTGATTACAATGGTGTGTGTACTTTTCCCCTAGGCCATTCCAGTTATTGGTTTCGAGTATCAGACCAGCGAAAATTTTGATGGTTTCTCAACCATTCCTTAACTTCCAACTCCCATATCTCGCGAACGGTTTGACGAACTCGAGAGATTCCTGTTGCATCTGAAAGTAGAAACTCGCCCGATTACAATGGTGTGTGTACTTTTACCCTAGGCCATAGTAGTTACTGGTTTCAAGTATCAGACTTGCGAAAATTTTGATGGTCTCTCAACCATTCCTTAACTTCAAACTCCCATATCTCGCGAACGAATAGACGAACTCGAGAAATTCCTTTTGCGTCTGAAAGCAGAAACTCGCCCGATTACAACGGTATGTGTATTTCTGCCCTAGGCAATAGTAGTTATTGATTTCCAGTATCAGACTTGCGAAAATTTTGATTGCTTCTCCACCATTCCTTAACTTCAAACACTCATATCTCGCGAACGGATTGACGAACTCGAGAAATTCCTGTTGCATCTGAAAGTAGAAACTCGCCCGATTACAACGGTGTGTGCACTTTTCAACTAGGCCATTGCAGCTATTGGTTTCGAGTATCAGACCAGCGAAAATTTTGATGGTTTCTCAACCATTTCTTAACTTCAAACTCCCATATCTCTCGAACGGATTGACAAAATCGAGAAATTCCTGTTGCATCTGAAAGTAGAAACTCCCCCGATTACAATGGTGTGTGTACTTTTCCCCTAGGCCATAGTAGTTATTGGTTTCGAGTATCAGACTTGCGAATATTTTGATGGTACCTCAAGCGTTCCTTAACTTCAAACTCCCATATCTCGCGAACGGATTGACGAACTCGAGAAATTCCTGTTGCATCTGAAAGTAGAAACTGGACCGATTACAACGGTATGTGTATTTTTGCCCTAGGCAATTGTAGTTATTGGTTTCGAGTATCAGACTTGCGAATATTTTGATGGTACCTCAAGCGTTCCTTAACTTCAAACTCCCATATCTCGCGAACGGATTGACGAACTCGAGAAATTCCTGTTGCATCTGAAAGTAGAAACTCGCCCGATTACAACGGTGTGTGTACGTTTCCCCTCGGCCTTTGTAGTTATTGGTTTCGTGTATCAGACTTGCGAAAATTTTGATGGTTTCTCAAGCGTTCTTTAACTTCAAACCCCATATCTCGCGCACGGCTTGACGAACTCGAGAAGTTCCTGTTGCATCTGAAAGTAGAAACTCGCCCGATTACAATGGTGTGTGTACTTTTCCCCTAGGCCATAGTAGTTATTGCTTTCGAGTATCAGACATGCGAAAATTTTGATGGTTTCTCAACCATTCCTTAACTTCAAACTCCCATATCTCGCGAACGGTTTGACGAACTCGAGAAATTCCTGTTGCATCTGAAAGTAGAAACTCGCCCGATTACAATGGTGTGTGTACTTTTACCCTAGGCCATAGTAGTTACTGGTTTCAAGTATCAGACTTGCGAAAATTTTGATGGTCTCTCAACCATTCCTTAACTTCAAACTCCCATATCTCGCGAACGAATAGACGAACTCGAGAAATTCCTTTTGCGTCTGAAAGCAGAAACTCGCCCGATTACAACGGTATGTGTAATTTTGACCTAGGCCATAGTAGTTATTGGTTTCGAGTATCAGACTTGCGAAAATTTTGATTGTTTCTCAAGCATTCCTTAACTTCAAACTCCCATATCTCGCGAACGGATTGACGAACTCGAGAAATTCCTGTTGCATCTGAAAGTAGAAACACGCCTGATTACAGTGGTGTGTGTACTTTTCCCCTAGGCCATTCCAGTTATTGGTTTCGAGTATCAGACCAGCGATAATTTTGATGGTTTCTCAACCATTCCTTAACTTCCAACTCCCATATCTCGCGAACGGTTTGACGAACTCGAGAGATTCCTGTTGCATCTGAAAGTAGAAACTCGCCCGATTACAATGGTGTGTGTACTTTTCAACTAGGCCATTGCAGCTATTGGTTTCGAGTATCAGACTTGCGAAGATTTTGATGGTTTCCCAAGCGTTCCTTAACTTCAAAATCCCATATCTCGCGAACGGATTGACGAACTCGAGAAATTCCTATTGCATCTGAAAGTAGAAACTCGCCCGATTACAACGGTATGTGTATTTCTGCCCTAGGCAATAGTAGTTATTGATTTCCAGTATCAGACTTGCGAAAATTTTGATTGCTTCTCCACCATTCCTTAACTTCAAACACTCATATCTCGCGAACGGATTGACGAACTCGAGAAATTCCTGTTGCATCTGAAAGTAGAAACTCGCCCGATTACAACGGGTGTGTGCACTTTTCAACTAGGCCATTGCAGCTATTGGTTTCGAGTATCAGACCAGCGAAAATTTTGATGGTTTCTCAACCATTTCTTAACTTCAAACTCCCATATCTCTCGAACGGATTGACAAAATCGAGAAATTCCTGTTGCATCTGAAAGTAGAAACTCCCCGATTCCAATGGTGTGTGTACTTTTCCCCTAGGCCATAGTAGTTATTGGTTTCGAGTATCAGACTTGCGAATATTTTGATGGTACCTCAAGCGTTCCTTAACTTCAAACTCCCATATCTCGCGAACGGATTGACGAACTCGAGAAATTCCTGTTGCATCTGAAAGTAGAAACTGGCCCGATTACAACGGTGTGTGCACTTTTCAACTAGGCCATTGCAGCTATTGGTTTCGCCTATCAGACTTGCGAAAATTTTGATGGTTTCTCAACCATTCCATAATTTCAAACTCCCATATCTCGCGCACGGATAGAAGAACACGAGAAATTCCTGTTGCATCTGAAAGTAGAAACTCTCCCGATTACAACGGTATGTGTATTTTTGCACTGGGCAATTGTAGTTATTGGTTTCGAGTATCAGACCGGCGAAAATTTTTATGGTTTCTCAACCATTCCTTAACTTCAAACTCCCATATCTCGCGAACGGATTGACGAACTCGAGAAATTCCTGTTGCATCTGAAAGTAGAATCTCTCGATTACAACGGTATGTGTATTTTTGCACTGGGCAATTGTAGTTATTGGTTTCGAGTATCAGACCAGCGAAAATTTTGATGGTTTCTCAACCATTCCTTAATTTCAAACTCCCATATCTCGCGAACGGATTTACGAACGCGAGAAATTCCTGTTGCATCTGAAAGTAGAAACTCGCCCGATTACAATGGTGTGTGTACTTTTCCCCTAGGCCATTCCAGTTATTGGTTTCGAGTATCAGACCAGCGAAAATTTTGATGGTTTCTCAACCATCTCTTAACTCCAAACTCCGATATTTCGCGAACGGACTGACGAATCCGAAAAATTCCGGTTGCATCTGAAAGTAGAAACTCCCCGATTACAACGGTATGTGTATTTTTGCCCTAGCCAATAGTAGTTCTTGATTTCGGGTATCAGACATGCGAAAATTTTGATGGTTTCTCAACCATTCCTTAACTTCAAACTCCCATATCTCGGGAACTGATTGACGAACTCGTGAAATTCCTGTTGTATCTGAAAGTAGAAACTCGCCCGATTACGATGGAGTGTGTACTTTTCCCCTAGGCCATAGTAGTTATTGATTTCGAGTATCAGACTTGCGAAAATTTTGATGGTTTCTTAAGCGTTCCTTAACTTCAAACTCCCATGTCTCGCTAACGGATTGACGAACTCGAGAAATTCCTGTTGCATCTGAAAGTAGAAACTGGCCCGACTACAACGGTATGTGTATTTTTCCCCTAGGCCATAGTAGTTATTGGTTTCGAGTATCAGACTTGCGAAGATTTTGATGGTTTCTCAACCATTCCTTAACTTCAAACTCCCATATCTCGCGAACGGATTGACGAACTCGAGAAATTCCTGTTGCATCTGAAAGTAGAAACTCTCCCGATTACAACGGTATGTGTATTTTTGCACTGGGCAATTGTTGTTATTGGTTTCGAGTATCAGACCAGCGACAATTTTGATGGTTTCTCAACCATTCCTTAATTTCAAACTCCCATATCTCGCGAACGGATTTACGAACTCGAGAAATTCCTGTTGCATCTGAAAGTAGAAACACGCCTGATTACAATGGTGTGTGTACTTTTCCCCTAGGCCATTCCAGTTATTGGTTTCGAGTATCAGACCAGCGAAAATTTTGATGGTTTCTCAACCATTCCTTAACTTCCAACTCCCATATCTCGCGAACGGTTTGACGAACTCGAGAGATTCCTGTTGCATCTGAAAGTAGAAACTCGCCCGATTACAATGGTGTGTGTACTTTTCAACTAGGCCATTGCAGCTATTGGTTTCGAGTATCAGACTTGCGAAGATTTTGATGGTTTCCCAAGCGTTCCTTAACTTCAAAATCCCATATCTCGCGAACGGATTGACGAACTCGAGAAATTCCTATTGCATCTGAAAGTAGAAACTCGCCCGATTACAACGGTATGTGTATTTCTGCCCTAGGCAATAGTAGTTATTGATTTCCAGTATCAGACTTGCGAAAATTTTGATTGCTTCTCCACCATTCCTTAACTTCAAACACTCATATCTCGCGAACGGATTGACGAACTCGAGAAATTCCTGTTGCATCTGAAAGTAGAAACTCGCCCGATTACAACGGTGTGTGCACTTTTCAACTAGGCCATTGCAGCTATTGGTTTCGAGTATCAGACCAGCGAAAATTTTGATGGTTTCTCAACCATTTCTTAACTTCAAACTCCCATATCTCTCGAACGGATTGACAAAATCGAGAAATTCCTGTTGCATCTGAAAGTAGAAACTCCCCCGATTCCAATGGTGTGTGTACTTTTCCCCTAGGCCATAGTAGTTATTGGTTTCGAGTATCAGACTTGCGAATATTTTGATGGTACCTCAAGCGTTCCTTAACTTCAAACTCCCATATCTCGCGAACGGATTGACGAACTCGAGAAATTCCTGTTGCATCTGAAAGTAGAAACTGGCCCGATTACAACGGTGTGTGCACTTTTCAACTAGGCCATTGCAGCTATTGGTTTCGCCTATCAGACTTGCGAAAATTTTGATGGTTTCTCAACCATTCCATAATTTCAAACTCCCATATCTCGCGCACGGATAGAAGAACACGAGAAATTCCTGTTGCATCTGAAAGTAGAAACTCTCCCGATTACAACGGTATGTGTATTTTTGCACTGGGCAATTGTAGTTATTGGTTTCGAGTATCAGACCGGCGAAAATTTTTAAGGTTTCTCAACCATTCCTTAACTTCAAACTCCCATATCTCGCGAACGGATTGACGAACTCGAGAAATTCCTGTTGCATCTGAAAGTAGAATCTCTCGATTACAACGGTATGTGTATTTTTGCACTGGGCAATTGTAGTTATTGGTTTCGAGTATCAGACCAGCGAAAATTTTGATGGTTTCTCAACCATTCCTTAATTTCAAACTCCCATATCTCGCGAACGGATTTACGAACGCGAGAAATTCCTGTTGCATCTGAAAGTAGAAACTCGCCCGATTACAATGGTGTGTGTACTTTTCCCCTAGGCCATTCCAGTTATTGGTTTCGAGTATCAGACCAGCGAAAATTTTGATGGTTTCTCAACCATCTCTTAACTCCAAACTCCGATATTTCGCGAACGGACTGACGAATCCGAAAAATTCCGGTTGCATCTGAAAGTAGAAACTCCCCGATTACAACGGTATGTGTATTTTTGCCCTAGCCAATAGTAGTTCTTGATTTCGGGTATCAGACATGCGAAAATTTTGATGGTTTCTCAACCATTCCTTAACTTCAAACTCCCATATCTCGGGAACTGATTGACGAACTCGTGAAATTCCTGTTGTATCTGAAAGTAGAAACTCGCCCGATTACGATGGAGTGTGTACTTTTCCCCTAGGCCATAGTAGTTATTGATTTCGAGTATCAGACTTGCGAAAATTTTGATGGTTTCTTAAGCGTTCCTTAACTTCAAACTCCCATGTCTCGCTAACGGATTGACGAACTCGAGAAATTCCTGTTGCATCTGAAAGTAGAAACTGGCCCGACTACAACGGTATGTGTATTTTTCCCCTAGGCCATAGTAGTTATTGGTTTCGAGTATCAGACTTGCGAAGATTTTGATGGTTTCTCAACCATTCCTTAACTTCAAACTCCCATATCTCGCGAACGGATTGACGAACTCGAGAAATTCCTGTTGCATCTGAAAGTAGAAACTCTCCCGATTACAACGGTATGTGTATTTTTGCACTGGGCAATTGTTGTTATTGGTTTCGAGTATCAGACCAGCGACAATTTTGATGGTTTCTCAACCATTCCTTAATTTCAAACTCCCATATCTCGCGAACGGATTTACGAACGCGAGAAATTCCTGTTGCATCTGAAAGTAGAAACTCGCCCGATTACAATGGTGTGTGTACTATTCCCCTAGGCCATTCCAGTTATTGGTTTCGAGTATCAGACCAGCGAAAATTTTGATGGTTTCTCAACCATCTCTTAACTCCAAACTCCGATATTTCGCGAACGGACTGACGAATCCGAAAAATTCCGGTTGCATCTGAAAGTAGAAACTCTCCCGATTACAACGGTATGTGTATTTTTGCCATAGGCAATAGTAGTTCTTGATTTCGGGTATCAGACATGCGAAAATTTTGATGGTTTCTCAACCATTCCTTAACTTCAAACTCCCATATCTCGGGAACTGATTGACGAACTCGTGAAATTCCTGTTGTATCTGAAAGTAGAAACTCGCCCGATTACGATGGAGTGTGCACTTTTCCCCTAGGCCATAGTAGTTATTGATTTCGAGTATCAGACTTGCGAAAATTTTGATGGTTTCTTAAGCGTTCCTTAACTTCAAACTCCCATATCTCGCTAACGCATTGACGAACTCGAGAAATTCCTGTTGCATCTGAAAGTAGAAACTGGCCCGACTACAACGGTATGTGTATTTTTCCCCTAGGCCATAGTAGTTATTGGTTTCGAGTATCAGACTTGCGAAGATTTTGATGGTTTCTCAACCATTCCTTAACTTCAAACTCCCATATCTCGCGAACGGATTGACGAACTCGAGAAATTCCTGTTGCATCTGAAAGCAGAAACTCGCCCGATTACAACGGTATGTGTATTTTGCCCTAGGCCATAGTAGTTATTGGTTTCGAGTATCAGACTTGCGAAAATTTTGATGGTTTCTCAGGCGTTCCTTAAATTCAAACTCCCATATCTCGCGAACGGATTGTGGAACTCGAGAAATTCCTGTTGCATCTGAAAGCAGAGACTCGCCCGATTACAATGGTGTGTGTACTTTTCCCCCAAGCCATTGTAGTTATTGGTTTCGAGTATCAGACTTGCGAAAATTTTGATGGATTCTCAACCATTCCTTAACTTCAAACTCCCATATCTCGCGAATGGATTGACGAACTCGAGAAATACCTGTTGCATCTGAAAGCAGAAACTCGCCCGATTACAACGGTGTGTGTACTTTTCCCCTAGGCCGTTCCAGCTATTGGTCTCGAGTATCAGACCAGCGAAAATTTTGATGGTTTCTCAACAATTCCTTAACTTCAAACTCCCATATTTCGCGAACGGATTGCCGAATCTGAAAAATTTCTGTTGCATCTGAAACTAGAAACGCGCCCGATTACAAAGGTGTGTGTATTTTTCGCCTTGGCCTTTGTTGTTATTGGTTTCGCGTATCAGACTTGCGAAAATTTTGATGGTTTCTCAACCATTCCTTAACTTCAAACTCCATATTTCGCGAACGGGTTGGCGAACTCGAGAAATTCCTGTTGCATCTGAAAGCAGAAACTTGCCCGATTACATTGGTGTGTGTACTTTTCCCCTAGGCCATTCCAGTTATTGGTTTCGGGTATCAGACTTGCGAAATTTTGATGGTTTCTCAACCATTCCTTAAGTTCAAACTCCCATATCTCGCGAACGGATGGACGAACTCGTGAAATTTCTGTTGCATCTGAAAGTAGAAACTCGCCTGATTAAAATGGTGCGTGTACTTTTCCCCTAGGCCGTTCCAGTTATTGGTTTCGAGAATCAAATCAGCGAAAATTTTGGTGGTTTCTCAACCATTCCTTAAATTCAAACTCCCATATCTCGCGAACGGATTGACGATCTCGAGAAATTCCTGTTGAATCTGAAAGTAGAAACTCGCCCGATTACAATGGTGTGTGTACTTTTACCCTAGGCCATAGTAGTTACTGGTTTCAAGTATCAGACTTGCGAAAATTTTGATGGTCTCTCAACCATTCCTTAACTTCAAACTCCCATATCTCGCGAACGAATTGACGGACTCGAGAAATTCCTTTTGCGTCTGAAAGCAGAAACTCGCCCGATTACAAAGGTATGTGTAATTTTGCCCTAGGCCATAGTAGTTATTGGTTTCGAGTATCAGACCAGCGAAAATTTTGATGGTTTCTCAACCATCTCTTAACTCCAAACTCCGATATTTCGCGAACGGACTGACGAATCCGAAAAATTGCGGCTGCATCTGAAAGTAGAAACTCTCCCGATTACAACGGTATGTGTATTTTTGGCCTAGGCAATAGTAGTTCTTGGTTTCGGGTATCAGACGTGCGAAAATTTTGATGGTTTCTCAACCATTCCTTAACTTCAAACTCCCATATCTCGCGAACGGGTTGGCGAACTCGAGAAATTCCTGTTGCATCTGAAAGTAGAAACTCGCCGGATTACAATGGTGTGTGTACTTTTCCCCTAGGCCATTCCAGTTTTTCGTTTCTAGCATCAGAATTGCGAAAATTTTGATAGTTTCTCAACCATCCCTTAACTCCAAACTCCGATATTTCGCGAACAGATTGACGAATCCGAAAAATTTCTGTTGCATCTGAAAGTAGAAACGCGCCCGATTACAAAGGTATGTGTATTTTTCCCCTAGGCCTTTGTTGTTATTGGTTTCCAGTATCAGAATTTCGAAAATTTTGATGGTTTCTCAACCATTCTTTAACTTCAAACTCCCATATCTCGCGAAAGGATTGACGAACTCGAGAAATTCCTGTTGCATCTGAAAGTAGAAACTCGCCTGATTAAAATGGTGCGTGTACTTTTCCCCTAGGCCGTTCCAGTTATTGGTTTCGAGAATCAAATCAGCGAAAATTTTGGTGGTTTCTCAACCATTCCTTAAATTCAAACTCCCATATCTCGCGAACGGATTGACGATCTCGAGAAATTCCTGTTGAATCTGAAAGTAGAAACTCGCCCGATTACAATGGTGTGTGTACTTTTACCCTAGGCCATAGTAGTTACTGGTTTCAAGTATCAGACTTGCGAAAATTTTGATGGTCTCTCAACCATTCCTTAACTTCAAACTCCCATATCTCGCGAACGAATTGACGGACTCGAGAAATTCCTTTTGCGTCTGAAAGCAGAAACTCGCCCGATTACAACGGTATGTGTAATTTTGCCCTAGGCCACAGTAGTTATTGGTTTCGAGTATCAGACTTGCGAAAATTTTGATTGATTCAGAACCATTCCTTAACCTCAAGCTCCCATATCTCGCGAACGAATTGACGAACTCGAGAAATTCCTTTGGCATCTGAAAGCAGAAACTCGCCCGATTACAACGGTATGTGTAATTTTGCCCTAGGCCATAGTAGTTATTGGTTTCGAGTATCAAACTTGCGAAAATTTTGATGGTTTCTCAACCATTCCTTAAATTCAAACTCCCATATCTCGCGAACGGATTGACGGACTCGAGAAGTTCCTGTTGCATCTGAAAGCAGAAACTCGCCCGATTTCAACGGTAAGTGTACTTTTCCCCTAGGCCGTTCCAGTTATTGGTTTCGAGAATCAAATCAGCGAAAATTTTGGTGGTTTCTCAACCATTCCTTAAATTCAAACTCCCATATCTCGCGAACGGATTGACGAACTCGAGAAATTCCTGTTGCATCTGAAAGTAGAAACTCGCCCGATTACAATGGTGTGTGTACTTTTACCCTAGGCCATAGTAGTTACTGGTTTCAAGTATCAGACTTGCGAAAATTTTGATGGTCTCTCAACCATTCCTTAACTTCAAACTCCCATATCTCGCGAACGAATTGACGAACTCGAGAAATTCCTTTTGCATCTGAAAGCAGAAACTCGCCCGATTACAACGGTATGTGTAATTTTGCCCTAGGCCATAGTAGTTATTGGTTTCGAGTATCAGACTTGCGAAAATTTTGATTGATTCAGAACCATTCCTTAACTTCAAGCTCCCATATCTCGCGAACGAATTGACGAACTCGAGAAATTCCTATTGCATCTGAAAGCAGAGACTCGCCCGATTACAACGGTATGTGTAATTTTGCCCTAGGCCATAGTAGTTATTGGTTTCGAGTATCAGACTTGCGAAAATTTTGATTGATTCAGAACCATTCCTTAACTTCAAGCTCCCATATCTCGCGAACGAATTGACGAACTCGAGAAATTCCTATTGCATCTGAAAGCAGAGACTCGCCCGATTACAACGGTATGTGTAATTTTGCCCTCGGCCATAGTAGTTATTGGTTTCGAGTATCAGACTTGCGAAAATTTTGATGGTTTCTCAACCATTCCTTAACTTCAAACTCCCATATCTCGCGAACGGATTTACGAACCCGAGAAATTCCTGTTGCATCTGAAAGTAGATACTCGCCCGATTACAATGGTGCGTGTACTTTGCCCCTAGGCCATTCCAGTTATTGGTTTCGAGTATCAGACCAGCGAAAATTTTGATGGTTTCTCAACCATTCCTTAACTTCCAACTCCCATATCTCGCGAACGGATTGACGAACTCGAGAAATTCCTACTGCATCTGAAAGCAGAAACTCGCCCGATTACAACGGTATGTATAATTTTGCCATAGACCATAGTAGTTATTGGTTTCGAGTATCAGACTTGCGAAAATTTTGATTGATTCAGAACCATTCCTTAACTTCAAGCTCCCATATCTCGCGAACGAATTGACGAACTCGAGAAATTCCTTTGCCATCTGAAAACAGAAACTCGCCCGATTACAACGGTATGTGTAATTTTGCCCTAGGCCATAGTAGTTATTGGTTTCGAGTATCAGACTTGCGAAAATTTTGATGGTTTCTCAACCATTCCTTAACTTCAAACTCCCATATCTCGCGAACGGATTGACGAACTCGAGAAGTTCCTGTTGCATCTGAAAGCAGAAACTCGCCCGATTACAACGGTATGTGTAATTTTGCCATAGGCCTAGTAGTTATTGATTTCCAGTATCAGACTTGCGAAAATTTTGATTGCTTCTCCACCATTCCTTAACTTCAAACACTCATATCTCGCGAACGGATTGACGAACTCAAGAAATTCCTGTTGCATCTGAAAGTAGAAACTCTCCCGATTACAAAGGTATGTGTATTTTTGCCCTAGGCAATAGTAGTTCTTGATTTCGGGTATCAGACATGCGAAAATTTTGATAGTTTCTCAACCATCCCTTAACTACAAACTCCGATATTTCGCGAACAGATTGACGAATCCGAAAAATTTCTGTTGGATCTGAAAGTAGAAACGCGCCCGATTACAAAGGTATGTGTATTTTTCCCCTAGGCCTTTGTTGTTATTGGTTTCGAGTATCAGAATTTCGAAAATTTTGATGGTTTCTCAACCATTCTTTAACTTCAAACTCCCATATCTCGCGAAAGGATTGACGAACTCGAGAAATTCCTGTTGCATCTGAAAGTAGAAACTCGCCTGATTAAAATGGTGTGTGTACTTTTCCCCTAGGCCATTCCAGTTATTGGTTTCGGGTATCAGACTTGAGAAATTTTGATGGTTTCTCAACCATTCCTTAAGTTCAAACTCCCATATCTCGCGAACGGATGGACGAACTCGTGAAATTTCTGTTGTATCTGAAAGTAGAAGCTCGCCCGATTACATTGGTGTGTGTACTTTTCCCCTAGGCCATTCCAGTTATTGGTTTCGGGTATCAGACTTGCGAAATTTTGATGGTTTCTCAACCATTCCTTAAGTTCAAACTCCCATATCTCGCGAACGGATGGACGAACTCGTGAAATTTCTGTTGTATCTGAAAGTAGAAACTCGCCCGATTACAACGGTATGTGTATTTTTCCCCCAGGCCATAGTAGTTATTGGTTTCGAGTATCAGACTTGCGAAAATTTTGATGGATTCTCAACCATTCCTTAACATCAAACTCCCATCTCTCGCGAATGGATTGACGAACTCGAGAAATTCCTGTTGCATCTGAAAGTAGAAACTCGCCTGATTAAAATGGTGCGTGTACTTTTCCCCTAGGCCGTTCCAGTTATTGGTTTCGAGAATCAAATCAGCGAAAATTTTGGTGGTTTCTCAACCATTCCTTAAATTCAAACTCCCATATCTCGCGAACGGATTGACGATCTCGAGAAATTCCTGTTGAATCTGAAAGTAGAAACTCGCCCGATTACAATGGTGTGTGTACTTTTACCCTAGGCCATAGTAGTTACTGGTTTCAAGTATCAGACTTGCGAAAATTTTGATGGTCTCTCAACCATTCCTTAACTTCAAACTCCCATATCTCGCGAACGAATTGACGGACTCGAGAAATTCCTTTTGCGTCTGAAAGCAGAAACTCGCCCGATTACAAAGGTATGTGTAATTTTGCCCTAGGCCATAGTAGTTATTGGTTTCGAGTATCAGACCAGCGAAAATTTTGATGGTTTCTCAACCATCTCTTAACTCCAAACTCCGATATTTCGCGAACGGACTGACGAATCCGAAAAATTGCGGCTGCATCTGAAAGTAGAAACTCTCCCGATTACAACGGTATGTGTATTTTTGGCCTAGGCAATAGTAGTTCTTGGTTTCGGGTATCAGACGTGCGAAAATTTTGATGGTTTCTCAACCATTCCTTAACTTCAAACTCCCATATCTCGCGAACGGGTTGGCGAACTCGAGAAATTCCTGTTGCATCTGAAAGTAGAAACTCGCCGGATTACAATGGTGTGTGTACTTTTCCCCTAGGCCATTCCAGTTTTTCGTTTCTAGCATCAGAATTGCGAAAATTTTGATAGTTTCTCAACCATCCCTTAACTCCAAACTCCGATATTTCGCGAACAGATTGACGAATCCGAAAAATTTCTGTTGCATCTGAAAGTAGAAACGCGCCCGATTACAAAGGTATGTGTATTTTTCCCCTAGGCCTTTGTTGTTATTGGTTTCGAGTATCAGAATTTCGAAAATTTTGATGGTTTCTCAACCATTCTTTAACTTCAAACTCCCATATCTCGCGAAAGGATTGACGAACTCGAGAAATTCCTGTTGCATCTGAAAGTAGAAACTCGCCTGATTAAAATGGTGCGTGTACTTTTCCCCTAGGCCGTTCCAGTTATTGGTTTCGAGAATCAAATCAGCGAAAATTTTGGTGGTTTCTCCACCATTCCTTAAATTCAAACTCCCATATCTCGCGAACGGATTGACGATCTCGAGAAATTCCTGTTGAATCTGAAAGTAGAAACTCGCCCGATTACAATGGTGTGTGTACTTTTACCCTAGGCCATAGTAGTTACTGGTTTCAAGTATCAGACTTGCGAAAATTTTGATGGTCTCTCAACCATTCCTTAACTTCAAACTCCCATATCTCGCGAACGAATTGACGGACTCGAGAAATTCCTTTTGCGTCTGAAAGCAGAAACTCGCCCGATTACAACGGTATGTGTAATTTTGCCCTAGGCCACAGTAGTTATTGGTTTCGAGTATCAGACTTGCGAAAATTTTGATTGATTCAGAACCATTCCTTAACCTCAAGCTCCCATATCTCGCGAACGAATTGACGAACTCGAGAAATTCCTTTGGCATCTGAAAGCAGAAACTCGCCCGATTACAACGGTATGTGTAATTTTGCCCTAGGCCATAGTAGTTATTGGTTTCGAGTATCAAACTTGCGAAAATTTTGATGGTTTCTCAACCATTCCTTAAATTCAAACTCCCATATCTCGCGAACGCATTGACGGACTCGAGAAGTTCCTGTTGCATCTGAAAGCAGAAACTCGCCCGATTTCAACGGTAAGTGTACTTTTCCCCTAGGCCGTTCCAGTTATTGGTTTCGAGAATCAAATCAGCGAAAATTTTGGTGGTTTCTCAACCATTCCTTAAATTCAAACTCCCATATCTCGCGAACGGATTGACGAACTCGAGAAATTCCTGTTGCATCTGAAAGTAGAAACTCGCCCGATTACAATGGTGTGTGTACTTTTACCCTAGGCCATAGTAGTTACTGGTTTCAAGTATCAGACTTGCGAAAATTTTGATGGTCTCTCAACCATTCCTTAACTTCAAACTCCCATATCTCGCGAACGAATTGACGAACTCGAGAAATTCCTTTTGCGTCTGAAAGCAGAAACTCGCCCGATTACAACGGTATGTGTAATTTTGCCCTAGGCCATAGTAGTTATTGGTTTCGAGTATCAGACTTGCGAAAATTTTGATTGATTCAGAACCATTCCTTAACTTCAAGCTCCCATATCTCGCGAACGAATTGACGAACTCGAGAAATTCCTATTGCATCTGAAAGCAGAGACTCGCCCGATTACAACGGTATGTGTAATTTTGCCCTAGGCCATAGTAGTTATTGGTTTCGAGTATCAGACTTGCGAAAATTTTGATTGATTCAGAACCATTCCTTAACTTCAAGCTCCCATATCTCGCGAACGAATTGACGAACTCGAGAAATTCCTATTGCATCTGAAAGCAGAGACTCGCCCGATTACAACGGTATGTGTAATTTTGCCCTCGGCCATAGTAGTTATTGGTTTCGAGTATCAGACTTGCGAAAATTTTGATGGTTTCTCAACCATTCCTTAACTTCAAACTCCCATATCTCGCGAACGGATTTACGAACCCGAGAAATTCCTGTTGCATCTGAAAGTAGATACTCGCCCGATTACAATGGTGCGTGTACTTTGCCCCTAGGCCATTCCAGTTATTGGTTTCGAGTATCAGACCAGCGAAAATTTTGATGGTTTCTCAACCATTCCTTAACTTCCAACTCCCATATCTCGCGAACGGATTGACGAACTCGAGAAATTCCTACTGCATCTGAAAGCAGAAACTCGCCCGATTACAACGGTATGTGTAATTTTGCCATAGACCATAGTAGTTATTGGTTTCGAGTATCAGACTTGCGAAAATTTTGATTGATTCAGAACCATTCCTTAACTTCAAGCTCCCATATCTCGCGAACGAATTGACGAACTCGAGAAATTCCTTTGGCATCTGAAAACAGAAACTCGCCCGATTACAACGGTATGTGTAATTTTGCCCTAGGCCATAGTAGTTATTGGTTTCGAGTATCAGACTTGCGAAAATTTTGATGGTTTCTCAACCATTCCTTAACTTCAAACTCCCATATCTCGCGAACGGATTGACGAACTCGAGAAGTTCCTGTTGCATCTGAAAGCAGAAACTCGCCCGATTACAACGGTATGTGTAATTTTGCCATAGGCCATAGTAGTTATTGATTTCCAGTATCAGACTTGCGAAAATTTTGATTGCTTCTCCACCATTCCTTAACTTCAAACACTCATATCTCGCGAACGGATTGACGAACTCAAGAAATTCCTGTTGCATCTGAAAGTAGAAACTCTCCCGATTACAAAGGTATGTGTATTTTTGCCCTAGGCAATAGTAGTTCTTGATTTCGGGTATCAGACATGCGAAAATTTTGATGGTTTCTCAACCATTCCTTAACTTCAAACTCCCATATCTCGGGAACTGATTGACGAACTCGTGAAATTCCTGTTGTATCTGAAAGTAGAAACTCGCCCGATTACGATGGAGTGTGTACTTTTCCCCTAGGCCATAGTAGTTATTGTTTTCGAGTATCAGACTTGCGAAAATTTAGATGGTTGCTCAAGCGTTCCTTAACTTCAAACTCCCATATCTCGCGAACGGATAGACGAACTCGGGTAATTCCTATTGCATCTGAAAGGAGAAACTCGCTCGATTTCAAAGATATGTGTACTTTTTCCCTAGGCCAATCCAGTTATTGGTTTCGGGTATCAGACTTGCGAAAATTTTGATGGTTTCTCAACCATTCCTAAACTTCAAACTCCCATATCTCGCGAACGGATTGACGAACTCGAGAAATTCCTGTTGCATCTGAAAGTAGAAACTCGCCCGATTACAATGGTGTGTGTACTTTTCCCCTAGGCCATAGTAGTTATTGGTTTCGGGTATCAGATTTGCGAAAATTTTGATAGTTGCTCAAGCGTTCCTTAACTTCAAACTCCCATATCTAGCGAAGGGATTGACGAACTCGAGAAATTCCTGTTGCATCTGAAAGTGGAAACCCACCCGATTACAATGGTGTGTGTACTTTTCCCCTAGGCCATAGTAGTTATTGGTTTCGAGTATCAGACTTGCGAAAATTTTGATGGTTGCTCAAGCGTTTCTTAACTTCAAACTCCCATATCTCGCGAACGGATTGACGAACTCGAGAAATTCCAGTTGCATCTGAAAGTAGAATCTCGCCCGATTTCAATGGTGTGTGTACTTTTCCCCTAGGCCATTGCAGTTATTGGTTTCGAGTATCAGACTTGCGAATATTTTGATGGTTGCTCAAGCGTTCCTTAACTTCAAACTCCCATATCTCTCGAACGGATTGACGAACTCGAGACATTCCTGTTGCATCTGAAAGTAGACACTCGCCCGATTACAATGGTGTGTGTACTTTTCCCCTAGACCATAGTAGTTATTGGTTTCGAGTATCAGACTTGCGAAAATTTAGATGGTTTCTCAACCATTACTTAACTTCGAACTCCCATATCTCGCGAACGGATTGACGAACTCGAGAAATTCCTGTTGAATCTGAAAGTAGAAACACGCCCGATTACAATGGTGTGTGTACTTTTCCCCTAGGCCATTCCAGTTATTGGTTTCGGGTATCAAATCGGCGAAAATTTTGGTGGTTTCTCAACCATTCCTTAACTTCAAACTCCCATATCTAGCGAACGGATTGACGAACTCGAGAAATTCCTGTTGAATCTGAAAGTAGAAACTCAACCGATTACAATGGTGTGTGTACTTTTCCCCTAGGCCATAGTAGTTATTGGTTTCGAGTATCAGACTTGCGAAAATTTTGATGGTTGCTCAAGCGTTCCTTAACTTCAAACTCCCATATCTCGCGAACGGATTTACGAACGCGAGAAATTCCTGTTGCATCTGAAAGTAGAAACTCGCCCGATTACAATGGTGTGTGTACTTTTCCCCTAGGCCATTCCAGTTATTGGTTTCGAGTATCAGACCAGCGAAAATTTTGATGGTTTCTCAACCATTCCTTAACTTCCAACTCCCATATCTCGCGAACGGATTGACGAACTCGAGAAATTCCTATTGCATCTGAAAGCAGAAACTCGCCCGATTACAAAGGTATGTGTAATTTTGCCCTAGGCCATAGTAGTTATTCGTTTCGAGTATCAGACTTGCGAAAAGTTTGATGGATTCACAACCATTCCTTAACTTCAAACTCCCATATCTCGCGAACGAATTGACGAACTCGAGAAATTCCTTTGGCATCTGAAAGCAGAAACTCGCCCGATTACAACGGTATGTGTAATTTTGCCCTAGGCCATAGTAGTTATTGGTTTCGAGTATCAGACTTGCGAAAATTTTGATGGTTTCTCAACCTTTCCTTAACTTCAAACTCCCATATCTCGCGAACGGATTGACGAACTCGAGAAATTCCTGTTGCATCTGAAAGTAGAAACTCGCCCGATTACAGCGGTATGTGTATTTTTCCCCTCGGCCTTTGTAGTTATTGGTTTCGGGTATCAGACTTGCGAAAATTTTGATGGTTTCTCAACCGTTCCTTCACATCAAACTCCCATATCTCGCGAACGGATTGACGAGCTCGAGAAGTTCCTGTTGCATCTGAACGTAGAAACTCGCCCGATTACAATGGTGTGTGTACTTTTCCCCTAGGCCATAGTAGTTATTGCTTTCGAGTATCAGACATGCGAAAATTTAGATGGTTTCTCAACCATTACTTAACTTCGAACTCCCATATCTCGCGAACGGATTGACGAACTCGAGAAATTCCTGTTGCATCTGAAAGTAGAAACTCGCCCGATTACAATGGTGTGTGTACTTTTCCCCTAGGCCATTCCAGTTATTGGTTTCGGGTATCAAATCGGCGAAAATTTTGGTGGTTTCTCAACCATTCCTTAACTTCAAACTCCCATATCTCGCGAACGGATTGACGAACTCGAGAAATTCCTGTTGAATCTGAAAGTAGAAACTCAACCGATTACAATGGTGTGTGTACTTTTCCCTAGGCCATAGTAGTTATTGGTTTCGAGTATCAGACTTGCGAAAATTTTGATGGTTGCTCAAGCGTTCCTTAACTTCAAACTCCCATATCTCGCGAACGGATTTACGAACTCGTGAAATTCCAGTTGCATCTGAAAGTAGAATCTCGCCCGATTTCAATGGTGTGTGTACTTTTCCCCTAGGCCATAGTAGTTATTGGTTTCAGGTATCAGACTTGCGAAAATTTTGATAGTTGCTCAAGCGTTCCTTAACTTCAAACTCCCATATCTAGCGAAGGGATTGACGAACTCGAGAAATTCCTGTTGCATCTGAAAGTAGAAACCCACCCGATTACAATGGTGTGTGTACTTTTCCCCTAGGCCATAGTAGTTATTGGTTTCGAGTATCAGACTTGCGAAAATTTTGATGGTTGCTCAAGCGTTCCTTAACTTCAAACTCCCATATCTCGCGAACGGATTGACGAACTCGAGAAATTCCAGTTGCATCTGAAAGTAGAATCTCGCCCGATTTCAATGGTGTGTGTACTTTTCCCCTAGGCCATTCCAGTTATTGGTTTCGGGTATCAGACTTGCGAAAATTTTGATGGTTTCTCAACCATTCCTTAACTTCGAACTCCCATACCTCGCGAACGGATTCAGAACTCTAGAAATTCCTGTTGCACCTGAAAGTAGAATCTCGCCCGATTTCAATGGTTTGAGTACTTTTCCCCTAGGCCATAGTAGTTATTGGTTTCGAGTATCAGACTTGCGAAAATTTTGATGGTTGCTCAAGCGTTCCTTAACTTCAAACTCCCATATCTCGCGAACGGATTGACGAACTCGAGAAATTCCAGTTGCATCTGAAAGTAGAATCTCGCCCGATTTCAATGGTGTGTGTACTTTTCCCCTAGGCCATTCCAGTTATTGGTTTCGGGTATCAGACTTGCGAAAATTTTGATGGTTTCTCAAGCGTTCCTTAACTTCTAACTCCCATATCTCGCAAACGGATTGACGAACTCGAGAAATTCGTGTTGCATCTGAAAGTAGAAACTCGCCCGATTACAATGGTGTGCGTACGTTTCCCCTAGGCCATTCCGGTTATTGGTTTCGAGTATCAGACTAGCGAAAATTTTGATGGTTTCTCAACCATTCCTTAATTTCAAACTCCCATATCTCGCGAACGGATGGACGAACTCAGGTAATTCCTATTGCATCTGAAAGGAGAAACTCGCCCGGTTACAACGGTATGTGTATTTCTGCCCTAGGCAATAGTAGTTCTTCGTTTCGAGTATCAGACTTGCGAAAATTTTGATGGTTTCTCAACCATTCCTTAACTTCAAACTCCCATATCTCGGGAAATGATTGACGAACTCGTGAAATTCCTGATGTATCTGAAAGTAGAAACTCGCCCGATTACAATGGTGTGTGTTCTTTTCCCCTAGGCCATAGTAGTTATTGGTTTCGAGTATCAGACTTGCGAAAATTTTGATGGTTTCCCAAGCGTTCCTTAACTTCAAACTCCCATATCTCGCGAACCGATTGACGAACTCGAGAAATTCCTGTTGCATCTGAAAGTAGAAACTCGCCCGATTACAATGGTGTGCGTACTTTTCCCCTAGACCATAGTAGTTATTGGTTTCGAGCATCAGACTTGCGAAAATTTTGATGGTTCCTCAACCATTCCTAAACTTCAAACTCCCATATCTAGCGAACGGATTGACGAACTCGAGAAATTCCTGTTGCATCTGAAAGTAGAAACTCGCTCGATTACAATGGTGTGTGTACTTTTCCCCTAGGCCATTCCAGTTATTGGTTTCGAGTATCAAATCTGTGAAAATTTTGGTGGTTTCTCAACCATTCCTTAACTTCAAACTCCCATACCTCGCGAACGGATTGACGAACTCGAGAAATTCCTGTTGAATCTGAAAGTAGAAACTCGCCCGATTACAATGGTGTGTGTACTTTTCCCCTAGACCATAGTAGTTATTGGTTTCGAGTATCAGACTTGCAAAAGTTTTGATGGTTGCACAAGCGTTCCTTAACTTCAAACTCCCATATCTCGCGAACGGATTGACGAACTCGAGAAATTCCAGTTGCATCTGAAAGTAGAATCTCGCCCGATGTCAATGGTGTGTGTACTTTTCCCCTAGGCCATTCCAGTTATTGGTTTCGAGTATCAGACTTGCGAAAATTTTGATGGTTGCTCAAGCGTTCCTTAACTTCAAACTCCCATATCTCGCGAACGGATTGACGAACTCGAGAAATTCCAGTTGCATCTGAAAGTAGAATCTCGCCCGATGTCAATGGTGTGCGTACTTTTCCCCTAGGGCATTCCGGTTATTGGTTTCGAGTATCAGACCAGCGAAAATTTTGATGGTTTCTCAACCATTCCTTAATTTCAAACTCCCATATCTCGCGAACGGATAGACGAACTCGGGTAATTCCTATTGCATCTGAAAGGAGAAACTCGCTCGATTTCAACGGTATGTGTACTTTTTCCCTAGGCCATTCCAGTTATTGGTTTCGGGTATCAGACTTGCGAAAATTTTGATGGTTTCTCAACCATTCCTAAACTTCAAACTCCCATATCTCGCGAACGGATTGACGAACTCGAGAAATTCCAGTTGCATCTGAAAGTAGAATCTCGCCCGATTTCAATGGTGTGTGTACTTTTCCCCTAGGCCATTCCAGTTATTGGTTTCGAGTATCAAATCTGTGAAAATTTTGGTGGTTTCTCAACCATTCCTTAACTTCAAACTCCCATACCTCGCGAACGGATTGACGAACTCGAGAAATTCCTGTTGAATCTGAAAGTAGAAACTCGCCCGATTACAATGGTGTGTGTACTTTTCCCCTAGACCATAGTAGTTATTGATTTCGAGTATCAGACTTGCGAAAATTTTGGTGGTTGCTCAAGCGTTCCTTAACTTCAAACTCCCATATCTCGCGAACGGACTGACGAACTCGAGAAATTCCTGTTGCATCTGAAAGTAGAAACTCGCCCGATTACAACGGTGTGTGTACTTTTCCCCTAGACCATAGTAGTTATTGGCTTCGAGTATCAGACTTGCGAAAATTTAGATGGTTTCTCAACCATTACTTAACTTCGAACTCCCATATCTCGCGAACGGATTGACGAACTCGAGAAATTCCAGTTGCATCTGAAAGTAGAATCTCGCCCGATTTCAATGGTGTGTGTACTTTTCCCCTAGCCCATTGCAGTTATTGGTTTCGAGCATCAGACTTGCAAAAATTTTGATGGTTGCTCAAGCGTTCCTTAACTTTAAACTCCCATATCTCGCGAACGGATTGACGAACTCGAGAAATTCCTGTTGCATCTGAAAGTAGAAACTCGCCCGATTACAGTGGTGTGTGTAATTTTCCCCTAGACCATAGTAGTTATTGGTTTCGAGTATCCGACTTTCGAAAATTTTGATGGTTTCTCAACCATTCCTTAACTTCGAACTCCCATATCTCGCGAACGGATTGACGAACTCGAGAAATTCCTGTTGCACCTGAAAGTAGAAACTCGCCCGATTACAACTGTATGTGTACTTTTTCCCTAGGCCATTCCAGTTATTGGTTTCGTGTATCAGACTTGCGAAAACTTTGAAGGTTTCTCAACCATTCCTTGACATCAAACTCCCATATCTCGCGAAAGGATTGACGAACTCGAGAAATTCCTGTTGCATCTGAAAGTAGAAACTCGCCCGGTTACAACGGTATGTGTATTTCTGCCCTAGGCAATAGTAGTTCTTCGTTTCGAGTATCAGACTTGCGAAAATTTTGATGGTTTCTCAACCATTCCTTAACTTCAAACTCCCATATCTCGGGAACTGATTGACGAACTCGTGAAATTCCTGATGTATCTGAAAGTAGAAACTCGCCCGATTACAATGGTGTGTGTACTTTTCCCCTAGGCCATAGTAGTTATTGGTTTCGAGTATCAGACTTGCGAAAATTTTGATGGTTTCCCAAGCGTTCCTTAACTTCAAACTCCCATATCTCGCGAACGGATTGACGAACTCGAGAAATTCCTGTTGCATCTGAAAGTAGAAACTCGCCCGATTATAACGGTATGTGTATTTCTGCCCTAGGCAATAGTAGTTATTGATTTCCAGTATCAGACTTGCGAAAATTTTGATTGCTTCTCCACCATTCCTTAACTTCAAACTCCCATATCTCGCGAACGGATTGACGAACTCGAGAAATTCCTATTGCATCTGAAAGTAGAAACTCGCCCGATTACAATGGTGTGTGTACTTTTCCCCTAGGCCATTCCAGTTATTGGTTTCGGGTATCAAATCAGCGACAATTTTGGTGGTTTCTCAACCATTCCTTAACTTCAAACTCCCATATCTCGCGAACGGATTGACGAATTCGAGAAATTGCTGCTGCATCTGAAAGTAGAAACTCGCCCGATTACAATGGTGTGTCTACTTTTCTCCTATGCCATATTAGTTATTGGTTTCGAGTATCAGACTTGCGAAAATTTTGATCGTTGCTCAAGCGTTTCTTAACTTCAAACTCCCATATCTCGCGAACGGATTGACGAACTCGAGAAATTCCAGTTGTTTCTGAAAGTAGAATCTCGCCCGATTTCAATGGTGTGTGTACTTTTCCCCTAGGCCATTCCAGTTATTGGTTTCGAGTATCAAATCTGTGAAAATTTCGGTGGTTTCTCAACCATTCCTTAACTTCAAACTCCCATACCTCGCGAACGGATTGACGAACTCGAGAAATTCCTGTTGAATCTGAAAGTAGAAACTCGCCCGATTACAATGGTGTGCTTACTTTTCCCCTAGACCATAGTAGTTATTGGTTTCGAGCATCAGACTTGCGAAAATTTTGATGGTTTCTCAACCATTCCTTAACTTCGAACTCCCATATCTCGCGAACAGATTCACGAACTCTAGAAATTCCTGTTGCATCTGAAAGTAGAATCTCGCCCGATTTCAATGGTTTGTGTACTTTTCCCCTAGGCCATAGTAGTTATTGGTTTCGAGTATCAGACTTGCGAAAATTTTGATGGTTTCTCAAGCGTTCCTTAACTTCTAACTCCCATATCTCGCAAACGGATTGACGAATTCGAGAAATTGCTGCTGCATCTGAAAGTAGAAACTCGCCCGATTACAATGGTGTGTCTACTTTTCTCCTATGCCATATTAGTTATTGGTTTCGAGTATCAGACTTGCGAAAATTTTGATCGTTGCTCAAGCGTTTCTTAACTTCAAACTCCCATATCTCGCGAACGGATTGACGAACTCGAGAAATTCCTGTTGCATCTGAAAGTAGAAACTCGCCCGATTACAATGGTGTGCGTACTTTTCCCCTAGGGCATTCCGGTTATTGGTTTCGAGTATCGGACCAGCGAAAATTTTGATGGTTTCTCAACCATTCCTTAATTTCAAACTCCCATATCTCGCGAACGGATAGACGAACTCGGGTAATTCCTATTGCATCTGAAAGGAGAAACTCGCTCGATTTCAACGGTATGTGTACTTTTTCCCTAGGCCATTCCAGTTATTGGTTTCGGGTATCAGACTTGCGAAAATTTTGATGGTTTCTCAACCATTCCTAAACTTCAAACTCCCATATCTCGCGAACGGATTGACGAACTCGAGAAATTCCAGTTGCATCTGAAAGTAGAATCTCGCCCGATTTCAATGGTGTGTACTTTTCCCCTAGGCCATTGCAGTTATTGGTTTCGAGTATCAGACTTGCGAAAATTTTGATGGTTGCTCAAGCGTTCCTTAACTTCAAACTCCCATATCTCGCGAACTGATTGACGAACTCGAGAAATTCCTGTTGCATCTGAAAGTAGAAACTCGCCCGATTACAATGGTGTGCTTACTTTTCCCCTAGACCATAGTAGTTATTGGTTTCGAGCATCAGACTTGCGAAAATTTTGATGGTTTCTCAACCATTCCTTAACTTCGAACTCCCATATCTCGCGAACAGATTCACGAACTCTAGAAATTCCTGTTGCATCTGAAAGTAGAATCTCGCCCGATTTCAATGGTTTGTGTACTTTTCCCCTAGGCCATAGTAGTTATTGGTTTCGAGTATCAGACTTGCGAAAATTTTGATGGTTGCTCAAGCGTTCCTTAACTTCAAACTCCCATATCTCGCGAACGGATTGACGAACTCGAGAAATTCCAGTTGCATCTGAAAGTAGAATCTCGCCCGATTTCAACGGTGTGTGTACTTTTCCCCTAGGCCATTCCAGTTATTGGTTTCGGGTATCAGACTTGCGAAAATTTTGATGGTTTCTCAAGCGTTCCTTAACTTCTAACTCCCATATCTCGCAAACGGATTGACGAATTCGAGAAATTGCTGCTGCATCTGAAAGTAGAAACTCGCCCGATTACAATGGTGTGTCTACTTTTCTCCTATGCCATATTAGTTATTGGTTTCGAGTATCAGACTTGCGAAAATTTTGATCGTTGCTCAAGCGTTTCTTAACTTCAAACTCCCATATCTCGCGAACGGATTGACGAACTCGAGAAATTCCTGTTGCATCTGAAAGTAGAAACTCGCCCGATTACAATGGTGTGCGTACTTTTCCCCTAGGGCATTCCGGTTATTGGTTTCGAGTATCGGACCAGCGAAAATTTTGATGGTTTCTCAACCATTCCTTAATTTCAAACTCCCATATCTCGCGAACGGATAGACGAACTCGGGTAATTCCTATTGCATCTGAAAGGAGAAACTCGCTCGATTTCAACGGTATGTGTACTTTTTCCCTAGGCCATTCCAGTTATTGGTTTCGGGTATCAGACTTGCGAAAATTTTGATGGTTTCTCAACCATTCCTAAACTTCAAACTCCCATATCTCGCGAACGGATTGACGAACTCGAGAAATTCCAGTTGCATCTGAAAGTAGAATCTCGCCCGATTTCAATGGTGTGTACTTTTCCCCTAGGCCATTGCAGTTATTGGTTTCGAGTATCAGACTTGCGAAAATTTTGATGGTTGCTCAAGCGTTCCTTAACTTCAAACTCCCATATCTCGCGAACTGATTGACGAACTCGAGAAATTCCTGTTGCATCTGAAAGTAGAAACTCGCCCGATTAGAATGGTGTGTGTACTTTTCCCCTAGACCATAGTAGTTATTGGTTTCGAGTATCAGACTTGCGAAAATTTTGATGGTTGCTCAAGCGTTCCTTAACTTCAAACTCCCATATCTCGCGAACGGACTGACGAACTCGAGAAATTCCTGTTGCATCTGAAAGTAGAAACTCGCCCGATTACAACGGTGTGTGTACTTTTCCCCTAGACCATAGTAGTTATTGGTTTCGAGTATCAGACTTGCGAAAATTTAGATGGTTTCTCAACCATTACTTAACTTCGAACTCCCATATCTCGCGAACGGATTGACGAACTCGAGAAATTCCTGTTGCATCTGAAAGTAGAAACTCGCCCGATTACAACAGTATGTGTACTTTTTCCCTAGGCCATTCCAGTTATTGGTTTCGGGTATCAGACTTGCGAAAACTTTGATGGTTTCTCAACCATTCCTTGACATCAAACTCCCATATCTCGCGAAAGGATTGACGAACTCGAGAAATTCCAGTTGCATCTGAAAGTAGAATCTCGCCCGATTTCAATGGTGTGTACTTTTCCCCTAGACCATAGTAGTTATTGGTTTCGAGTATCAGACTTGCAAAAATTTTGATGGTTGCTCAAGCGTTCCTTAACTTCAAACTCCCATATCTCGCGAACGGATTGACGAACTCGAGAAATTCCTATTGCATCTGAAAGTAGAAACTCGCCCGATTACAATGGTGTGTGTACTTTTCCCCTAGGCCATTCCAGTTATTGGTTTCGGGTATCAAATCCGCGACAATTTTGGTGGTTTCTCAACCATTCCTTAACTTCAAACTCCCATATCTCGCGAACGGATTGACGAATTCGAGAAATTGCTGCTGCATCTGAAAGTAGAAACTCGCCCGATTACAATGGTGTGTCTACTTTTCCCCTATGCCATATTAGTTACTGGTTTCGAGTATCAGACTTGCGAAAATTTTGATGGTTGCTCAAGCGTTTCTTAACTTCAAACTCCCATATATCGCGAACGGATTGTCGAACTCGAGAAATTCCAGTTGTCTCTGAAAGTAGAATCTCGCCCGATTTCAATGGTGTGTGTACTTTTCCCCTAGGCCATTGCAGTTATTGGTTTCGAGTATCAGACTTGCCAAAATTTTGATGGTTTCTCAAGCGTTCCTTAAATTCTAACTCCCATATCTCGCGAACGGATAGACGAACTCGGGTAATTCCTATTGCATCTGAAAGTAGAAACTCGCCCGATTACAATGGTGTGTGTACTTTTCCCCTAGGCCATTCCAGTTATTGGTTTCGAGCATCAGACTTGCAAAAATTTTGATGGTTGCTCAAGCGTTCCTTAACTTTAAACTCCCATATCTCGCGAACGGATTGACGAACTCGAGAAATTCCTGTTGCATCTGAAAGTAGAAACTCGCCCGATTACAGTGGTGTGTGTAATTTTCCCCTAGACCATAGTAGTTATTGGTTTCGAGTATCCGACTTTCGAAAATTTTGATGGTTTCTCAACCATTCCTTAACTTCGAACTCCCATATCTCGCGAACGGATTGACGAACTCGAGAAATTCCTGTTGCATCTGAAAGTAGAAACTCGCCCGATTACAACAGTATGTGTACTTTTTCCCTAGGCCATTCCAGTTATTGGTTTCGGGTATCAGACTTGCGAAAACTTTGATGGTTTCTCAACCATTCCTTGACATCAAACTCCCATATCTCGCGAAAGGATTGACGATCTCGAGAAATTCCTGTTGCATCTGAAAGTAGAAACTCGCTCGATTACAATGGTGTGTGTACTTTTCCCCTAGGCCATTCCAGTTATTGGTTTCGAGTATCAAATCTGTGAAAATTTTGGTGGTTTCTCAACCATTCCTTAACTTCAAACTCCCATACCTCGGGAACGGATTGACGAACTCGAGAAATTCCTGTTGCATCTGAAAGTAGAAACTCGCCCGATTACAATGGTGTGCGTACTTTTCCCCTAGACCATAGTAGTTATTGGTTTCGAGCATCAGACTTGCGAAAATTTTGATGGTTCCTCAACCATTCCTAAACTTCAAACTCCCATATCTCGCAAACGGATTGACGAACTCGAGAAATTCCTGTTGCATCTGAAAGTAGAAACTCGCCCGATTACAATGGTGTGCGTACTTTTCCCCTAGGGCATTCCGGTTATTGGTTTCGAGTATCAGACCAGCGAAAATTTTTATGGTTTCTCAACCATTCCTTAATTTCAAACTCCCATATCTCGCGAACGGATAGACAAACTCGGGTAATTCCTATTGCATCTGAAAGGAGAAACTCGCTCGATTTCAACGGTATGTGTACTTTTTCCCTAGGCCATTCCAGTTATTGGTTTCGGGTATCAGACTTGCGAAAATTTTGATGGTTTCTCAACCATTCCTAAACTTCAAACTCCCATATCTCGCGAACGGATTGACGAACTCGAGAAATTCCAGTTGCATCTGAAAGTAGAATCTCGCCCGATTTCAATGGTGTGTACTTTTCCCCTAGGCCATTGCAGTTATTGGTTTCGAGTATCAGACTTGCGAAAATTTTGATGGTTGCTCAAGCGTTCCTTAACTTCAAACTCACATATCTCGCGAACTGATTGACGAACTCGAGAAATTCCTGTTGCATCTGAAAGTAGAAACTCGCCCGATTAGAATGGTGTGTGTACTTTTCCCCTAAACCATAGTAGTTATTGATTTCGAGTATCAGACTTGCGAAAATTTTGATGGTTGCTCAAGCGTTCCTTAACTTCAAACTCCCATATCTCGCGAACGGACTGACGAACTCGAGAAATTCCTGTTGCATCTGAAAGTAGAAACTCGCCCGATTACAACGGTGTGTGTACTTTTCCCCTAGACCATAGTAGTTATTGGCTTCGAGTATCAGACTTGCGAAAATTTAGATGGTTTCTCAACCATTACTTAACTTCGAACTCCCATATCTCGCGAACGGATTGACGAACTCGAGAAATTCCAGTTGCATCTGAAAGTAGAATCTCGCCCGATTTCAATGGTGTGTGTACTTTTCCCCTAGCCCATTGCAGTTATTGGTTTCGAGCATCAGACTTGCAAAAATTTTGATGGTTGCTCAAGCGTTCCTTAACTTTAAACTCCCATATCTCGCGAACGGATTGACGAACTCGAGAAATTCCTGTTGCATCTGAAAGTAGAAACTCGCCCGATTACAGTGGTGTGTGTAATTTTCCCCTAGACCATAGTAGTTATTGGTTTCGAGTATCCGACTTTCGAAAATTTTGATGGTTTCTCAACCATTCCTTAACTTCGAACTCCCATATCTCGCGAACGGATTGACGAACTCGAGAAATTCCTGTTGCATCTGAAAGTAGAAACTCGCCCGATTACAACAGTATGTGTACTTTTTCCCTAGGCCATTCCAGTTATTGGTTTCGTGTATCAGACTTGCGAAAACTTTGAAGGTTTCTCAACCATTCCTTGACATCAAACTCCCATATCTCGCGAAAGGATTGACGAACTCGAGAAATTCCTGTTGCATCTGAAAGTAGAAACTCGCCCGGTTACAACGGTATGTGTATTTCTGCCCTAGGCAATAGTAGTTCTTCGTTTCGAGTATCAGACTTGCGAAAATTTTGATGGTTTCTCAACCATTCCTTAACTTCAAACTCCCATATCTCGGGAACTGATTGACGAACTCGTGAAATTCCTGATGTATCTGAAAGTAGAAACTCGCCCGATTACAATGGTGTGTGTACTTTTCCCCTAGGCCATAGTAGTTATTGGTTTCGAGTATCAGACTTGCGAAAATTTTGATGGTTTCCCAAGCGTTCCTTAACTTCAAACTCCCATATCTCGCGAACGGATTGACGAACTCGAGAAATTCCTGTTGCATCTGAAAGTAGAAACTCGCCCGATTATAACGGTATGTGTATTTCTGCCCTAGGCAATAGTAGTTATTGATTTCCAGTATCAGACTTGCGAAAATTTTGATTGCTTCTCCACCATTCCTTAACTTCAAACTCCCATATCTCGCGAACGGATTGACGAACTCGAGAAATTCCTATTGCATCTGAAAGTAGAAACTCGCCCGATTACAGTGGTGTGTGTACTTTTCCCCTAGGCCATTCCAGTTATTGGTTTCGGGTATCAAATCAGCGACAATTTTGGTGGTTTCTCAACCATTCCTTAACTTCAAACTCCCATATCTCGCGAACTGATTGACGAATTCGAGAAATTGCTGCTGCATCTGAAAGTAGAAACTCGCCCGATTACAATGGTGTGTCTACTTTTCTCCTATGCCATATTAGTTATTGGTTTCGAGTATCAGACTTGCGAAAATTTTGATCGTTGCTCAAGCGTTTCTTAACTTCAAACTCCCATATCTCGCGAACGGATTGACGAACTCGAGAAATTCCAGTTGTTTCTGAAAGTAGAATCTCGCCCGATTTCAATGGTGTGTGTACTTTTCCCCTAGGCCATTCCAGTTATTGGTTTCGAGTATCAAATCTGTGAAAATTTTGGTGGTTTCTCAACCATTCCTTAACTTCAAACTCCCATACCTCGCGAACGGATTGACGAACTCGAGAAATTCCTTTTGAATCTGAAAGTAGAAACTCGCCCGATTACAATGGTGTGTGTACTTTTCCCCTAGACCATAGTAGTTATTGGTTTCGAGTATCAGACTTGCAAAAATTTTGATGGTTGCTCAAGCGTTCCTTAACTTCAAACTCCCATATCTCGCGAACGGATTGACGAACTCGAGAAATTCCAGTTGCATCTGAAAGTAGAATTTCGCCCGATGTCAATGGTGTGTGTACTTTTCCCCTAGGCCATTCCAGTTATTGGTTTCGGGTATCAGACTTGCGAAAATTTTGATGGTTTCTCAAGCGTTCCTTAACTTCTAACTCCCATATCTCGCAACGGATTGACGAACTCGAGAAATTCCTGTTGCATCTGAAAGTAGAAACTCGCCCGATTACAATGGTGTGCGTACTTTTCCCCTAGACCATAGTAGTTATTGGTTTCGAGCATCAGACTTGCGAAAATTTTGATGGTTTCTCAACCATTCCTTAACTTCGAACTCCCATATCTCGCGAACAGATTCACGAACTCCAGAAATTCCTGTTGCATCTGAAAGTAGAATCTCGCCCGATTTCAATGGTTTGTGTACTTTTCCCCTAGGCCATAGTAGTTATTGGTTTCGAGTATCAGACTTGCGAAAATTTTGATGGTTGCTCAAGCGTTCCTTAACTTCAAACTTCCATATCTCGCGAACGGATTGACGAACTCGAGAAATTCCAGTTGCATCTGAAAGTAGAATCTCGCCCGATTTCAACGGTGTGTGTACTTTTCCCGTAGGCCATTCCAGTTATTGGTTTCGGGTATCAGACTTGCGAAAATTTTGATGGTTTCTCAAGCGTTCCTTAACTTCTAACTCCCATATCTCGCAAACGGATTGACGAACTCGAGAAATTCCTGTTGCATCTGAAAGTAGAAACTCGCCCGATTACAATGGTGTGCGTACTTTTCCCCTAGGGCATTCCGGTTATTGGTTTCGAGTATCAGACCAGCGAAAATTTTGATGGTTTCTCAACCATTCCTTAATTTCAAACTCCCATATCTCGCGAACGGATAGACGAACTCGGGTAATTCCTATTGCATCTGAAAGGAGAAACTCGCTCGATTTCAACGGTATGTGTACTTTTTCCCTAGGCCATTCCAGTTATTGGTTTCGGGTATCAGACTTGCGAAAATTTTGATGGTTTCTCAACCATTCCTAAACTTCAAACTCCCATATCTCGCGAACGGATTGACGAACTCGAGAAATTCCAGTTGCATCTGAAAGTAGAATCTCGCCCGATTTCAATGGTGTGTACTTTTCCCCTAGGCCATTGCAGTTATTGGTTTCGAGTATCAGACTTGCGAAAATTTTGATGGTTGCTCAAGCGTTCCTTAACTTCAAACTCCCATATCTCGCGAACTGATTGACGAACTCGAGAAATTCCTGTTGCATCTGAAAGTAGAAACTCGCCCGATTAGAATGGTGTGTGTACTTTTCCCCTAGACCATAGTAGTTATTGGTTTCGAGTATCAGACTTGCGAAAATTTTGATGGTTGCTCAAGCGTTCCTTAACTTCAAACTCCCATATCTCGCGAACGGACTGACGAACTCGAGAAATTCCTGTTGCATCTGAAAGTAGAAACTCGCCCGATTACAACGGTGTGTGTACTTTTCCCCTAGACCATAGTAGTTATTGGTTTCGAGTATCAGACTTGCGAAAATTTAGATGGTTTCTCAACCATTACTTAACTTCGAACTCCCATATCTCGCGAACGGATTCACGAACTCGAGAAATTCCAGTTGCATCTGAAAGTAGAATCTCGCCCGATTTCAATGGTGTGTGTACTTTTCCCCTAGCCCATTGCAGTTATTGGTTTCGAGCATCAGACTTGCAAAAATTTTGATGGTTGCTCAAGCGTTCCTTAACTTTAAACTCCCATATCTCGCGAACGGATTGACGAACTCGAGAAATTCCTGTTGCATCTGAAAGTAGAAACTCGCCCGATTACAACAGTATGTGTACTTTTTCCCTAGGCCATTCCAGTTATTGGTTTCGGGTATCAGACTTGCGAAAACTTTGATGGTTTCTCAACCATTCCTTGACATCAAACTCCCATATCTCGCGAAAGGATTGACGAACTTGAGAAATTCCAGTTGCATCTGAAAGTAGAATCTCGCCCGATTTCAATGGTGTGTACTTTTCCCCTAGACCATAGTAGTTATTGGTTTCGAGTATCAGACTTGCAAAAATTTTGATGGTTGCTCAAGCGTTCCTTAACTTCAAACTCCCATATCTCGCGAACGGATTGACGAACTCGAGAAATTCCTATTGCATCTGAAAGTAGAAACTCGCCCGATTACAATGGTGTGTGTACTTTTCCCCTAGGCCATTCCAGTTATTGGTTTCGGGTATCAAATCCGCGACAATTTTGGTGGTTTCTCAACCATTCCTTAACTTCAAACTCCCATATCTCGCGAACGGATTGACGAATTCGAGAAATTGCTGCTGCATCTGAAAGTAGAAACTCGCCCGATTACAATGGTGTGTCTACTTTTCCCCTATGCCATATTAGTTATTGGTTTCGAGTATCAGACTTGCGAAAATTTTGATGGTTGCTCAAGCGTTTCTTAACTTCAAACTCCCATATCTCGCGAACGGATTGTCGAACTCGAGAAATTCCAGTTGTTCCTGAAAGTAGAATCTCGCCCGATTTCAATGGTGTGTGTACTTTTCCCCTAGGCCATTGCAGTTATTGGTTTCGAGTATCAGACTTGCCAAAATTTTGATGGTTTCTCAAGCGTTCCTTAAATTCTAACTCCCATATCTCGCGAACGGATAGACGAACTCGGGTAATTCCTATTGCATCTGAAAGTAGAAACTCGCCCGATTACAATGGTGTGTGTACTTTTCCCCTAGGCCATTCCAGTTATTGGTTTCGAGCATCAGACTTGCAAAAATTTTGATGGTTGCTCAAGCGTTCCTTAACTTTAAACTCCCATATCTCGCGAACGGATTGACGAACTCGAGAAATTCCTGTTGCATCTGAAAGTAGAAACTCGCCCGATTACAGTGGTGTGTGTAATTTTCCCCTAGACCATAGTAGTTATTGGTTTCGAGTATCCGACTTTCGAAAATTTTGATGGTTTCTCAACCATTCCTTAACTTCGAACTCCCATATCTCGCGAACGGATCGACGAACTCCAGAAATTCCTGTTGCATCTGAAAGTAGAAACTCGCCCGATTACAACAGTATGTGTACTTTTTCCCTAGGCCATTCCAGTTATTGGTTTCGGGTATCAGACTTGCGAAAACTTTGATGGTTTCTCAACCATTCCTTGACATCAAACTCCCATATCTCGCGAAAGGATTGACGATCTCGAGAAATTCCTGTTGCATCTGAAAGTAGAAACTCGTCCGGTTACAACGGTATGTGTATTTCTGCCCTAGGCAATAGTAGTTCTTCGTTTCGAGTATCAGACTTGCGAAAATTTTGATGGTTTCTCAACCATTCCTTAACTTCAAACTCCCATATCTCGGGAACTGATTGACGAACTCGTGAAATTCCTGATGTATCTGAAAGTAGATACTCGCCCGATTACAATGGTGTGTGTACTTTTCCCCTAGGCCATAGTAGTTATTGGTTTCGAGTATCAGACTTGCGAAAATTTTGATGGTTGCTCAAGCGTTTCTTAACTTCAAACTCCCATATCTCGCGAACGGATTGACGAACTCGAGAAATTCCAGTTGTTTCTGAAAGTAGAATCTCGCCCGATTTCAATGGTGTGTGTACTTTTCCCCTAGGCCATTGCAGTTATTGGTTTCGAGTATCAGACGTGCCAAAATTTTGATGGTTTCTCAAGCGTTCCTTAAATTCTAACTCCCATATCTCGCGAACGGATAGACGAACTCGGGTAATTCCTATTGCATCTGAAAGTAGAAACTCGCCCGATTAGAATGGTGTGTGTACTTTTCCCCTAGACCATAGTAGTTATTGGTGTCGAGTATCAGACTTGCGAAAATTTAGATGGTTTCTCAACCATTACTTAACTTCGAACTCCCATATCTCGCGAACGGATTGACGAACTCGAGAAATTCCAGTTGCATCTGAAAGTAGAATCTCGCCCGATTTCAAAGGTGTGTGTACTTTTACCCTAGGCCATTCCAGTTATTGGTTTCGGGTATCAGACTTGCGAAAATTTTGATGGTTTCTCAAGCGTTCCTCAACTTCTAACTCCCATATCTCGCAAACGGATTGTCGAACTCGAGAAATTCCTGTTGCATCTGAAAGTAGAAACTCGCCCGATTACAATGGTGTGCGTACTTTTCCCCTAGGCCATTCCGGTTATTGGTTTCGAGTATCAGACCAGCGAAAATTTTGATGGTTTCTCAACCATTCCTAAACTTCAAACTCCCATATCTCGCGAACGGATTGACGAACTCGAGAAATTCCTGTTGCATCTGAAAGTAGAAACTCGCCCGATTACAATGGTGTGGGTACTTTTCCCCTAGGCCATTCCAGTTATTGGTTTCGAGTATCAAATCTGCGAAAATTTTGGTGGTTTCTCAACCATTCCTTAACTTCAAACTCCCATATCTCGCGAACGGATTGACGAACTCGAGAAATTCCTGTTGAATCTGAAAGTAGAAACTCGCCCGATTACAATGGTGTGTGTACTTTTCCCCTAGGCCAGAGTAGTTATTGGTTTCGAGTATCAGACTTGCGAAAATTTTGATGGTAGCTCAACCATTCCTTAACTTCAAACTCCCATATCTCGGGAACTGATTGACGAACTCGTGAAATTCCTGATGTATCTGAAAGTAGATACTCGCCCGATTACAATGGTGTGTGTACTTTTCCCCTAGGCCATAGTAGTTATTGGTTTCGAGTATCAGACTTGCGAAAATTTTGATGGTTTCCCAAGCGTTCCTTAACTTCAAACTTCCATATCTCGCGAACGGATTGACGAACTCGAGAAATTCCTGTTGCATCTGAAAGTAGAAACTCGCCCGATTATAACGGTATGTGTATTTCTGCCCTAGGCAATAGTAGTTATTGATTTCCAGTATCAGACTTGCGAAAATTTTGATTGCTTCTCCACCATTCCTTAACTTCAAACTCCCATATCTCGCGAACGGATTGACGAACTCGAGAAATTCCTATTGCATCTGAAAGTAGAAACTCGCCCGATTACAATGGTGTGTGTACTTTTCCCCTAGGCCATTCCAGTTATTGGTTTCGGGTATCAAATCAGCGACAATTTTGGTGGTTTCTCAACCATTCCTTAACTTCAAACTCCCATATCTCGCGAACGGATTGACGAATTCGAGAAATTGCTGCTGCGTCTGAAAGTAGAAACTCGCCCGATTACAATGGTGTGTCTACTTTTCTCCTATGCCATATTAGTTATTGGTTTCGAGTATCAGACTTGCGAAAATTTTGATGGTTGCTCAAGCGTTTCTTAACTTCAAACTCCCATATCTCGCGAACGGATTGACGAACTCGAGAAATTCCAGTTGTTTCTGAAAGTAGAATCTCGCCCGATTTCAATGGTGTGTGTACTTTTCCCCTAGGCCATTGCAGTTATTGGTTTCGAGTATCAGACGTGCCAAAATTTTGATGGTTTCTCAAGCGTTCCTTAAATTCTAACTCCCATATCTCGCGAACGGATAGACGAACTCGGGTAATTCCTATTGCATCTGAAAGTAGAAACTCGCCCGATTACAATGGTGTGTGTACTTTTCCCCTAGACCATAGTAGTTATTGGTGTCGAGTATCAGACTTGCGAAAATTTAGATGGTTTCTCAACCATTACTTAACTTCGAACTCCCATATCTCGCGAACGGATTGACGAACTCGAGAAATTCCAGTTGCATCTGAAAGTAGAATCTCGCCCGATTTCAAAGGTGTGTGTACTTTTACCCTAGGCCATTCCAGTTATTGGTTTCGGGTATCAGACTTGCGAAAATTTTGATGGTTTCTCAAGCGTTCCTCAACTTCTAACTCCCATATCTCGCAAACGGATTGTCGAACTCGAGAAATTCCTGTTGCATCTGAAAGTAGAAACTCGCCCGATTACAATGGTGTGCGTACTTTTCCCCTAGGCCATTCCGGTTATTGGTTTCGAGTATCAGACCAGCGAAAATTTTGATGGTTTCTCAACCATTCCTAAACTTCAAACTCCCATATCTCGCGAACGGATTGACGAACTCGAGAAATTCCTGTTGCATCTGAAAGTAGAAACTCGCCCGATTACAATGGTGTGGGTACTTTTCCCCTAGGCCATTCCAGTTATTGGTTTCGAGTATCAAATCTGCGAAAATTTTGGTGGTTTCTCAACCATTCCTTAACTTCAAACTCCCATATCTCGCGAACGGATTGACGAACTCGAGAAATTCCTGTTGAATCTGAAAGTAGAAACTCGCCCGATTACAATGGTGTGTGTACTTTTCCCCTAGGCCAGAGTAGTTATTGGTTTCGAGTATCAGACTTGCGAAAATTTTGATGGTAGCTCAACCATTCCTTAACTTCAAACTCCCATATCTCGGGAACTGATTGACGAACTCGTGAAATTCCTGATGTATCTGAAAGTAGATACTCGCCCGATTACAATGGTGTGTGTACTTTTCCCCTAGGCCATAGTAGTTATTGGTTTCGAGTATCAGACTTGCGAAAATTTTGATGGTTTCCCAAGCGTTCCTTAACTTCAAACTTCCATATCTCGCGAACGGATTGACGAACTCGAGAAATTCCTGTTGCATCTGAAAGTAGAAACTCGCCCGATTATAACGGTATGTGTATTTCTGCCCTAGGCAATAGTAGTTATTGATTTCCAGTATCAGACTTGCGAAAATTTTGATTGCTTCTCCACCATTCCTTAACTTCAAACTCCCATATCTCGCGAACGGATTGACGAACTCGAGAAATTCCTATTGCATCTGAAAGTAGAAACTCGCCCGATTACAATGGTGTGTGTACTTTTCCCCTAGGCCATTCCAGTTATTGGTTTCGGGTATCAAATCAGCGACAATTTTGGTGGTTTCTCAACCATTCCTTAACTTCAAACTCCCATATCTCGCGAACGGATTGACGAATTCGAGAAATTGCTGCTGCGTCTGAAAGTAGAAACTCGCCCGATTACAATGGTGTGTCTACTTTTCTCCTATGCCATATTAGTTATTGGTTTCGAGTATCAGACTTGCGAAAATTTTGATGGTTGCTCAAGCGTTTCTTAACTTCAAACTCCCATATCTCGCGAACGGATTGACGAACTCGAGAAATTCCAGTTGTTTCTGAAAGTAGAATCTCGCCCGATTTCAATGGTGTGTGTACTTTTCCCCTAGGCCATTGCAGTTATTGGTTTCGAGTATCAGACGTGCCAAAATTTTGATGGTTTCTCAAGCGTTCCTTAAATTCTAACTCCCATATCTCGCGAACGGATAGACGAACTCGGGTAATTCCTATTGCATCTGAAAGTAGAAACTCGCCCGATTACAATGGTGTGTGTACTTTTCCCCTAGACCATAGTAGTTATTGGTGTCGAGTATCAGACTTGCGAAAATTTAGATGGTTTCTCAACCATTACTTAACTTCGAACTCCCATATCTCGCGAACGGATTGACGAACTCGAGAAATTCCAGTTGCATCTGAAAGTAGAAACTCGCCCGATTACAATGGTGTGCGTACTTTTCCCCTAGGCCATTCCGGTTATTGGTTTCGAGTATCAGACCAGCGAAAATTTTGATGGTTTCTCAACCATTCCTAAACTTCAAACTCCCATATCTCGCGAACGGATTGACGAACTCGAGAAATTCCTGTTGCATCTGAAAGTAGAAACTCGCCCGATTACAATGGTGTGGGTACTTTTCCCCTAGGCCATTCCGGTTATTGGTTTCGAGTATCAGACCAGCGAAAATTTTGATGGTTTCTCAACCATTCCTAAACTTCAAACTCCCATATCTCGCGAACGGATTGACGAACTCGAGAAATTCCTGTTGAATCTGAAAGTAGAAACTCGCCCGATTACAATGGTGTGTACTTTTCCCCTAGGCCATTGCAGTTATTGGTTTCGAGTATCAGACTTGCGAAAATTCTGATGGTTGCTCAAGCGTTCCTTAACTTCAAACTCCCATATCTCGCGAACGGATTGACGAACTCGAGAAATTCCTGTTGCATCTGAAAGTAGAAACTCGCCCGATTAGAATGGTGTGTGTACTTTTCCCCTAGACCATAGTAGTTATTGGTTTCGAGTATCAGACTTGCGAAAATTTTGATGGTTTCTCAACCATTCCTTAACTTCGAACTCCCATATCTCGCGAACGGATTGACGAACTCCAGAAATTCCAGTTGCATCTGAAAGTAGAATCTCGCCCGATTTCAATGGTGTGTGTACTTTTACCCTAGGCCATTCCAGTTATTGGTTTCGAGTATCAGACTTGCGAAAATTTTGATGGTTTCTCAAGCGTTCCTTAACTTCTAACTCCCATATCTCGCAAACGGATTGACGAACTCGAGAAATTCCTGTTGCATCTGAAAGTAGAAACTCGCCCGATTACAATGATGTGTGTACTTTTCCCCTAGGCCATTCCAGTTATTGTTTTCGAGTATCAAATCTGCGAAAATTTTGGTAGTTTCTCAACCATTCCTTAACTTCAAACTCCCATATCTCGCGAACGGATAGACGAACTCGGGTAATTCCTATTGCATCTGAAAGGAGAAACTCGCTCGATTTCAACGGTATGTGTACTTTTTCCCTAGGCCATTCCAGTTATTGGTTTCGGGTATCAGACTTGCGAAAATTTTGATGGTTTCTCAACCATTCCTTAATTTCAAACTCCCATATCTCGCGAACAGATTGACGAATTCGAGAAATTCCTGTTGCATCTGAAAGTAGAAACTCGCCCGATTACAGCTGTATGTGTATTTTTCCCCTTGGCCTTTGTAGTTATTGGTTTCGCGCATCAGACTTGCGAAAATTTTGATGGTTTCTCAACCATTCCTTGATTTCAAACTCCCATATCTCGCGAACGGATGGACGAAATCGAGAAATTCCTGTTGCATCTGAAAGCAGAAACTCGCCCGATTACAACGGTATGTGTATTTCTGCCCTAGGCAATAGTAGTTCTTGGTTTCGGGTATCAGACATGCCAAAATTTTGATGGTTTCTCAACCATTCCTTAACTTCAAACTCCCATATCTCGCGAACGGATTTACGAACTCGAGAAATTCCTTTTGCATCTGAAAGTAGAAACTCGCCCGATTACAATGGTGTGTGTACCTTTCCCCTAGGCCATTCCAGTTATTGGTTTCGAGTATCAGACCAGCGAAAATTTTGATGGTTTCTCAACCATCTCTTAACTCCAAACTCCGATATTTCGCGAACGGACTGACGAATCCGAAAAATTCCGGTTGCATCTGAAAGTAGAAACTCTCCCGATTACAACGGTATGTGTATTTTTGCCCTAGGCAATAGTAGTTCTTGATTTCGGGTATCAGACATGCGAAAATTTTGATGGTTTCTCAACCATTCCTTAACCTCAAACTCCCATATCTCCCGAACGGATTTACGAACGCGAGAAATTCCTGTTGCATCTGAAAGTAGAAACTCGCCCGATTACAATGGTGTGTGTACTTTTCCCCTGGGCCATAGTAGTTATTGCTTTCGAGTATCAGACATGCGAAAATTTTGATGGTTTCTCAACCATTCCTTAACTTCCAACTCCCATATCTCGCGAACGGATTGACGAACTCGAGAAATTCCTATTACATCTGAAAGCAGAAACTCGCCCGATTACAACGGTATGTGTAATTTTGCCCTAGGCCATAGTAGTTATTGGTTTCGAGTATCAGACTTGCGAAAATTTTGATGGATTCACAACCATTCCTTAACTTCAAACTCCCATATCTCGCGAACGAATTGACGAACTCGAGAAATTCCTTTGGCATCTGAAAGCAGAAACTCGCCCGATTACAACGGTATGTGTATTTTTACCCTCGGCCTTTGTAGTTATTGGTTTCGGGTATCAGACTCGCGAAAATTTTGATGGTTTCTCAAGCGTTCCTTAACTTCAAACTCCCATATCTCGCGAACGGCTTGACAAACTCGAGAAATTCCTGTCGCATCTGAAAGTAGAAACTCGCCCGATTACAATGGTGTGTGTACTTTTCCCCTGGGCCATAGTAGTTATTGCTTTCGAGTATCAGACATGCGAAAATTTTGATGGTTTCTCAACCATTCATTAACTTCCAACTCCCATATCTCGCGAACGGATTGACGAACTCGAGAAATTCCTATTGCATCTGAAAGCAGAAACTCGCCCGATTACAACGGTATGTGTAATTTTGCCCTAGGCCATAGTAGTTATTGGTTTCGAGTATCAGACTTGCGAAAATTTTGATGGTTTCTCAACCATTCCTTAACTTCAAACTCCCATATCTCGCGAACGAATTGACGAACTCGAGAAATTCCTTTGGCATCTGAAAGCAGAAACTCGCCCGATTACAACGGTATGTGTAATTTTGCCCTAGGCCATAGTAGTTATTGGTTTCGAGTATCAGACTTGCGAAAATTTTGATGGTTTCTCAACCATTCCTTAACTTCAAACTCCCTTATCTCGCGAACGGATTGACGAACTCGAGAAATTCCTGTTGAATCTGAAAGTAGAAACTCGCCCGATTTCAAAGGTGTGTGTACTTTTACCCTAGGCCATTCCAGTTATTGGTTTCGGGTATCAGACTTGCGAAAATTTTGATGGTTTCTTAAGCGTTCCTCAACTTCTAACTCCCATATCTCGCAAACGGATTGACGAACTCGAGAAATTCCTGTTGCATCTGAAAGTAGAAACTCGCCCGATTACAATGGTGTGGGTACTTTTCCCCTAGGCCATTCCAGTTATTGGTTTCGAGTATCAAATCTGCGAAAATTTTGGTGGTTTCTCAACCATTCCTTAACTTCAAACTCCCATATCTCGCGAACGGATTGACGAACTCGAAAAATTCCTGTTGAATCTGAAAGTAGAAACTCGCCCGATTACAATGGTGTGTGTACTTTTCCCCTAGGCCATAGTAGTTATTGGTTTCGAGTATCAGACTTGCGAAAATTTTGATGGTTGCTCAAGCGTTCCTTAACTTCAAACTCCCATATCTCGCGAACGGATTGACGAACTCGAGAAATTCCAGTTGAATCTGAAAGTAGAATCTCGCCCGATTTCAATGGTGTGTGTACTTTTCCCCTAGGCCATTACAGTTATTGGTTTCGAGTATCAGACTTGCGAAAATTCTGATGGTTGCTCAAGCGTTCCTTAACTTCAAACTCCCATATCTCGCGAACGGATTGACGAACTCGAGAAATTCCCGTTGCATCTGAAAGTAGAAACTCGCCCGATTAGAATGGTGTGTGTACTTTTCCCCTAGACCATAGTAGTTATTGGTTTCGAGTATCAGACTTGCGAAAATTTTGATGGTTTCTCAAGCGTTCCTTAACTTCTAACTCCCATATCTCGCAAAAGGATTGACGAACTCGAGAAATTCCTGTTGCATCTGAAAGTAGAAACTCGCCCGATTACAATGGTGTGCGTGCTTTTCCCCTAGGCCATTCCGGTTATTGGTTTCGAGTATCAGACTTGCGAAAATTTTGATGGATTCACAACCATTCCTTAACTTCAAACTCCCATATCTCGCGAACGAATTGACGAACTCGAGAAATTCCTTTGGCATCTGAAAGCAGAAACTCGCCCGATTACAACGGTATGTGTATTTTTACCCTCGGCCTTTGTAGTTATTGGTTTCGGGTATCAGACTCGCGAAAATTTTGATGGTTTCTCAAGCGTTCCTTAACTTCAAACTCCCATATCTCGCGAACGGCTTGACAAACTCGAGAAATTCCTGTCGCATCTGAAAGTAGAAACTCGCCCGATTACAATGGTGTGTGTACTTTTCCCCTGGGCTATAGTAGTTATTGCTTTCGAGTATCAGACATGCGAAAATTTTGATGGTTTCTCAACCATTCATTAACTTCCAACTCCCATATCTCGCGAACGGATTGACGAACTCGAGAAATTCCTATTGCATCTGAAAGCAGAAACTCGCCCGATTACAACGGTATGTGTAATTTTTCCCTAGGCCATAGTAGTTTTTGGTTTCGAGTATCAGACTTGCGAAAATTTTGATGGATTCACAACCATTCCTTAACTTCAAACTCCCATATCTCGCGAACGAATTGACGAACTCGAGAAATTCCTTTGGCATCTGAAAGCAGAAACTCGCCCGATTACAACGGTATGTGTAATTTTGCCCTAGGCCATAGTAGTTATTGGTTTCGAGTATCAGACTTGCGAAAATTTTGATGGTTTCTCAACCATTCCTTAACTTCAAACTCCCTTATCTCGCGAACGGATTGACGAACTCGAGAAATTCCTGTTGAATCTGAAAGTAGAAACTCGCCCGATTTCAAAGGTGTGTGTACTTTTACCCTAGGCCATTCCAGTTATTGGTTTCGGGTATCAGACTTGCGAAAATTTTGATGGTTTCTCAAGCGTTCCTCAACTTCTAACTCCCATATCTCGCAAACGGATTGACGAACTCGAGAAATTCCTGTTGCATCTGAAAGTAGAAACTCGCCCGATTACAATGGTGTGGGTACTTTTCCCCTAGGCCATTCCAGTTATTGGTTTCGAGTATCAAATCTGCGAAAATTTTGGTGGTTTCTCAACCATTCCTTAACTTCAAACTCCCATATCTCGCGAACGGATTGACGAACTCGAGAAATTCCTGTTGAATCTGAAAGTAGAAACTCGCCCGATTACAATGGTGTGTGTACTTTTCCCCTAGGCCATAGTAGTTATTGGTTTCGAGTATCAGACTTGCGAAAATTTTGATGGTTGCTCAAGCGTTCCATAACTTCAAACTCCCATATCTCGCGAACGGATTGACGAACTCGAGAAATTCCAGTTGAATCTGAAAGTAGAATCTCGCCCGATTTCAATGGTGTGTGTACTTTTCCCCTAGGCCATTGCAGTTATTGGTTTCGAGTATCAGACTTGCGAAAATTCTGATGGTTGCTCAAGCGTTCCTTAACTTCAAACACCCATATCTCGCGAACGGATTGACGAACTCGAGAAATTCCCGTTGCATCTGAAAGTAGAAACTCGCCCGATTAGAATGGTGTGTGTACTTTTCCCCTAGACCATAGTAGTTATTGGTTTCGAGTATCAGACTTGCGAAAATTTTGATGGTTTCTCAAGCGTTCCTTAACTTCTAACTCCCATATCTCGCAAAAGGATTGACGAACTCGAGAAATTCCTGTTGCATCTGAAAGTAGAAACTCGCCCGATTACAATGGTGTGCGTACTTTTCCCCTAGGCCATTCCGGTTATTGGTTTCGAGTATCAGACCAGCGAAAATTTTGATGGTTTCTCAACCATTCCTTTATTTCAAACTCCCATATCTCGCGAACGGATAGACGAACTGGAGAAGTTCCTGTTGCATCTGAAAGTAGAAACTTGCCCGATTAGAATGGTGTGTGTACTTTTCCCCTAGACCATAGTAGTTATTGGTTTCGAGTATCAGACTTTCGAAAATTTAGATGGTTTCTCAACCATTACTTAACTTCGAACTCCCATATCTCGCGAACGGATTGACGAACTCGAGAAATTCCAGTTGCATCTGAAAGTAGAATCTCGCCCGATTTCAAAGGTGTGTGTACTTTTACCCTAGGCCATTCCAGTTATTGGTTTCGGGTATCAGACTTGCGAAAATTTTGATGGTTTCTCAAGCGTTCCTCAACTTCTAACTCCCATATCTCGCAAACGGATTGACGAACTCGGGAAATTCCTGTTGCATCTGAAAGTAGAAACTCGCCCGATTACAATGGTATGCGTACTTTTCCCCTCGGCCATTCCGGTTATTGGTTTCGAGTATCAGACCAGCGAAAATTTTGATGGTTTCTCAACCATTCCTAAACTTCAAACTCCCATATCTCGCGAACGGATTGACGAACTCGAGAAATTCCTGTTGCATCTGAAAGTAGAAACTCGCCCGATTACAATGGTGTGGGTACTTTTCCCCTAGGCCATTCCAGTTATTGGTTTCGAGTATCAAATCTGCGAAAATTTTGGTGGTTTCTCAACCATTCCTTAACTTCAAACTCCCATATCTCGCGAACGGATTGACGAACTCGAGAAATTCCTGTTGAATCTGAAAGTAGAAACTCGCCCGATTACAATGGTGTGTGTACTTTTCCCCTAGGCCATAGTAGTTATTGGTTTCGAGTATCAGACTTGCGAAAATTTTGATGGTTGCTCAAGCGTTCCTTAACTTCAAACTCCCATATCTCGCGAACGGATTGACGAACTCGAGAAATTCCAGTTGCATCTGAAAGTAGAATCTCGCCCGATTTCAATGGTGTGTGTACTTTTCCCCTAGGCCATTGCAGTTATTGGTTTCGAGTATCAGACTTGCGAAAATTCTGATGGTTGCTCAAGCGTTCCTTAACTTCAAACTCCCATATCTCGCGAACGGATTGACGAACTCGAGAAATTCCTGTTGCATCTGAAAGTAGAAACTCGCCCGATTAGAATGGTGTGTGTACTTTTCCCCTAGACCATAGTAGTTATTGGTTTCGAGTATCAGACTTGCGAAAATTTTGATGGTTTCTCAACCATTCCTTAACTTCGAACTCCCATATCTCGCGAACGGATTGACGAACTCGAGAAATTCCAGTTGCATCTGAAAGTAGAATCTCGCCCGATTTCAATGGTGTGTGTACTTTTACCCTAGGCCATTCCAGTTATTGGTTTCGAGTATCAGACTTGCGAAAATTTTGATGGTTTCTCAAGCGTTCCTTAACTTCTAACTCCCATATCTCGCAAACGGATTGACGAACTCGAGAAATTCCTTTTGCATCTGAAAGTAGAAACTCGCCCGATTACAATGGTGTGCGTACATTTCCCCTAGGCCATTCCGGTTATTGGTTTCGAGTATCAGACCAGCGAAAATTTTGATGGTTTCTCAACCATTCCTTAATTTCAAACTCCCATATCTCGCGAACGGATAGACGAACTCGGGTAATTCCTATTGCATCTGAAAGGAGAAACTCGCTCGATTTCAACGGTATGTGTAATTTTTCCCTAGGCCATTCCAGTTATTGGTTTCGGGTATCAGACTTGCGAAAATGTTGATGGTTTCTCAACCATTCCTAAACTTCAAACTCCCATATCTCGCGAACGGATTGACGAACTCGAGAAATTCCTGTTGCATCTGAAAGTAGAAACTCGCCCGATTACAATGGTGTGTGTACTTTTCCCCTAGGCCATAGAAGTTATTGCTTTCGAGTATCAGACATGCGAAAATTTTGATGGTTTCTCAACCATTCCTTAACTTCAAACTCCCATATCTCGCGAACGGATTGACGAACTCGAGAAATTCCTGCTGCATCTGAAAGTAGAAACTCTCCCGATTACAACGGTATGTGTTATTTTGCCCTAGGCTATTGTAGTTATTGGTTTCGTGGATCAGACTTGCGAAAATTTTGATTGATTCTCAACCATTCCTTAAATTCAAACTCCCCTATCTCGCGAACGGATTGACGAACTCGAGAAATTCCTGTTGCATCTGAAAGCAGAAACTCGCCCGATTTCAACGGTATGTGTACTTTTTCCCTAGTCCATTCCAGTTATTGGTTTCGTGGATCAGACTTGCGAAAACTTTGATGGTTTCTCAACCATTCCATAACATCAAACTCCCATATCTCGCGAACGGATTTACGAACGCGAGAAATTCCTGTTGCATCTGAAAGTAGAAACTCGCCCGATTACGATGGTGTGTGTACTTCTCCCCTAGGCCATTCCAGTTATTGGTTTCGAGTATCAGACCAGCGAAAATTTTGATGGTTTCTCAACCATTCCTTAACTTCCAACTCTCATATCTCGCGAACGGATTGACGAACTCGAGAAATTTCTATTGCATCTGAAAGTAGAAACTCGCCCGATTACAACGGTATGTGTAATTTTGCCCTAGGCCATAGTAGTTATTGCTTTCGAGTATCAGACATGCGAAAATTTTGATGGATTCACAACCATTCCTTAACCTCAAACTCCCATATCTCGCGAACGAATTGACGAACTCGAGAAATTCCTGTCGCATCTGAAAGTAGAAACTCGCCCGATTACAATGGTGTGTGTTCTTTTCCCCTAGACCATAGTAGTTATTGGTTTCGAGTATCAGACTTTCGAAAATTTTGATGGTTTCTCAACCATTCCTTAACTTCGTACTCCCATATCTCGCGAACGGATTAACGAACTCGAGAAATTCCTGTTGCATCTGAAAGTAGAAACTCGCCCGATTACAACGGTATGTGTACTTTTTCCCTAGGCTATTCCAGTTATTGGTTTCGGGTATCAGACTTGCGAAAACTTTGATGGTTTCTCAACCATTCCTAAACTTCAAACTCCCATATCTCGCGAACGGATTGACGAACTCGAGAAATTCCTATTGCATCTGAAAGTAGAATCTCGCCCGATTACAATGGTGTGTGTACTTTTCCCCTAGGCCATTCCAGTTATTAGTTTCGGGTATCAAATCAGCGACAATTTTGGTGGTTTCTCGACCATTCCTTAACTTCAAACTCTCATATCTCGGGAACGGATTGACGAACTCGAGAAATTTCTATTGCATCTGAAAGCAGAAACTCGCCCGATTACAACGGTGTATGTAATTTTGCCCTAGGCCATAGTAGTTATTGGTTTCGAGTATCAGACTTGCGAAAATTTTGATGGATTCACAACCATTCCTTAACCTCAAACTCCCATATCTGGCAAACGAATTGACGAACTCGAGAAATTCCTTTGGCATCTGAAAGCAGAAACTCGCCCGATTACAATGGTGTGTGTACTTTTCCCCTAGGCCACAGTAGTTATTGCTTTCGAGTATCAGACATGCGAAAATTTTGATGGTTTCTCAACCTTTCCTTAACATCAAACTCCCACATCTCGCGAACGGATTGACGAACTCGAGAAATTCCTATTGCATCTGAAAGCAGAAACTCGCCCGATTACAACGGTATGTGTATTTTTCCCCTCGGCCTTTGTAGTTATTTGTTTCTGGAATCAGACTTGCGCAAATTTTGATGGTTTCTCAACCATTCCTTAAATTCAAAGTCCCATATCTCGCGAACGGATTGACGAACTCGAGAAATTCCTGTTGCATCTGAAAGTAGAAACTCGCCAGATTACAATGGTGTGTGTACTTTTACCCTAGGCCATATTAGTTATTGGTTTCAAGTATCAGACTTGCGAAAATTTTGATGGTCTCTCAACCATTCCTTAACTTCAAACTCCCATATCTCGCGAACGAATTGACGAACTCGAGAAATTCCTTTTGCGTCTGAAAGCAGAAACTCGCCCGATTACAACGGTATGTGTAATTTTGGCCTAGGCCATATTAGTGATTGGTTTCGAGTATCAGACTTCCGAAAATTTTGATGGATTCTCAACCATTCCTTAAATTCAAACAGCCATATCTCGCGAACGGATTGACGAACTCGAGAAGTTCCTGTTGCATCTGAAAGTAGAAACTCGCCCGATTACAATGGTGTGTGTACTCTTCCCCTTGGCCATAGTAGTTATTGGTTTCGAGTATCCGACTTTCGAAAATTTTGATGGATTCTCAACCATTCCTTAAATTCAAACTCCCATATCTCGCGAACGGATTGACGAACTCGAGAAATTCCTGTTGCATCTGAAAGTAGAAACTCGCCCGATTACAACGGTATGTGTACTTTTTCCCTAGGCCATTCCAGTAATTGGTTTCGGGTATCAGACTTGCGAAAACTTTGATGGTTTCTCAACCTTTCCTAAACTTCAAACTCCCATATCTCGCGAACGGATTGACGAACTCGAGAAATTCCTGTTGCATCTGAAAGTAGAAACTCGCCCGATTACAATGGTGTGCGTACTTTTCCCCTAGGCCATTCCAGTTATTGGTTTCGAGTATCAGACCAGCGAAAATTTTGATGGTTTCTCAACCATTCCTTAACTTCCAACTCTCATATCTCGCGAACGGATTGACGAACTCGAGAAATTTCTATTGCATCTGAAAGCAGAAACTCGCCCGATTACAACGGTATGTGTAATTTTGCCCTAGGCCATAGTAGTTATTGCTTTCGAGTATCAGACTTTCGAAAATTTTGATGGTTGCTCAAGCGTTCCTTAACTTCAAACTCCCATATCTCGCGAACGGATTGACGAACTCGAGAAATTCCAGTTGCATCTGAAAGTAGAATCTCGCCCGATGTCAATGGTGTGTGAACATTTCCCCTAGGCCATTCCAGTTATTGGTTTCGGGTATCAGACTTGCGAAAATTTTGATGGTTTCTCAAGCGTTCCTTAACTTCTAACTCCCATATCTCGCAAACGGATTGACGAACTCGAGAAATTCCTGTTGCATCTGAAAGTAGAAACTCGCCCGATTACAATGGTGTGCGTACTTTTCCCCTAGACCATAGTAGTTATTGGTTTCGAGCATCAGACTTGCGAAAATTTTGATGGTTTCTCAACCATTCCTTAACTTCGAACTCCCATATCTCGCGAACGGATTCACGAACTCTAGAAATTCCTGTTGCATCTGAAAGTAGAATCTCGCCCGATTTCAATGGTTTGAGTACTTTTCCTCTAGGCCATAGTAGTTATTGGTTTCGAGTATCAGACTTGCGAAAATTTTGATGGTTGCTCAAGCGTTCCTTAACTTCAAACTCCCATATCTCGCGAACGGATTGACGAACTCGAGAAATTCCAGTTGCATCTGAAAGTAGAATCTCGCCCGATTTCAACGGTGTGTGTACTTTTCCCCTAGGCCATTCCAGTTATTGGTTTCGGGTATCAGACTTGCGAAAATTTGGATGGTTTCTCAAGCGTTCCTTAACTTCAAACTCCCATATCTCGCAAACGGATTGACGAACTCGAGAAATTCCTGTTGCATCTGAAAGTAGAAACTCGCCCGATTACAATGGTGTGCGTACTTTTCCCCTAGGCCATTCCGGTTATTGGTTTCGAGTATCAGACCAGCGAAAATTTTGATGGTTTCTCAACCATTCCTTAATTTCAAACTCCCATATCTCGCGAACGGATAGACGAACTCGGGTAATTCCTATTGCATCTGAAAGGAGAAACTCGCTCGATTTCAACGGTATGTGTACTTTTTCCCTAGGCCATTCCAGTTATTGGTTTCGGGTATCAGACTTGCGAAAATTTTGATGGTTTCTCAACCATTCCTAAACTTCAAACTCCCATATCTCGCGAACGGATTGACGAACTCGAGAAATTCCAGTTGCATCTGAAAGTAGAATCTCGCCCGATTTCAATGCTGTGTGTACTTTTCCCCTAGGCCATTGCAGTTATTGGTTTCGAGTATCAGACTTGCGAAAATTTTGATGGTTGCACAAGCGTTCCTTAACTTCAAACTCCCATATCTCGCGAACGGATTGACGAACTCGAGAAATTCCTGTTGCATCTGAAAGTAGAAACTCGCCCGATTAGAATGGTGTGTGTACTTTTCCCCTAGACCATAGTAGTTATTGGTTTCGAGTATCAGACTTGCGAAAATTTTGATGGTTGCTCAAGCGTTCCTTAACTTCAAACTCCCATATCTCGCGAACGGACTGACGAACTCGAGAAATTCCTGTTGCATCTGAAGTAGAAACTCGCCCGATTACAACGGTGTGTGTACTTTTCCTCTAGACCATAGTAGTTATTGGTTTCGAGTATCAGACTTGCGAAAATTTTGATGGTTTGTCAACCATTCCTTAACTTCGAACTCCCATATCTCGCGAACGGATTGACGAACTCGAGAAATTCCAGTTGCATCTGAAAGTAGAATCTCGCCCGATTTCAATGGTGTGTGTACTTTTCCCCTAGGCCATTGTAGTTATTGGTTTCGAGTATCAGACTTGCGAAAATTTTGATTGTTGCTCAAGCGTTCCTTAACTTCGAACTCCCATATCTCGCGAACGGATTGACGAACTCGAGAAATTCCTGTTGCATCTGAAAGTAGAAACTCGCCCGATTACAACGGTGTGTGTACCTTTCACCTAGACCATAGTAGTTATTGGTTTCGAGTATCAGACTTGCGAAAATTAAATGGTTTCTCAACCATTACTTAACTTCGAACTCCCATATCTCGCGAACGGATTGACGAACTCGAGAAATTCCTGTTGCATCTGAAAGTAGAAACTCGCCCGATTACAATGGTGTGCGTACTTTTCCCCTAGGCCATTCCGGTTATTGGTTTCGAGTATCAAACCAGCGAAAATTTTGATGGTTTCTCAACCATTCCTTAATTTCAAACTCCCATATCTCGCGAACGGATAGACGAACTCGAGAAATTCCTATTGCATCTGAAAGTAGAAACTTGCCCGATTAGAATGGTGTGTGTACTTTTCCCCTAGACCATAGTAGTTATTGGTTTCGAGTATCAGACTTGCGAAAATTTAGATGGTTTCTCAACCATTACTTAACTTCGAACTCCCATATCTCGCGAACGGATTGACGAACTCGAGAAATTCCAGTTGCATCTGAAAGTAGAATCTCGCCCGATTTCAAAGGTGTGTGTACTTTTACCCTAGGCCATTCCAGTTATTGGTTTCGGGTATCAGACTTGCGAAAATTTTGATGGTTTCTCAAGCGTTCCTTAACTTCTAACTCCCATATCTCGCAAACGGATTGACGAACTCGAGAAATTCCTGTTGCATCTGAAAGTAGAAACTCGCCCGATTACAATGGTGTGTGTACTTTTCCCCTAGACCATAGTAGTTATTGGTTTCGAGCATCAGACTTGCGAAAATTTTGATGGTTTCTCAACCATTCCTTAACTTCGAACTCCCATATCTCGCGAACGGATAGACGAACTCGGGTAATTCCTATTGCATCTGAAAGGAGAAACTCGCTCGATTTCAACGGTATGTGTACTTTTTCCCTAGGCCATTCCAGTTATTGGTTTCGGGTATCAGACTTGCGAAAATTTTGATGGTTTCTCAACCATTCCTAAACTTCAAACTCCCATATCTCGCGAACGGATTGACGAACTCGAGAAATTCCAGTTGCATCTGAAAGTAGAATCTCGCCCGATTTCAATGCTGTGTGTACTTTTCCCCTAGGCCATTGCAGTTATTGGTTTCGAGTATCAGACTTGCGAAAATTTTGATGGTTGCTCAAGCGTTCCTTAACTTCAAACTCCCATATCTCGCGAACGGATTGACGAACTCGAGAAATTCCTGTTGCATCTGAAAGTAGAAACTCGCCCGATTAGAATGGTGTGTGTACTTTTCCCCTAGACCATAGTAGTTATTGGTTTCGAGTATCAGACTTGCGAAAATTTTGATGGTTGCTCAAGCGTTCCTTAACTTCAAACTCCCATATCTCGCGAACGGACTGACGAACTCGAGAAATTCCTGTTGCATCTGAAGTAGAAACTCGCCCGATTACAACGGTGTGTGTACTTTTCCTCTAGACCATAGTAGTTATTGGTTTCGAGTATCAGACTTGCGAAAATTTTGATGGTTTGTCAACCATTCCTTAACTTCGAACTCCCATATCTCGCGAACGGATTGACGAACTCGAGAAATTCCAGTTGCATCTGAAAGTAGAATCTCGCCCGATTTCAATGGTGTGTGTACTTTTCCCCTAGGCCATTGTAGTTATTGGTTTCGAGTATCAGACTTGCGAAAATTTTGATTGTTGCTCAAGCGTTCCTTAACTTCGAACTCCCATATCTCGCGAACGGATTGACGAACTCGAGAAATTCCTGTTGCATCTGAAAGTAGAAACTCGCCCGATTACAACGGTGTGTGTACTTTTCACCTAGACCATAGTAGTTATTGGTTTCGAGTATCAGACTTGCGAAAATTAAATGGTTTCTCAACCATTACTTAACTTCGAACTCCCATATCTCGCGAACGGATTGACGAACTCGAGAAATTCCTGTTGCATCTGAAAGTAGAAACTCGCCCGATTACAATGGTGTGCGTACTTTTCCCCTAGGCCATTCCGGTTATTGGTTTCGAGTATCAAACCAGCGAAAATTTTGATGGTTTCTCAACCATTCCTTAATTTCAAACTCCCATATCTCGCGAACGGATAGACGAACTCGAGAAATTCCTGTTGCATCTGAAAGTAGAAACTTGCCCGATTAGAATGGTGTGTGTACTTTTCCCCTAGACCATAGTAGTTATTGGTTTCGAGTATCAGACTTGCGAAAATTTAGATGGTTTCTCAACCATTACTTAACTTCGAACTCCCATATCTCGCGAACGGAATGACGAACTCGAGAAATTCCAGTTGCATCTGAAAGTAGAATCTCGCCCGATTTCAAAGGTGTGTGTACTTTTACCCTAGGCCATTCCAGTTATTGGTTTCGTGTATCAGACTTGCGAAAATTTTGATGGTTTCTCAAGCGTTCCTTAAATTCTAACTCCCATATCTCGCAAACGGATTGACGAACTCGAGAAATTCCTGTTGCATCTGAAAGTAGAAACTCGCCCGATTACAATGGTGTGCGTACTTTTCCCCTAGACCATAGTAGTTATTGGTTTCGAGCATCAGACTTGCGAAAATTTTGATGGTTTCTCAACCATTCCTTAACTTCGAACTCCCATATCTCGCGAACGGATTCACGAACTCTAGAAATTCCTGTTGTATCTGAAAGTAGAATCCCGCCCGATTTCAATGGTTTGAGTACTTTTCCCCTAGGCAATAGTAGTTATTGGTTTCGAGTATCAGACTTGCGAAAATTTTGATGGTTGCTCAAGCGTTCCTTAACTTCAAACTCCCATATCTCGCGAACGGATTGACGAACTCGAGAAATTCCAGTTGCATCTGAAAGTAGAATCTCGCCCGATTTCAACGGTGTGTGTACTTTTCCCCTAGGCCATTCCAGTTATTGGTTTCGGGTATAAGACTTGCGAAAATTTTGATGGTTTCTCAAGCGTTCCTTAACTTCAAACTCCCATATCTCGCATACGGATTGACGAACTCGAGAAATTCCTGTTGCATCTGAAAGTAGAAACTCGCCCGATTACAATGGTGTGCGTACTTTTCCCCTAGGCGATTCCGGTTATTGGTTTCGAGTATCAGACCAGCGAAAATTTTGATGGTTTCTCAACCAATCCTTAATTTCAAACTCCCATATCTCGCGAACGGATAGACGAACTCGGGTAATTCCTATTGCATCTGAAAGGAGAAACTCGCTCGATTTCAACGGTATGTGTACTTTTTCCCTAGGCCATTCCAGTTATTGGTTTCGGGTATCAGACTTGCGAAAATTTTGATGGTTTCTCAACCATTCCTACACTTCAAACTCCCATATCTCGCGAACGGATTGACGAACTCGAGAAATTCCAGTTGCATCTGAAAGTAGAATCTCGCCCGATTTCAATGGTGTGTGTACTTTTCCCCTAGGCCATTGCAGTTATTGGTTTCGAGTATCAGACTTGCGAAAATTTTGATGGTTGCTCAAGCGTTCCTTAACTTCAAACTCCCATATCTCGCGAACGGATTGACGAACTCGAGAAATTCCTGTTGCATCTGAAAGCAGAAACTCGCCCGATTACAACGGTATGTGTAATTTTGGCCTAGGCCATATTAGTGATTGGTTTCGAGTATCAGACTTCCGAAAATTTTGATGGATTCTCAACCATTCCTTAAATTCAAACAGCCATATCTCGCGAACGGATTGACGAACTCGAGAAGTTCCTGTTGCATCTGAAAGTAGAAACTCGCCCGATTACAATGGTGTGTGTACTCTTCCCCTTGGCCATAGTAGTTATTGGTTTCGAGTATCCGACTTTCGAAAATTTTGATGGATTCTCAACCATTCCTTAAATTCAAACTCCCATATCTCGCGAACGGATTGACGAACTCGAGAAATTCCTGTTGCATCTGAAAGTAGAAACTCGCCCGATTACAACGGTATGTGTACTTTTTCCCTAGGCCATTCCAGTAATTGGTTTCGGGTATCAGACTTGCGAAAACTTTGATGGTTTCTCAACCATTCCTAAACTTCAAACTCCCATATCTCGCGAACGGATTGACGAACTCGAGAAATTCCTGTTGCATCTGAAAGTAGAAACTCGCCCGATTACAATGGTGTGCGTACTTTTCCCCTAGGCCATTCCAGTTATTGGTTTCGAGTATCAGACCAGCGAAAATTTTGATGGTTTCTCAACCATTCCTTAACTTCCAACTCTCATATCTCGCGAACGGATTGACGAACTCGAGAAATTTCTATTGCATCTGAAAGCAGAAACTCGCCCGATTACAACGGTATGTGTAATTTTGCCCTAGGCCATAGTAGTTATTGCTTTCGAGTATCAGACTTTCGAAAATTTTGATGGTTGCTCAAGCGTTCCTTAACTTCAAACTCCCATATCTCGCGAACGGATTGACGAACTCGAGAAATTCCAGTTGCATCTGAAAGTAGAATCTCGCCCGATGTCAATGGTGTGTGAACTTTTCCCCTAGGCCATTCCAGTTATTGGTTTCGGGTATCACACTTGCGAAAATTTTGATGGTTTCTCAAGCGTTCCTTAACTTCTAACTCCCATATCTCGCAAACGGATTGACGAACTCGAGAAATTCCTGTTGCATCTGAAAGTAGAAACTCGCCCGATTACAATGGTGTGCGTACTTTTCCCCTAGACCATAGTAGTTATTGGTTTCGAGCATCAGACTTGCGAAAATTTTGATGGTTTCTCAACCATTCCTTAACTTCGAACTCCCATATCTCGCGAACGGATTCACGAACTCTAGAAATTCCTGTTGCATCTGAAAGTAGAATCTCGCCCGATTTCAATGGTTTGAGTACTTTTCCCCTAGGCCATAGTAGTTATTGGTTTCGAGTATCAGACTTGCGAAAATTTTGATGGTTGCTCAAGCGTTCCTTAACTTCAAACTCCCATATCTCGCGAACGGATTGACGAACTCGAGAAATTCCAGTTGCATCTGAAAGTAGAATCTCGCCCGATTTCAACGGTGTGTGTACTTTTCCCCTAGGCCATTCCAGTTATTGGTTTCGGGTATCAGACTTGCGAAAATTTGGATGGTTTCTCAAGCGTTCCTTAACTTCAAACTCCCATATCTCGCAAACGGATTGACGAACTCGAGAAATTCCTGTTGCATCTGAAAGTAGAAACTCGCCCGATTACAATGGTGTGCGTACTTTTCCCCTAGGTCATTCCGGTTATTGGTTTCGAGTATCAGACCAGCGAAAATTTTGATGGTTTCTCAACCATTCCTTAATTTCAAACTCCCATATCTCGCGAACGGATAGACGAACTCGGGTAATTCCTATTGCATCTGAAAGGAGAAACTCGCTCGATTTCAACGGTATGTGTACTTTTTCCCTAGGCCATTCCAGTTATTGGTTTCGGGTATCAGACTTGCGAAAATTTTGATGGTTTCTCAACCATTCCTAAACTTCAAACTCCCATATCTCGCGAACGGATTGACGAACTCGAGAAATTCCAGTTGCATCTGAAAGTAGAATCTCGCCCGATTTCAATGCTGTGTGTACTTTTCCCCTAGGCCATTGCAGTTATTGGTTTCGAGTATCAGACTTGCGAAAATTTTGATGGTTGCTCAAGCGTTCCTTAACTTCAAACTCCCATATCTCGCGAACGGATTGACGAACTCGAGAAATTCCTGTTGCATCTGAAAGTAGAAACTCGCCCGATTAGAATGGTGTGTGTACTTTTCCCCTAGACCATAGTAGTTATTGGTTTCGAGTATCAGACTTGCGAAAATTTTGATGGTTGCTCAAGCGTTCCTTAGCTTCAAACTCCCATATCTCGCGAACGGACTGACGAACTCGAGAAATTCCTGTTGCATCTGAAGTAGAAACTCGCCCGATTACAACGGTGTGTGTACTTTTCCTCTAGACCATAGTAGTTATTGGTTTCGAGTATCAGACTTGCGAAAATTTTGATGGTTTGTCAACCATTCCTTAACTTCGAACTCCCATATCTCGCGAACGGATTGACGAACTCGAGAAATTCCAGTTGCATCTGAAAGTAGAATCTCGCCCGATTTCAATGGTGTGTGTACTTTTCCCCTAGGCCATTGTAGTTATTGGTTTCGAGTATCAGACTTGCGAAAATTTTGATTGTTGCTCAAGCGTTCCTTAACTTCGAACTCCCATATCTCGCGAACGGATTGACGAACTCGGGAAATTCCTGTTGCATCTGAAAGTAGAAACTCGCCCGATTACAACGGTGTGTGTACCTTTCACCTAGACCATAGTAGTTATTGGTTTCGAGTATCAGACTTGCGAAAATTAAATGGTTTCTCAACCATTACTTAACTTCGAACTCCCATATCTCGCGAACGGATTGACGAACTCGAGAAATTCCTGTTGCATCTGAAAGTAGAAACTCGCCCGATTACAATGGTGTGCGTACTTTTCCCCTAGGCCATTCCGGTTATTGGTTTCGAGTATCAAACCAGCGAAAATTTTGATGGTTTCTCAACCATTCCTTAATTTCAAACTCCCATATCTCGCGAACGGATAGACGAACTCGAGAAATTCCTATTGCATCTGAAAGTAGAAACTTGCCCGATTAGAATGGTGTGTGTACTTTTCCCCTAGACCATAGTAGTTATTGGTTTCGAGTATCAGACTTGCGAAAATTTAGATGGTTTCTCAACCATTACTTAACTTCGAACTCCCATATCTCGCGAACGGATTGACGAACTCGAGAAATTCCAGTTGCATCTGAAAGTAGAATCTCGCCCGATTTCAAAGGTGTGTGTACTTTTACCCTAGGCCATTCCAGTTATTGGTTTCGGGTATCAGACTTGCGAAAATTTTGATGGTTTCTCAAGCGTTCCTTAACTTCTAACTCCCATATCTCGCAAACGGATTGACGAACTCGAGAAATTCCTGTTGCATCTGAAAGTAGAAACTCGCCCGATTACAATGGTGTGCGTACTTTTCCCCTAGACCATAGTAGTTATTGGTTTCGAGTATCAGACCAGCGAAAATTTTGATGGTTTCTCAACCATTCCTTAATTTCAAACTCCCATATCTCGCGAACGGATAGACGAACTCGGGTAATTCCTATTGCATCTGAAAGGAGAAACTCGCTCGATTTCAACGGTATGTGTACTTTTTCCCTAGGCCATTCCAGTTATTGGTTTCGGGTATCAGACTTGCGAAAATTTTGATGGTTTCTCAACCATTCCTAAACTTCAAAGTCCCATATCTCGCGAACGGATTGACGAACTCGAGAAATTCCAGTTGCATCTGAAAGTAGAATCTCGCCCGATTTCAATGCTGTGTGTACTTTTCCCCTAGGTCATTGCAGTTATTGGTTTCGAGTATCAGACTTGCGAAAATTTTGATGGTTGCTCAAGCGTTCCTTAACTTCAAACTCCCATATCTCGCGAACGGATTGACGAACTCGAGAAATTCCTGTTGCATCTGAAAGTAGAAACTCGCCCGATTAGAATGGTGTGTGTACTTTTCCCCTAGACCATAGTAGTTATTGGTTTCGAGTATCAGACTTGCGAAAATTTTGATGGTTGCTCAAGCGTTCCTTAACTTCAAACTCCCATATCTCGCGAACGGACTGACGAACTCGAGAAATTCCTGTTGCATCTGAAGTAGAAACTCGCCCGATTACAACGGTGTGTGTACTTTTCCTCTAGACCATAGTAGTTATTGGTTTCGAGTATCAGACTTGCGAAAATTTTGATGGTTTGTCAACCATTCCTTAACTTCGAACTCCCATATCTCGCGAACGGATTGACGAACTCGAGAAATTCCAGTTGCATCTGAAAGTAGAATCTCGCCCGATTTCAATGGTGTGTGTACTTTTCCCCTAGGCCATTGTAGTTATTGGTTTCGAGTATCAGACTTGCGAAAATTTTGATTGTTGCTCAAGCGTTCCTTAACTTCGAACTCCCATATCTCGCGAACGGATTGACGAACTCGAGAAATTCCTGTTGCATCTGAAAGTAGAAACTCGCCCGATTACAACGGTGTGTGTACTTTTCACCTAGACCATAGTAGTTATTGGTTTCGAGTATCAGACTTGCGAAAATTAAATGGTTTCTCAACCATTACTTAACTTCGAACTCCCATATCTCGCGAACGGATTGACGAACTCGAGAAATTCCTGTTGCATCTGAAAGTAGAAACTCGCCCGATTACAATGGTGTGCGTACTTTTCCCCTAGGCCATTCCGGTTATTGGTTTCGAGTATCAAACCAGCGAAAATTTTGATGGTTTCTCAACCATTCCTTAATTTCAAACTCCCATATCTCGCGAACGGATAGACGAACTCGAGAAATTCCTATTGCATCTGAAAGTAGAAACTTGCCCGATTAGAATGGTGTGTGTACTTTTCCCCTAGACCATAGTAGTTATTGGTTTCGAGTATCAGACTTGCGAAAATTTAGATGGTTTCTCAACCATTACTTAACTTCGAACTCCCATATCTCGCGAACGGATTGACGAACTCGAGAAATTCCAGTTGCATCTGAAAGTAGAATCTCGCCCGATTTCAAAGGTGTGTGTACTTTTACCCTAGGCCATTCCAGTTATTGGTTTCGGGTATCAGACTTGCGAAAATTTTGATGGTTTCTCAAGCGTTCCTTAACTTCTAACTCCCATATCTCGCAAACGGATTGACGAACTCGAGAAATTCCTGTTGCATCTGAAAGTAGAAACTCGCCCGATTACAACGGTGTGCGTACTTTTCCCCTAGACCATAGTAGTTATTGGTTTCGAGTATCAGACCAGCGAAAATTTTGATGGTTTCTCAACCATTCCTTAATTTCAAACTCCCATATCTCGCGAACGGATAGACGAACTCGGGTAATTCCTATTGCATCTGAAAGGAGAAACTCGCTCGATTTCAACGGTATGTGTACTTTTTCCCTAGGCCATTCCAGTTATTGGTTTCGGGTATCAGACTTGCGAAAATTTTGATGGTTTCTCAACCATTCCTAAACTTCAAAGTCCCATATCTCGCGAACGGATTGACGAACTCGAGAAATTCCAGTTGCATCTGAAAGTAGAATCTCGCCCGATTTCAATGCTGTGTGTACTTTTCCCCTAGGTCATTGCAGTTATTGGTTTCGAGTATCAGACTTGCGAAAATTTTGATGGTTGCTCAAGCGTTCCTTAACTTCAAACTCCCATATCTCGCGAACGGATTGACGAACTCGAGAAATTCCTGTTGCATCTGAAAGTAGAAACTCGCCCGATTAGAATGGTGTGTGTACTTTTCCCCTAGACCATAGTAGTTATTGGTTTCGAGTATCAGACTTGCGAAAATTTTGATGGTTGCTCAAGCGTTCCTTAACTTCAAACTCCCATATCTCGCGAACGGACTGACGAACTCGAGAAATTCCTGTTGCATCTGAAGTAGAAACTCGCCCGATTACATTGGTGTGTGTAATTTTGGCCTAGGCCATAGTAGTTATTGGTTTCGAGTATCAGACTTGCGAGAATTTTGATGGTTGCTCAAGCGTTCCTTAACTTCAAACTCCCATGTCTCGCGAACGGATTGACGAACTCGAGAAATTCCAGTTGCATCTGAAAGTAGAATCTCGCCCGATTTCAATGGTGTGTGTACTTTTCCCCTAGGCCATTGTAGTTATTGGTTTCGAGTATCAGACTTGCGAAAATTTTGATTGTTGCTCAAGCGTTCCTTAACTTCGAACTCCCATATCTCGCGAACGGATTGACGAACTCGAGAAATTCCTGTTGCATCTGAAAGTAGAAACTCGCCCGATTACAACGGTGTGTGTACTTTTCACCTAGACCATAGTAGTTATTGGTTTCGAGTATCAGACTTGCGAAAATTAAATGGTTTCTCAACCATTACTTAACTTCGAACTCCCATATCTCGCGAACGGATTGACGAACTCGAGAAATTCCTGTTGCATCTGAAAGTAGAAACTCGCCCGATTACAATGGTGTGCGTACTTTTCCCCTAGGCCATTCCGGTTATTGGTTTCGAGTATCAAACCAGCGAAAATTTTGATGGTTTCTCAACCATTCCTTAATTTCAAACTCCCATATCTCGCGAACGGATAGACGAACTCGAGAAATTCCTGTTGCATCTGAAAGTAGAAACTTGCCCGATTAGAATGGTGTGTGTACTTTTCCCCTAGACCATAGTAGTTATTGGTTTCGAGTATCAGACTTGCGAAAATTTAGATGGTTTCTCAACCATTACTTAACTTCGAACTCCCATATCTCGCGAACGGATTGACGAACTCGAGAAATTCCAGTTGCATCTGAAAGTAGAATCTCGCCCGATTTCAAAGGTGTGTGTACTTTTACCCTAGGCCATTCCAGTTATTGGTTTCGGGTATCAGACTTGCGAAAATTTTGATGGTTTCTCAAGCGTTCCTTAACTTCTAACTCCCATATCTCGCAAACGGATTGACGAACTCGAGAAATTCCTGTTGCATCTGAAAGTAGAAACTCGCCCGATTACAATGGTGTGCGTACTTTTCCCCTAGACCATAGTAGTTATTGGTTTCGAGCATCAGACTTGCGAAAATTTTGATGGTTTCTCAACCATTCCTTAACTTCGAACTCCCATATCTCGCGAACGGATTCACGAACTCTAGAAATTCCTGTTGTATCTGAAAGTAGAATCCCGCCCGATTTCAATGGTTTGAGTACTTTTCCCCTAGGCAATAGTAGTTATTGGTTTCGAGTATCAGACTTGCGAAAATTTTGATGGTTGCTCAAGCGTTCCTTAACTTCAAACTCCCATATCTCGCGAACGGATTGACGAACTCGAGAAATTCCAGTTGCATCTGAAAGTAGAATCTCGCCCGATTTCAACGGTGTGTGTACTTTTCCCCTAGGCCATTCCAGTTATTGGTTTCGGGTATAAGACTTGCGAAAATTTTGATGGTTTCTCAAGCGTTCCTTAACTTCAAACTCCCATATCTCGCAAACGGATTGACGAACTCGAGAAATTCCTGTTGCATCTGAAAGTAGAAACTCGCCCGATTACAATGGTGTGCGTACTTTTCCCCTAGGCGATTCCGGTTATTGGTTTCGAGTATCAGACCAGCGAAAATTTTGATGGTTTCTCAACCAATCCTTAATTTCAAACTCCCATATCTCGCGAACGGATAGACGAACTCGGGTAATTCCTATTGCATCTGAAAGGAGAAACTCGCTCGATTTCAACGGTATGTGTACTTTTTCCCTAGGCCATTCCAGTTATTGGTTTCGGGTATCAGACTTGCGAAAATTTTGATGGTTTCTCAACCATTCCTAAACTTCAAACTCCCATATCTCGCGAACGGATTGACGAACTCGAGAAATTCCAGTTGCATCTGAAAGTAGAATCTCGCCCGATTTCAATGGTGTGTGTACTTTTCCCCTAGGCCATTGCAGTTATTGGTTTCGAGTATCAGACTTGCGAAAATTTTGATGGTTGCTCAAGCGTTCCTTAACTTCAAACTCCCATATCTCGCGAACGGATTGACGAACTCGAGAAATTCCTGTTGCATCTGAAAGTAGAAACTCGCCCGATTAGAATGGTGTGTGTACTTTTCCCCTAGACCATTGTAGTTATTGGTTTCGAGTATCAGACTTGCGAAAATTTTGATGGTTGCTCAAGCGTTCCTTAACTTCGAACTCCCATATCTCGCGAACGGATTGACGAACTCGAGAAATTCCAGTTGCATCTGAAAGTAGAATCTCGCCCGATTTCAATGGTGTGTGTACTTTTCCCCTAGGCCATTGCAGTTATTGGTTTCGAGTATCAGACTTGCGAAAATTTTGATGGTTGCTCAAGCGTTCCTTAACTTCAAACTCCCATATCTCGCGAACGGATTGACGAACTCGAGAAATTCCTGTTGCATCTGAAAGTAGAAACTCGCCCGATTAGAATGGTGTGTGTACTTTTCACCTAGACCATAGTAGTTATTGGTTTCGAGTATCAGACTTGCGAAAATTAAATGGTTTCTCTACCATTACTTAACTTCGAACTCCCATATCTCGCGAACGGATTGACGAACTCGAGAAATTCCAGTTGCATCTGAAAGTAGAATCTCGCCCGATTTCAATGGTGTGTGTACTTTTCCCCTAGGCCATTGTAGTTATTGGTTTCGAGTATCAGACTTGCGAAAATTTTGATTGTTGCTCAAGCGTTCCTTAACTTCGAACTCCCATATCTCGCGAACGGATTGACGAACTCGAGAAATTCCTTTTGCATCTGAAAGTAGAAACTCGCCCGATTACAATGGTGTGTGTACTTTTCACCTAGACCATAGTAGTTATTGGTTTCGAGTATCAGACTTGCGAAAATTAAATGGTTTCTCAACCATTACTTAACTTCGAACTCCCATATATCGCGAACGGATTGACGAACTCGAGAAATTCCTGTTGCATCTGAAAGTAGAAACTCGCCCGATTACAATGGTGTGCGTACTTTTCCCCTAGGCCATTCCGGTTATTGGTTTCGAGTATCAGACCAGCGAAAATTTTGATGGTTTCTCAACCATTCCTTAATTTCAAACTCCCATATCTCGCGAACGGATAGACGAACTCGAGAAATTCCTGTTGCATCTGAAAGTAGAAACTTGCCCGATTAGAATGGTGTGTGTACTTTTCCCCTAGACCATAGTAGTTATTGGTTTCGAGTATCAGACTTGCGAAAATTTAGATGGTTTCTCAACCATTACTTAACTTCGAACTCCCATATCTCGCGAACGGATTGACGAACTCGAGAAATTCCAGTTGCATCTGAAAGTAGAATCTCGCCCGATTTCAAAGGTGTGTGTACTTTTACCCTAGGCCATTCCAGTTATTGGTTTCGGGTATCAGACTTGCGAAAATTTGGTGGTTTCTCAAGCGTTCCTCAACTTCTAACTCCCATATCTCGCAAACGGATTGACGAACTCGAGAAATTCCTGTTGCATCTGAAAGTAGAAACTCGCCCGATTACAATGGTGTGCGTAGTTTTCCCCTAGGCCATTCCGGTTATTGGTTTCGAGTATCAGACCAACGAAAATTTTGATGGTTTCTCAACCATTCCTAAACTTCAAACTCCCATATCTCGCGAACGGATTGACGAACTCGAGAAATTCCTGTTGCATCTGAAAGTAGAAACTCGCCCGATTACAATGGTGTGGGTACTTTTCCCCTAGGCCATTCCAGTTATTGGTTTCGAGTATCAAATCTGCGAAAATTTTGGTGGTTTCTCAACCATTCCTTAACTTCAAACTCCCATATCTCGCGAACGGATTGACGAACTCGAGAAATTCCTGTTGAATCTGAAAGTAGAAACTCGCCCGATTACAATGGTGTGTGTACTTTTCCCCTAGGCCATAGTAGTTATTGGTTTCGAGTATCAGACTTGCGAAAATTTTAATGGTTGCTCAAGCGTTCCTTAACTTCAAACTCCCATATCTCGCGAACGGATTGACGAACTCGAGAAACTCCAGTTGCATCTGAAAGTAGAATCTCGCCCGATTTCAATGGTGTGTGTACTTTTCCCCTAGGCCATTGCAGTTATTGGTTTCGAGTATCAGACTTGCGAAAATTCTGATGGTTGCTCAAGCGTTCCTTAACTTCAAACTCCCATATCTCGCGAACGGATTGACGAACTCGAGAAATTCCTGTTGCATCTGAAAGTAGAAACTCGCCCGATTGGAATGGTGTGTGTACTTTTCCCCTAGACCATAGTAGTTATTGGTTTCGAGTATCAGACTTGCGAAAATGTTGATGGTTTCTCAACCATTCCTAAACTTCAAACTCCCATATCTCGCGAACGGATTGACGAACTCGAGAAATTCCTGTTGCATCTGAAAGTAGAAACTCGCTCGATTACAATGGTGTGTGTACTTTTCCCCTAGGCCATTCCAGTTATTGTTTTCGAGTATCAAATCTGCGAAAATTTTGGTGGTTTCTCAACCATTCCTTAACTTCAAACTCCCATATCTCGCGAACGGATAGACGAACTCGGGTAATTCCTATTGCATCTGAAAGGAGAAACTCGCTCGATTTCAACGGTATGTGTACTTTTTCCCTAGGCCATTCCAGTTATTGGTTTCGGGTATCAGACTTGCGAAAATTTTGATGGTTTCTCAACCATTCCTTAATTTCAAACTCCCATATCTCGCGAACAGATTGACGAATTCGAGAAATTCCTGTTGCATCTGAAAGTAGAAACTCGCCCGATTACAGCTGTATGTGTATTTTTCCCCTTGGCCTTTGTAGTTATTGGTTTCGCGCATCAGACTTGCGAAAATTTTGATGGTTTCTCAACCATTCCTTGACTTCAAACTCCCATATCCTGCGAACGGATGGACGAAATCGAGAAATTCCTGTTGCATCTGAAAGCAGAAACTCGCCCGATTACAACGGTATGTGTATTTCTGCCCTAGGCAATAGTAGTTCTTGGTTTCGGGTATCAGACATGCCAAAATTTTGATGGTTTCTCAACCATTCCTTAACTTCAAACTCCCATATCTCGCGAACGGATTTACGAACGAGAGAAATTCCTGTTGCATCTGAAAGTAGAAACTCGCCCGATTACAATGGTGTGTGTACTTTTCCCCTAGGCCGTTCCAGTTATTGGTTTCGAGTATCAGACCAGCGAAAATTTTGATGGTTTCTCAACCATCTCTTAACTCCAAACTCCGATATTTCGCGAACGGACTGACGAATCCGAAAAGTTCCGGTTGCATCTGAAAGTAGAAACTCTCCCGATTACAACGGTATGTGTATTTTTGCCCTAGGCAAGAGTAGTTCTTGATTTCGGGTATCAGACATGCGAAAATTTTGATGGTTTCTCAACCATTCCTTAACTTCAAACTCCCATATCTCGCGAACGGATTTACGAACGCGAGAAATTCCTGTTGCATCTGAAAGTAGAAACTCGCCCGATTACAGCGGTATGTGTTTTTTTCCCCTCGGCCTTTGTAGTTATTGGTTTCGGGTATCAGACCAGCGAAAATTTTGATGGTTTCTCAACCATTCCTTAACTTCAAACTCCCATATCTCGCGAACGGATTGACGAACTCGAGAAATTCCTGTTGCATCTGAAAGTAGAATCTCGCCCGATTTCAAAGGTGTGTGTACTTTTACCCTAGGCCATTCCAGTTATTGGTTTCGGGTATCAGACTTGCGAAAATTTTGATGGTTTCTCAAGCGTTCCTCAACTTCTAACTCCCATATCTCGCAAACGGATTGACGAACTCGAGAAATTCCTGTTGCATCTGAAAGTAGAAACTCGCCCGATTACAATGGTGTGCGTACTTTTCCCCTAGGCCATTCCGGTTATTGGTTTCGAGTATCAGACCAGCGAAAACTTTGATGGTTTCTCAACCATTCCTAAACTTCAAACTCCCATATCTCGCGAACGGATTGACGAACTCGAGAAATTCCTGTTGCATCTGAAAGTAGAAACTCGCCCGATTACAATGGTGTGGGTACTTTTCCCCTAGGCCATTCCAGTTATTGGTTTCGAGTATCAAATCTGCGAAAATTTGGTGGTTTCTCAACCATTCCCTAACTTCAAACTCCCATATCTCGCGAACGGATTGACGAACTCGAGAAATTCCTGTTGAATCTGAAAGTAGAAACTCGCCCGATTACAATGGTGTGTGTACTTTTCCCCTAGGCCATAGTAGTTATTGGTTTCGAGTATCAGACTTGCGAAAATTTTGATGGTTGCTCAAGCGTTCCTTAACTTCAAACTCCCATATCTCGCGAACGGATTGACGAACTCGAGAAATTCCAGTTGCATCTGAAAGTAGAATCTCGCCCGATTTCAATGGTGTGTGTACTTTTCCCCTAGGCCATTGCAGTTATTGGTTTCGAGTATCAGACTTGCGAAAATTCTGATGGTTGCTCAAGCGTTCCTTAACTTCAAACTCCCATATCTCGCGAACGGATTGACGAACTCGAGAAATTCCTGTTGCATCTGAAAGTAGAAACTCGCCCGATTAGAATGGTAGAATGGTGTTAGAGAGATGGGTGTACTTTCCCTAGACCATAGTAGTTATTGGTTCTGAGTATAGACTTGCGAAAAGTTTGATGGTTTCTCAACCATTCCTTAACTTCGAACTCCATATCTCGCGAACGATGACGAACTTCGAGAAATTCAGTAGATGCATCGTAGAATATCGCCGCCCATTCACTGGGTGTGTACTTTTACCCTAGTCCATTCCAGTTATTGTTTCGAGTATCAGACTTGCGAAAATTTGATGGTTTCTCAAGCGTTCCTTAACTTCTAACTCCCTATCTCGCAAACGGATTGACGAACTCGAGAAATTCCTTTTGCATTCGTGAAAGTAGAAACTCGCCCGATTACAATGGTGTGCGTACATTTCCCCTAGGCCATTCCGGTTATTGGTTTCGAGTATCAGACCAGCGAAAATTATTGGTTCTGCTACCCATTCCTTAATTCCACACTCCATATCTCGCGACGGATAGACGAACTCGGTAATTCCTATTGCTTCTGAAAGGGAGGAAACTCGCTCGATTTCAACGGTATGTGTACTTTTTCCCTAGGCCATTCCAGTTATTTGGTTTCGGGTATCAGACTTGCGAAAATTTGATGTTTGTCACCATTCCTTACTTTCAAACTCCCATATCTCGCGAACTGATTGACGAATTCGAGAATTTCCTGTTGCATCTGAAAGTAGAAACCACCCGAATACAGCTGTATGTGTATTTTTCCCCTTGGCCTTTGTAGTTATTGGTTCGCGCATCAGACCTTGCGAAATTTTGATGGTTTCTCACCCATTCCTTGACTGCAACTCCCATATCCTCGCGATCGGATTACGTAAATGCGAGAAATTCCTGTTGCATCTGAAAGCAGAAACTCGCCCGATTACAACGGTATGTGTATTTCTGCCCTAGGCAAGAGTAGTTCTTGGTTTCGGGTATCAGACGTGCCAAAATTTTGATGTTTCTCAACCATTCTTAACTTCAAACTCCCATATTCTCGCGAAACGTTATTTACGAACGCGAGAAATTCCTGTTGCATCTGAAAGTAGAAACTCGCCCGATTACAATGGTGTGTGTACTTTTCCCCTAGGCCTTCCAGTTATTGTTCGAGTATCAGACCAGCGAAAATTTGATGGTTTCTCAACCATCTCATAACTCCAAACTCCGATATTTCGGCGACGGACTGACGAATCCGAAAAATCCGTTGCATCTGAAAGTAGAAACTCTCCCGATTACAACGGTATGGTATTTTGCCCTAGCAATAGTAGTTCTTGGTTTCGGGTATCAGACTTGCGAAAACTTTGATGGTCTCTTCAACCATTCCTTAACTTCAACTCACCATATCTCGCGAACGAAGTGACGGAACTCGAGAAATTCTTTGCGTCTGAAAGCAGAACTCGCCCGATTACTTTGGTGTGTTGTAATTTTGCCTAGGCCATAGTAGTTATTGTTTCGAGTAACAGACTTGCGAAATTTTGATGTTTCTCAGCGTTCCTTAACTTCAAACTCCCATATCTCAGCGAACGGCTTGACAAACTCGAGAAATTCCTGTCGCATCTGAAGTAGAAACTCGCCCGATTACAATGGTGTGTGTACTTTTCCCTAGGTCCATTGCAGTTATTGGTTTCGAGTATCAGACAGCGGAAAATTTTGATGGTTTCTCAACCATTCCTAATTTCAAACTCCCATATCTCGCGAACGGATAGACGAATCTCGAGAAATTCCTGTTGAATCTGAAAGTAGAAACTCGCCCGATTAGAATGTGTGGTGTACTTTTCCCCCTAGACCATAGTAGTTATTGTTCGAGTATCAGACTTGCGAGAATTTTGATGGTTGCCTCAGCGTTCCTTAACTTCAAACTCCCATGTCTCGCGAACGGACTGACGAACTCGAGAAATCCTGTTGCATCTGAAAGTAGAAACTCGCCCCGATTACAACGGTGTGTGTACTTTTCCCCTAGACCATAGTAGTTATGGTTTCGAGTATCAGACTTGCGAAATTTAGGATGTTTCTCAACCATTATCTTAACTTCGAACTCCATATCTCGCGAACGGATTGACGAACTCGAGAAATTCCAGTTGCATCTGAAAGTAGAATCTCGCCCGATTTCAATGGTGTGTGTACTTTTCCCCTAGCCCATTGCAGTTATTGGTTTCGAGCATCAGACTTGCAAAAATTTTGATGGTTGCTCAAGCGTTCCTTAACTTTAAACCCCCATATCTCGCGAACGGATTGACGAACTCGAGAAATTCCTGTTGCATCTGAAAGTAGAAACTAGCCCGATTACAGTGGTGTGTGTAATTTTCCCCTAGACCATAGTATAATAGTTATTGGTTTCGAGTATCCGACTTTCGAAAATTTTGATGGTTTCTCAACTATTCCTTAACTTCGAACTCCCATATCTCGGGAACGGATTGACGAACTCGAGAAATTCCTGTTGCATCTGAAAGTAGAAACTCGCCCGATTACAACGGTATGTGCACTTTTTCCCTAGGCCATTCCAGTTATTGGTTTCGGGTATCAGACTTGCGAAAACTTTGATCGTTTCTCAACCATTTCTTAACTTCAAACGCCCATATCTCGCGAACGGATTGACGAACTCGAGAAATTCCTGTTGCATCTGAAAGTAGAAACTCGCCCGGTTACAACGGTATGTGTATTTCTGCCCTAGGCAATAGTAGTTCTACGTTTCGAGTATCAGACTTGCGAAAATTTTGATGGTTTCTCAACCATTCCTTAACTTCAAACTCCCATACCTCGGGAACTGATTGACGAACTCGTGAAATTCCTGATGTATCTGAAAGTAGAAACTCGCCCGATTACAATGGTGTGTGTACTTTTCCCCTAAGCCATAGTAGTTATTGTTTTCGAGTATCAGACTTGCGAAAATTTTGATGGTTTCCCAAGCGTTCCTTAACATCAAACTCCCATATCTCGCGAACGGATTGACGAACTCGAGAAATTCCTGTTGCATCTGAAAGTAGAAACTCGCCCGACTACAACGGTATGTGTATTTCTGCCCTAGGCAATAGTAGTTATTGATTTCCAGTATCAGACTTGCGAAAATTTTGATTGCTTCTCCACCATTCCTTAACTTCAAACTCCCATATCTCGCGAACGGATTGACGAACTCGAGAAATTCCTATTGCATCTGAAAGTAGAAACTCGCCCGATTACAATGGTGTGTGTACTTTTCCCCTAGGCCATTCCAGTTATTGGTTTCGGGTATCAAATCAGCGACAATTTTGGTGGTTTCTCAACCATTCCTTAACTTCAAACTCCCATATCTCGCGAACGGACTGACGAACTCGAGAAATTCCTGTTGCATCTGAAAGTAGAAACTCGCCCGATTACAACGGTGTGTGTACTTTTCCCCTAGACCATAGTAGTTATTGGTTTCGAGTATCAGACTTGCGAAAATTTAGATGGTTTCTCAACCATTACTTAACTTCGAACTCCCATATCTCGCGAACGGATTGACGAACTCGAGAAATTCCAGTTGCATCTGAAAGTAGAATCTCGCCCGATTTCAATGGTGTGTGTACTTTTCCCCTAGCCCATTGCAGTTATTGGTTTCGAGCATCAGACTTGCAAAAATTTTGATGGTTGCTCAAGCGTTCCTTAACTTTAAACCCCCATATCTCGCGAACGGATTGACGAACTCGAGAAATTCCTGTTGCATCTGAAAGTAGAAACTAGCCCGATTACAGTGGTGTGTGTAATTTTCCCCTAGACCATAGTATAATAGTTATTGGTTTCGAGTATCCGACTTTCGAAAATTTTGATGGTTTCTCAACTATTCCTTAACTTCGAACTCCCATATCTCGCGAACGGATTGACGAACTCGAGAAATTCCTGTTGCATCTGAAAGTAGAAACTCGCCCGATTACAACGGTAAGTGCACTTTTTCCCTAGGCCATTCCAGTTATTGGTTTCGGGTATCAGACTTGCGAAAACTTTGATCGTTTCTCAACCATTTCTTAACTTCAAACGCCCATATCTCGCGAACGGATTGACGAACTCGAGAAATTCCTGTTGCATCTGAAAGTAGAAACTCGCCCGGTTACAACGGTATGTGTATTTCTGCCCTAGGCAATAGTAGTTCTACGTTTCGAGTATCAGACTTGCGAAAATTTTGATGGTTTCCCAAGCGTTCCTTAACATCAAACTCCCATATCTCGCGAACGGATTGACGAACTCGAGAAATTCCTGTTGCATCTGAAAGTAGAAACTCGCCCGATTACAACGGTATGTGTATTTCTGCCCTAGGCAATAGTAGTTATTGATTTCCAGTATCAGACTTGCGAAAATTTTGATTGCTTCTCCACCATTCCTTAACTTCAAACTCCCATATCTCGCGAACGGATTGACGAACTCGAGAAATTCCTATTGCATCTGAAAGTAGAAACTCGCCCGATTACAATGGTGTGTGTACTTTTCCCCTAGGCCATTCCAGTTATTGGTTTCGGGTATCAAATCAGCGACAATTTTGGTGGTTTCTCAACCATTCCTTAACTTCAAACTCCCATATCTCGCGAACGGATTGACGAACTCGAGAAATTGCTGCTGCATCTGAAAGTAGAAACTCGCCCGATTACAATGGTGTGTCTACTTTTCCCCTATGCCATATTAGTTATTGGTTTCGAGTATCAGACTTGCGAAAATTTTGATGGTTGCTCAAGCGTTTCTTAACTTCAAACTCCCATATCTCGCGAACGGATTGACGAACTCGAGAAATTCCAGTTGCATCTGAAAGTAGAATCTCGCCCGATTTCAATGGTGTGTGTACTTTTCCCCTAGGCCATTGCAGTTATTGGTTTCGAGTATCAGACTTGCCAAAATTTTGATGGTTTCTCAAGTGTTCCTTAAATTCTAACTCCCATATCTCGCGAACGGATAGACGAACTCGAGAAATTCCTGTCGCATCTGAAAGTAGAAACTCGCCCGATTACAATGGTGTGTGTACTTTTCCCCTAGGCCATTGCAGTTATTGGTTTCGAGTATCAGACCAGCGAAAATTTTGATGGTTTCTCAACCATTCCTTAATTTCAAACTCCCATATCTCGCGAACGGATTGACGAACTCGAGAAATTCCTATTGCATCTGAAAGTAGAAACTCGCCCGATTACAATGGTGTGTGTACTTTTCCCCTAGGCCATTCCAGTTATTGGTTTCGGGTATCAAATCAGCGACAATTTTGGTGGTTTCTCAACCATTCCTTAACTTCAAACTCCCATATCTCGCGAACGGATTGACGAACTCGAGAAATTCCTATTGCATCTGAAAGTAGAAACTTGCCCGATTTCAATGGTGTGTGTACTTTTCCCCTAGCCCATTGCAGTTATTGGTTTCGAGCATCAGACTTGCAAAAATTTTGATGGTGGCTCAAGCGTTCCTTAACTTTAAACCCCCATATCTCGCGAACGGATTGACGAACTCGAGAAATTCCTGTTGCATCTGAAAGTAGAAACTAGCCCGATTACAGTGGTGTGTGTAATTTTCCCCTAGACCATAGTATAATAGTTATTGGTTTCGAGTATCCGACTTTCGAAAATTTTGATGGTTTCTCAACTATTCCTTAACTTCGAACTCCCATATCTCGCGAACGGATTGACGAACTCGAGAAATTCCTGTTGCATCTGAAAGTAGAAACTCGCCCGATTACAACGGTATGTGCACTTTTTCCCTAGGCCATTCCAGTTATTGGTTTCGGGTATCAGACTTGCGAAAACTTTGATCGTTTCTCAACCATTTCTTAACTTCAAACGCCCATATCTCGCGAACGGATTGACGAACTCGAGAAATTCCTGTTGCATCTGAAAGTAGAAACTCGCCCGGTTACAACGGTATGTGTATTTCTGCCCTAGGCAATAGTAGTTCTACGTTTCGAGTATCAGACTTGCGAAAATTTTGATGGTTTCTCAACCATTCCTTAACTTCAAACTCCCATACCTCGGGAACTGATTGACGAACTCGTGAAATTCCTGATGTATCTGAAAGTAGAAACTCGCCCGATTACAATGGTGTGTGTACTTTTCCCCTAAGCCATAGTAGTTATTGTTTTCGAGTATCAGACTTGCGAAAATTTTGATGGTTTCCCAAGCGTTCCTTAACATCAAACTCCCATATCTCGCGAACGGATTGACGAACTCGAGAAATTCCTGTTGCATCTGAAAGTAGAAACTCGCCCGATTACAACGGTATGTGTATTTCTGCCCTAGGCAATAGTAGTTATTGATTTCCAGTATCAGACTTGCGAAAATTTTGATTGCTTCTCCACCATTCCTTAACTTCAAACTCCCATATCTCGCGAACGGATTGACGAACTCGAGAAATTCCTATTGCATCTGAAAGTAGAAACTCGCCCGATTACAATGGTGTGTGTACTTTTCCCCTAGGCCATTCCAGTTATTGGTTTCGGGTATCAAATCAGCGACAATTTTGGTGGTTTCTCAACCATTCCTTAACTTCAAACTCCCATATCTCGCGAACGGACTGACGAACTCGAGAAATTCCTGTTGCATCTGAAAGTAGAAACTCGCCCGATTACAACGGTGTGTGTACTTTTCCCCTAGACCATAGTAGTTATTGGTTTCGAGTATCAGACTTGCGAAAATTTAGATGGTTTCTCAACCATTACTTAAATTCGAACTCCCATATCTCGCGAACGGATTGACGAACTCGAGAAATTCCAGTTGCATCTGAAAGTAGAATCTCGCCCGATTTCAATGGTGTGTGTACTTTTCCCCTAGCCCATTGCAGTTATTGGTTTCGAGCATCAGACTTGCAAAAATTTTGATGGTTGCTCAAGCGTTCCTTAACTTTAAACCCCCATATCTCGCGAACGGATTGACGAAATCGAGAAATTCCTGTTGCATCTGAAAGTAGAAACTAGCCCGATTACAGTGGTGTGTGTAATTTTCCCCTAGACCATAGTATAATAGTTATTGGTTTCGAGTATCCGACTTTCGACAATTTTGATGGTTTCTCAACTATTCCTTAACTTCGAACTACCATATCTCGCGAACGGATTGACGAACTCGAGAAATTCCTGTTGCATCTGAAAGTAGAAACTCGCCCGATTACAACGGTATGTGCACTTTTTCCCTAGGCCATTCCAGTTATTGGTTTCGGGTATCAGACTTGCGAAAACTTTGATCGTTTCTCAACCATTTCTTAACTTCAAACGCCCATATCTCGCGAACGGATTGACGAACTCGAGAAATTCCTGTTGCATCTGAAAGTAGAAACTCGCCCGGTTACAACGGTATGTGTATTTCTGCCCTAGGCAATAGTAGTTCTACGTTTCGAGTATCAGACTTGCGAAAATTTTGATGGTTTCTCAACCATTCCTTAACTTCAAACTCCCATACCTCGGGAACTGATTGACGAACTCGTGAAATTCCTGATGTATCTGAAAGTAGAAACTCGCCCGATTACAATGGTGTGTGTACTTTTCCCCTAAGCCATAGTAGTTATTGTTTTCGAGTATCAGACTTGCGAAAATTTTGATGGTTTCCCAAGCGTTCCTTAACATCAAACTCCCATATCTCGCGAACGGATTGACGAACTCGAGAAATTCCTGTTGCATCTGAAAGTAGAAACTCGCCCGATTACAACGGTATGTGTATTTCTGCCCTAGGCAATAGTCGTTATTGATTTCCAGTATCAGACTTGCGAAAATTTTGATTGCTTCTCCACCATTCCTTAACTTCAAACTCCCATATCTCGCGAACGGATTGACGAACTCGAGAAATTCCTATTGCATCTGAAAGTAGAAACTCGCCCGATTACAATGGTGTGTGTACTTTTCCCCTAGGCCATTCCAGTTATTGGTTTCGGGTATCAAATCAGCGACAATTTTGGTGGTTTCTCAACCATTCCTTAACTTCAAACTCCCATATCTCGCGAACGGATTGACGAACTCGAGAAATTGCTGCTGCATCTGAAAGTAGAAACTCGCCCGATTACAATGGTGTGTCTACTTTTCCCCTATGCCATATTAGTTATTGGTTTCGAGTATCAGACTTGCGAAAATTTTGATGGTTGCTCAAGCGTTTCTTAACTTCAAACTCCCATATCTCGCGAACGGATTGACGAACTCGAGAAATTCCAGTTGCATCTGAAAGTAGAATCTCGCCCGATTTCAATGGTGTGTGTACTTTTCCCCTAGGCCATTGCAGTTATTGGTTTCGAGTATCAGACTTGCCAAAATTTTGATGGTTTCTCAAGTGTTCCTTAAATTCTAACTCCCATATCTCGCGAACGGATAGACGAACTCGAGAAATTCCTGTTGAATCTGAAAGTAGAAACACGCCCGATTACAATGGTGTGTGTACTTTTCCCCTAGGCCATTCCAGTTTTTGGTTTCGAGTATCAAATCTGCGAAAATTTTGGTGGTTTCTCAACCATTCCTTAACTTCAAACTCCCATATCTCGCGAACGGATTGACGAACTCGAGAAATTCCTGTTGAATCTGAAAGTAGAAACACGCCCGATTACAATGGTGTGTGTACTTTTCCCCTAGGCCATAGTAGTTATTGGTTTCGGGTATCAGACTTGCGAAAATTTTGATAGTTGCTCAAGCGTTCCTTAACTTCAAACTCCCATATCTAGCGAAGGGATTGACGAACTCGAGAAATTCCTGTTGCATCTGAAAGTAGAATCTCGCCCGATTTCAATGGTGTGTGTACTTTTCCCCTAGGCCATTGCAGTTATTGGTTTCGAGTATCAGACTTGCGAAAATTTTGATGGTTGCTCAAGCGTTTCTTAACTTCAAACTCCCATATCTCGCGAACGGATTGACGAACTCGAGAAATTCCAGTTGCATCTGAAAGTAGAATCTCGCCCGATTTCAATGGTGTGTGTACTTTTCCCCTAGGCCATTGCAGTTATTGGTTTCGAGTATAAGACTTGCGAAAATTCTGATGGTTGCTCAAGCGTTCCTTAACTTCAAACTCGCATATCTCGCGAACGGATTGACGAACTCGAGAAATTCCTGTTGCATCTGAAAGTAGAAACTCGCCCGATTAGAATGGTGTGTGTACTTTTCCCCTAGACCGTAGTAGTTATTTGTTTCGAGTATCAGACTTGGGAAAATTTAGATGGTTTCTCAACCATTACTTAACTTCGAACTCCCATATCTCGCGAACGGATTGACGAACTCGAGAAATTCCAGTTGCATCTGAAAGTAGAATCTCGCCCGATTTCAAAGGTGTGTGTACTTTTACCCTAGGCCATTCCAGTTATTGGTTTCGGGTATCAGACTTGCGAAAATTTTGATGGTTTCTCAAGCGTTCCTCAACTTCTAACTCCCATATCTCGCAAACGGATTGACGAACTCGAGAAATTCCTGTTGCATCTGAAAGTAGAAACTCGCCCGATTACAATGGTGTGCGTACTTTTCCCCTAGGCCATTCCGGTTATTGGTTTCGAGTATCAGACCAGCGAAAATTTTGATGGTTTCTCAACCATTCCTAAACATCAAACTCCCATATCTCGCGAACGGATTGACGAACTCGAGAAATTCCTGTTGCATCTGAAAGTAGAAACTCGCCCGATTACAATGGTGTGTGTACTTTTCCCCTAGGCCATTCCAGTTATTGTTTTCGAGTATCAAATCTGCGAAAATTTTGGTTGTTTCTCAACCATTCCTTAGCTTCAAACTCCCATATCTCGCGAACGGATAGAGGAACTCGAGAAATTCCAGTTGCATCTGAAAGTAGAATCTCGCCCGATTTCAATGGTGTGTGTACTTTTCCCCTAGGCCATTGCAGTTATTGGTTTCGAGTATCAGACTTGCGAAAATTCTGATGGTTGCTCAAGCGTTCCTTAACTTCAAACTCCCATATCCCGCGAACGGATTGACGAACTCGAGAAATTCCTGTTGCATCTGAAAGTAGAAACTCGCCCGATTACAATGGTGTGTGTACTTTTCCCCTAGGCCATTCCAGTTATTGTTTTCGAGTATCAAATCTGCGAAAATTTTGGTTGTTTCTCAACCATTCCTTAACTTCAAACTCCCATATCTCGCGAACGGATAGACGAACTCGGGTAATTCCTATTGCATCTGAAAGGAGAAACTCGCTCGATTTCAACGGTATGTGTACTTTTTCCCTAGGCCATTCCAGTTATTGGTTTCGGGTATCAGACTTGCGAAAATTTTGATGGTTTCTCAACCATTCCTTAATTTCAAACTCCCATATCTCACGAACAGATTGACGAATTCGAGAAATTCCTGTTGCATCTGAAAGTAGAAACTCGCCCGATTACAGCTGTATGTGTATTTTTCCCCTTGGCCTTTGCAGTTATTGGTTTCGCGCATCAGACTTGCGAAAATTTTGATGGTTTCTCAACCATTCCTTGACTTCCAACTCCCATATCTCGCGAACGGATTGACGAACTCGAGAAATTCCTATTGCATCTGAAAGCAGAAACTCGCCCGATTACAACGGTATGTGTATTTTTACCCTCGGCCTTTGTAGTTATTGGTTTCGGGTATCAGACTCGCAAAAATTTTGATGGTTTCTCAAGCGTTCCTTAACTTCAAACTCCCATATCTCGCGAACGGCTTGACAAACTCGAGAAATTCCTGTCGCATCTGAAAGTAGAGTCTCGCCCGCTTACAATGGTGTGTGTACTTTTCCCCTGGGCCATAGTAGTTATTGCTTTCGAGTATCAGACATGCGAAAATTTTGATGGTTTCTCAACCATTCCTTAACTTCCAACTCCCATATCTCGCGAACGGATTGACGAACTCGAGAAATTCCTATTGCATCTGAAAGCAGAAACTCGCCCGATTACAACGGTATGTGTAATTTTTCCCTAGGCCATAGTAGTTATTGGTTTCGAGTATCAGACTTGCGAAAATTTTGATGGATCCACAACCATTCCTTAACTTCAAACTCCCATATCTCGCGAACGAATTGACGAACTCGAGAAATTCCTTTGGCATCTGAAAGCAGAAACTCGCCCGATTACAACGGTATGTGCAATTTTGCCCTAGGCCATAGTAGTTATTGGTTTCGAGTATCAGACTTGCGAAAATTTTGATGGATTCACAACCATTCCTTAACTTCAAACTCCCATACCTCGCGAACGGATTGACGAACTCGAGAAATTCCTGTTGCATCTGGAAGTAGAAACTCGCCCGATTACAACGGTATGTGCATTTTTCCCCTAGGCCTTTGTAGTTATTTGTTTCTGGAATCAAACTTGCGCAAATTTTGATGGTTTCTCAACCATTCCTTCACATCAAACTCCCATATCTCGCGAACGGATTGCCGAACTCGAGAAATTCCTATTGCATCTGAAAGCAGAAACTCGCCCGATTTCAACTGTAAGTGTACTTTTCCCCTAGGCCGTTCCAGTTATTGGTTTCGAGAATCACATCAGCGAAAATTTTGGTGGTTTCTCAACCATTCCTTAACTTCAAACTCCCATATCTCGCGAACGGATTGACGAACTCGAGAAATTCCTGCTGCATCTGAAAGTAGAAACTCTCCCGATTACAACGGTATGTGTTATTTTGCCCTAGGCTATTGTAGTTATTGGTTTCGAGTATCCGACTTGCGAAAATTTTGATGGATTCTCAACCATTCCTAAACTTCAAACTCCCATACCTCGCGAACGGATTGACGAACTCGAGAAATTCCTGTTGCATCTGAAAGCAGAAACTCGCCCGATTTCAACGGTATGTGTACTTTTTCCCTAGTCCATTCCAGTAATTGGTTTCGGGTATCAGACTTGCGAAAACTTTGATGGTTTCTCAACCATTCCTAAACTTCAAACTCCCATATCTCGCGAACGGATTGACGAACTCGAGAAATTCCTGTTGCATCTGAAAGTAGAAACTCGCCCGATTACAATGGTGTGTGTACTTTTCCCCTAGGCCACTCCAGTTATTGGTTTCGAGTATCAGACCAGCGAAAATTTTGATGGTTTCTCAACCATTCCTTAACTTCCAACTCTCATATCTCGCGAACGGATTGACGAACTCGAGAAATTTCTATTGCATCTGAAAGCAGAAACTCGCCCGATTACAACGGTATGTGTAATTTTGCCCTAGGCCATAGTAGTTATTGGTTTCGAGTATCAGGCTTGCGAAAATTTTGATGGATTCACAACCATTCCTTAACCTCAAACTCCCATATCTCGCGAACGAATTGACGAACTCGAGAAATTCCTTTGGCATCTGAAAGCAGAAACTCGCCCGATTACAACGGTATGTGTATTTTTCCCCTCGGCCTATGTAGTTATTGGTTTCGGGTATCAGACTTGCGAAAATTTTGATGGTTTCTCAAGCGTTCCTTAACTTCAAACTCCCATATCTCGCGAACGGCTTGACAAACTCGAGAAATTACTGTCGCATCTGAAAGTAGAAACTCGCCCGATTACAATGGTGTGTGTATTTTTCCCCTCGGCCTTTGTAGTTATTGGTTTCGGGTATCAGACTTTCGAAAATTTTGATGGTTTCTCAACCATTCCTTAACTTCGAACTCCCATATCTCGCGAACGGATTGACGAACTCGAGAAATTCCTGTTGCATCTGAAAGTAGAAACTCGCCCGATTAAAACGGTATGTGTACTTTTTCCCTAGGCTATTCCAGTTATTGGTTTCGGGTATCAGACTTGCGAAAATTTTGATGGTTTCTCAAGCGTTCCTTAACTTCAAACTCCCATATCTCGCGAACGGCTTGACAAACTCGAGAAATTCCTGTCGCATCTGAAAGTAGAAACTCGCCCGATTACAATGGTGTGTGTACTTTTCCCCTAGACCATAGTAGTTATTGGTTTCGAGTATCAGACTTTCGAAAATTTTGATGGTTTCTCAACCATTCCTTAACTTCGAACTCCCATATCTCGCGAACGGATTGACGAACTCGAGAAATTCCTGTTGCATCTGAAAGTAGAAACTCGCCCGATTACAACGGTATGTGTACTTTTTCCCTAGGCTATTCCAGTTATTGGTTTCGGGTATCAGACTTGCGAAAACTTTGATGGTTTCTCAATCATTCCTAAACTTCAAACTCCCATATCTCGCGAACGGATTGACGAACTCGAGAAATTCCTATTGCATCTGAAAGTAGAATCTCGCCCGATTACAATGGTGTGTGTACTTTTCCCCTAGACCATAGTAGTTATTGGTTTCGAGTATCAGACTTTCGAAAATTTTGATGGTTTCTCAACCATTCCTTAACTTCGAACTCCCATATCTCGCGAACGGATTGACGAACTCGAGAAATTCCTGTTGCATCTGAAAGTAGAAACTCGCCCGATTACAACGGTATGTGTACTTTTTCCCTAGGCTATTCCAGTTATTGGTTTCGGGTATCAGACTTGCGAAAACTTTGATGGTTTCTCAACCATTCCTAAACTTCAAACTCCCATATCTCGCGAACGGATTGACGAACTCGAGAAATTCCTATTGCATCTGAAAGTAGAATCTCGCCCGATTACAATGGTGTGTGTACTTTTCCCCTAGACCATAGTAGTTATTGGTTTCGAGTATCAGACTTTCGAAAATTTTGATGGTTTCTCAACCATTCCTTAACTTCGAACTCCCATATCTCGCGAACGGATTGACGAACTCGAGAAATTCCTGTTGCATCTGAAAGTAGAAACTCGCCCGATTACAACGGTATGTGTACTTTTTCCCTAGGCTATTCCAGTTATTGGTTTCGGGTATCAGACTTGCGAAAACTTTGATGGTTTCTCAACCATTCCTAAACTTCAAACTCCCATATCTCGCGAACGGATTGACGAACTCGAGAAACTTCTATTGCATCTGAAAGCAGAAACTCGCCCGATTACAACGGTATGTGTAATTTTGCCCTAGGCCATAGTAGTTATTGGTTTCGAGTATCAGACTTGCGAAAATTTTGATGGATTCACAACCATTCCTTAACCTCAAACTCCCATATCTCGCGAACGAATTGACGAACTCGAGAAATTCCATTGGCATCTGAAAGCAGAAACTCGCCCGATTACAATGGTGTGTGTACTTTTCCCCTAGGCCATAGTAGTTATTGCTTTCGAGTATCAGACATGCGAAAATTTTGATGGTTTCTCAACCATTCCTTAACATCAAACTCCCACATCTCGCGAACGGATTGACGAACTCGAGAAATTCCTATTGCATCTGAAAGCAGAAACTCGCCCGATTACAACGGTATGTGTACTTTACCCCTAGGGCATTGCAGTTATTGGTTTCGAGTATCAGACTTGCGAAAATTTTGATGGTTGCTCAAGCGTTCCTTAACTTCAAACTCCCAAATCTCGCGAACGGATTGACGAACTCGAGAAATTCCTGTTGCACCTGAAAGTAGAAACTCGCCCGATTACAATGGTGTGTGTACTTTTCCCCTAGACCATAGTAGTTATTGTTTTCGAGTATCAGACTTGCGAAAATTTAGATGGTTGCTCAAGCGTTCCTTAACTTCAAACTCCCATATCTCGCGAACGGATTGACGAACTCGAGAAATTCCAGTTGCATCTGAAAATAGAATCTCGCCCGATTTCAATGGTGTGTGTACTTTTCCCCTAGGCCATTCCAGTTATTGGTTTCGGGTATCAGACTTGCGAAAATTTTGATGGTTCCTCAAGCCTTCCTTAAATTCTAACTCCCATATCTCGCGAACGGATAGACGAACTCGGGTAATTCCTATTGCATCTGAAAGGAGAAACTCGCCCGATTACAATGGTGTGTGTACTTTTCCCCTAGGCCATTCCAATTATTGGTTTCGAGTATCAAATCTGCGAAAATTTTGGTGGTTTCTCAACCATTCCTTAACTTCAAACTCCCATATCTCGCGAACGGATTGACGAACTCTAGAAATTCCTGTTGAATCTGAAGGAAGAAGCACGCCCGATTACAATGGTGTGTGTACTTTTCCCCTAGGCCATAGTAGTTATTGGTTTCGGGTATCAGACTTGCGAAAATTTTGATGGTTTCTCAACCATTCCTTAACTTCAAACTCCCATATCTCGCGAACGGATTTACGAACCCGAGAAATTCCTGTTGCATCTGAAAGTAGATACTCGCCCGATTACAATGGTGCGTGTACTTTGCCCCTAGGCCATTCCAGTTATTGGTTTCGAGTATCAGACCAGCGAAAATTTTGATGGTTTCTCAACCATTCCTTAACTTCCAACTCCCATATCTCGCGAACGGATTGACGAACTCGAGAAATTCCTACTGCATCTGAAAGCAGAAACTCGCCCGATTACAACGGTATGTGTACTTTTCCCCTAGGGCATTGCAGTTATTGGTTTCGAGTATCAGACTTGCGAAAATTTTGATAGTTGCTCAAGCGTTACTTATCTTCGAACTCCCATACCTCGCGAACGGATTGACGAACTCGAGAAATTCCTGTTGCACCTGAAAGTAGAAACTCGCCCGATTACAATGGTGTGTGTACTTTCCCCCTAGGCCATTGCAGTTATTGGTTTCGAGTATCAGACTTGCGAAAATTTTGATGGTTGCTCAAGCGTTCCTTAACTTCAAACTCCCATATCTCTCGAACGGATTGACAAACTCGAGACATTCCTGTTGCATCTGAAAGTAGACACTCGCCCGATTACAATGGTGTGTGTACTTTTCCCCTTGACCATAGTAGTTATAGGTTTCGAGCATCAGACTTGCGAAAATTTTGATGGTTTCTCAACCATTCCTTAACTTCGAACTCCCATATCTCGCGAACGGTTTGACGAACTCTAGAAATTCCTGTTGCATCTGAAAGTAGAATCTCGCCCGATATCAATGGTTTGTGTACTTTTCCCCTAGGCCATAGTAGTTATTGGTTTCGAGTATCAGACTTTCGAAAATTTTGATGGTTTCTCTACCATTCCTTATCTTCGAACTCCCATATCTCGCGAACGGATTGAGGAAATCGAGAAATTCCTGTTGCATCTGAAAGTAGAAACTCGCCCGATTACAACGGTATGTGTACTTTTTCCGTAGGCCATTCCAGTAATTGGTTTCGGGTATCAGACTTGCGAAAACTTTGATGGTTTCTCAACCGTTCCTAAACTTCAAACTCCCATATCTCACGAACGGATTGACGAACTCGAGAAATTCCTGTTGCATCTGAAAGTAGAAACCCACCCGATTACAATGGTGTGTGTACTTTTCCCCTAGGCCATAGTAGTTATTGGTTTGGAGTATCAGACTTGCGAAAATTTTGATGGTTGCTCAAGCGTTCCTTAACTTCGAACTCCCACATGTCGCGAACGGATTGACGAACTCGAGAAATTCCTGTTGCATCTGAAAGTAGAAACTCGCCCGATTACAACGGTATGTGTACTTTTTCCCTAGGCCATTCCAGTAATTGGTTTCGGGTATCAGACTTGCGAAATCTTTGATGCTTTCTCAACCATTCCTAAACTTCAAACTCCCATATCTCGCGAACGGATTGACGAACTCGAGAAATTCCTGATGCATCTGAAAGTAGAAACTCGCCCGATTACAATGGTGTGTGTACTTTTCCCCTAGGCCATTCCAGTTATTGGTTTCGGGTATCAAATCAGCGAAAATTTTGGTGGTTGCTCAAGCGTTCCTTAACTTCAAACTCCCATATCTCGCGAACGGATTGACGAACTCGAGAAATTCCTGTTGCATCTGAAAGTAGAAACTCGCCCGATTACAACGGTATGTGTACTTTTTCCCTAGACCATTCCAGTAATTGGTTTCGGGTATCAGACTTGCGAAAACTTTGATGGTTTCTCAACCATTCCTAAACTTCAAACTCCCATATCTCGCGAACGGATTGACGAACTCGAGAAATTCCTGTTGCATCTGAAAGTAGAAACTCGCCCGATTACAACGGTATGTGTACTTTTTCCCTAGGCCATTCCAGTAATTGGTTTCGGGTATCAGACTTGCGAAAACTTTGATGGTTTCTCAACCATTCCTAAACTTCAAACTCCCATATCTCGCGAACGGATTGACGAACTCGAGAAATTCCTGTTGCATCTGAAAGTAGAAACCCACCCGATTACAATGGTGTGTGTACTTTTCCCCTAGGCCATAGTAGTTATTGGTTTGGAGTATCAGTCTTGCGAAAATTTTGATGGTTGCTCAAGCGTTCCTTAACTTCAAACCCCCATATCTCGCGAACGGATTGACGAACTCGAGAAATTCCTGTTGCATCTGAAAGTAGAAGCTCGCCCGATTACAATGGTGTGTGTGGAATTTTCCCCTAGATCATATTAGTTATTGGTTTCGAGTATCAGACTTTCGAAAATTTTGATTGTTTCTCAACCATTCCTTAACTTCAAACTCCCATAACTCGCAAACGGATTGACGAACTCGAGAAATTCCTGTTGAATCTGAAAGTAGAAACTCAACCGATTACAATGGTGTGTGTACTTTTCCCCTAGGCCATAGTAGTTATTGGTTTCGAGTATCAGACCAGCGAAAATTTTGATGGTTTCTCAACCATTCCTTAATTTCAAACACCCATATCTCGCGAACGGATTGACGAACTCGAGTAATTCTTATTGCATCTGAAAGGAGAAACTCGCCCGATTTCAACGGTATGTGTACTTTTTCCGTAGGCCATTCCAGTAATTGGTTTCGGGTATCAGACTTGCGAAAACTTTGATGGTTTCTCAACCATTCCTAAACTTCAAACTCCCATATCTCACGAACGGATTGACGAACTCGAGAAATTCCTGTTGCATCTGAAAGTAGAAACTCGCCCGATTACAATGGTGTGTGTACTTTTCCCCTAGGCCATTCCAGTTATTGGTTTCGGGTATCAAATCAGCGAAAATTTTGGTGGTTTCTCAACCATTCCTTAACTTCAAACTCCCATATCTCGCGAAGGGATTGACGAACTCGAGAAATTCCTACTGCATCTGAAAGTAGAAACTCGCCCGATTACAATGGTGTGTGTACTTTTCCCCTAGACCATAGTAGTTATTGGTTTCGGGCATCAGACTTGCGAAAATTTTGATGGTTGCTCAAGCGTTCGTTAACTTCAAACTCCCATATCCCTCGAACGGATTGACGAACTCGAGACATTCCTGTTGCATCTGAAAGTAGACACTCGCCCGATTACAATGGTGTGTGTACTTTTCCCCTAGACCATAGTAGTTACTGGTTTCGAGCATCAGACTTGCGAAAATTTTGATGGTTTCTCAACCATTCCTTAACTTCGAACTCCCATATCTCGCGAACGGATTGACGAACTCTAGAAATTCCTCTTGCATCTGAAAGTAGAATCTCGCCCGATTTCAATGGTTTGTGTACTTTTCCCCTAGGCCATAGTAGTTATTGGTTTCGAGTATCAGACTTTCGAAAATTTTGATGGTTTCTCAACCATTCCTTATTTTCGAACTCCCATATCTCGCGAACGGATTGACGAACTCGAGAAATTCCTGTTGCATCTGAAAGTAGAAACTCGCCCGATTACAACGGTATGTGTACTTTTTCCGTAGGCCATTCCAGTAATTGGTTTCGGGTATCAGACTTGCGAAAACTTTGATGGTTTCTCAACCATTCCTAAACTTCAAACTCCCATATCTCACGAACGGATTGACGAACTCGAAAAATTCCTGATGCATCTGAATGTAGAAACTCGCCCGATTACAATGGTGTGTGTACTTTTCCCTAGGCCATTCCAGTTATTGGTTTCGGGTATCAAATCAGCGAAAATTTTGGTGGTTTCTCAACCATTCCTTAAATTCGAACTCCCATATCTCGCGAACGGATTGACGAACTCGAGAAACTCCTGTTGCATCTGAAAGTAGAAACCCACCCGATTACAATGGTGTGTGTACTTTTCCCCTAGGCCATAGTAGTTATTGGTTTCGAGTATCAGACTTGCGAAAATTTTGATGGTTGCTCAAGCGTTCCTTAACTTCAAACTCCCATATCTCGCGAACGGATTGACGAACTCGAGAAATTCCTGTTGCATCTGAAAGTAGAAGCTCGCCCGATTACAATGGTGTGTGTGGAATTTTCCCCTAGACCATAGTAGTTATTGGTTTCGAGTATCAGACTTTCGAAAATTTTGATGGTTTCTCAACCATTCCTTATCTTCGAACTCCCATATCTCGCGAACGGATTGACGAACTCTAGAAATTCCTCTTGCATCTGAAAGTAGAATCTCGCCCGATTTCAATGGTTTGTGTACTTTTCCCCTAGGCCATAGTAGTTATTGGTTTCGAGTATCAGACTTTCGAAAATTTTGATGGTTTCTCAACCATTCCTTATTTTCGAACTCCCATATCTCGCGAACGGATTGACGAACTCGAGAAATTCCTGTTGCATCTGAAAGTAGAAACTCGCCCGATTACAACGGTATGTGTACTTTTTCCGTAGGCCATTCCAGTAATTGGTTTCGGGTATCAGACTTGCGAAAACTTTGATGGTTTCTCAACAATTTCTAAACTTCAAACTCCCATATCTCAGGAACGGATTGACGAACTCGAAAAATTCCTGTTGCATCTGAAAGTAGAAACTCGCCCGATTACAGTGGTGTGTGTACTTTTCCCCTAGGCCATTCCAGTTATTGGTTTCGGGTATCAAATCAGCGAAAATTTTGGTGGTTTCTCAACCATTCCTTAACTTCAAACTCCCATATCTCGCGACGGGATTGACGAACTCGAGAAATTCCTACTGCATCTGAAAGTAGAAACTCGCCCGATTACAATGGTATGTGTACTTTTCCCCTAGACCATAGTAGTTATTGGTTTCGGGTATCAGACTTGCGAAAACTTTGATGGTTTCTCAACCATTCCTAAACTTCAAACTCCCATATCTCGCGAACGGATTGACGAACTCGAGAAATTCCTGTTGCATCTGAAAGTAGAAACTCGCCCGATTACAATGGTGTGTGTACTTTTCCCCTAGACCATAGTAGTTATTGGTTTCGGGCATCAGACTTGCGAAAATTTTGATGGTTGCTCAAGCGTTCGTTAACTTCAAACTCCCATATCCCTCGAACGGATTGACGAACTCGAGACATTCCTGTTGCATGTGAAAGTAGACACTCGCCCGATTACAATGGTGTGTGTACTTTTCCCCTAGACCATAGTAGTTACTGGTTTCGAGCATCAGACTTGCGAAAATTTTGATGGTTTCTCAACCATTCCTTAACTTCGAACTCCCATATCTCGCGAACGGATTGACGAACTCTAGAAATTCCTCTTGCATCTGAAAGTAGAATCTCGCCCGATTTCAATGGTTTGTGTACTTTTCCCCTAGGCCATAGTAGTTATTGGTTTCGAGTATCAGACTTTCGAAAATTTTGATGGTTTCTCAACCATTCCTTATTTTCGAACTCCCATATCTCGCGAACGGATTGACGAACTCGAGAAATTCCTGTTGCATCTCAAAGTAGAAACTCGCCCGATTACAACGGTATGTGTACTTCTTCCGTAGGCCATTCCAGTAACTGGTTTCGGGTATCAGACTTGCGAAAACTTTGATGGTTTCTCAACCATTCCTAAACTTCAAACTCCCATATCCCACGAACGGATTGACGAACTCGAAAAATTCCTGTTGCATCTGAAAGTAGAAACTCGCCCGATTACAATGGTGTGTGTACTTTTCCCCTAGGCCATTCCAGTTATTGCTTTCGGGTATCAAATCAGCGAAAATTTTGGTGGTTTCTCAACCATTCCTTAACTTCAAACTCCCATATCTCGCGAAGGGATTGACGAACTCGAGAAATTCCTACTGCATCTGAAAGTAGAAACTCGCCCGATTACAATGGTATGTGTACTTTTCCCCTAGACCATAGTAGTTATTGGTTTCGGGTATCAGACTTGCGAAAATTTTGATGGTTGCTCAAGCGTTCCTTAACTTCAAACTCCCATATCTCGCGAACGGATTGACGAACTGGAGAAATTCCTCTTGCATCTGAAAGTAGAAACTCGCCCGATTACAATGGTGTGTGTAATTTTCCCCTAGACCATAGTAGTTATTGGTTTCGAGTATCAAATCAGCGAAAATTTTGGTGGTTTCTCAACCATTCCTTAACTTCAAAGTCCCATATCTCGCGAAGGGATTGACGAACTCGAGAAATTCCTACTGCATCTGAAAGTAGAAACTCGCCCGATTACAATGGTGTGTGTACTTTTTCCCTAGGCCATAGTAGTTATTGGTTTCGAGTATCAGACTTGCGAAAATTTTGATGGTTGCTCAAGCGTTCCTTAACTTCAAACTCCCATATCTCGCGAACGGATTGACGAACTCGAGAAATTCCTGTTGCATCTGAAAGTAGACACTCGCCCGATTACAATGGTGTGTGTACTTTTCCCCTAGACCATAGTAGTTACTGGTTTCGAGCATCAGACTTGCGAAAATTTTGATGGTTTCTCAACCATTCCTTAACTTCGAACTCCCATATCTCGCGAACGGATTGACGAACTCTAGAAATTCCTCTTGCATCTGAAAGTAGAATCTCGCCCGATTTCAATGGTTTGTGTACTTTTCCCCTAGGCCATAGTAGTTATTGGTTTCGAGTATCAGGCTTTCGAAAATTTTGATGGTTTCTCAACCATTCCTTATTTTCGAACTCCCATATCTCGCGAACGGATTGACGAACTCGAGAAATTCCTGTTGCATCTGAAAGTAGAAACTCGCCCGATTACAACGGTATGTGTACTTTTTCCCTAGGCCATTCCAGTAATTGGTTTCGGGTATCAGACTTGCGAAAACTTTGATGGTTTCTCAACCATTCCTAAACTTCAAACTCCCATATCTCACGAACGGATTGACGAACTCGAAAAATTCCTGTTGCATCTGAAAGCAGAAACTCGCCCGATTACAGTGGTGTGTGTACTTTTCGCCTAGGCCATTCCAGTTATTGGTTTCGGGTATCAAATCAGCGAAAATTTTGGTGGTTTCTCAACCATTCCTTAACTTCAAACTCCCATATCTCGCGAAGGGATTGACGAACTCGAGAAATTCCTACTGCATCTGAAAGTAGAAACTCGCCCGATTACAATGGTATGTGTACTTTTCCCCTAGACCATAGTAGTTATTGGTTTCGGGTATCAGACTTGCGAAAATTTTGATGGTTGCTCAAGCGTTCCTTAACTTCAAACTCCCATATCTCGCGAACGGATTGACGAACTGGAGAAATTCCTCTTGCATCTGAAAGTAGAAACTCGCCCGATTACAATGGTGTGTGTAATTTTCCCCTAGACCATAGTAGTTATTGGTTTCGAGTATCAAATCAGCGAAAATTTTGGTGGTTTCTCAACCATTCCTTAACTTCAAACTCCCATATCTCGCGAACGGATTGACGAACTCGAGAAATTCCTGTTGAATCTGAAAGTAGAATCTCAACCGATTACAATGGTGTGTGTACTTTTCCCCTAGGCCATAGTAGTCATTGGTTTCGAGTATCAGACTTTCGAAAATTTTGATGGTTTCTCAACCATTCCTTAACTTCGAACTCCCATACCTCGCGAACGGTTTGACGAACTCGAGAAATTCCTGTTGCATCTGAAAGTAGAAACTCGCCCGATTACAACGGTATGTGTACTTTTTCCCTAGACCATTCCAGTAATTGGTTTCGGGTATCAGACTTGCGAAAACTTTGATGGTTTCTCAACCATTCCTAAACTTCAAACTCCCATATCTCGCGAACGGATTGACGAACTCGAGAAATTCCTATTGCATCTGAAAGTAGAAACTCGCCCGATTACAACGGTATGTGTACTTTTTCCCTAGGCCATTCCAGTAATTGGTTTCGGGTATCAGACTAGCGAAAACTTTGATGGTTTCTCAACCATTCCTAAACTTCAAACTCCCATATCTCGCGAACGGATTGACGAACTCGAGAAATTCCTGTTGCATCTGAAAGTAGAAACCCACCCGATTACAATGGTGTGTGTACTTTTCCCCTAGGCCATAGTAGTTATTGGTTTCGAGTATCAGACTTGCGAAAATTTTGATGGTTGCTCAAGCGTTCCTTAACTTCAAACTCCCATATCTCGCGAACGGATTGACGAACTCGAGAAATTCCTGTTGCATCTGAAAGTAGAAGCTCGCCCGATTACAATGGTGTGTGTGGAATTTTCCCCTAGACCATAGTAGTTATTGGTTTCGAGTATCAGACTTTCGAAAATTTTGATGGTTTCTCAACCATTCCTTAACTTCAAACTCCCATAACTCGCAAACGGATTGACGAACTCGAGAAATTCCTGTTGAATCTGAAAGTAGAAACTCAACCGATTACAATGGTGTGTGTACTTTTCCCCTAGGCCATAGTAGTTATTGGTTTCGAGTATCAGACCAGCGAAAATTTTGATGGTTTCTCAACCATTCCTTAATTTCAAACACCCATATCTCGCGAACGGATTGACGAACTCGAGTAATTCTTGTTGCATCTGAAAGGAGAAACTCGCCCGATTTCAACGGTATGTGTACTTTTTCCGTAGGCCATTCCAGTAATTGGTTTCGGGTATCAGACTTGCAAAAACTTTGATGGTTTCTCAACCATTCCTAAACTTCAAACTCCCATATCTCACGAACGGATTGACGAACTCGAGAAATTCCTGTTGCATCTGAAAGTAGAAACTCGCCCGATTACAATGGTGTGTGTACTTTTCGCCTAGGCCATTCCAGTTATTGGTTTCGGGTATCAAATCAGCGAAAATTTTGGTGGTTTCTCAACCATTCCTTAACTTCAAACTCCCATATCTCGCGAAGGGATTGACGAACTCGAGAAATTCCTACTGCATCTGAAAGTAGAAACTCGCCCGATTACAATGGTATGTGTACTTTTCCCCTAGACCATAGTAGTTATTGGTTTCGGGTATCACACTTGCGAAAATTTTGATGGTTGCTCAAGCGTTCCTTAACTTCAAACTCCCATATCTCGCGAACGGATTGACGAACTGGAGAAATTCCTCTTGCATCTGAAAGTAGAAACTCGCCCGATTACAATGGTGTGTGTAATTTTCCCCTAGACCATAGTAGTTATTGGTTTCGAGTATCAAATCAGCGAAAATTTTGGTGGTTTCTCAACCATTCCTTAACTTCAAACTCCCATATCTCGCGAACGGATTGACGAACTCGAGAAATTCCTGTTGAATCTGAAAGTAGAATCTCAACCGATTACAATGGTGTGTGTACTTTTCCCCTAGGCCATAGTAGTCATTGGTTTCGAGTATCAGACTTTCGAAAATTTTGATGGTTTCTCAACCATTCCTTAACTTCGAACTCCCATACCTCGCGAACGGATTGACGAACTCGAGAAATTCCTGTTGCATCTGAAAGTAGAAACTCGCCCGATTACAACGGTATGTGTACTTTTTCCCTAGACCATTCCAGTAATTGGTTTCGGGTATCAGACTTGCGAAAACTTTGATGGTTTCTCAACCATTCCTAAACTTCAAACTCCCATATCTCGCGAACGGATTGACGAACTCGAGAAATTCCTGTTGCATCTGAAAGTAGAAACTCGCCCGATTACAACGGTATGTGTACTTTTTCCCTAGGCCATTCCAGTAATTGGTTTCGGGTATCAGACTAGCGAAAACTTTGATGGTTTCTCAACCATTCCTAAACTTCAAACTCCCATATCTCGCGAACGGATTGACGAACTCGAGAAATTCCTGTTGCATCTGAAAGTAGAAACCCACCCGATTACAATGGTGTGTGTACTTTTCCCCTAGGCCATAGTAGTTATTGGTTTCGAGTATCAGACTTGCGAAAATTTTGATGGTTGCTCAAGCGTTCCTTAACTTCAAACTCCCATATCTCGCGAACGGATTGACGAACTCGAGAAATTCCTGTTGCATCTGAAAGTAGAAACTCGCCCGATTACAATGGTGTGTGTGGAATTTTCCCCTAGACCATAGTAGTTATTGGTTTCGAGTATCAGACTTTCGAAAATTTTGATGGTTTCTCAACCATTCCTTAACTTCGAACTCCCATATCTCGCGAACGGATTGACGAACTCTAGAAATTCCTCTTGCATCTGAAAGTAGAATCTCCACCGATTTCAATGGTTTGTGTACTTTTCCCCTAGGCCATAGTAGTTATTGGTTTCGAGTATCAGACTTTCGAAAATTTTGATGGTTTCTCAACCATTCCTTATTTTCGAACTCCCATATCTCGCGAACGGATTGACGAACTCGAGAAATTCCTGTTGCATCTGAAAGTAGAAGCTCGCCCGATTACAATGGTGTGTGTGGAATTTTCCCCTAGACCATAGTAGTTATTGGTTTCGAGTATCAGACTTTCGAAAATTTTGATGGTTTCTCAACCATTCCTTAACTTCAAACTCCCATAACTCGCAAACGGATTGACGAACTCGAGAAATTCCTGTTGAATCTGAAAGTAGAAACTCAACCGATTACAATGGTGTGTGTACTTTTCCCCTAGGCCATAGTAGTTATTGGTTTCGGGCATCAGACTTGCGAAAATTTTGATGGTTTCTCAACCATTCCTTAATTTCAAACACCCATATCTCGCGAACGGATTGACGAACTCGAGTAATTCTTATTGCATCTGAAAGGAGAAACTCGCCCGATTTCAACGGTATGTGTACTTTTTCCGTAGGCCATTCCAGTAATTGGTTTCGGGTATCAGACTTGCGAAAACTTTGATGGTTTCTCAACCATTCCTAAACTTCAAACTCCCATATCTCACGAACGGATTGACGAACTCGAGAAATTCCTGTTGCATCTGAAAGTAGAAACTCGCCCGATTACAATGGTGTGTGTACTTTTCCCCTAGGCCATTCCAGTTATTGGTTTCGGGTATCAAATCAGCGAAAATTTTGGTGGTTTCTCAACCATTCCTTAACTTCAAACTCCCATATCTCGCGAAGGGATTGACGAACTCGAGAAATTCCTACTGCATCTGAAAGTAGAAACTCGCCCGATTACAATGGTGTGTGTACTTTTCCCCTAGACCATAGTAGTTATTGGTTTCGGGTATCACACTTGCGAAAATTTTGATGGTTGCTCAAGCGTTCCTTAACTTCAAACTCCCATATCTCGCGAACGGATTGACGAACTGGAGAAATTCCTCTTGCATCTGAAAGTAGAAACTCGCCCGATTACAATGGTGTGTGTAATTTTCCCCTAGACCATAGTAGTTATTGGTTTCGAGTATCAAATCAGCGAAAATTTTGGTGGTTTCTCAACCATTCCTTAACTTCAAACTCCCATATCTCGCGAACGGATTGACGAACTCGAGAAATTCCTGTTGAATCTGAAAGTAGAATCCCAACCGATTACAATGGTGTGTGTACTTTTCCCCTAGGCCATAGTAGTCATTGGTTTCGAGTATCAGACTTTCGAAAATTTTGATGGTTTCTCAACCATTCCTTAACTTCGAACTCCCATACCTCGCGAACGGATTGACGAACTCGAGAAATTCCTGTTGCATCTGAAAGTAGAAACTCGCCCGATTACAACGGTATGTGTACTTTTTCCCTAGACCATTCCAGTAATTGGTTTCGGGTATCAGACTTGCGAAAACTTTGATGGTTTCTCAACCATTCCTAAACTTCAAACTCCCATATCTCGCGAACGGATTGACGAACTCGAGAAATTCCTGTTGCATCTGAAAGTAGAAACTCGCCCGATTACAACGGTATGTGTACTTTTTCCCTAGGCCATTCCAGTAATTGGTTTCGGGTATCAGACTAGCGAAAACTTTGATGGTTTCTCAACCATTCCTAAACTTCAAACTCCCATATCTCGCGAACGGATTGACGAACTCGAGAAATTCCTGTTGCATCTGAAAGTAGAAACCCACCCGATTACAATGGTGTGTGTACTTTTCCCCTAGGCCATAGTAGTTATTGGTTTCGAGTATCAGACTTGCGAAAATTTTGATGGTTGCTCAAGCGTTCCTTAACTTCAAACTCCCATATCTCGCGAACGGATTGACGAACTCGAGAAATTCCTGTTGCATCTGAAAGTAGAAACTCGCCCGATTACAATGGTGTGTGTGGAATTTTCCCCTAGACCATAGTAGTTATTGGTTTCGAGTATCAGACTTTCGAAAATTTTGATGGTTTCTCAACCATTCCTTAACTTCGAACTCCCATATCTCGCGAACGGATTGACGAACTCTAGAAATTCCTCTTGCATCTGAAAGTAGAATCTCCACCGATTTCAATGGTTTGTGTACTTTTCCCCTAGGCCATAGTAGTTATTGGTTTCGAGTATCAGACTTTCGAAAATTTTGATGGTTTCTCAACCATTCCTTATTTTCGAACTCCCATATCTCGCGAACGGATTGACGAACTCGAGAAATTCCTGTTGCATCTGAAAGTAGAAGCTCGCCCGATTACAATGGTGTGTGTGGAATTTTCCCCTAGACCATAGTAGTTATTGGTTTCGAGTATCAGACTTTCGAAAATTTTGATGGTTTCTCAACCATTCCTTAACTTCAAACTCCCATAACTCGCAAACGGATTGACGAACTCGAGAAATTCCTGTTGAATCTGAAAGTAGAAACTCAACCGATTACAATGGTGTGTGTACTTTTCCCCTAGGCCATAGTAGTTATTGGTTTCGGGCATCAGACTTGCGAAAATTTTGATGGTTTCTCAACCATTCCTTAATTTCAAACACCCATATCTCGCGAACGGATTGACGAACTCGAGTAATTCTTATTGCATCTGAAAGGAGAAACTCGCCCGATTTCAACGGTATGTGTACTTTTTCCGTAGGCCATTCCAGTAATTGGTTTCGGGTATCAGACTTGCGAAAACTTTGATGGTTTCTCAACCATTCCTAAACTTCAAACTCCCATATCTCACGAACGGATTGACGAACTCGAGAAATTCCTGTTGCATCTGAAAGTAGAAACTCGCCCGATTACAATGGTGTGTGTACTTTTCCCCTAGGCCATTCCAGTTATTGGTTTCGGGTATCAAATCAGCGAAAATTTTGGTGGTTTCTCAACCATTCCTTAACTTCAAACTCCCATATCTCGCGAAGGGATTGACGAACTCGAGAAATTCCTACTGCATCTGAAAGTAGAAACTCGCCCGATTACAATGGTGTGTGTACTTTTCCCCTAGACCATAGTAGTTATTGGTTTCGGGCATCAGACTTGCGAAAATTTTGATGGTTGCTCAAGCGTTCGTTAACTTCAAACTCCCATATCCCTCGAACGGATTGACGAACTCGAGACATTCCTGTTGCATGTGAAAGTAGACACTCGCCCGATTACAATGGTGTGTGTACTTTTCCCCTAGACCATAGTAGTTACTGGTTTCGAGCATCAGACTTGCGAAAATTTTGATGGTTTCTCAACCATTCCTTAACTTCGAACTCCCATATCTCGCGAACGGATTGACGAACTCTAGAAATTCCTCTTGCATCTGAAAGTAGAATCTCGCCCGATTTCAATGGTTTGTGTACTTTTCCCCTAGGCCATAGTAGTTATTGGTTTCGAGTATCAGACTTTCGAAAATTTAGATGGTTTCTCAACCATTCCTTATTTTCGAACTCCCATATCTCGCGAACGGATTGACGAACTCGAGAAATTCCTGTTGCATCTGAAAGTAGAAACTCGCCCGATTACAACGGTATGTGTACTTTTTCCGTAGGCCGTTCCAGTAATTGGTTTCGGGTATCAGACTTGTGAAAACTTTGATGGTTTCTCAACCATTCCTAAACTTCAAACTCCCATATCTCACGAACGGATTGACGAACTCGAAAAATTCCTGTTGCATCTGAAAGTAGAAACTCGCCCGATTACAATGCTGTGTGTACTTTTCCCGTAGGCCATTCCAGTTATTGGTTTCGGGTATCAAATCAGCGAAAATTTTGGTGGTTTCTCAACCATTCCTTAACTTCAAACTCCCATATCTCGCGAAGGGATTGACGAACTCGAGAAATTCCTACTGCATCTGAAAGTAGAAACTCGCCCGATTACAATGGTATGGGTACTTTTCCCCTAGACCATAGTAGTTATTGGTTTCGGGTATCAGACTTGCGAAAATTTTGATGGTTGCTCAAGCGTTCCTTAACTTCAAACTCCCATATCTCGCGAACGGATTGACGAACTGGAGAAATTCCTCTTGCATCTGAAAGTAGAAACTCGCCCGATTACAATGGTGTGTGTAATTTTCCCCTAGACCATAGTAGTTATTGGTTTCGAGTATCAAATCAGCGAAAATTTTGGTGGTTTCTCAACCATTCCTTAACTTCAAACTCCCATATCTCGCGAACGGATTGACGAACTCGAGAAATTCCTGTTGAATCTGAAAGTAGAAACTCAACCGATTACAATGGTGTGTGTACTTTTCCCCTAGGCCATAGTAGTCATTGGTTTCGAGTATCAGACTTTCGAAAATTTTGATGGTTTCTCAACCATTCCTTAACTTCGAACTCCCATACCTCGCGAACGGATTGACGAACTCGAGAAATTCCTGTTGCATCTGAAAGTAGAAACTCGCCCGATTACAATGGTGTGCGTACGTTTCCCCTAGGTCATTCCTGTTATTGGTTTCGAGTATCAGACCAGCGAAAATTTTGATGGTTTCTCAACCATTCCTTAATTTCAAACACCCATATCTCGCGAACGGATTGACGAACTCGAGTAATTCCTATTGCATCTGAAAGTAGAAACTCGCCCGATTTCAACGGTATGTGCACTTTTTCCGTAGGCCATTCCAGTAATTGTTTTCGGGTATCAGACTTGCGAAAACTTTGATGGTTTCTCAACCATTCCTAAACTTCAAACTCCCATATCTCACGAACGGATTGACGAACTCGAGAAATTCCTATTGCATCTGAAAGTAGAAACTCGCCCGATTACAATGGTGTGCGTACTTTTCCCCTAGGCCATTCCAGTTATTGGTTTCGGGTATCAAATCAGCGAAAATTTTGGTGGTTTCTCAACCATTCCTTAACTTCAAACTCCCATATCTCGCGAAGGGATTGACGAACTCGAGAAATTCCTACTGCATCTGAAAGTAGAAACTCGCCCGATTACAATGGTATGTGTACTTTTCCCCTAGACCATAGTAGTTATTGGTTTCGGGTATCAGACTTGCGAAAATTTTGATGGTTTCTCAACCATTCCTTAACTTCGAACTCCCATACCTCGCGAACGGATTGACGAACTCGAGAAATTCCTGTTGCATCTGAAAGTAGAAACTCGCCCGATTACTATGGTGTGTGTAGTTTTCCCCTAGGCCATTCCAGGTGTTGGTTTCGAGTATCAAATCAGCGAAAATTTAGGTGGTTTCTCAACCATTCCTTAACTTCAAACTCCCATATCTCGCGAACGGATTGACGAACTTGAGAAATTCCAGTTGCATCTGAAAGTAGAATCTCGCCCGATATCAATGGTGTGTGTAATTTTCGCCTAGACCATAGTAGTTATTGGTTTCGAGTATCAGACTTGCGAAAACTTTGTTGGTTTCTCAACCATTCCTAAACTTCAAACTCCCATATCTCGCGAACGGATTGACGAACTCTAGAAATTCCTATTGCATCTGAAAGTAGAAACTCGCCCGATTACAATGGTGTGTGTACTTTTCCCCTAGGCCATTCCAGTTATTGGTTTCGGGTATCAAATCAGCGACAATTTTGGTGGTTTCTCAACCATTCCTTAACTTCAAACACCCATATCTCGCGAACGGATTGACGAACTCGAGAAATTGCTGCTGCATCTGAAAGTAGAAACTCGCCCGATTACAATGGTGTTTGCACTTTACCCCTAGGCCATAGTAGTTATTGGTTTCGAGTATCAGACTTGCGAAAATTTTGATGGTTGCTCAAGCGTTCCTTAACGTCAAACTCCCATATCTCGCGAACGGATTGACGAACTCGAGAAATTCCTGTTGCACCTGAAAGTAGAAGCTCGCCCGATTACAATGGTGTGTGTGGAATTTTCCCCTAGACCATAGTAGTTATTGGTTTCGAGTATCAGACTTTCGAAAATTTTGATGGTTTCTCAACCATTCCTTAACTTCAAACTCCCATAACTCGCAAACGGATTGACGAACTCGAGAAATTCCTGTTGAATCTGAAAGTAGAAACTCAACCGATTACAATGGTGTGTGTACTTTTCCCCTAGGCCATAGTAGTTATTGGTTTCGTGTATCAGACCAGCGAAAATTTTGATGGTTTCTCAACCATTCCTTAATTTCAAACACCCATATCTCGCGAACGGATTGACGAACTCGAGTAATTCCTACTGCATCTGAAAGTAGAAACTCGCCCGATTACAATGGTGTGTGGACTTTTCCCCTAGACCATAATAGTTATTGGTTTCGGGCATCAGACTTGCGAAAATTTTGATGGTTTCTCAACCATTCCTTAACTTCGAACTCCCATATCTCGCGAACGGATTGACGAACTCTAGAAATTCCTCTTGCATCTGAAAGTAGAATCTCGCCCGATTTCAATGGTTTGTGTACTTTTCCCCTAGGCCATAGTAGTTATTGGTTTCGAGTATCAGACTTTCGAAAATTTTGATGGTTTCTCAACCATTCCTTAACTTCGAACTCCCATATCTCGCGAACGGATTGACGAACTCTAGAAATTCCTCTTGCATCTGAAAGTAGAATCTCGCCCGATTACAATGGTGTGTGTACTTTTCCCCTTGGCCATTCCAGTTATTGGTTTCGGGTATCAAATCAGCGAAAATTTTGGTGGTTTCTCAACCATTCCTTAACTTCAAACTCCCATATCTCGCGAAGGGATTGACGAACTCGAGAAATTCCTACTGCATCTGAAAGTAGAAACTCGCCCGATTACAATGGTGTGTGTACTTTTCCCCTAGACCATAATAGTTATTGGTTTCGGGCATCAGACTTGCGAAAATTTTGATGGTTGCTCAAGCGTTCGTTAACTTCAAACTCCCATATCCCTCGAACGGATTGACGAACTCGAGACATTCCTGTTGCATGTGAAAGTAGACACTCGCCCGATTACAATGGTGTGTGTACTTTTCCCCTAGACCATAGTAGTTACTGGTTTCGAGCATCAGACTTGCGAAAATTTTGATGGTTTCTCAACCATTCCTTAACTTCGAACTCCCATATCTCGCGAACGGATTGACGAACTCTAGAAATTCCTCTTGCATCTGAAAGTAGAATCTCGCCCGATTTCAATGGTTTGTGTACTTTTCCCCTAGGCCATAGTAGTTATTGGTTTCGAGTATCAGACTTTCGAAAATTTTGATGGTTTCTCAACCATTCCTTATTTTCGAACTCCCATATCTCGCGAACGGATTGACGAACTCGAGAAATTCCTGTTGCATCTGAAAGTAGAAACTCGCCCGATTACAACGGTATGTGTACTTTTTCCGTAGGCCATTCCAGTAATTGGTTTCGGGTATCAGACTTGCGAAAACTTTGATGGTTTCTCAACCATTCCTAAACTTCAAACTCCCATATCTCACGAACGGATTGACGAACTGGAGAAATTCCTCTTGCATCTGAAAGTAGAATCTCGCCCGATTACAATGGTGTGTGTAATTTTCCCCTAGACCATAGTAGTTATTGGTTTCGAGTATCAAATCAGCGAAAATTTTGGTGGTTTCTCAACCATTCCTTAACTTCAAACTCCCATATCTCGCGAAGGGATTGACGAACTCGAGAAATTCCTACTGCATCTGAAAGTAGAAACTATCCCGATTACAATGGTGTGTGTACTTTTCCCCTAGGCCATAGTAGTTATTGGTTTCGAGTATCAGACTTGCGAAAATTTTGATGGTTGCTCAAGCGTTCCTTAACTTCAAACTCCCATATCTCGCGAACGGATTGACGAACTCGAGAAATTCCTGTTGCATCTGAAAGTAGAAGCTCGCCCGATTACAATGGTGTGTGTGGAATTTTCCCCTAGACCATAGTAGTTATTGGTTTCGAGTATCAGACTTTCGAAAATTTTGATGGTTTCTCAACCATTCCTTAACTTCAAACTCCCATAACTCGCAAACGGATTGACGAACTCGTGAAATTCCTGTTGAATCTGAAAGTAGAAACTCAACCGATTACAATGGTGTGTGTACTTTTCCCCTAGGCCATTCCAGTTATTGGTTTCGGGTATCAAATCAGCGAAAATTTTGGTGGTTTTCTCAACCATTCCTTAACTTCAAACTCCCATATCTCGCGAAGGGATTGACGAACTCGAGAAATTCCTACTGCATCTGAAAGTAGAAACTCGCCCGATTACAATGGTGTGTGTACTTTTCCCCTAGACCATAGTAGTTATTGGTTTCGGGCATCAGACTTGCGAAAATTTTGATGGTTGCTCAAGCGTTCGTTAACTTCAAACTCCCATATCCCTCGAACGGATTGACGAACTCGAGACATTCCTGTTGCATGTGAAAGTAGACACTCGCGCGATTACAATGGTGTGTGTACTTTTCCCCTAGACCATAGTAGTTACTGGTTTCGAGCATCAGACTTGCGAAAATTTTGATGGTTTCTCAACCATTCCTTAACTTCGAACTCCCATATCTCGCGAACGGATTGACGAACTCTAGAAATTCCTCTTGCATCTGAAAGTAGAATCTCGCCCGATTTCAATGGTTTGTGTACTTTTCCCCTAGGCCATAGTAGTTATTGGTTTCGAGTATCAGACTTTCGAAAATTTTGATGGTTTCTCAACCATTCCTTATTTTCGAACTCCATATCTCGCGAACGGATTGACGAACTCGGGAAATTCCTGTTGCATCTGAAAGTAGAAACTCGCCCGATTACAACGGTATGTGTACTTTTTCCGTAGGCCGTTCCAGTAATTGGTTTCGGGTATCAGACTTGTGAAAACTTTGATGGTTTCTCAACCATTCCTAAACTTCAAACTCCCATATCTCACGAACGGATTGACGAACTCGAAAAATTCCTGTTGCATCTGAAAGTAGAAACTCGCCCGATTACAATGGTGTGCGTACGTTTCCCCTAGGCCATTCCTGTTATTGGTTTCGAGTATCAGACCAGCGAAAATTTTGATGGTTTCTCAACCATTCCTTAATTTCAAACACCCATATCTCGCGAACGGATTGACGAACTCGAGTAATTCCTATTGCATCTGAAAGGAGAAACTCGCCCGATTTCAACGGTATGTGTACTTTTTCCGTAGGCCATTCCAGTAATTGTTTTCGGGTATCAGACTTGGGAAAACTTTGATGGTTTCTCAACCATTCCTAAACTTCAAACTCCCATATCTCGCGAACGGATTGACGAACTCGAGAAATTCCTATTGCATCTGAAAGTAGAAACTCGCCCGATTACAATGGTGTTTGTACTTTTCCCCTAGGCCATTCCAGTTATTGGTTTCGGGTATCAAATCAGCGAAAATTTTGGTGGTTTCTCAACCATTCCTTAACTTCAAACTCCCATATCTCGCGAAGGGATTGACGAACTCGAGAAATTCCTACTGCATCTGAAAGTAGAAACTCGCCCGATTACAATGGTATGTGTACTTTTCCCCTAGACCATAGTAGTTATTGGTTTCGGGTATCAGACTTGCGAAAATTTTGATGGTTGCTCAAGCGTTCCTTAACTTCAAACTCCCATATCTCGCGAACGGATTGACGAACTCGAGAAATTCCTGTTGCATCTGAAAGTAGAAACTCGCCCGATAACAATGGTGTGTGTAATTTTCCCCTAGACCATAGTAGTTATTGGTTTCGAGTATCAGACTTTCGAAAATTTTGATGGTTTCTCAACCATTCCTTAACTTCGAACTCCCATACCTCGCGAACGGATTGACGAACTCGAGAAATTCCTGTTGCATCTGAAAGTAGAAACTCGCCCGATTACAATGGTGTGTGTACTTTTCCCCTAGGCCATTCCAGTTATTGGTTTCGGGTATCAAATCAGCGACAATTTTGGTGGTTTCTCAACCATTCCTTAACTTCAAACACCCATATCTCGCGAACGGATTGACGAACTCGAGAAATTGCTGCTGCATCTGAAAGTAGAAACTCGCCCGATTACAATGGTGTTTGCACTTTGCCCCTAGGCCATAGTAGTTATTGGTTTCGAGTATCAGACTTGCGAAAATTTTGATGGTTGCTCAAGCGTTCCTTAACTTCAAACTCCCATATCTCGCGAACGGATTGACGAACTCGAGAAATTCCGGTTGCATCTGAAAGTAGAATCTCGCACGATTTCAATGGTGTGTGTACTTTTCCCCTAGGCCATTGCAGTTAATGGTTTCGAGTATCAGACTTGCGAAAATTTTGATGGTTGCTCAAGCGTTCCTTAACTTCAAATTCCCATATCTCGCGAACGGATTGACGAACTCGAGAAATTCCAGTTGCATCTGAAAGTAGAATCTCGCCCGATTTCAATGGTGTGTGTACTTTTCCCCTAGGCCATTACAGTTATTGGTTCCGGGTATCAGACTTGCGAAAATTTTGATGGTTTCTCAAGCGTTCCTTAAATTCTAACTCCCATATCTCGCGAACGGATAGACGAACTCGGGTAATTCCTATTGCATCTGAAAGGAGAATCTCGCTCGATTTCAACGGTATGTGTACTTTTTCCCTAGGCCACTCCAGTTATTGGTTTCGGGTATCAGACTTGCGAAAATTTTGATGGTTTCTCAACCATTCCTAAACTTCAAACTCCCATATCTCGCGAACGGATTGACGAACTCGAGAAATTCCTGTTGCATCTGAAAGTAGAAACTCGCCTGATTACAATGGTGTGTGTACTTTTCCCCTAGACCATAGTAGTTATTGGTTTCGAGTATCAGACTTGCGAAAATTTAGATGGTTTCTCAACCATTACTTAAATTCGAACTCCCATATCTCGCGAACGGATTGACGAACTCGAGAAATTCCTGTTGAATCTGAAAGTAGAAACACGCCCGATTACAATGGTGTGTGTACTTTTCCCCTAGGCCATAGTAGTTATTGGTTTCGGGTATCAGACTTGCGAAAATTTTGATAGTTGCTCAAGCGTTCCTTAACTTCAAACTCCCATATCTAGCGAAGGGATTGACGAACTCGAGAAATTCCTGTTGCATCTGAAAGTAGAAACCCACCCGATTACAATGGTGTGTGTACTTTTCCCCTAGGCCATAGTAGTTATTGGTTTCGAGTATCAGACTTGCGAAAATTTTGATGGTTGCTCAAGCGTTTCTTAACTTCAAACTCCCATATCTCGCGAACGGATTGACGAACTCGAGAAATTCCAGTTGCATCTGAAAGTAGAATCTCGCCCGATTTCAATGGTGTGTGTACTTTTCCCCTATGCCATTGCAGTTATTGGTTTCGAGTATCAGACTTGCGAAAATTTTGATGGTTGCTCAAGCGTTCCTTAAATTCAAACTCCCATATCTCTCGAACGGAATGACGAACTCGAGACATTCCTGTTGCATCTGAAAGTAGACACTCGCCCGATTACAACGGTATGTGTACTTTTTCCGTAGGCCATTCCAGTAATTGGTTTCGGGTATCAGACTTGCGAAAACTTTGATGGTTTCTCAACCATTCCTAAACTTCAAACTCCCATATCTCACGAACGGATTGACGAACTCGAAAAATTCCTGTTGCATCTGAAAGTAGAAACTCGCCCGATTACAATGGTGTGTGTACTTTTCCCCTAGGCCATTCCAGTTATTGGTTTCGGGTGTCAAATCAGCGAAAATTTTGGTGGTTTCTCAACCATTCCTTAACTTCAAACTCCCATATCTCGCGAAGGGATTGACGAACTCGAGAAATTCCTACTGCATCTGAAAGTAGAAACTCGCCCGATTACAATTGTGTGTGTACTTTTCCCCTAGACCATAGTAGTTATTGGTTTCGGGCATCAGACTTGCGAAAATTTTGATGGTTGCTCAAGCGTTCGTTAACTTCAAACTCCCATATCCCTCGAACGGATTGACGAACTCGAGACATTCCTGTTGCATGTGAAAGTAGACACTCGCCCGATTACAATGGTGTATGTACTTTTCCCCTAGACCATAGTAGTTACTGGTTTCCAGCATCAGACTTGCGAAAATTTTGATGGTTTCTCAACCATTCCTTAACTTCGAACTCCCATATCTCGCGAACGGATTGACGAACTCTAGAAATTCCTCTTGCATCTGAAAGTAGAATCTCGCCCGATTTCAATGGTTTGTGTACTTTTCCCCTAGGCCATAGTAGTTATTGGTTTCGAGTATCAGACTTTCGAAAATTTTGATGGTTTCTCAACCATTCCTTATTTTCGATCTCCCATATCTCGCGAACGGATTGACGAACTCGAGAAATTCCTGTTGCATCTGAAAGTAGAAACTCGCCCGATTACAACGGTATGTGTACTTTTTCCGTAGGCCATTCCAGTAATTGGTTTCGGGTATCAGACTTGTGAAAACTTTGATGGTTTCTCAACCATTCCTAAACTTCAAACTCCCATATCTCACGAACGGATTGAAGAACTCGAAAAATTCCTGTTGCATCTGAAAGTAGAAACTCGCCCGATTACAATGGTGTGTGTACTTTTCCCCTAGGCCATTCCAGTTATTGGTTTCGGGTATCAAATCAGCGAAAATTTTGGTGGTTTCTCAACCATTCCTTAACTTCAAACTCCCATATCTCGCGAAGGGATTGACGAACTCGAGAAATTCCTACTGCATCTGAAAGTAGAAACTCGCCCGATTACAATGGTATGTGTACTTTTCCCTTAGACCATAGTAGTTATTGGTTTCGGGTATCAGACTTGCGAAAATTTTGATGGTTGCTCAAGCGTTCCTTAACTTCAAACTCCCATATCTCGCGAACGGATTGACGAACTGGAGAAATTCCTCTTGCATCTGAAAGTAGAAACTCGCCCGATTACAATGGTGTGTGTAATTTTCCCCTAGACCATAGTAGTTATTGGTTTCGAGTATCAAATCAGCGAAAATTTTGGTGGTTTCGCAACCATTCCTTAACTTCAAACTCCCATATCTCGCGAACGGATTGACGAACTCGAGAAATTCCTGTTGAATCTGAAAGTAGAAACTCAACCGATTACAATGGTGTGTGTACTTTTCCCCTAGGCCATAGTAGTCATTGGTTTCGAGTATCAGACTTTCGAAAATTTTGATGGTTTCTCAACCATTCCTTAACTTCGAACTCCCATACCTCGCGAACGGATTGACGAACTCGAGAAATTCCTGTTGCATCTGAAAGTAGAAACTCGCCCGATGACAGTGGTGTGTGTAATTTTCCCCTAGACCATAGTAGTTATTGGTTTCGAGTATCAGACTTGCGAAAACTTTGTTGGTTTCTCAACCATTCCTAAACTTCAAACTCCCATATCTCGCGAACGGATTGACGAACTCGAGAAATTCCTATTGCATCTGAAAGTAGAAACTCGCCCGATTACAATGGTGTGTGTTCTTTTCCCCTAGGCCATTCCAGTTATTGGTTTCGAGTATCAAATCTGCGAAAATTTTGGTGGTTTCTCAACCATTCCTTAACTTCAAACTCCCATATCTCGCGAACGGATTGACGAACTCGAGAAATTCCTGTTGAATCTGAAAGTAGAAACACGCCTGATTACAATGGTGTGTGTACTTTTCCCCTAGGCCATAGTTGTTATTGGTTTCGGATATCAGACTTGCGAAAATTTTGATAGTTGCTCAAGCGTTCCTTAACTTCAAACTCCCATATCTCGCGAACGGATTGACGAAATCGAGAAATTCCAGTTGTATCTGAAAGTAGAATCTCGCCCGATTTCAATGGTGTGTGTACTTTTCCCCTAGGCCATTGCAGTTATTGGTTTCGAGTATCAGACTTGCGAAAATTTTGATGGTTGCTCAAGCGTTCCTTAACTTCAAACTCCCATATCTCTCGAACGGATTGACGAACTCGAGACATTCCTGTTGCATCTGAAAGTAGACACTCGCCCGATTACAATGGTGTGTGTACTTTTCCCCTAGACCATAGTAGTTATTGGTTTCGAGCATCAGACTTGCGAAAATTTTGATGGTTTCTCAACCATTCCTTAACTTCGAACTCCCATATCTCGCGAACGGATTGACGAACTCTAGAAATTCCTGTTGCATCTGAAAGTAGAATCTCGCCCGATTTCAATGGTGTGTGTACTTTTCCCCTAGGCCATTGCAGTTATTGGTTTCGAGTATCAGACTTGCGAAAATTTTGATGGTTGCTCAAGCGTTCCTTAACTTCAAACTCCCATATCTCGCGAACGGATTGACGAACTCGAGAAATTCCTGTTGCATCTGAAAGTAGAAACTCGCCCGATTACAATGGTGTGTGTACTTTTCCCCTAGACCATAGTAGTTATTGGTTTCGAGTATCAGACTTGCGAAAATTTAGATGGTTTCTCAACCATTACTTAACTTCGAACTCCCATATCTCGCGAACGGATTGACGAACTCGAGAAATTCCTGTTGAATCTGAAAGTAGAAACACGCCCGATTACAATGGTGTGTGTACTTTTCCCCTAGGCCATAGTAGTTATTGGTTTCGGGTATCAGACTTGTGAAAATTTTGATAGTTGCTCAAGCGTTCCTTAACTTCAAACTCCCATATCTAGCGAAGGGATTGACGAACTCGAGAAATTCCTGTTGCATCTGAAAGTAGAAACCCACCCGATTACAATGGTGTGTGTACTTTTCCCCTAGGCCATAGTAGTTATTGGTTTCGAGTATCAGACTTGCGAAAATTTTGATGGTTGCTCAAGCGTTTCTTAACTTCAAACTCCCATATCTCGCGAACGGATTGACGAACTCGAGAAATTCCAGTTGCATCTGAAAGTAGAATCTCGCCCGATTTCAATGGTGTGTGTACTTTTCCCCTATGCCATTGCAGTTATTGGTTTCGAGTATCAGACTTGCGAAAATTTTGATGGTTTCTCAACCATTCCTTAACTTCGAACTCCCATATCTCGCGAACGGATTGACGAACTCTAGAAATTCCTGTTGCATCTGAAAGTAGAATCTCGCCCGATTTCAATGGTTTGTGTACTTTTCCCCTAGGCCATAGTAGTTATTGGTTTCGAGTATCAGACTTGCGAAAATTTTGATGGTTGCTCAAGCGTTCCTTAACTTCAAACTCCCATATCTCGCGAACGGATTGACGAACTCTAGAAATTCCTGTTGCATCTGAAAGTAGAATCTCGCCCGATTTCAATGGTTTGTGTACTTTTCCCCTAGGCCATAGTAGTTATTGGTTTCGAGTATCAGACTTGCGAAAATTTTGATGGTTGCTCAAGCGTTCCTTAACTTCAAACTCCCATATCTCGCGAACGGATTGACGAACTCGAGAAATTCCAGTTGCATCTGAAAGTAGAATCTCGCCCGATTTCAATGGTGTGTGTACTTTTCCCCTAGGCCATTGCAGTTATTGGTTTCGAGTATCAGACTTGCGAAAATTTTGATGGTTGCTCAAGCGTTCCTTAACTTCAAACTCCCATATCTCGCGAACGGATTGACGAACTCGAGAAATTCCTGTTGCATCTGAAAGTAGAAACTCGCCCGATTACAATGGTGTGTGTACTTTTCCCCTAGACCATAGTAGTTATTGGTTTCGAGTATCAGACTTGCGAAAATTTAGATGGTTCCTCAACCATTACTTAACTTCGAACTCCTATATCTCGCGAACGGATTGACGAACTCGAGAAATTCCAGTTGCATCTGAAAGTAGAATCTCGCCCGATTTCAATTGTGTGTGTACTTTTCCCCTAGGCCATTCCAGTTATTGGTTTCGAGCATCAGACTTGCAAAAATTTTGATGGTTGCTCAAGCGTTCCTTAACTTCAAACTCCCATATCACGCGAACGGATTGACGAACTCGAGAAATTCCAGTTGCATCTGAAAGGAGAAACTCGCTCGATTTCAACGGTAGGTGTACTTTTTCCCTAGGCCATTCCATTTATTGGTTTCGGGTATCAGACTTGCGACAATTTTGATGGTTTCTCAACCATTCCTAAACTTCAAACTCCCATATCTCGCGAACGGATTGACGAACTCGAGAAATTCCAGTTGCATCTGAAAGTAGAATCTCGCTCGATTTCAATGGTGTGTGTACTTTTCCCCTAGCCCATTGCAGTAATTGGTTTCGAGCATCAGACTAGCAAAAATTTTGATGGTTGCTCAAGCGTTCCTTAACTTCAAACTCCCATATCTCGCGAACGGATTGACGAACTCGAGAAATTCCAGTTGCATCTGAAAGTAGAATCTCGCCCGATTTCTATGGTGTGTGTACTTTTCCCCTAGGCCATTCCAGTTATTGGTTTCGGGTATCAGACTTGCGAAAATTTTGATGGTTGCTCAAGCGTTCCTTAACTTCAAACTCCCATATCTCGCGAACGGATTGACGAACTCGAGAAATTCCGGTTGCATCTGAAAGTAGAATCTCGCACGATTTCAATGGTGTGTGTACTTTTCCCCTAGGCCATTGCAGTTGATGGTTTCGAGTATCAGACTTGCGAAAATTTTGATGGTTGCTCAAGCGTTCCTTAACTTCAAACTCCCATATCTCGCGAACGGATTGACGAACTCGAGAAATTCCTGTTGCACCTTAAAGTAGAAACTCGCCCGATTACAATGGTGTGTGTACTTTTCCCCTAGACCATAGTAGTTATTGTTTTCGAGTATCAGACTTGCGAAAATTTAGATGGTTGCTCAAGCGTTCCTTAACTTCAAACTCCCATATCTCGCGAACGGATTGACGTACTCGAGAAATTCCAGTTGCATCTGAAAGTAGAATCTCGCCCGATTTCAATGGTGTGTGTACTTTTCCCCTAGGCCATTCCAGTTATTGGTTCCGGGTATCAGACTTGCGAAAATTTTGATGGTTTCTCAAGCGTTCCTTAAATTCTAACTCCCATATCTCGCGATCGGATAGACGAACTCGGGTAATTCCTATTGCATCTGATAGGAGAAACTCGCTCGATTTCAACGGTATGTGTACTTTTTCCCTAGGCCATTCCAGTTATTGGTTTCGGGTATCAGACTTGCGAAAATTTTGATGGTTTCTCAACCATTCCTAAACTTCAAACTCCCATATCTCGCGAACGGATTGACGAACTCGAGAAATTCCAGTTGCATCTGAAAGTAGAATCTCGCCCGATTTCAATGGTGTGTGTACTTTTCCCCTAGGCCATTGCAGTTATTGGTTTCGAGTATCAGACTTGCGAAAATTTTGATGGTTGCTCAAGCGTTCCTTAACTTCAAACTCCCATATCTCGCGAACGGATTGACGAACTCGAGAAATTCCTGTTGCATCTGAAAGTAGAAACTCGCCCGATTACAACGGTGTGTGTACTTTTCCCCTAGACCATAGCAGTTATTGGTTTCGAGTATCAGACTTGCGAAAATTTAGATGGTTTCTCAACCATTACTTAACTTCGAACTCCCAGATCTCGCGAACGGATTGACGAACTCGAGAAATTCCAGTTGCACCTGAAAGTAGAATCTCGCCCGATTTCAATTTTGTGTGTACTTTTCCCCTAGCCCATTGCAGTTATTGGTTTCGAGCATCAGACTAGCAAAAATTTTGATGGTTGCTCAAGCGTTCCTTAACTTCAAACTCCCATATCTCGCGAACGGATTGACGAACTCGAGAAATTCCTGTTGCATCGGAAAGTAGAAACTCGCCCGATTACAAAGGTGTGTGTACTTTTCTCCTAGGCCATTCCAGTTATTGGTTTCGAGTATCAAATCTGCGAAAATTTTGGTGGTTTCTCAACCATTCCTTAATTTCAAACTCCCATATCTCGCGAACGGATAGACGAACTCGGGTAATTCCTATTGCATCTGAAAGGAGAAACTCGCTCGATTTCAACGGTATGTGTACTTTTTCCCTAGGCCATTCCAGTTATTGGTTTCGGGTATCAGGCTTGCGAAAATTTTGATGGTTTCTCAACCATTCCTAAACTTCAAACTCCCATATCTCGCGAACGGATTGACGAACTCGAGAAATTCCTGTTGCATCTGAAAGTAGAAACTCTCCCGATTACAATGGTGTGTGTACTTTTTCCCTAGGCCATAGTAGTTATTGGTTTCGTGTATCAGACTTGCGAACATTTTGATGGTTGCTCAAGCGTTCCTTAACTTCAAACTCCCATATCTCGCGAACGGACTGACGAACTCGAGAAATTCCAATTGCATCTGAAAGTAGAATCTCGCCCGATTTCAATGGTGTGTGTACTTTTCCCCTAGGCCATTCCAGTTATTGGTTCCGGGTATCAGACTTGCGAAAATTTTGATGGTTTCTCAAGCGTTCCTTAAATTCTAACTCCCATATCTCGCGATCGGATAGACGAACTCGGGTAATTCCTATTGCATCTGATAGGAGAAACTCGCTCGATTTCAACGGTATGTGTACTTTTTCCCTAGGCCATTCCAGTTATTGGTTTCGGGTATCAGACTTGCGAAAATTTTGATGGTTTCTCAACCATTCCTAAACTTCAAACTCCCATATCTCGCGAACGGATTGACGAACTCGAGAAATTCCAGTTGCATCTGAAAGTAGAAACTCTCCCGATTTCAATGGTGTGTGTACTTTTCCCCTAGGCCATTCCAGTTATTGGTTCCGGGTATCAGACTTGCGAAAATTTTGATGGTTTCTCAAGCGTTCCTTAAATTCTAACTCCCATATCTCGCGATCGGATAGACGAACTCGGGTAATTCCTATTGCATCTGATAGGAGAAACTCGCTCGATTTCAACGGTATGTGTACTTTTTCCCTCGGCCATTCCAGTTATTGGTTTCGGGTATCAGACTTGCGAAAATTTTGATGGTTTCTCAACCATTCCTAAACTTCAAACTCCCATATCTCGCGAACGGATTGACGAACTCGAGAAATACCAGTTGCATCTGAAAGTAGAATCTCGCCCGATTTCAATGGTGTGTGTACTTTTCCCCTAGGCCATTCCAGTTATTGGTTCCGGGTATCAGACTTGCGAAAATTTTGATGGTTTCTCAAGCGTTCCTTAAATTCTAACTCCCATATCTCGCGATCGGATAGACGAACTCGGGTAATTCCTATTGCATCTGATAGGAGAAACTCGCTCGATTTCAACGGTATGTGTACATTTTCCCTAGGCCATTCCAGTTATTGGTTTCGGGTATCAGACTTGCGAAAATTTTGATGGTTTCTCAACCATTCCTAAACTTCAAACTCCCATATCTCGCGAACGGATTGACGAACTCGAGAAATTCCAGTTGCATCTGAAAGTAGAATCTCGCCCGATTTCAATGGTGTGTGTACTTTTCCCCTAGGCCATTGCAGTTATTGGTTTCGAGTATCAGACTTGCGAAAATTTTGATGGTTGCTCAAGCGTTCCTTAACTTCAAACTCCCATATCTCGCGAACGGATTGACGAACTCGAGAAATTCCTGTTGCATCTGAAAGTAGAATCTCGCCCGATTTCAATGGTGTGTGTACTTTTCCCCTAGGCCATTGCAGTTATTGGTTTCGAGTATCAGACTTGCGAAAATTTTGATGGTTGCTCAAGCGTTCCTTAACTTCAAACTCCCATATCTCGCGAACGGATTGACGAACTCGAGAAATTCCTGTTGCATCTGAAAGTAGAAACTCGCCCGATTACAACGGTGTGTGTACTTTTCCCCTAGACCATAGCAGTTATTGGTTTCGAGTATCAGACTTGCGAAAATTTAGATGGTTTCTCAACCATTACTTAACTTCGAACTCCCAGATCTCGCGAACGGATTGACGAACTCGAGAAATTCCAGTTGCACCTGAAAGTAGAATCTCGCCCGATTTCAATTTTGTGTGTACTTTTCCCCTAGCCCATTGCAGTTATTGGTTTCGAGCATCAGACTAGCAAAAATTTTGATGGTTGCTCAAGCGTTCCTTAACTTCAAACTCCCATATCTCGCGAACGGATTGACGAACTCGAGAAATTCCTGTTGCATCTGAAAGTAGAAACTCGCCCGATTACAAAGGTGTGTGTACTTTTCCCCTAGGCCATTCCAGTTATTGGTTTCGAGTATCAAATCTGCGAAAATTTTGGTGGTTTCTCAACCATTCCTTAACTTCAAACTCCCATATCTCGCGAACGGATTGACGAACTCGAGAAATTCCTGTTGAATCTGAAAGTAGAAACTCGCCCGATTACAATGGTGTGTGTACTTTTCCCCTAGGCCATTGCAGTTATTGGTTTCGAGCATCAGACTTGCGAAAATTTTGATGGTTTCTCAAGCGTTCCTTAACTTCCAACTCCCATATCTCGCAAACGGATTGACGAACTCGAGAAATTCCTGTTGCATCTGAAAGTAGAAACTCGCCCGATTACAATGGCGTGCGTACTCTTCCCCTAGGCCATTCCGGTTATTGGTTTCGAGTATCAGACCAGCGAAAATTTTGATGGTTTCTCAACCATTCCTTAATTTCAAACTCCCATATCTCGCGAACGGATAGACGAACTCGGGTAATTCCTATTGCATCTGAAAGGAGAAACTCGCTCGATTTCAACGGTATGTGTACTTTTTCCCTAGGCCATTCCAGTTATTGGTTTCGGGTATCAGACTTGCGAAAATTTAGATGGTTGCTCAAGCGTTCCTTAACTTCAAACTCCCATATCTCGCGAACGGATTGACGTACTCGAGAAATTCCAGTTGCATCTGAAAGTAGAATCTCGCCCGATTTCAATGGTGTGTGTACTTTTCCCCTAGGCCATTCCAGTTATTGGTTCCGGGTATCAGACTTGCGAAAATTTTGATGGTTTCTCAAGCGTTCCTTAAATTCTAACTCCCATATCTCGCGATCGGATAGACGAACTCGGGTAATTCCTATTGCATCTGATAGGAGAAACTCGCTCGATTTCAACGGTATGTGTACTTTTTCCCTAGGCCATTCCAGTTATTGGTTTCGGGTATCAGACTTGCGAAAATTTTGATGGTTTCTCAACCATTCCTAAACTTCAAACTCCCATATCTCGCGAACGGATTGACGAACTCGAGAAATTCCAGTTGCATCTGAAAGTAGAATCTCGCCCGATTTCAATGGTGTGTGTACTTTTCCCCTAGGCCATTGCAGTTATTGGTTTCGAGTATCAGACTTGCGAAAATTTTGATGGTTGCTCAAGCGTTCCTTAACTTCAAACTCCCATATCTCGCGAACGGATTGACGAACTCGAGAAATTCCTGTTGCATCTGAAAGTAGAATCTCGCCCGATTTCAATGGTGTGTGTACTTTTCCCCTAGGCCATTGCAGTTATTGGTTTCGAGTATCAGACTTGCGAAAATTTTGATGGTTGCTCAAGCGTTCCTTAACTTCAAACTCCCATATCTCGCGAACGGATTGACGAACTCGAGAAATTCCTGTTGCATCTGAAAGTAGAAACTCGCCCGATTACAACGGTGTGTGTACTTTTCCCCTAGACCATAGCAGTTATTGGTTTCGAGTATCAGACTTGCGAAAATTTAGATGGTTTCTCAACCATTACTTAACTTCGAACTCCCAGATCTCGCGAACGGATTGACGAACTCGAGAAATTCCAGTTGCACCTGAAAGTAGAATCTCGCCCGATTTCAATTTTGTGTGTACTTTTCCCCTAGCCCATTGCAGTTATTGGTTTCGAGCATCAGACTAGCAAAAATTTTGATGGTTGCTCAAGCGTTCCTTAACTTCAAACTCCCATATCTCGCGAACGGATTGACGAACTCGAGAAATTCCTGTTGCATCTGAAAGTAGAAACTCGCCCGATTACAAAGGTGTGTGTACTTTTCCCCTAGGCCATTCCAGTTATTGGTTTCGAGTATCAAATCTGCGAAAATTTTGGTGGTTTCTCAACCATTCCTTAACTTCAAACTCCCATATCTCGCGAACGGATTGACGAACTCGAGAAATTCCTGTTGAATCTGAAAGTAGAAACTCGCCCGATTACAATGGTGTGTGTACTTTTCCCCTAGGCCATTGCAGTTATTGGTTTCGAGCATCAGACTTGCGAAAATTTTGATGGTTTCTCAACCATTCCTAAACTTCAAACTCCCATATCTCGCGAACGGATTGACGAACTCGAGAAATTCCAGTTGCATCTGAAAGTAGAATCTCGCCCGATTTCAATGGTGTGTGTACTTTTCCCCTAGGCCATTGCAGTTATTGGTTTCGAGTATCAGACTTGCGAAAATTTTGATGGTTGCTCAAGCGTTCCTTAACTTCAAACTCCCATATCTCGCGAACGGATTGACGAACTCGAGAAATTCCTGTTGCATCTGAAAGTAGAAACTCGCCCGATTACAACGGTGTGTGTACTTTTCCCCTAGACCATAGCAGTTATTGGTTTCGAGTATCAGACTTGCGAAAATTTAGATGGTTTCTCAACCATTACTTAACTTCGAACTCCCAGATCTCGCGAACGGATTGACGAACTCGAGAAATTCCAGTTGCACCTGAAAGTAGAATCTCGCCCGATTTCAATTTTGTGTGTACTTTTCCCCTAGCCCATTGCAGTTATTGGTTTCGAGCATCAGACTAGCAAAAATTTTGATGGTTGCTCAAGCGTTCCTTAACTTCAAACTCCCATATCTCGCGAACGGATTGACGAACTCGAGAAATTCCTGTTGCATCTGAAAGTAGAAACTCGCCCGATTACAAAGGTGTGTGTACTTTTCCCCTAGGCCATTCCAGTTATTGGTTTCGAGTATCAAATCTGCGAAAATTTTGGTGGTTTCTCAACCATTCCTTAACTTCAAACTCCCATATCTCGCGAACGGATTGACGAACTCGAGAAATTCCTGTTGAATCTGAAAGTAGAAACTCGCCCGATTACAATGGTGTGTGTACTTTTCCCCTAGGCCATTGCAGTTATTGGTTTCGAGCATCAGACTTGCGAAAATTTTGATGGTTTCTCAAGCGTTCCTTAACTTCCAACTCCCATATCTCGCAAACGGATTGACGAACTCGAGAAATTCCTGTTGCATCTGAAAGTAGAAACTCGCCCGATTACAATGGCGTGCGTACTCTTCCCCTAGGCCATTCCGGTTATTGGTTTCGAGTATCAGACCAGCGAAAATTTTGATGGTTTCTCAACCATTCCTTAATTTCAAACTCCCATATCTCGCGAACGGATAGACGAACTCGGGTAATTCCTATTGCATCTGAAAGGAGAAACTCGCTCGATTTCAACGGTATGTGTACTTTTTCCCTAGGCCATTCCAGTTATTGGTTTCGGGTATCAGGCTTGCGAAAATTTTGATGGTTTCTCAACCATTCCTAAACTTCAAACTCCCATATCTCGCGAACGGATTGACGAACTCGAGAAATTCCTGTTGCATCTGAAAGTAGAAACTCTCCCGATTACAATGGTGTGTGTACTTTTTCCCTAGGCCATAGTAGTTATTGGTTTCGTGTATCAGACTTGCGAACATTTTGATGGTTGCTCAAGCGTTCCTTAACTTCAAACTCCCATATCTCGCGAACGGACTGACGAACTCGAGAAATTCCAATTGCATCTGAAAGTACAATCTCGCCAGATTTCAATGGTGTGTGTACTTTTCCCCTAGGCCATTGCAGTTATTAGTTTCGAGTATCAGACTTGCGAAAATTCTGATGGTTGCTCAAGCGTTCCTTAACTTCAAACTCCCATATCTCGCGAACGGATTGACGAACTCGAGAAATTCCTGTTGCATCTGAAAGTAGAAACTCGCCCGATTACAATGGTGTGTGTACTTTGCCCCTAGGCCATTCCAGTTATTGGTTTCGAGTATCAAATCTGCGAAAATTTTGGTGGTTTCTCAACCATTCCTTAACTTCAAACTCCCATATCTCGCGAACGGATTGACGAACTCGAGAAATTCCTGTTGAATCTGAAAGTAGAAACTCGCCCGATTACAATGGTGTGTGTTCTTTTCCCCTAGGCCATAGTAGTTATTGGTTTCGAGTATCAGACTTGCGAAAATTTTGATGGCTGCTCAAGCGTTCCTTAACTTCAAACTCCCATATCTCGCGAACGGATTGACGAACTCGAGAAATTCCAGTTGCATCTGAAAGTAGAATCTCGCCCGATTTCAATGGTGTGTGTACTTTTCCCCTAGGCCATTGCAGTTATTGGTTTCGAGTGTCAGACTTGCGAAAATTTTGATGGTTTCTCAAGCGTTCCTTAACTTCAAACTCCTATATCTCGCGAACGGATTGACGAACTCGAGAAATTCCTGTTGCATCTGAAAGTAGAAACTCGCCCGATTAGAATGGTGTGTGTACTTTTCCCCTAGACCATAGTAGTTATTGGTTTCGAGTATCAGACTTGCGAAAATTTTGATGGTTGCTCAAGCGTTCCTTAACTTCAAACTCCCATATCTCGCGAACGGATTGACGAACTCGAGAAATTCCTGTTGCATCTGAAAGTAGAAACTCGCCCGATTACAACGGTGTGTGTACTTTTCCCCTAGACCATAGTAGTTATTTGTTTCGAGTATCAGACTTGCGAAAATTTAGATGGTTTCTCAACCATTACTTAACTTCGAACTCCCATATCTCGCGAACGGATTGACGAACTCGAGAAATTCCAGTTGCATCTGAAAGTAGAATCTCGCCCGATTTCAATGGTGTGTGTACTTTTCCCCTAGGCCATTCCAGTTATTGGTTTCGGGTATCAGACTTGCGAAAATTTTGATGGTTTCTCAAGCGTTCCTTAACTTCTAACTCCCATATCTCGCAAACGGATTAACGAACTCGAGAAATTCCTGTTGCATCTGAAAGTAGAAACTCGCCCGATTACAATGGTGTGCGTACTTTTCCCCTAGGCCATTCCGGTTATTGATTTCGAGTATCAGACCAGCGAAAATTTTGATGGTTTATCAACCATTCCTAAACTTCAAACTCCCATATCTCGCAAACGGATTAACGAACTCGAGAAATTCCTGTTGCATCTGAAAGTAGAAACTCGCCGGATTACAATGGTGTGCGTACTTTTCCCCTAGGCCATTCCGGTTATTGATTTCGAGTATCAGACCAGCGAAAATTTTGATGGTTTATCAACCATTCCTAAACTTCAAACTCCCATATCTCGCAAACGGATTGACGAACTCGAGAAATTCCAGTTGCATCTGAAAGTAGAATCTCGCCCGATTTCAATGGTGTGTGTACTTTTCCCCTAGGCCATTCCAGTTATTGGTTTCGGGTATCAGACTTGCGAAAATTTTGATGGTTTCTCAAGCGTTCCTTAACTTCTAACTCCCATATCTCGCAAACGGATTAACGAACTCGAGAAATTCCTGTTGCATCTGAAAGTAGAAACTCGCCCGATTACAATGGTGTGCGTACTTTTCCCCTAGGCCATTCCGGTTATTGATTTCGAGTATCAGACCAGCGAAAATTTTGATGGTTTATCAACCATTCCTAAACTTCAAACTCCCATATCTCGCAAACGGATTAACGAACTCGAGAAATTCCTGTTGCATCTGAAAGTAGAAACTCGCCGGATTACAATGGTGTGCGTACTTTTCCCCTAGGCCATTCCGGTTATTGATTTCGAGTATCAGACCAGCGAAAATTTTGATGGTTTATCAACCATTCCTAAACTTCAAACACCCATATCTCGCGAACGGATTGACGAACTCGAGAAATTCCAGTTGCATCTGAAAGTAGAATCTCGCCCGATGTCAATGGTGTGTGTACTTTTCCCCTAGGCCATTCCAGTTATTGGTTTCGGGTATCAGACATGCGAAAATTTTGATGGTTTCTCAAGCGTTCCTTAACTTCCAACTCCCATATCTCGCAAACGGATTGCCGAACTCGAGAAATTCCTGTTGCATCTGAAAGTAGAAACTCGCCCGATTACAATGGCGTGCGTACATTTCCCCTAGGCCATTCCGGTTATTGGTTTCGAGTATCAGACCAGCGAAAATTTTGATGGTTTTTCAACCATTCCTTAATTTCAAACTCCCATATCTCGCGAACGGATAGACGAACTCGGTTAATTCCTATTGCATCTGAAAGGAGAAACTCGCTCGATTTCAACGGTATGTGTACTTTTCCCCTAGACCATAGCAGTTATTGGTTTCGAGTATCAGACTTGCGAAAATTTAGATGGTTTCTCAACCATTACTTAACTTCGAACTCCCAGATCTCGCGAACGGATTGACGAACTCGAGAAATTCCAGTTGCACCTGAAAGTAGGATCTCGCCCGATTTCAATTTTGTGTGTACTTTTCCCCTAGCCCATTGCAGTTATTGGTTTCGAGCATCAGACTAGCAAAAATTTTGATGGTTGCTCAAGCGTTCCTTAACTTCAAACTCCCATATCTCGCGAACGGATTGACGAACTCGAGAAATTCCTGTTGCATCTGAAAGTAGAAACTCGCCCGATTACAAAGGTGTGTGTACTTTTCCCCTAGGCCATTCCAGTTATTGGTTTCGAGTATCAAATCTGCGAAAATTTTGGTGGTTTCTCAACCATTCCTTAACTTCAAACTCCCATATCTCGCGAACGGATTGACGAACTCGAGAAATTCCTGTTGAATCTGAAAGTAGAAACTCGCCCGATTACAATGGTGTGTGTACTTTTCCCCTAGGCCATTGCAGTTATTGGTTTCGAGCATCAGACTTGCGAAAATTTTGATGGTTTCTCAAGCGTTCCTTAACTTCCAACTCCCATATCTCGCAAACGGATTGACGAACTCGAGAAATTCCTGTTGCATCTGAAAGTAGAAACTCGCCCGATTACAATGGCGTGCGTACTTTTCCCCTAGGCCATTCCGGTTATTGGTTTCGAGTATCAGACCAGCGAAAATTTTGATGGTTTCTCAACCATTCCTTAATTTCAAACTCCCATATCTCGCTAACGGATAGACGAACTCGGGTAATTCCTATTGCATCTGAAAGGAGAAACTCGCTCGATTTCAACGGTATGTGTACTTTTTCCCTAGGCCATTCCAGTTATTGGTTTCGGGTATCAGGCTTGCGAAAATTTTGATGGTTTCTCAACCATTCCTAAACTTCAAACTCCCATATCTCGCGAACGGATTGACGAACTCGAGAAATTCCTGTTGCATCTGAAAGTAGAAACTCTCCCGATTACAATGGTGTGTGTACTTTTTCCCTAGGCCATAGTAGTTATTGGTTTCGTGTATCAGACTTGCGAACATTTTGATGGTTGCTCAAGCGTTCCTTAACTTCAAACTCCCATATCTCGCGAACGGACTGACGAACTCGAGAAATTCCAATTGCATCTGAAAGTACAATCTCGCCCGATTTCAATGGTGTGTGTACTTTTCCCCTAGGCCATTGCAGTTATTAGTTTCGAGTATCAGACTTGCGAAAATTCTGATGGTTGCTCAAGCGTTCCTTAACTTCAAACTCCCATATCTCGCGAACGGATTGACGAACTCGAGAAATTCCTGTTGCATCTGAAAGTAGAAACTCGCCCGATTACAATGGTGTGTGTACTTTTCCCCTAGGCCATTCCAGTTATTGGTTTCGAGTATCAAATCTGCGAAAATTTTGGTGGTTTCTCAACCATTCCTTAACTTCAAACTCCCATATCTCGCGAACGGATTGACGAACTCGAGAAATTCCTGTTGAATCTGAAAGTAGAAACTCGCCCGATTACAATGGTGTGTGTTCTTTTCCCCTAGGCCATAGTAGTTATTGGTTTCGAGTATCAGACTTGCGAAAATTTTGATGGTTGCTCAAGCGTTCCTTAACTTCAAACTCCCATATCTCGCGAACGGATTGACGAACTCGAGAAATTCCAGTTGCATCTGAAAGTAGAATCTCGCCCGATTTCAATGGTGTGTGTACTTTTCCCCTAGGCCATTGCAGTTATTGGTTTCGAGTGTCAGACTTGCGAAAATTTTGATGGTTGCTCAAGCGTTCCTTAACTTCAAACTCCTATATCTCGCGAACGGATTGACGAACTCGAGAAATTCCTGTTGCATCTGAAAGTAGAAACTCGCCCGATTAGAATGGTGTGTGTACTTTTCCCCTAGACCATAGTAGTTATTGGTTTCGAGTATCAGACTTGCGAAAATTTTGATGGTTGCTCAAGCGTTCCTTAACTTCAAACTCCCATATCTCGCGAACGGATTGACGAACTCGAGAAATTCCTGTTGCATCTGAAAGTAGAAACTCGCCCGATTACAACGGTGTGTGTACTTTTCCCCTAGACCATAGTAGTTATTTGTTTCGAGTATCAGACTTGCGAAAATTTAGATGGTTTCTCAACCATTACTTAACTTCGAACTCCCATATCTCGCGAACGGATTGACGAACTCGAGAAATTCCAGTTGCATCTGAAAGTAGAATCTCGCCCGATTTCAATGGTGTGTGTACTTTTCCCCTAGGCCATTCCAGTTATTGGTTTCGGGTATCAGACTTGCGAAAATTTTGATGGTTTCTCAAGCGTTCCTTAACTTCTAACTCCCATATCTCGCAAACGGATTAACGAACTCGAGAAATTCCTGTTGCATCTGAAAGTAGAAACTCGCCCGATTACAATGGTGTGCGTACTTTTCCCCTAGGCCATTCCGGTTATTGATTTCGAGTATCAGACCAGCGAAAATTTTGATGGTTTATCAACCATTCCTAAACTTCAAACTCCCATATCTCGCGAACGGATTGTCGAACTCGAGAAATTCCTGTTGAATCTGAAAGTAGAAACTCGCCCGATTACAATGGTGTGTGTACTTTTCCCCTAGGCCATTGCAGTTATTGGTTTCGAGCATCAGACTTGCAAAAATTTTGATGGTTGCTCAAGTGTTCCTTAACTTCAAACACCCATATCTCGCGAACGGATTGACGAACTCGAGAAATTCCAGTTGCATCTGAAAGTAGAATCTCGCCCGATGTCAATGGTGTGTGTACTTTTCCCCTAGGCCATTCCAGTTATTGGTTTCGGGTATCAGACATGCGAAAATTTTGATGGTTTCTCAAACGTTTCTTAACTTCCAACTCCCATATCTCGCAAACGGATTGACGAACTCGAGAAATTCCTGTTGCATCTGAAAGTAGAAACTCGCCCGATTACAATGGCGTGCGTACTTTTCCCCTAGGCCATTCCGGTTATTGGTTTCGAGTATCAGACCAGCGAAAATTTTGATGGTTTTTCAACCATTCCTTAATTTCAAACTCCCATATCTCGCGAACGGATAGACGAACTCGGTTAATTCCTATTGCATCTGAAAGGAGAAACTCGCTCGATTTCAACGGTATGTGTACTTTTTCCCTAGGCCATTCCAGTTATTGGTTTCGGGTATCAGGCTTGCGAAAATTTTGATGGTTTCTCAACCATTCCTAAACTTCAAACTCCCATATCTCGCGAACGGATTGACGAACTCAAGAAATTCCTGTTGCATCTGAAAGTAGAAGCTCTCCCGATTACAATGGTGTGTGTACTTTTCCCCTAGGCCATAGTAGTTATTGGTTTCGAGTATCAGACTTGCGAACATTTTGATGGTTGCTCAAGCGTTCCTTAACTTCAAACTCCCATATCTCGCGAACGGACTGACGAACTCGAGGAATTCCAGTTGCATCTGAAAGTAGAATCTCGCCCGATTTCAATGGTGTGTGTACTTTTCCCCTAGGCCATTGCAGTTATTGGTTTCGAGTATCAGACTTGCGAAAATTTTGATGGTTGCTCAAGCGTTCCTTAATTTCAAACTCCCATATCTCGCGAACGGATTGACGAACTCGAGAAATTCCTGTTGCATCTGAAAGTAGAAACTCGCCCGATTAGAATGGTGTGTGTACTTTTCCCCTAGACCATAGTAGTTATTGGTTTCGAGTATCAGACTTGCGAAAATTTTGATGGTTGCTCAAGCGTTCCTTAACTTCAAACTCCCATATCTCGCGAACGGATTGACGAACTCGAGAAGTTCCTGTTGCATCTGAAAGTAGAAACTCGCCCGATTACAACGGTGTGTGTACTTTTCCCCTACACCATAGTAGTTAACTGTTTCGAGTATCAGACTTGCGAAAATTTAGATGGTTTCTCAACCATTACTTAACTTCGAACTCCCATATATCGCGAACGGATTGACGAACTCGAGAAATTCCAGTTGCATCTGAAAGTAGAATCTCGCCCGATTTCAATGGTGTGTGTACTTTTCCCCTAGGCCATTCAAGTTATTGGTTTCGGGTATCAGACTTGCAAAAATTTTGATGGTTTCTCAAGCGTTCCTTAACTTCTAACTCCCATATCTCGCAAACGGATTAACGAACTCGAGAAATTCCTGTTGCATCTGAAAGTAGAGACTCGCCCGATTACAATGGTGTGCGTACTTTTCCCCTAGGCCATTCCGGTTATTGGTTTCGAGTATCAGACCAGCGAAAATTTTGATGGTTTATCAACCATTCCTAAACTTCAAACTCCCATATCTCGCGAACGGATTGACGAACTCGAGAAATTCCTGTTGCATCTGAAAGTAGAAACTCGCCCGATTACAATGGTGTGGGTACTTTTCCCCTAGGCCATTCCAGTTATTGGTTTCGAGTATCAAATCTGCGAAAATTTTGATGGTTGCTCAAGCGTTCCTTAACTTCAAACTCCCATATCTCGCGAACGGATTGACGAACTCGAGAAATTCCTGTTGAATCTGAAAGTAGAAACTCGCCCGATTACAACGGTGTGTGTACTTTTCCCCTAGACCACAGTAGTTATTTGTTTCGAGTATCAGACTTGCGAAAATTTAGATGGTTTCTCAACCATTACTTAACTTCGAACTCCCATATCTCGCGAACGGATTGACGAACTCGAGAAATTCCAGTTGCATCTGAAAGTAGAATCTCGCCCGATTTCAATGGTGTGTGTACTTTTCCCCTAGGCCATTCCAGTTATTGGTTTCGGGTATCAGACTTGCGAAAACTTTGATGGTTTCTCAAGCGTTCCTTAACTTCTAACTCCCATATCTCGCAAACGGATTAACGAACTCGAGAAATTCCTGTTGCATCTGAAAGTAGATACTCGCCCGATTACAATGGTGTGTGTACTTTTCCCCTAGGCCATTCCAGTTATTGGTTCCGGGTATCAGACTTGCGAAAATTTTGATGGTTTCTCAAGCGTTCCTTAAATTCTAACTCCCATATCTCGCGATCGGATAGACGAACTCGGGTAATTCCTATTGCATCTGATAGGAGAAACTCGCTCGATTTCAACGGTATGTGTACTTTTTCCCTAGGCCATTCCAGTTATTGGTTTCGGGTATCAGACTTGCGAAAATTTTGATGGTTTCTCAACCATTCCTAAACTTCAAACTCCCATATCTCGCGAACGGATTGACGAACTCGAGAAATTCCAGTTGCATCTGAAAGTAGAATCTCGCCCGATTTCAATGGTGTGTGTACTTTTCCCCTAGGCCATTGCAGTTATTGGTTTCGAGTATCAGACTTGCGAAAATTTTGATGGTTGCTCAAGCGTTCCTTAACTTCAAACTCCCATATCTCGCGAACGGATTGACGAACTCGAGAAATTCCTGTTGCATCTGAAAGTAGAATCTCGCCCGATTTCAATGGTGTGTGTACTTTTCCCCTAGGCCATTGCAGTTATTGGTTTCGAGTATCAGACTTGCGAAAATTTTGATGGTTGCTCAAGCGTTCCTTAACTTCAAACTCCCATATCTCGCGAACGGATTGACGAACTCGAGAAATTCCTGTTGCATCTGAAAGTAGAAACTCGCCCGATTACAACGGTGTGTGTACTTTTCCCCTAGACCATAGCAGTTATTGGTTTCGAGTATCAGACTTGCGAAAATTTAGATGGTTTCTCAACCATTACTTAACTTCGAACTCCCAGATCTCGCGAACGGATTGACGAACTCGAGAAATTCCAGTTGCACCTGAAAGTAGAATCTCGCCCGATTTCAATTTTGTGTGTACTTTTCCCCTAGCCCATTGCAGTTATTGGTTTCGAGCATCAGACTAGCAAAAATTTTGATGGTTGCTCAAGCGTTCCTTAACTTCAAACTCCCATATCTCGCGAACGGATTGACGAACTCGAGAAATTCCTGTTGCATCTGAAAGTAGAAACTCGCCCGATTACAAAGGTGTGTGTACTTTTCCCCTAGGCCATTCCAGTTATTGGTTTCGAGTATCAAATCTGCGAAAATTTTGGTGGTTTCTCAACCATTCCTTAACTTCAAACTCCCATATCTCGCGAACGGATTGACGAACTCGAGAAATTCCTGTTGAATCTGAAAGTAGAATCTCGCCCGATTTCAATGGTGTGTGTACTTTTCCCCTAGGCCATTGCAGTTATTGGTTTCGAGTGTCAGACTTGCGAAAATTTTGATGGTTGCTCAAGCGTTCCTTAACTTCAAACTCCCATATCTCGCGAACGGATTGACGAACTCGAGAAATTCCTGTTGCATCTGAAAGTAGAAACTCGCCCGATTACAACGGTGTGTGTACTTTTCCCCTAGACCATAGTAGTTATTTGTTTCGAGTATCAGACTTGCGAAAATTTAGATGGTTTCTCAACCATTACTTAACTTCGAACTCCCATATCTCGCGAACGGATTGACGAACTCGAGAAATTCCAGTTGCATCTGAAAGTAGAATCTCGCCCGATTTCAATGGTGTGTGTACTTTTCCCCTAGGCCATTCCAGCTATTGGTTTCGGGTATCAGACTTGCGAAAATTTTGATGGTTTCTCAAGCGTTCCTTAACTTCTAACTCCCATATCTCGCAAACGGATTAACGAACTCGAGAAATTCCTGTTGCATCTGAAAGTAGAAACTCGCCCGATTACAATGGTGTGCGTACTTTTCCCCTAGGCCATTCCGGTTATTGATTTCGAGTATCAGACCAGCGAAAATTTTGATGGTTTATCAACCATTCCTAAACTTCAAACTCCCATATCTCGCGAACGGATTGTCGAACTCGAGAAATTCCTGTTGAATCTGAAAGTAGAAACTCGCCCGATTACAATGGTGTGTGTACTTTTCCCCTAGGCCATTGCAGTTATTGGTTTCGAGCATCAGACTTGCAAAAATTTTGATGGTTGCTCAAGTGTTCCTTAACTTCAAACACCCATATCTCGCGAACGGATTGACGAACTCGAGAAATTCCAGTTGCATCTGAAAGTAGAATCTCGCCCGATGTCAATGGTGTGTGTACTTTTCCCCTAGGCCATTCCAGTTATTGGTTTCGGGTATCAGACATGCGAAAATTTTGATGGTTTCTCAAGCGTTCCTTAACTTCCAACTCCCATATCTCGCAAACGGATTGACGAACTCGAGAAATTCCTGTTGCATCTGAAAGTAGAAACTCGCCCGATTACAATGGCGTGCGTACTTTTCCCATAGGCCATTCCGGTTATTGGTTTCGAGTATCAGACCAGCGAAAATTTTGATGGTTTCTCAACCATTCCTTAATTTCAAACTCCCATATCTCGCGAACGGATAGACGAACTCGGTTAATTCCTATTGCATCTGAAAGGAGAAACTCGCTCGATTTCAACGGTATGTGTACTTTTTCCCTAGGCCATTCCAGTTATTGGTTTCGGGTATCAGGCTTGCGAAAATTTTGATGGTTTCTCAACCATTCCTAAACTTCAAACTCCCATATCTCGCGAACGGATTGACGAACTCAAGAAATTCCTGTTGCATCTGAAAGTAGAAGCTCTCCCGATTACAATGGTGTGTGTACTTTTCCCCTAGGCCATAGTAGTTATTGGTTTCGAGTATCAGACTTGCGAACATTTTGATGGTTGCTCAAGCGTTCCTTAACTTCAAACTCCCATATCTCGCGAACGGACTGACGAACTCGAGGAATTCCAGTTGCATCTGAAAGTAGAATTTCGCCCGATTTCAATGGTGTGTGTACTTTTCCCCTAGGCCATTGCAGTTATTGGTTTCGAGTATCAGACTTGCGAAAATTTTGATGGTTGCTCAAGCGTTCCTTAATTTCAAACTCCCATATCTCGCGAACGGATTGACGAACTCGAGAAATTCCTGTTGCATCTGAAAGTAGAAACTCGCCCGATTAGAATGGTGTGTGTACTTTTCCCCTAGACCATAGTAGTTATTGGTTTCGAGTATCACACTTGCGAAAATTTTGATGGTTGCTCAAGCGTTCCTTAACTTCAAACTCCCATATCTCGCGAACGGATTGACGAACTCGAGAAGTTCCTGTTGCATCTGAAAGTAGAAACTCGCCCGATTACAACGGTGTGTGTACTTTTCCCCTAGACCATAGTAGTTAACTGTTTCGAGTATCAGACTTGCGAAAATTTAGATGGTTTCTCAACCATTACTTAACTTCGAACTCCCATATCTCGCGAACGGATTGACGAACTCGAGAAATTCCAGTTGCATCTGAAAGTAGAATCTCGCCCGATTTCAATGGTGTGTGTACTTTTCCCCTAGGCCATTCAAGTTATTGGTTTCGGGTATCAGACTTGCAAAAATTTTGATGGTTTCTCAAGCGTTCCTTAACTTCTAACTCCCATATCTCGCAAACGGATTAACGAACTCGAGAAATTCCTGTTGCATCTGAAAGTAGAGACTCGCCCGATTACAATGGTGTGCGTACTTTTCCTCTAGGCCATTCCGGTTATTGGTTTCGAGTATCAGACCAGCGAAAATTTTGATGGTTTATCAACCATTCCTAAACTTCAAACTCCCATATCTCGCGAACGGATTGACGAACTCGAGAAATTCCTGTTGCATCTGAAAGTAGAAACTCGCCCGATTACAATGGTGTGGGTACTTTTCCCCTAGGCCATTCCAGTTATTGGTTTCGAGTATCAAATCTGCGAAAATTTTGATGGTTGCTCAAGCGTTCCTTAACTTCAAACTCCCATATCTCGCGAACGGATTGACGAACTCGAGAAATTCCTGTTGCATCTGAAAGTAGAAACTCGCCCGATTACAACGGTGTGTGTACTTTTCCCCTAGACCACAGTAGTTATTTGTTTCGTGTATCAGACTTGCGAAAATTTAGATGGTTTCTCAACCATTACTTAACTTCGAACTCCCATATCTCGCGAACGGATTGACGAACTCGAGAAATTCCAGTTGCATCTGAAAGTAGAATCTCGCCCGATTTCAATGGTGTGTGTACTTTTCCCCTAGGCCATTCCAGTTATTGGTTTCGGGTATCAGACTTGCGAAAATTTTGATGGTTTCTCAAGCGTTCCTTAACTTCTAACTCCCATATCTCGCAAACGGATTAACGAAATCGAGAAATTCCTGTTGCATCTGAAAGTAGAAACTCGCCCGATTACAATGGTGTGCGTACTTTTCCCCTAGGCCATTCCGGTTATTGGTTTCGAGTATCAGACCAGCGAAAATTTTGATGGTTTATCAACCATTCCTAAACTTCAAACTCCCATATCTCGCGAACGGATTGACGAACTCGAGAAATTCCTGTTGCATCTGAAAGTAGAAACTCGCCCGATTACAATGGTGTGGGCACTTTTCCCCTAGGCCATTCCAGTTATTGGTTTCGAGTATCAAATCTGCGAAAATTTTGGTGGTTTCTCAACCATTCCTTAACTTCAAACTCCCATATCTCGCGAACGGATTGACGAACTCGAGAAATTCCTGTTGAATCTGAAAGTAGAAACTCGCCCGATTACAATGGTGTGTGTACTTTTCCCCTAGGCTATAGTAGTTATTGGTTTCGAGTATCAGACTTGCGAAAATTTTGATGGTTGCTCAAGCGTTCCTTAACTTCAAACTCCCATATCTCGCGAACGGATTGACGAACTCGAGAAATTCCAGTTGCATCTGAAAGTAGAATCTCGCCCGATTTCAATGGTGTGTGTACTTTTCCCCTAGGCCATTCCAGTTATTGGTTTCGAGTATCAGACTTGCAAAAATTTTGATGGTTTCTCAAGCGTTCCTTAACTTCTAACTCCCATATCTCGCAAACGGATTGACGAACTCGAGAAATTCCTGTTGCATCTGAAAGTAGAAACTCGCCCGATTACAACGGTGTGTGTACTTTTCCCCTAGACCACAGTAGTTATTTGTTTCGAGTATCAGACTTGCGAAAATTTAGATGGTTTCTCAACCATTACTTAACTTCGAACTCCCATATCTCGCGAACGGATTGACGAACTCGAGAAATTCCAGTTGCATCTGAAAGTAGAATCTCGCCCGATTTCAATGGTGTGTGTACTTTTCCCCTAGGCCATTCCGGTTATTGGTTTCGAGTATCAGACCAGCGAAAATTTTGATGGTTTATCAACCATTCCTAAACTTCAAACTCCCATATCTCGCGAACGGATTGTCGAACTCGAGAAATTCCTGTTGAATCTGAAAGTAGAAACTCGCCCGATTACAATGGTGTGTGTACTTTTCCCCTAGGCCATTGCAGTTATTGGTTTCGAGCATCAGACTTGCAAAAATTTTGATGGTTTCTCAAGCGTTCCTTAACTTCCAACTCCCATATCTCGCAAACGGATTGACGAACTCGAGAAATTCCTGTTGCATCTGAAAGTAGAAACTCGCCCGATTACAATGGCGTGCGTACTTTTCCCCTAGGCCATTCCGGTTATTGGTTTCGAGTATCAGACCAGCGAAAATTTTGATGGCTTCTCAACCATTCCTTAATTTCAAACTCCCATATCTCGCGAACGGATAGACGAACTCGGTTAATTCCTATTGCATCTGAAAGGAGAAACTCGCTCGATTTCAACGGTATGTGTACTTTTTCCCTAGGCCATTCCAGTTATTGGTTTCGGGTATCAGGCTTGCGAAAATTTTGATGGTTTCTCAACCATTCCTAAACTTCAAACTCCCATATCTCGCGAACGGATTGACGAACTCGAGAAATTCCTGTTGCATCTGAAAGTAGAAGCTCTCCCGATTACAATGGTGTGTGTACTTTTCCCCTAGGCCATAGTAGTTATTGGTTTCGAGTATCAGACTTGCGAACATTTTGATGGTTGCTCAAGCGTTCCTTAACTTCAAACTCCCATATCTCGCGAACGGACTGACGAACTCGAGAAATTCCTGTTGAATCTGAAAGTAGAAACTCGCCCGATTACAATGGTGTGTGTACTTTTCCCCTAGGCCATAGTAGTTATTGGTTTCGATTATCAGACTTGCGAAAATTTTGATGGTTGCTCAAGCGTTCCTTAACTTCAAACTACCATATCTCGCAAACGGATTAACGAACTCGAGAAATTCCTGTTGCATCTGAAAGTAGAAACTCGCCCGATTACAATGGTGTGCGTACTTTTCCCCTAGGCCATTCCGGTTATTGGTTTCGAGTATCAGACTTGCGAAAATTTTGATGGTTGCTCAAGCGTTCCTTAACTTCAAACTCCCATATCTCGCGAACGGATTGACGAACTCGAGAAATTCCAGTTGCATCTGAAAGTAGAATCTCGCCCGATTTCAATGGTGTGTGTACTTTTCCCCTAGGCCATTCCAGTTATTGGTTTCGGGTATCAGACTTGCGAAAATTTTGATGGTTTCTCAAGCGTTCCTTAACTTCTAACTCCCATATCTCGCAAACGGATTGACGAACTCGAGAAATTCCTGTTGCATCTGAAAGTAGAAACTCGCCCGATTACAACGGTGTGTGTACTTTTCCCTAGACCACAGTAGTTATTTGTTTCGAGTATCAGACTTGCGAAAATTTAGATGTTTCTCAACCATTACTTAACTTCGAACTCCCATATCTCGCGAACGGATTGACGAACTCGAGAAATTCCTATTGCATCTGAAAGTAGAAACTCGCCCGATTACAATGGTGTGCGTACTTTTCCCCTAGGCCATTCCGGTTATTGGTTTCGAGTATCAGACCAGCGAAAATTTTGATGGTTTATCAACCATTCCTAAACTTCAAACTCCCATATCTCGCGAACGGATTGACGAACTCGAGAAATTCCTGTTGCATCTGAAAGTAGAACTCGCCCGATTACAATGTGTGGGCACTTTTCCCCTAGGCCATTCCAGTTATTGGTTTCGAGTATCAAATCTGCGAAAATTTTGGTGGTTTCTCAACCATTCCTTAACTTCAAACTCCCATATCTCGCGAACGGATTGACGAACTCGAGAAATTCCTGTTGAATCTGAAAGTAGAAACTCGCCCGATTACAATGGTGTGTGTACTTTTCCCCTAGGCTATAGTAGTTATTGGTTTCGAGTATCAGACTTGCGAAAATTTTGATGGTTGCTCAAGCGTTCCTTAACATCAAACTCCCATATCTCGCAACGGATTGACGAACTCGAGAAATTCCTGTTGCATCTGAAAGTAGAAACTCGCCCGATTACAACGGTGTGTGTACTTTTCCCCTAGACCACAGTAGTTATTTGTTTCGAGTATCAGACTTGCGAAATTTAGATGGTTTCTCAACCATTACTTAACTTCGAACTCCCATATCTCGCGAACGGATTGACGAACTCGAGAAATTCCAGTTGCATCTGAAAGTAGAATCTCGCCCGATTTCAATGGTGTGTGTACTTTCCCCCTAGGCCATTCCGGTTATTGGTTTCGAGTATCAGACCAGCGAAAATTTTGATGGTTTATCAACCATTCTAAACTTCAAACTCCCATATCTCGCGAACGGATTGTCGAACTCGAGAAATTCCTGTTGAATCTGAAAGTAGAAACCGAACTGCCGATTACAATGGTGTGTGTACTTTTCCCCTAGGCCATTGCAGTTATTGGTTTCGAGCATCAGACTTGCAAAAATTTGATGGTTTCTCAAGCGTTCCTTAACTTCCAACTCCCATATTCTCGCAAACGGATGACGAACTCGAGAAATTCTGTTGCATCTGAAAGTAGAAACTCGCCGATTACAATGGCGTGCGTACTTTTCCCTAGGCCATTCGGTTATTGGTTTCGAGTATCAGACCAGCGAAATTTTGATGGTTTCTCACCATTCCTTAACTTCAAACTCCATATCTCGCGAACGGA